>NC_086445.1:1049061232-1050261232 GCF_028390025.1 Pseudophryne corroboree
TGTATCTGCATATGAAATGCTACATACAGAATATAGGCATGCCACATATCATTTTAATCAGCAGAAGCTGATGATGCCCCTAGGCATATCAAATGCCCAAGGCAATTGCCTAGTTTGCCTATGCCTATGGCCGGCTCTGGATAGATAGATAGATAGATAGATAGATAGATAGATAGATAGATAGATAGCTGGATAACACCTGTGACACATATGCGGAGGTTTCGGGTAGTTACATATGAGATAAATAGATATTAGATAGATAGATAGATAGATAGATAGATAGATGGATGGATAACACCTGTGACACATATGCCGGGCTCCGGGTAGTTACATATGAGATAGATAGATAGATAGATAGATAGATAGATAGATATTAGATAGATAGATAGATAGATAGATAGATAGATAGATAGATAGATAGATAACACCTGTGACACATATGCGGTTCTCCGGGTAGTTACATATGAGATAGATAGATATTAGATAGAAAGATAGATATATAGATAGATAGATAGATAGATAGATAGATAGATAGATAGATGGATAACACCTGTGACACATATATGGGGATGCCGGGTAGTTACATATGAGATAAATAGATATGAGATAGATAGATAGATAGATAGATAGATAGACAGATAGATAGATATGAGATAGATAGATGATAGATATGAGATAGATAGATAGATGGATAACACCTGTGACACATATGCGGGGGTTCCGGGTAGTTACATATGAGATAAATAGATATGAGATAGATAGATAGATAGATAGATAGATAGATGGATGGATAACACCTGTGACACATATACGGGGGTTCCGGGTAGTTACATATGAGATAAATAGATATTAGATAGATAGATAGATAGATAGATAGATATTAGATAGAACGATAGATAGATAGATAGATAGATAGATAGATAGATAGATAGATAGATGGATGGATAACACCTGTGACACATATATGGGGATTCCAGGTAGTTACATATGAGATAAATAGCTATGAGATAAATAGATATTAGATAGATAGATGATAAATGGATAACACCTGTGACACATATACGGGGGTTCCGGGTAGTTACATATTAGATAAATAGATATGAGATAGATAGATAGATAGATAGATAGATAGATGGATAACACCTGTGACACATATGCGGGGGTTCTGGGTAGTTACATATGAGATAGATATGAGGTAGATAGATAGATGGATAACACACACATGTGACACATATGCGGGGGTTCTGGGTAGTTACATATGAGATACATATGAGGTAGATAGATAGATAGATGGATGGATAGATAGATGGATAACACCTGTGACACATATACGGGGGTTCCGGGTAGTTACATATGAGATAAATAGATATTAGATAGATAGATAGATAGATAGATAGATAGATATGAGATAGATAGATAGATAGATAGATAGCACCTGTGACACATATGCGGGGGTTCTGGGTAGTTACATATGAGATAGATAGATAGATAGATAGATAGATAGATAGATAGATAGATAGATAACACCTGTGACACATATACGGGTGTTCCGGGTAGTTACATATGAGATAAATAGATATTAGATAGATAGATATTAGATAGAACGATAGATAGATAATAAGAATTTACTTACCGATAATTCTATTTCTCGTAGTCCGTAGTGGATGCTGGGGACTCCGTCAGGACCATGGGGAATAGCGGCTCCGCAGAAGACAGGGCACAAAAATAAAGCTTTAGGATTAGGTGGTGTGTACTGGCTCCTCCCCCCATGACCCTCCTCCAAGCCTCAGTTAGGATACTGTGCCCGGACGAGCGTACACAATAAGGAAGGATTTTGAATCCCGGGTAAGACTCATACCAGCCACACCAATCACACCATACAACTTGTGATCTAAACCCAGTTAACAGTATGACAAACGTAGGAGCCTCTGAACAGACGGCTCACAACAATAACAACCCGATTTTTTTGTAACAATAACTATGTACAAGTATTGCAGACAATCCGCACTTGGGATGGGCGCCCAGCATCCACTACGGACTACGAGAAATAGAATTATCAGTAAGTAAATTCTTATTTTCTCTAACATCCTAAGTGGATGCTGGGGACTATACCAAAGCTCCCAAACGGGCGGGAGAGTGCGGATGACTCTGCAGCACCGAATGAGAGAACTCAAAGTCCTCCTCAGCCAGGGTATCAAATCTGTAGAATTTTGCAAACGTGTTTGCCCCTGACCAAGTAGCAGCTCGGCAGAGTTGTAATGCCGAGACCCCCCGGGCAGCCGCCCAGGATGAGCCCACTTTCCTTGTGGAATGGGCCTTGACAGATTTAGGTTGTGGCAAGCCTGCCACAGAATGTGCAAGTTGAATTGCGCTACAAATCCAACGAGCAATCGTCTGCTTAGAAGCAGGAGCACCCATCTTGTTGGGTGCATACAATATAAACAGTGAGTCAGACTTTCTGACTCCCGCCGTTCTTGAAATATATATTTTCAATGCCCGGACCACGTCCAACAACTTGGAATCCTCCAAATCGTTAGTAGCCGCAGGCACCACAATAGGCTGGTTCAGGTGAAACGCTGACACCACCTTAGGCAGAAAATGAGGACGTGTCCGCAGTTCTGCCCTGTCCGTATGGAAAATCAGATATGGGCTCTTATATGATAAAGCCGCCAATTCTGATACTCTCCTGGCTGAAGCCAGGGCCAGTAGCATGGTTACTTTCCATGTAAGATACTTCAACTCCACCGATTTGAGCGGCTCAAACCAATGGGATTTGAGAAAATCCAAGACTACATTAAGATCCCACGGTGCCACTGGGGGCACAACCGGGGGCTGTATATGTAGTACTCCTTTTACAAAAGTCTGGACTTCAGGAACTGAAGCCAATTCTTTCTGGAAGAAAATCGACAGGGCCGAAATTTGAACCTTAATGGACCCCAATTTGAGGCCCATAGACAATCCTGTTTGCAGGAAATGTAGGAATCGACCCAGTTGAAATTCCTCCGTGGGGGCCTTCCTGGCCTCACACCACGCAACATATTTTCTCCAAATGCGGTGATAATGTTGTGCAGTCACCTCCTTCCTGGCTTTTACCAGTGTAGGAATGACCTCTTCCGGAATGCCTTTTTCCCTTAGAATTCGGCGTTCAACCGCCATGCCGTCAAACGCAGCCGCGGTAAGTCTTGGAATAGACACGGTCCCTGCTGAAGCAGGTCCGGTCTTAGAGGTAGAGGCCACGGATCCTCCGTGAGCATCTCTTGAAGTTCCGGGTACCAAGTTCTTCTTGGCCAATCCGGAGCCACTAGTATCGTTCTTACTCCCTTTTGCCGTATAATTCTCAGTACCTTTGGTATGAGAGGCAGAGGAGGGAACACATACACTGACTGGAACACCCACGGTGTTACCAGAGCGTCCACAGCTATTGCCTGAGGGTCTCTTGACCTGGCGCAATACCTGTCCAGTTTTTTGTTGAGGCGGGACGCCATCATATCCACCATTGGTTTTTCCCAACGGTTCACAATCATGTGGAAGACTTCTGGATGAAGTCCCCACTCTCCCGGGTGTAGATCGTGTCTGCTGAGGAAGTCTGCTTCCCAGTTGTCCACTCCCGGAATGAATACTGCTGACAGTGCTATCACATGATCTTCCGCCCAGCGAAGAATCCTTGCAGCTTCTGCCATTGCTGTCCTGCTTCTTGTGCCGCCCTGTCTGTTTACGTGGGCGACTGCCGTGATGTTGTCCGACTGGATCAACACCGGCTGACCCTGAAGCAGGGGTTTTGCCAGACTTAGAGCATTGTAAATCGCTCTTAGCTCCAGTATATTTATGTGAAGAGACATCTCCAGGCTTGACCATACTCCCTGGAAGTTTCGTCCCTGTGTGACCGCTCCCCAGCCTCTCAGACTGGCATCCGTGGTCACCAGGACCCAGTCCTGTATGCCGAATCTGCGGCCCTCTAACAGATGAGCACTCTGCAACCACCACAGAAGAGACACCCTTGTCCGTGGCGATAAGGTTATCCGCTGATGCATCTGCAGATGCGATCCGGACCATTTGTCCAGCAGATCCCACTGAAAAGTTCGTGCGTGGAATCTGCCGAATGGAATCGCTTCGTAAGAAGCCACCATCTTTCCCAGGACTCTTGTGCATTGATGCACAGACACTTTCCCTGGTTTTAGGAGGTTCCTGACAAGTTCGGATAACTCCCTGGCTTTCTCCTCCGGAAGAAACACCTTTTTCTGAACCGTGTCCAGAATCATTCCCAGGAACAGCAGACGTGTCGTCGGGGTCAACTGAGATTTTGGAAAATTCAGAATCCACCCGTGTTGTTGCTGCACTAGTTGGGTTAGTGCTACTCCGTCCTCCAGCTGTTCTCTGGACCTTGCCCTTATCAGGAGATCGTCCAAGTAAGGGATAATTAATACGCCTCTTCTTCGCAGAAGAATCATCATTTCGGCCATTACCTTGGTAAAGACCCGAGGTGCCGTGGACAATCCAAACGGCAGCGTCTGAAACTGATAATGACAGTTTTGCACCACGAACCTGAGGTACCCTTGATGTGAAGGGCAAATTGGGACATGTAGGTAAGCATCCTTTATGTCCAGGGACACCATAAAGTCCCCTTCTTCCAGATTCGCTATCACTGCTCTGAGTGACTCCATCTTGAACTTGAATTTTTGTATGTACAGGTTCAAAGATTTCAGATTTAGAATAGGTCTTACCGAGCCATCCGGCTTCGGTACCACAAATAGCGTGGAGTAATACCCCTTTCCCTGTTGTAGGAGGGGTACCTTGACTATCACCTGCTGAGAAAACAGCTTGTGAATGGCTTCCAATACCGTCGCCCTGTCTGAGGGAGACGTTGGCAAAGCAGACTTTAGGAACCGGCGAGGGGGAGACTTCTCGAATTCCAACCTGTAACCCTGAGATACTACCTGCAGAATCCAGGGGTCCACCCGTGAGCAAGCCCACTGTGCGCTGAAATTCTTGAGTCGACCCCCCACCGCTCCTGAGTCCGCTTGTAATGCCCCAGCGTCATGCTGAGGGCTTTGCAGAACCCTGGGAGGGCTTCTGTTCCTGGGCAGGGGCTGCTTGCTGCCCTCTCTTACCCCTTCCTCTGCCCCGAGGCAGATATGACTGTCCTTTTGTCCGCTTGTTCTTATAGGACCGAAAGGACTGCGGCTGAAAAGACGGTGTCTTTTTCTGTTGGGAGGGGGTCTGAGGTAAAAAGGTGGATTTTCCGGCAGTTGCCGTGGCCACCAGATCCGATAGACCGACGCCAAATAATTCCTCCCCTTTATACGGCAATACTTCCATATGTCGTTTGGAATCCGCATCACCTGACCACTGTCGCGTCCATAAACTCCTTCTGGCAGATATGGACATCGCATTTACTCTCGATGCCGGAGTGCAAATATCTCTCTGAGCATCTCGCATATAAAGGAAAGCATCCTTTAATTGCTCTATAGTCAATAAAATACTGTCCCTATCCAGGGTATCAATATTTTCAGTCAGGGAATCCAACCAGACGACCCCAGCACTGCACATCCAGGCTGAGGCGATGGCTGGTCGCAGTATAACACCAGTATGTGTGTATATACTTTTTAGGGTAGTTTCCATTCTCCTATCAGCTGGATCCCTGAGGGCGGCCGTATCAGGAGACGGTAACGCCACTTGTTTTGATAAGCGTGTGAGCGCCTTATCCACCCTAGGGGGTGTTTCCCAGCGCGCCCTAACCTCTGGCGGGAAAGGGTATAATGCTAATAACTTTTTTGAAATTAGCATTTTTCTATCTGGGTTAACCCACGCTTCATCACATACATCATTTAATTCCTCTGATTCAGGAAAAACTACAGGTAGTTTTTTCACCCCCCACATAATACCCCTTTTTGTGGTACTTGCAGTATCAGAGATATGCAAAGCCTCCTTCATTGCCGTGATCATATAACGTGTGGCCCTACTTGAAAATACGTTTGTTTCATCACCGTCGACACTAGATTCAGTGTCTGTGTCTGGGTCTGTGTCGACCGACTGAGGTAAAGGGCGCTTTACAGCCCCTGACGGTGTCTGAGACGCCTGGGCAGGTACTAACTGGTTTGCCGGCCGTCTCATGTCGTCAACTGATTTTTGTAATGTGCTGACATTATCACGTAATTCCATAAACAAAGCCATCCATTCCGGTGTCGACTCCCTGGGGGGTGACATCACCATTATCGGCAATTGCTCTGCCTCCACACCAACATCGTCCTCATACATGTCGACACACACGTACCGACACACAGCAGACACACAGTGAATGCTCTTATCGAAGACAGGACCCCACTAGCCCTTTGGGGAGACAGAGGGAGAGTTTGCCAGCACACACCCAAGCGCTATAATATATATGGGAACAACCTTATATAAGTGTTGTTCTTTATAGCAGCTTAAATATATCAAAATATCGCCAAAAAAATGCCCCCCCTCTCTGTTTTACCCTGTTTCTGTAGTGCAGTGCAGGGGAGAGTCCTGGGAGCCTTCCTCACAGCGGAGCTGAGCAGAAAAATGGCGCTGTGTGCTGAGGAGAATAAGCTCCGCCCCCTATTTCGGCGGGCTTTTCTCCCGTAGTTTTAGATAACTGGCATGGGTTAAATACATACATATAGCCTCAATGGCTATATGTGATGTATTCTTTTGCCATAAAGGTATTAAATATTGCTGCCCAGGGCGCCCCCAGCAGCGCCCTGCACCCTCCGTGACCGCTTGGTGTGAAGTGTGTGACAACAATGGCGCACAGCTGCAGTGCTGTGCGCTTCCTTCATGAAGACTGAAGAGCCTTCTGCCGCCTGTTTCCGGACCTTCAATCTTCAGCATCTGTAAGGGGGGTCGGCGGCGCGGCTCCGGGACGAACCCCAGGGTGAGACCTGTGTTCCGACTCCCTCTGGAGCTAATGGTGTCCAGTAGCCTAAGAATCCAATCCATCCTGCACGCAGGTGAGTTGAAATTCTCTCCCCTAAGTCCCTCGATGCAGTGAGCCTGTTGCCAGCAGGACTCACTGAAAATAAAAAACCTAAAAACTTTTTCTAAGCAGCTCTTTAGGAGAGCCACCTAGATTGCACCCTGCTCGGACGGGCACAAAAACCTAACTGAGGCTTGGAGGAGGGTCATGGGGGGAGGAGCCAGTACACACCACCTAATCCTAAAGCTTTATTTTTGTGCCCTGTCTCCTGCGGAGCCGCTATTCCCCATGGTCCTGACGGAGTCCCCAGCATCCACTTAGGACGTTAGAGAAAGATAGATAGATAGATAGATAGATAGATAGATAGATAGATAGATAGATAGATAGATAGATGGTTGGATGGATAACACCTGTGACACATATACGGGGGTTCCGGGTAGTTACATATGAGATAAATAGATAGTAGATAGATAGATAGATATCAGATAGATAGATAGATAGATAGATAGATAGATAGATAGATAGATATGAGATAGATAGATAGATAGATAGATAGATAGATAGATATGATATGATATAGATGGATAGAAAATAGATAGATAGATATGACATAGATGGATAGAAAATAGATAGATAGATAGATAGATAGATAGATAGATAGATAGATATGGTCGACACACATAGTGTATATTATTAGTTGCTCTTGCAATTTACTTTACATGGGCAAATCGATCAGATCTTTGAGAGAAAGGATGGCCCTCCACCGGTCGGCCATCAACCAAGCGACCAGTGGGAAGGGCTCTGACCAACCAAGCGACCAGTGGGAAGGGCTCTGACCAACCAAGCGACCAGTGGGAAGGGCTCTGACCAACCAAGCGACCAGTGGGAAGGGCTCTGACCAACCAAGCGACCAGTGGGAAGGGCTCTGACCAACCAAGCGACCAGTGGGAAGGGCTCTGACCAACCAGTGGCAAAACACTTTCTGTAAAAAGGACATTCGCTGAGTGATCTACGACAGATGGTGATTGACCATGTCCCCAAGAACCATAGAGGGGGTGACAGGGACGGACTCCTGTTGAAGCTAGAAGCTAGATGGATCTATCGATTGAACACCATCAACCCCCACGGCCTTAATGAGATTATGCCGTGGAACGTTTTTCTGTGATCGTGCTCCAGCTCCAGACCAGATCCTCCCCCGCTACCATGGCGCCCATTGACTTTCCCCAGAAGGGATGTGTCATATTCCTTAAATGTTCTAGTTTACGATTACTCTATCTTCCTACACTTTGCATGAGTTTTCTATCTGACATCTTCTGCAAGAGATTCCCTGCCGCCAGTGTAGTGAGGCACCAGCATTCATAACCAGTATCCAGCACGGATCACATGTCACCACACTGACATTACTTCATTATTTTTGTTCCATTCATTTTTATATCACCCCCTATGCTGGTATGTTTTTTCACTGTAGTCCCCAGCCACTTATTTCGAGTGGTGGGGTTTTTTGGTTTTAATTTCACTTTTACCATTATCATTTTGACCAACATGCTTCAGCCAGCTTTCGCTGGCACTCACACCTGCTGTGTACTATTGTGACACGGCAGGCACTTTTTCGACTTGAGTTCAGTGCATATCACCACCGTCCTTCAAAGAGCACTAATGCCTTATCATCGGGTCCGTCACACAGTGAGACGGTTCCCGTACACTTTTCCACTGGTTACATGCTGTTGCCTTTAATACAATCACCATCAGGTCCATGACTGGCGTGCAGGATCTCTCATTACATGTGTCCACTGCATGACCCCAGGTTTCCATGCACGGGTACTTTGGTTTTCTCTAACGTCCTAAGTGGATGCTGGGGACTCCGTCAGGACCATGGGGAATAGCGGCTCCGCAGGAGACAGGGCACAAAAATAAAGCTTTAGGATTAGGTGGTGTGTACTGGCTCCTCCCCCTATGACCCTCCTCCAAGCCTCAGTTAGGTTTTTGTGCCCGTCCGAGCAGGGTGCAATCTAGGTGGCTCTCCTAAAGAGCTGCTTAGAAAAAGTTTTGATAAGCTGAAGGCTGCATAAGCCTGAGGCCATATAAGCGATCAACTTTTTGTGATTGGTTGTTAAATGACTAAGCAGTTGCTAGGCAGATCAGTTTTCCCGGTTGGTTTTTTCCTATTGGTTTAAGGGGTTGTGCATCAGGATGAAGAGGAGGGTCTTAGGTTAGTATATAGGGGGTGGCCATCTTGCTAGACTCCCTCTTGCCTTTCAGTTTATGCCCCAGGAAGGATAAGTACTATTGCTTATTTTCACTGCCTGTAAATTGTTTTTTCTTTTTTTTTTTTTTGAATTTCATTTGCCTTCTCTAGGGCATTATACAGTGCTGTGCCCCCTCTCTGCGTGTCATTGTCTACTTTTGCAGATTCTCCCCCCTCTGCCATGCCTCATCCAAAACGTGCAGCTCCCCCCCCCCCGGCGCCTCGTGGATGCGGGGAGCGCCTTCCGCTCCCGCTCCCCGAGCGTTGCGCCACAGAGAGGACTTCCCCCTGTTTCAGACAGGCGGCGGGGACGGGCAGTTACAGCCCGCTCCCCTGCCGCACGGAGACGGGCGGCCAGCGGCCGCTCGTCACGTGGTGCCGATGCGCGCGGCTCGGCCGGGCCGCGCGTCCCGGCGCTCGCAGCGGGACGGGCCTCTCCTCTCCCTCCTGCCTCGGGCGTCTGCAGCACTTCCCCTCCGGCGGCCGGCGGCCGCTCTGCACGTGGCGCGGGTGCGCGCTGTCCGGTTGGGCCGCGCTCCCCGGCGCCTCCCGCGGGCGAAACGACTTCCCTCCCTCCTTCCATAAGTGCCTCCGGCCCTCCTCCTCCATCCCCGCGGTCGGCTCTCGGCGGCGTCCTGGGGGCACAAGCTGTGCCGGACGGCCGCGGCAGAGCTGCGGGGGGCGAGGGGGGGGTCAATATGCAGCTGGGGGATATGAGCCCAGGGCAGCGGGTAGCGGCTCCCGCTGTCCCCGGGACAATACAGGGCCCCATACTACCCCCCTCCAGCGGGGGGTTTAGCACACCGCACCTCAATTTAAATAATATTGGGCCGTTTGGGCCTAGTGTCGCCGGGGCGGGGGACGTGGCAGCGGCGGCCGCCACACCCGCCCCGGCGGCAGTCACATGGCAGGGTTTTCCCCCGGCCTCGGTGGCCTGCTCGGGCTCCTCCTGGGTGTCAGACGCCCCGACGCCATTAACGGCGCCCCCGCTCGTCGGTTTTCAAACCCCTCTCCACGCCCTTCCCGGTCCTTTTCAGTTTGGGTCCACACAGACATCCGTCTCGGCGGCTTATATGACGCCCGGCGGGGCGCTTTCGGTAGCAGCGCAGCAAGGCTTCGCGGGGAGCCAGTCCTTCCCCGGGGGTTTTGCGTGGCCTCCGGCTCCAGCATTCCCCTTAGCCGCCAGCATGCCTTCCATGGGCTTCATGACGGTGTCCGGCACACAGTTTTCCCCGCACGGGGCCAGCGCGGGCGCCGGCGTGCAGTCCACGTGGTCGGTCGGTGGCCCCCGAGTCGCGGTGCCCTTGCCGGCCCTTGCGGGCCTGCAGTCAGGGCAGGCACCGGGCGGTGGGTATCAGGTGGCACAGAGTTGGCCCCCTCTCGCGGCGCCCCCTCAGTTCCTTCCGGCGTCATACGGATGGGCGGGGGCGGGCGGCTGCCCGCCGCATACGGCGTTGCGGCCGTCTTACCCCGCGAGTTTCGGTGCAGTGAGCGGGTCAGCCTTTACGCAGTCGATCGGGTACACCTCGGCGGGGGCCCCCTCCCTGCAGCTGCCGGGCGGCCATCCGCCACGGAACGGGGGGACGGGCTCTCCGCCTCCGCACTTGCGGACAAGTGTTAATGATGTTCTGGTTCCCCCGGTGCCGGTTGTCCCCTCTTTTTCTCCCTTGCAGGTTCCGTCTAATTCAGGGGCTACGCCCGTCACGAGGCGAAGGTCACGGACAAGCGCGACTGCGAACGTGGAGGTACGGCCATCAGCGGAGGCGGGTGCAGCGGACGACGCGGTTCCGGGTCCTTCAAACTCCGGTGAGCTAAATATTCCTTTACACGTTTCAACTTGTAGTTCCTCGTCTTCTAGCAGCGTATCATCCGGCTCTCCGCGGCGCCCGCGTAAATTAGCTAGGCTCATCGCGCGGCGAATGGCCAAGGAGGCGCACAAGGTGGCCGCTCCTGCGCAGGTGGTCCCCTCCGACCCTCCCCGTTACGGCGAGATGGTACATTGCGCCAACACGGCAGTGACAAGAGGGGTTCGTAAGCGCATGCGGGAAAAAATACGTAAGGGGAAGTATGTAGACATATTCACCCTTACAGAGGAAATGCGGCAGGGTTTTGACGCGGCCAAGAAACCGGGTGGTATTGGGGAAATGCGTTTCGCAATTTTCACCAGTGGCTGCGTGGGTTTTTGGTGTTCATGGCTTGCTACACGGAATCGCGTCCCGCGGAGTATGCCAACTTGGTGAAATATTTGTTTTTAGTACACGATATGTGCTTAAAATCCAAGGGTTCCGCGTGGCGGGATTACGACGAGAAGTTTCGTCGCAATCAGGATGGCAACCCCATCCTGCCCGCGGGTTTTAAGGATGTTGAGGTGTGGTTGGAGGTCACGCAGCAGGTCAAACCCACCCCGGACGTCACGGCCAAGAAGCCCGGGGCGGCCGGGGCGGTGGCTTCTCGATTGACGGGAAAAGGCAAGTGCTTTGCCTACAACGACGGCAAATGCGGCAAAGGAACGGGCTGTCGTTTTCGCCACTCATGCAGGTTGTGCGGAGCCAGTCACCCGGCCAAGGAATGCACCGCGGCGACAGGCGGTAAGCCTGCCGCTTCCACCGAGGCCGGTGGAATTGGCAAGTAAGGCCTTCTCCCCGATTATAGTTCCCGAGTTGCAGCGCTGGCTTACCTTGTACCCCGATGAGTCGGCGGCATCGTTTCTCTTGCAGGGCTTTCAGCACGGTTTTCGTTTGCCAATCCCGGATTCGGTGTATGTGGTTGCACGCCAGAATTTGAGATCGGCTCGGGAATTCCCGCAGGAAGTCCGGCGGAAGGTTGACGGGGAGATTGGGCTGGGGCGCATGGCTGGGCCCTACGCCCTTTCCCCGTTGCCCTCCTTGTGCATTTCCCCAGTAGGGGTAGTGCCCAAGAAGGCCATAGGTAAGTTTCGTTTGATACAGCACTTGTCGCACCCGCCGGGGCTGTCGGTCAACGACGCTATCCCGGAAGCCCAATGCAGAGTTCGATATCAGTCGTTTGACGACGCGCTGCGATTAGTGCGGGATTGTGGTCCGGGGAGTCTGTTGGCAAAATTGGACGTGGAGTCGGCCTTTCGGCTACTCCCGCTACACCCAGATTCCCTGCGGTTTCTGGGTTTCAAAATAGGGGGCGAATTCTACGTCGATCGGTGTCTCCCCATGGGTTGCTCTGTCTCCTGCGCCTACTTTGAGTGCTTTAGCACGTTTTTGCACTGGTGCGTCCAGACCGCCTCCGGGCAGATGGGGGTGGCTCACTACCTGGATGACTTTCTTTTTGTAGGCCCCGGAGACAGTTCGGTCTGTGGGGACATTCTCTCGGTGGCCAGGTCGTTATTCTGCGCTTTAGGGGTACCGGTTGCGCAGGATAAGTGCGAGGGTCCTTGCACTTGTCTTAGCTATTTAGGTATCGAGATTGACACGGTAGGGGGGTGCTGTCGCTTGCCCGAGGATAAGGTGCGGAAACTATTGGGTTTGATTACAGACTGTTTAGGAAAACGCAGGGTTCGGCTTAAACAGGTGCAGTCCTTGCTTGGTTCTCTCAATTTTGCGTGTCGGATTATCCCCATGGGTAGGATTTTCTGTCGCAAACTTGAGCGGGCCACCGCGGGGACGGTTCGACAGAATCACTCCGTGTACCTTTCCCGCGAGATCAAGGATGATTTGCGGATTTGGGTCTCGTTCCTGGTGTCCTTCAACAGGGAAGTGTTGTGGCCCGCTCCTTGTTGTTCCAGTAAGCAGCTGCAGTTGTTCACGGATGCTTCAGGCAGTCGAGGTTTCGGCGCGTTCTTCGCTGGCTCATGGTGCGCTGCGGCCTGGCCGGCATCTTGGGTAACGCGTGGGTTTACCAAGAACCTGCTTCTGCTGGAATTGTTCCCGATCTTAGTGGCGCTTGAGTTATGGGCCGGACGGTTCGCAAATAGGGACATTTTGTTTCTTTGCGACAACTTAGGGGTAGTGCATGCGATTAATAACCAGCGTTCCTCATCTCCGCAGGCGCTGCGATTGCTAAGGCATTTAGTGTTGGTTTGTTTGCAGCGCAATATTAATTTTAGGGCTCGCCACGTACCTGGAGTTGACAATGGAATTGCGGATGCATTGTCCCGGTTCCAGTTTGACAAATTCAGGACGTTGGTTCCGGGAGCGGAGGCAGAGGGGTTACAGTGCCCACCTTCTGTCTGGCAGATGGTCGAAGCGGTTTAACGGCGTTGGCCAGGTGTGCACTGGCTCCCTCTGCGCTACGAGCGTATGATGCTGCATGGCGGGATTGGTCAGCCTTTCAGAGTAGGTACGGGGTAGCAGGTGAGTCCTCGGCCGACGCCCTGTTGACCTTTGTTTGGGAGCATTACCAAAACGGTAGGTCAAAAGCGGCCATGGCTACTGCCCTTGCGGGCATCGCCTTTCACTCGCGACTCCACGGGACAACGGACCCCACGGGGTCGTTTGTCCTTTCCAGAGCGCTGAAAGGTTGGGCTAGGTTGCACCCGGCGCCTGCGGATTCACGTAGGCCTATAACGTTGCAGCTGCTAGCGGAATTGCTGCGTGTGCTACCTCGGATTGCGTCCTCGGAATTTGAGGTGGCATTGTTTAGTAGCGCGTATGCCCTGGCCTTTTTCGGGGCTTTTCGGGTGAGCGAGCTAGTGGCGAGCAGCAAGGCGTCCCGGGAATCGGGTCTGCTCTACGAGAATGTGCGCTTGCAGGAGGGCCTGTTGCTCTGTAGGATTGTGCGGTCCAAGACAGATCAAACAGGTCGGGGTCGCTGGTTGTCCTTGGAGGCTCAGGGAGGTATGGGCGTTTGCCCGCTGCGGTTGACGCAAGAGTATGTGCGGTTAAGACCTCCGGGGGGCAACCAGTTGCTGGTGCACGCGCAGTTGGACCCTCTGACAAAGTTTCAGTTCTCATCGGTGTTCAAGAAATGTTTGACGGCGTTGGGCTTGCAGGAGGCGGACTTCGGTACTCATTCCTTTCGGATTGGGGCGGCTACCCATGCGGCGGCCGCTGGTTCATCACCAGCGGCTATTCGGGAGTTGGGTCGCTGGAAGTCGGCCTCCTATAAGTCCTATGTCCGTATAGATAAGTTATAAGTGCGCCTGTTGCGCTAACCCAAAAACGTGTTTACTCGTCGGTTTTTGAACGCTTACCGTTCAGGAATCGAGGGTGTGAAGCGAATTTTTAAAATTTTTCCTCCGAGGGGGCCTAATTTCAATTGGCTGTTCTACCAAGGTCCACGGGAGGTTTTTTGAGTTTTCTCCTTCACTTGGGTTTTATTGGTTACGGTGTGTTTAAGTTACAGATTATGTGCATAATCTGACATTAGGATATTTTCTTTTACAGCTGTCAGCAATTTTGGAGACCACATATGGATGGTTGGTCATTCATATGTTTTTTGGGCGGAGAAACATCCCATGGCATCTAGGGCGACTGAGATTTTTGGGTCCCGGCAATTTAGATGGTTAGGTGTTAGGGGCATGTTATGGGGTGATTTGTTGCGCGTCCTTTTTTCTAGGGAGCGCCGCTGGGGTCGCCCCAGTTGTATTATCATTCATCTGGGTGGTAATGATCTGGGCCGAGTTAAAGGCATAGACTTGATTTTGTCTATAAAGGCGGATGTGGTGGCGATACGTTGTCACTGGCCTGGGGTATGCATTGTCTGGTCGGAAATGGTGCCCCGTTTCCATTGGCGTGGTGCGGTGCGTTTCTCGGCGCTGGAGAAAGCACGCAAAAAGGTGAACTCGACGGTGTCTCTGTTTGTCAAGGCCATAGGCGGAGTGGCAATTAAGCATCCTCTGCTGGTGCTGCGGAACAGGCAGTTCTATAGAGACGATGGGGTTCACCTTTCTCCGGAAGGAGTGCAGTTTTTTCTGGAAGATATTTTCGGTCTTTTTCGTTAGAGCTAGTTAGTTTCTGGTTGGTTAAGGTTCTGTTTGCGGATGGCGGTGGCGGTTTGGAAAACCTTGGTGGCGGGAAATCGCTGCCAACCAGCTGTCACACAGGCATAAGTGGTCATTGTGGGGCTCCCTCTTTAAATGGACGGCAGGTGTGTCCTTTTCTTGCGGTTGGACATTTAGACGTTCCCCTGCGGGAACCGAACGTTTGCCAGAGAAAGAGGGGTAAGGCCAGCACAATGCGGGTTATGCGGGAAGGAGGCGGGGTATGTGTACTCCCCTCCTTGGTTTGGTGGTTTGTCATCTAGGTGACGGGTGCTGGTGTTTGGCAGCGGTTTTCTGTTTGCCATCCTCCAAACTAAAGTTAATATATATTCAATTCAATTCTAATTCGGCCTCAATTATTAGTTTAAAGAGTTGGTCAGCGATTAATAAACATCGTCTGACCTTTAACTCCAGCTACTGTGTCCGTGTCTTTATTTCAGTGTGTGGTGTGGTTTTATTTAGTGATAAGCTAGCTTAAGTAAAAGGTTTATGTAATCACAATAAAGTTATGAGCGGCTTAGATAAGCTGAAGGCTGCATAAGCCTGAGGCCATATAAGCGATCAACTTTTTGTGATTGGTTGTTAAATGACTAAGCAGTTGCTAGGCAGATCAGTTTTCCCGGTTGGTTTTTTCCTATTGGTTTAAGGGGTTGTGCATCAGGATGAAGAGGAGGGTCTTAGGTTAGTATATAGGGGGTGGCCATCTTGCTAGACTCCCTCTTGCCTTTCAGTTTATGCCCGCCCGCCCTCCCAGAATGCATCTACGTTTTTTGTTCTTGCTGTGGGCTATTGAAAGCCAGATTGGCGGGAAATCGCTGCCAACCAGCTGTCACACAGGCATAAGTGGTCATTGTGGGGCTCCCTCTTTAAATGGACGGCAGGTGTGTCCTTTTCTTGCGGTTGGACATTTAGACGTTCCCCTGCGGGAACCGAACGTTTGCCAGAGAAAGAGGGGTAAGGCCAGCACAATGCGGGTTATGCGGGAAGGAGGCGGGGTATGTGTACTCCCCTCCTTGGTTTGGTGGTTTGTCATCTAGGTGACGGGTGCTGGTGTTTGGCAGCGGTTTTCTGTTTGCCATCCTCCAAACTAAAGTTAATATATATTCAATTCAATTCTAATTCGGCCTCAATTATTAGTTTAAAGAGTTGGTCAGCGATTAATAAACATCGTCTGACCTTTAACTCCAGCTACTGTGTCCGTGTCTTTATTTCAGTGTGTGGTGTGGTTTTATTTAGTGATAAGCTAGCTTAAGTAAAAGGTTTATGTAATCACAATAAAGTTATGAGCGGCTTATAGGTTTTTTATTTTCAGTGAGTCCTGCTGGCAACAGGCTCACTGCATCGAGGGACTTAGGGGAGAGAATTTCAACTCACCTGCGTGCAGGATGGATTGGATTCAAGTTCTTAGGCTACTGGACACCATTGGCTCCAGAGGGAGTCGGAACACAGGTCTCACCCTGGGGTTCGTCCCGGAGCCGCGCCGCCGACCCCCCTTACAGATGCTGAAGATTGAAGGTCCGGAAACAGGCGGCAGAAGGCTCTTCAGTCTTCATGAAGGTAGCGCACAGCACTGCAGCTGTGCGCCATTGTTGTCACACACTTCACACCAAGCGGTCACGGAGGGTGCAGGGCGCTGCTGGGGGCGCCCTGGGCAGCAATATTTAATACCTTTTTGGCAAAAGAATACATCACATATAGCCATTGAGGCTATATGTATGTATTTAACCCATGCCAGTTATCTAAAACTACGGGAGAAAAACCCGCCGAAATAGGGGGTGGAGCTTATTCTCCTCAGCACACAGCGCCATTTTCCTGCTCAGCTCCGCTGTGAGGGAGGCTCCCAGGACTCTCCCCTGCACTGCACTACAGAAACAGGGTAAAACAGAGAGGGGGGGCATTTTTTTGGCGATATTTTGATATATTTAAGCTGCTATAAAGAACAACACTTATATAAGGTTGTTCCCATATATATTATAGCGCTTGGGTGTGTGCTGGCAAACTCTCCCTCTGTCTCCCCAAAGGGCTAGTGGGGTCCTGTCTTCGATAAGAGCATTCCCTGTGTGTCTGCTGTGTGTCGGTACGTGTGTGTCGACATGTATGAGGACGATGTTGGTGTGGAGGCAGAGCAATTGCCGATAATGGTGATGTCACCCCCCAGGGAGTCGACACCGGAATGGATGGCTTTGTTTATGGAATTACGTGATAATGTCAGCACATTACAAAAATCAGTTGACGACATGAGACGGCCGGCAAACCAGTTAGTACCTGCCCAGGCGTCTCAGACACCGTCAGGGGCTGTAAAGCGCCCTTTACCTCAGTCGGTCGACACAGACCCAGACACAGACACTGAATCTAGTGTCGACGGTGATGAAACAAACGTATTTTCAAGTAGGGCCACACGTTATATGATCACGGCAATGAAGGAGGCTTTGCATATCTCTGATACTGCAAGTACCACAAAAAAGGGGTATTATGTGGGGGGTGAAAAAACTACCTGTAGTTTTTCCTGAATCAGAGGAATTAAATGATGTATGTGATGAAGCGTGGGTTAACCCAGATAGAAAAATGCTAATTTCAAAAAAGTTATTAGCATTATACCCTTTCCCGCCAGAGGTTAGGGCGCGCTGGGAAACACCCCCTAGGGTGGATAAGGCGCTCACACGCTTATCAAAACAAGTGGCGTTACCGTCTCCTGATACGGCCGCCCTCAGGGATCCAGCTGATAGGAGAATGGAAACTACCCTAAAAAGTATATACACACATACTGGTGTTATACTGCGACCAGCCATCGCCTCAGCCTGGATGTGCAGTGCTGGGGTCGTCTGGTTGGATTCCCTGACTGAAAATATTGATACCCTGGATAGGGACAGTATTTTATTGACTATAGAGCAATTAAAGGATGCTTTCCTTTATATGCGAGATGCTCAGAGAGATATTTGCACTCTGGCATCGAGAGTAAATGCGATGTCCATATCTGCCAGAAGGAGTTTATGGACGCGACAGTGGTCAGGTGATGCGGATTCCAAATGACATATGGAAGTATTGCCGTATAAAGGGGAGGAATTATTTGGCGTCGGTCTATCGGATCTGGTGGCCACGGCAACTGCCGGAAAATCCACCTTTTTACCTCAGACCCCCTCCCAACAGAAAAAGACACCGTCTTTTCAGCCGCAGTCCTTTCGGTCCTATAAGAACAAGCGGACAAAAGGACAGTCATATCTGCCTCGGGGCAGAGGAAGGGGTAAGAGAGGGCAGCAAGCAGCCCCTGCCCAGGAACAGAAGCCCTCCCAGGGTTCTGCAAAGCCCTCAGCATGACGCTGGGGCATTACAAGCGGACTCAGGAGCGGTGGGGGGGTCGACTCAAGAATTTCAGCGCACAGTGGGCTTGCTCACAGGTGGACCCCTGGATTCTGCAGGTAGTATCTCAGGGTTACAGGTTGGAATTCGAGAAGTCTCCCCCTCGCCGGTTCCTAAAGTCTGCTTTGCCAACGTCTCCCTCAGACAGGGCGACGGTATTGGAAGCCATTCACAAGCTGTTTTCTCAGCAGGTGATAGTCAAGGTACCCCTCCTACAACAGGGAAAGGGGTATTACTCCACGCTATTTGTGGTACCGAAGCCGGACGGCTCGGTAAGACCTATTCTAAATCTGAAATCTTTGAACCTGTACATACAAAAATTCAAGTTCAAGATGGAGTCACTCAGAGCAGTGATAGCGAATCTGGAAGAAGGGGACTTTATGGTGTCCCTGGACATAAAGGATGCTTACCTACATGTCCCAATTTGCCCTTCACATCAAGGGTACCTCAGGTTCGTGGTGCAAAACTGTCATTATCAGTTTCAGACGCTGCCGTTTGGATTGTCCACGGCACCTCGGGTCTTTACCAAGGTAATGGCCGAAATGATGATTCTTCTGCGAAGAAGAGGCGTATTAATTATCCCTTACTTGGACGATCTCCTGATAAGGGCAAGGTCCAGAGAACAGCTGGAGGACGGAGTAGCACTAACTAGAGATGAGCGCCTGAAATTTTTCGGGTTTTGTGTTTTGGTTTTGGGTTCGGTTCCGCGGCCGTGTTTTGGGTTCGACCGCGTTTTGGCAAAACCTCACCGAATTTTTTTTGTCGGATTCGGGTGTGTTTTGGATTCGGGTGTTTTTTTCAAAAAACCCTAAAAAACAGCTTAAATCATAGAATTTGGGGGTCATTTTGATCCCATATTATTATTAACCTCAAAAACCATAATTTCCACTCATTTTCAGTCTATTCTGAATACCTCACACCTCACAATATTATTTTTAGTCCTAAAATTTGCACCAAGGTCGCTGGATGACTAAGCTAAGCGACACTAGTGGCCGACACAAACACCTGGCCCATCTAGGAGTGGCACTGCAGTGTCACGCAGGATGTCCCTTCCAAAAAACCCTCCCCAATCAGCACATGACGCAAAGAAAAAAAGAGGCGCAATGAGGTAGCTGACTGTGTGAGTAAGATAAGCGACCCTAGTGGCCGACACAAACACCGGGCCCATTTAGGAGTGGCACTGCAGTGTCACGCAGGATGTCCCTTCCAAAAAACCCTCCCCAATCAGCACATGACGCAAAGAAAAAAAGAGGCGCAATGAGGTAGCTGACTGTGTGAGTAAGATTAGCGACCCTAGTGGCCGACACAAACACCGGGCCCATTTAGGAGTGGCACTGCAGTGTCACGCAGGATGTCCCTTCCAAAAAACCCTCCCCAATCAGCACATGACGCAAAGAAAAAAAGAGGCGCAATGAGGTAGCTGACTGTGTGAGTAAGATTAGCGACCCTAGTGGCCGACACAAACACCGGGCCCATTTAGGAGTGGCACTGCAGTGTCACGCAGGATGTCCCTTCCAAAAAACCCTCCCCAATCAGCACATGACGCAAAGAAAAAAAGAGGCGCAATGAGGTAGCTGACTGTGTGAGTAAGATTAGCGACCCTAGTGGCCGACACAAACACCGGGCCCATTTAGGAGTGGCACTGCAGTGTCACGCAGGATGTCCCTTCCAAAAAACCCTCCCCAATCAGCACATGACGCAAAGAAAAAAAGAGGCGCAATGAGGTAGCTGACTGTGTGAGTAAGATTAGCGACCCTAGTGGCCGACACAAACACCGGGCCCATTTAGGAGTGGCACTGCAGTGTCACGCAGGATGTCCCTTCCAAAAAACCCTCCCCAATCAGCACATGACGCAAAGAAAAAAAGAGGCGCAATGAGGTAGCTGACTGTGTGAGTAAGATTAGCGACCCTAGTGGCCGACACAAACACCGGGCCCATTTAGGAGTGGCACTGCAGTGTCACGCAGGATGTCCCTTCCAAAAAACCCTCCCCAATCAGCACATGACGCAAAGAAAAAAAGAGGCGCAATGAGGTAGCTGACTGTGTGAGTAAGATTAGCGACCCTAGTGGCCGACACAAACACCGGGCCCATTTAGGAGTGGCACTGCAGTGTCACGCAGGATGTCCCTTCCAAAAAACCCTCCCCAATCAGCACATGACGCAAAGAAAAAAAGAGGCGCAATGAGGTAGCTGACTGTGTGAGTAAGATTAGCGACCCTAGTGGCCGACACAAACACCGGGCCCATTTAGGAGTGGCACTGCAGTGTCACGCAGGATGTCCCTTCCAAAAAACCCTCCCCAAACAGCACATGACGCAAAGAAAAATAAAAGAAAAAAGAGGTGCAAGATGGAATTGTCCTTGGGCCCTCCCACCCACCCTTATGTTGTATAAACAAAACAGGACATGCACACTTTAACCAACCCATCATTTCAGTGACAGGGTCTGCCACACGACTGTGACTGATATGACGGGTTGGTTTGGACCCCCCCCAAAAAAGAAGCATTAATCTCTCCTTGCACAAACTGGCTCTACAGAGGCAAGATGTCCACCTCATCATCACCCTCCGATATATCACCGTGTACATCCCCCTCCTCACAGATTATCAATTCGTCCCCACTGGAATCCACCATCTCAGCTCCCTGTGTACTTTGTGGAGGCAATTGCTGCTGGTCAATGTCTCCGCGGAGGAATTGATTATAATTCATTTTAATGAACATCATCTTCTCCACATTTTCTGGATGTAACCTCGTACGCCGATTGCTGACAAGGTGAGCGGCGGCACTAAACACTCTTTCGGAGTACACACTTGTGGGAGGGCAACTTAGGTAGAATAAAGCCAGTTTGTGCAATGGCCTCCAAATTGCCTCTTTTTCCTGCCAGTATAAGTATGGACTGTGTGACGTGCCTACTTGGATGCGGTCACTCATATAATCCTCCACCATTCTTTCAATGGTGAGAGAATCATATGCAGTGACAGTAGACGACATGTCCGTAATCGTTGTCAGGTCCTTCAGTCCGGACCAGATGTCAGCATCAGCAGTCGCTCCAGACTGCCCTGCATCACCGCCAGCGGGTGGGCTCGGAATTCTGAGCCTTTTCCTCGCACCCCCAGTTGCGGGAGAATGTGAAGGAGGAGATGTTGACAGGTCGCGTTCCGCTTGACTTGACAATTTTCTCACCAGCAGGTCTTTCAACCCCAGCAGACTTGTGTCTGCCGGAAAGAGAGATCCAAGGTAGGCTTTAAATCTAGGATCGAGCACGGTGGCCAAAATGTAGTGCTCTGATTTCAACAGATTGACCACCCGTGAATCCTTGTTAAGCGAATTAAGGGCTCCATCCACAAGTCCCACATGCCTAGCGGAATCGCTCCGTGTTAGCTCCTCCTTCAATGTCTCCAGCTTCTTCTGCAAAAGCCTGATGAGGGGAATGACCTGACTCAGGCTGGCAGTGTCTGAACTGACTTCACGTGTGGCAAGTTCAAAGGGCATCAGAACCTTGCACAACGTTGAAATCATTCTCCACTGCGCTTGAGACAGGTGCATTCCACCTCCTATATCGTGCTCAATTGTATAGGCTTGAATGGCCTTTTGCTGCTCCTCCAACCTCTGAAGCATATAGAGGGTTGAATTCCACCTCGTTACCACTTCTTGCTTCAGATGATGGCAGGGCAGGTTCAGTAGTTTTTGGTGGTGCTCCAGTCTTCTGTACGTGGTGCCTGTACGCCGAAAGTGTCCCGCAATTTTTCTGGCCACCGACAGCATCTCTTGCACGCCCCTGTCGTTTTTTAAATAATTCTGCACCACCAAATTCAAGGTATGTGCAAAACATGGGACGTGCTGGAATTTGCCCATATTTAAGGCACACACAATATTGCTGGCGTTGTCCGATGCCACAAATCCACAGGAGAGTCCAATTGGGGTAAGCCATTCCGCGATGATCTTCCTCAGTTGCCGTAAGAGGTTTTCAGCTGTGTGCGTATTCTGGAAAGCGGTGATACAAAGCGTAGCCTGCCTAGGAAAGAGTTGGCGTTTGCGAGATGCTGCTACTGGTGCCGCCGCTGCTGTTCTTGCGGCGGGAGTCCATACATCTACCCAGTGGGCTGTCACAGTCATATAGTCCTGACCCTGCCCTGCTCCACTTGTCCACATGTCCGTGGTTAAGTGGACATTGGGTACAACTGCATTTTTTAGGACACTGGTGAGTCTTTTTCTGAGGTCTGTGTACATTTTCGGTATCGCCTGCCTAGAGAAGTGGAACCTAGATGGTATTTGGTAACGGGGGCACACTGCCTCAATAAATTGTCTAGTTCCCTGTGAACTAACGGCGGATACCGGACGCACGTCTAACACCAACATAGTTGTCAAGGCCTCAGTTATCCGCTTTGCAGCAGGATGACTGCTGTGATATTTCATCTTCCTCGCAAAGGACTGTTGAACAGTCAATTGCTTACTGGAAGTAGTACAAGTGGGCTTACGACTTCCCCTCTGGGATGACCATCGACTCCCAGCAGCAACAACAGCAGCGCCAGCAGCAGTAGGCGTTACACGCAAGGATGCATCGGAGGAATCCCAGGCAGGAGAGGACTCGTCAGAATTGCCAGTGACATGGCCTGCAGGACTATTGGCATTCCTGGGGAAGGAGGAAATTGACACTGAGGGAGTTGGTGGGGTGGTTTGCGTGAGCTTGGTTACAAGAGGAAGGGATTTACTGGTCAGTGGACTGCTTCCGCTGTCGCCCAAAGTTTTTGAACTTGTCACTGACTTATTATGAATGCGCTGCAGGTGACGTATAAGGGAGGATGTTCCGAGGTGGTTAACGTCCTTACCCCTACTTATTACAGCTTGACAAAGGGAACACACGGCTTGACACCTGTTGTCCGCATTTCTGTTGAAATAGTTCCACACCGAAGAGCTGATTTTTTTAGTATTTTCACCAGGCATGTCAACGGCCATATTCCTCCCACGGACAACAGGTGTCTCCCCGGGTGCCTGACTTAAACAAACCACCTCACCATCAGAATCCTCCTGGTCAATTTCCTCCCCAGCGCCAGCAACACCCATATCCTCCTCATCCTGGTGTACTTCAACACTGACATCTTCAATCTGACTATCAGGAACTGGACTGCGGGTGCTCCTTCCAGCACTTGCAGGGGGCGTGCAAATGGTGGAAGGCGCATGCTCTTCACGTCCAGTGTTGGGAAGGTCAGGCATCGCAACCGACACAATTGGACTCTCCTTGTGGATTTGGGATTTCGAAGAACGCACAGTTCTTTGCGGTGCTACTGCTTTTGCCAGCTTGAGTCTTTTCATTTTTCTAGCGAGAGGCTGAGTGCCTCCATCCTCATGTGAAGCTGAACCACTAGCCATGAACATAGGCCAGGGCCTCAGCCGTTCCTTGCCACTCCGTGTGGTAAATGGCATATTGGCAAGTTTACGCTTCTCCTCCGACAATTTTATTTTAGGTTTTGGAGTCCTTTTTTAACTGATATTTGGTGTTTTGGATTTGACATGCTCTGTACTATGACATTGGGCATCGGCCTTGGCAGACGACGTTGCTGGCATTTCATCGTCTCGGCCATGACTAGTGGCAGCAGCTTCAGCACGAGGTGGAAGTGGATCTTGATCTTTCCCTAATTTTGGAACCTCAACATTTTTGTTCTCCATATTTTAATAGGCACAACTAAAAGGCACCTCAGGTAAACAATGGAGATGGATGGATACTAGTATACAATTATGGACGGACTGCCGAGTGCCGACACAGAGGTAGCTACAGCCGTGAACTACCGTACTGTGTCTGCTGCTAATATAGACTGGTTGATAAAGAGATGTCGTAGTATGTATGTATGAAGAAGAAAGAAAAAAAAACCACGGTTAGGTGGTATACAA
Organism: Pseudophryne corroboree; assembly: GCF_028390025.1. NCBI lineage: Eukaryota > Metazoa > Chordata > Amphibia > Anura > Myobatrachidae > Pseudophryne > Pseudophryne corroboree. Next base: position 1,049,085,608 of record NC_086445.1, read on the forward strand.
TTATGGACGGACTGCCGAGTGCCGACACAGAGGTAGCCACAGCCGTGAACTACCGTACTGTACTGTGTCTGCTGCTAATATAGACTGGTTGATAAAGAGATGTCGTAGTATGTATGTATAAAGAAGAAAGAAAAAAAAACCACGGTTAGGTGGTATACAATTATGGACGGACTGCCGAGTGCCGACACAGAGGTAGCCACAGCCGTGAACTACCGTACTGTACTGTGTCTGCTGCTAATATAGACTGGTTGATAAAGAGATGTCGTAGTATGTATGTATGAAGAAGAAAGAAAAAAAAACCACGGTTAGGTGGTATACAATTATGGACGGACTGCCGAGTGCCGACACAGAGGTAGCCACAGCCGTGAACTACCGTACTGTACTGTGTCTGCTGCTAATATAGACTGGTTGATAAAGAGATGTCGTAGTATGTATGTATGAAGAAGAAAGAAAAAAAAACCACGGTTAGGTGGTATACAATTATGGACGGACTGCCGAGTGCCGACACAGAGGTAGCCACAGCCGTGAACTACCGTACTGTACTGTGTCTGCTGCTAATATAGACTGGTTGATAAAGAGATGTCGTAGTATGTATGTATGAAGAAGAAAGAAAAAAAAAACCACGGTTAGGTGGTATACAATTATGGACGGACTGCCGAGTGCCGACACAGAGGTAGCCACAGCCGTGAACTACCGTACTGTACTGTGTCTGCTGCTAATATAGACTGGTTGATAAAGAGATGTCGTAGTATGTATGTATAAAGAAGAAAGAAAAAAAAACCACGGTTAGGTGGTATACAATTATGGACGGACTGCCGAGTGCCGACACAGAGGTAGCCACAGCCGTGAACTACCGTACTGTACTGTGTCTGCTGCTAATATAGACTGGTTGATAAAGAGATGTCGTAGTATGTATGTATAAAGAAGAAAGAAAAAAAAACCACGGTTAGGTGGTATACAATTATGGACGGACTGCCGAGTGCTGACACAGAGGTAGCCACAGCCGTGAACTACCGTACTGTACTGTGTCTGCTGCTAATATAGACTGGTTGATAAAGAGATGTCGTAGTATGTATGTATGAAGAAGAAAGAAAAAAAAACCACGGTTAGGTGGTATACAATTATGGACGGACTGCCGAGTGCCGACACAGAGGTAGCCACAGCCGTGAACTACCGTACTGTACTGTGTCTGCTGCTAATATAGACTGGTTGATAAAGAGATGTCGTAGTATGTATGTATGAAGAAGAAAGAAAAAAAAACCACGGTTAGGTGGTATACAATTATGGACGGACTGCCGAGTGCCGACACAGAGGTAGCCACAGCCGTGAACTACCGTACTGTACTGTGTCTGCTGCTAATATAGACTGGTTGATAAAGAGATGTCGTAGTATGTATGTATAAAGAAGAAAGAAAAAAAACCCACGGTTAGGTGGTATACAATTATGGACGGACTGCCGAGTGCCGACACAGAGGTAGCCACAGCCGTGAACTACCGTACTGTACTGTGTCTGCTGCTAATATAGACTGGTTGATAAAGAGATGTCGTAGTATGTATGTATGAAGAAGAAAGAAAAAAAAACCACGGTTAGGTGGTATACAATTATGGACGGACTGCCGAGTGCCGACACAGAGGTAGCCACAGCCGTGAACTACCGTACTGTACTGTGTCTGCTGCTAATATAGACTGGTTGATAAAGAGATGTCGTAGTATGTATGTATGAAGAAGAAAGAAAAAAAAACCACGGTTAGGTGGTATACAATTATGGACGGACTGCCGAGTGCCGACACAGAGGTAGCCACAGCCGTGAACTACCGTACTGTACTGTGTCTGCTGCTAATATAGACTGGTTGATAAAGAGATGTAGTAGTATGTATGTATAAAGAAGAAAGAAAAAAAAACCACGGGTAGGTGGTATACAATTATGGATGGACTGCCGAGTGCCGACACAGAGGTAGCTACAGCCGTGAACTACCGTACTGTGTCTGCTGCGACTGGATGATAAATAATGATATAAAAAATATATATATATCACTACTGCAGCCGGACAGGTATATATATTATATAATGACGGACCTGCTGGACACTGTCTGTCAGCAGAATGAGTTTTTTATAGAATAAAAAAAAAAACACCACACAAGTGAAGTCACACGACGAGTGTTTAACTTTTTCAGGCAATCACAATATAGTATACTACTAACTATACTGGTGGTCAGTGTGGTCAGGTCACTGGTCAGTCACACTGGCAGTGGCACTCCTGCAGCAAAAGTGTGCACTGTTTAATTTTAATATAATATGTACTCCTGGCTCCTGCTATAACCTATAACTGGCACTGCAGTGCTCCCCAGTCTCCCCCACAATTATAAGCTGTGTGAGCTGAGCACAGTCAGATATATAATATATATATACATAGATGATGCAGCACACTGGGCTGAGCAGTGCACACAGATATGGTATGTGACTGTCTTGTACTCCTGGCTCCTGCTATAACCTATAACTGGCACTGCAGTGCTCCCCAGTCTCCCCCACAATTATAAGCTGTGTGAGCTGAGCACAGTCAGATATATATACATAGATGATGCAGGCATGCAGCACACTGGGCTGAGCAGTGCACACAGATATGGTATGTGACTGAGTCACTGTGTGTACCGTTTTTTTCAGGCAGAGAACGGATATATTAAATAAAACAACTGCACTGCTGGTGGTCACTGTGGTCAGTCACTAAACTCTGCACTCTCTTCTACAGTATCAGCCTCAGGTCAATCTCTCTCTCTCTCTCCTAATCTAAATGGAGAGGACGCCAGCCACGTCCTCTCCCTATCAATCTCAATGCACGTGTGAAAATGGCGGCGACGCGCGGCTCCTTATATAGAATCCGAGTCTCGCGAGAATCCGACAGCGTCATGATGACGTTCGGGCGCGCTCGGGTTAACCGAGCAAGGCGGGAAGATCCGAGTCGCTCGGACCCGTGAAAAAAAACATGAAGTTCGTGCGGGTTCGGATTCAGAGAAACCGAACCCGCTCATCTCTAGCACTAACCCAACTAGTGCTGCAACAACACGGGTGGATTCTGAATTTTCCAAAATCTCAGTTGACCCCGACGACACGTCTGCTGTTCCTGGGAATGATTCTGGACACGGTTCAGAAAAAGGTGTTTCTTCCGGAGGAGAAAGCCAGGGAGTTATCCGAACTTGTCAGGAACCTCCTAAAACCAGGGAAAGTGTCTGTGCATCAATGCACAAGAGTCCTGGGAAAGATGGTGGCTTCTTACGAAGCGATTCCATTCGGCAGATTCCACGCACGAACTTTTCAGTGGGATCTGCTGGACAAATGGTCCGGATCGCATCTGCAGATGCATCAGCGGATAACCTTATCGCCACGGACAAGGGTGTCTCTTCTGTGGTGGTTGCAGAGTGCTCATCTGTTAGAGGGCCGCAGATTCGGCATACTGGACTGGGTCCTGGTGACCACGGATGCCAGTCTGAGAGGCTGGGGAGCGGTCACACAGGGAAGAAACTTCCAGGGAGTATGGTCAAGCCTGGAGATGTCTCTTCACATAAATATACTGGAGCTAAGAGCGATTTACAATGCTCTAAGTCTGGCAAAACCCCTGCTTCAGGGTCAGCCGGTGTTGATCCAGTCGGACAACATCACGGCAGTCGCCCACGTAAACAGACAGGGCGGCACAAGAAGCAGGACAGCAATGGCAGAAGCTGCAAGGATTCTTCGCTGGGCGGAAGATCATGTGATAGCACTGTCAGCAGTATTCATTCCGGGAGTGGACAACTGGGAAGCAGACTTCCTCAGCAGACACGATCTACACCCGGGAGAGTGGGGACTTCATCCAGAAGTCTTCCACATGATTGTGAACCGTTGGGAAAAACCAATGGTGGATATGATGGCGTCCCGCCTCAACAAAAAACTGGACAGGTATTGCGCCAGGTCAAGAGACCCTCAGGCAATAGCTGTGGACGCTCTGGTAACACCGTGGGTGTTCCAGTCAGTGTATGTGTTCCCTCCTCTGCCTCTCATACCAAAGGTACTGAGAATTATACGGCAAAAGGGAGTAAGAACGATACTAGTGGCTCCGGATTGGCCAAGAAGAACTTGGTACCCGGAACTTCAAGAGATGCTCACGGAGGATCCGTGGCCTCTACCTCTAAGACCGGACCTGCTTCAGCAGGGACCGTGTCTATTCCAAGACTTACCGCGGCTGCGTTTGACGGCATGGCGGTTGAACGCCGAATTCTAAGGGAAAAAGGCATTCCGGAAGAGGTCATTCCTACACTGGTAAAAGCCAGGAAGGAGGTGACTGCACAACATTATCACCGCATTTGGAGAAAATATGTTGCGTGGTGTGAGGCCAGGAAGGCCCCCACGGAGGAATTTCAACTGGGTCGATTCCTACATTTCCTGCAAACAGGATTGTCTATGGGCCTCAAATTGGGGTCCATTAAGGTTCAAATTTCGGCCCTGTCGATTTTCTTCCAGAAAGAATTGGCTTCAGTTCCTGAAGTCCAGACTTTTGTAAAAGGAGTACTACATATACAGCCCCCGGTTGTGCCCCCAGTGGCACCGTGGGATCTTAATGTAGTCTTGGATTTTCTCAAATCCCATTGGTTTGAGCCGCTCAAATCGGTGGAGTTGAAGTATCTTACATGGAAAGTAACCATGCTACTGGCCCTGGCTTCAGCCAGGAGAGTATCAGAATTGGCGGCTTTATCATATAAGAGCCCATATCTGATTTTCCATACGGACAGGGCAGAACTGCGGACACGTCCTCATTTTCTGCCTAAGGTGGTGTCAGCGTTTCACCTGAACCAGCCTATTGTGGTGCCTGCGGCTACTAACGATTTGGAGGATTCCAAGTTGTTGGACGTGGTCCGGGCATTGAAAATATATATTTCAAGAACGGCGGGAGTCAGAAAGTCTGACTCACTGTTTATATTGTATGCACCCAACAAGATGGGTGCTCCTGCTTCTAAGCAGACGATTGCTCGTTGGATTTGTAGCACAATTCAACTTGCACATTCTGTGGCAGGCTTGCCACAACCTAAATCTGTCAAGGCCCATTCCACAAGGAAAGTGGGCTCATCCTGGGCGGCTGCCCGGGGGCTCTCGGCATTACAACTCTGCCGAGCTGCTACTTGGTCAGGGGCAAACACATTTGCAAAATTCTACAGATTTGATACCCTGGCTGAGGAGGACCTTGAGTTCTCTCATTCGGTGCTGCAGAGTCATCCGCACTCTCCCGCCCGTTTGGGAGCTTTGGTATAATCCCCATGGTCCTGACGGAGTCCCCAGCATCCACTTAGGACGTTAGAGAAAATAAGAATTTACTTACCGATAATTCTATTTCTCGTAGTCCGTAGTGGATGCTGGGCGCCCATCCCAAGTGCGGATTGTCTGCAATACTTGTACATAGTTATTGTTACAAACAAATTCGGGTTGTTATTGTTGTGAGCCATCTTGTCAGAGGCTCCTCTGTTATCATACTGTTAACTGGGTTCAGATCACAAGTTATACGGTGTGATTGGTGTGGCTGGTATGAGTCTTACCCGGGATTCAATATCCTTCCTTATTGTGTACGCTCGTCCGGGCACAGTATCCTAACTGAGGCTTGGAGGAGGGTCATAGGGGGAGGAGCCAGTACACACCGCCTAATCCTAAAGCTTTATTTTTGTGCCCTGTCTCCTGCGGAGCCGCTATTCCCCATGGTCCTGACGGAGTCCCCAGCATCCACTACGGACTACGAGAAATAGAATTATCGGTAAGTAAATTCTTATTATTACACTGTTTTGTTTATTCAACGCTAGCTGACAGGAACGCCGGGCGTCTTGGTTTCCCTGACAACCCGACCTCTTGTCATCAATGACGCGTATGGTGCACGCCGGACCAGGGCTCAGAGAACGGATCCCAGGGTCGCGCTTTTCACTTGGCGGGCTTCTTCCGGGTATTTAGGTAAGTTTTCTTTCATTCACTTCATTGCAGTTTCTCCTTGACAAAGAGGTGTGCCAACCCCGAAACGTTGGATATCAGGTGTTATTTTTAATACACTAAGATTTTTGCATTAAGCCTCTGAGTGCCGCAGTCTTTTTTGCTCATTTTAGATAGATAGATAGATAGATGGATAACACCTGTGACACATATACGGGGGTTCCGGGTAGTTACAGTACATATGAGATAAATAGATATTAGATAGATAGATAGATAGATAGATAGATAGATAGATAGATAGATAGATAGATAGATAGATAGATAGATAGATGGATAACACCTGTGACACATATACGGGGGTTCCGGGTAGTTATAGTACATATGAGATAAATAGATATTAGATAGATAGATAGATAGATAGATAGATAGATAGATAGATAGATAGATAGATAGATAACTCCTGTGACACATATGCGGGGGTTCCGGCGATGCATCCTCACCACAGAGTAATTACTACGACGAGGTCTTCAGCTACTCAGCGTTACATTGTTAGTAATTACATTGCAACAAGTTATAGAAATACTAATAAATGGGTTCAATTAATGAAGTTCTTCTTTTGTTTCTATAGCAACACGTATCTTGTTATCATTAACATAATGATTACCTGGTAATGAGGAGGGAAACGAGTCCCCTGGCCGACATCATCTGCTGGGGGATACAGGACTCGTCGGCACAGCGACATCATAGGAGAAACCGCAGACCGAGAAACAGGAGCTGATAGATGAGGTCAGACTAAGCCGCCTCCTGTATACACACCTGTGCAGCGCTAACCACTGCGTCACCATGCTGCTGTCAGTATTAGCAGCTCACCTGAACGCAGGCTTGCCGGGAACATTTTCTGGCTGTGTCCTAGTGGTCCGGTGGCATTTACAGTCCCTCCAGGCTGGCATCTGACACATATGGGTCCGTTTAGGCTCATACCCTTTGTCATTTGGTGCCAGATATCCTATATATAACTTAGACATTCATACATAGGGGTATATTCAATACCGGTTGGAAACTGACTTTTTGTCGGAAAACGTCAGTTTCCAACAGGTTTAGGGCCCTCATTCCGAGTTGATCGCTCGCTAGCTGCTTTTAGCAGCCGTGCAAACGCTATGCCGCCTCCCTCTGGGAGTGTATCTTAGCTTAGCTGAAGTGCGAAAGAAAGGATCGCAGCGCGGCTACAAAATAATATTGTGCAGTTTCTGAGTAGCTCGAGAGCTTGCGATCACTTCAGAATGTTTAGTTCCTGTTTTGACGTCACGTACACGCCCTGCGTTCAGCCAGCCACGCCTGCGTTTCCCCAGGCACGCCTGCGTTTTTCCACACACTCCCAGAAAGAAACACCCACTTCATGTCAATCACTCTGCGGCCAGCAGTGCGACTGAAAAGCTTCGCTAGACCCTGTGTGAAACTACTTCGGCTGTTGTGAAAGTACGTTGCGCATGCGCATTGCGCTGCATACGCATGCGCAGAAGTGCCGCTTTTTTGCCTAAACGCTGCGCTGCGAACGAAAAAATAGCTAGCGATCAACTCGGAATGACCACCATTATACGTACATTCATACCTACATACTTCTAGTGTTTGCAGGACGGTGCATTTGTTGCCCCCAGAAATCCCCCCCCCCCAGTCCTCATTATCGGCTGGCTAGGCTTGGGAGCGTCTATGTCACACAGCTGAGACTCCTCTTCATGCCCCGGTAATATTGTACATTCTCAGGAATCCCTCCTCAGGCTGACGGGCCGGTCTCAGCGGACTCTGACCAGGCTGGAAAGAGTTAATAATGAATCAGGGCAGACGGTCAGCGGCCCCTGGGATTGGAGGTATCGTTACACCGACCACTGAACGGTTTCCTCTCAGGATCAGTCTGCAGACAGCGCCGCGTGTTGGGGGAGATGTAGAGAGCCTGCTGGAGGGGGCAGCCGGGTGGTACTCAGGACAGACCCCCCCCCCCCCCTCTAATCTGATCGGCTTCACAGCTCAGCCTCAGCCCGTCACACGCCAGGAGATGATAGAACCAGGCCAGGTGCATGTCATTAGCGTGTAACATGCCCGCAGAGCTGGAGAGGGCGGGGGGCTGGTGTATACCCCGGTGCTGTATAATATATTCATATTCCTCTTATAATATATTCATATTCCTCTCCTGATGTCACAGCGTTGTCTGCTAGGTACAAATTCTTTTCTCTTTTATTATTACCAGTTATGTATATAGCGCACACATATTCCGCAGCGCTGTACAGAGAATATTTCCCCATACACATCAGTCCCTGCCCCAGTGAGCTTACACTCTATATTCCCTATCACAGGTACACACATTCACCAGGGTTCATTTGTGTTGGGATCCAATTGACCTTCCAGTATATTTTTGTATTGTGGGAGGAAACCGGGGTAAACCCATGAAAGTAGAGGGAGAATATACAAACTCCACACAGTTAGGGCCATGGTGGGAATCGAACCCATGACTTCAGTGCTGTGACGCAGTAATGCTAACCATTACACCATCCGTGCTGCCCAGATCTGCGGGCACTCACCCTGACCTTACAGGCCAGGTAATAAGGATGTGCACACCTGGGCACAGGTGGGCAAATCAGAGTGAATGAAGCACTTATCATTAGAGATGAGCGCCTGAAATTTTTCGGGTTTTGTGTTTTGGTTTTGGGTTCGGTTCCGCGGCCGTGTTTTGGGTTCGAACGCGTTTTGGCAAAACCTCACCGAATTTTTTTTGTCGGATTCGGGTGTGTTTTGGATTCGGGTGTTTTTTTCAAAAAACACTAGAAAACAGCTTAAATCATAGAATTTGGGGGTCATTTTGATCCCAAAGTATTATTAACCTCAAAAACCATAATTTACACTCATTTTCAGTCTATTCTGAATACCTCACACCTCACAATATTATTTTTAGTCCTAAAATTTGCACCGAGGTCGCTGTGTGAGTAAGATAAGCGACCCTAGTGGCCGACACAAACACCGGGCCCATCTAGGAGTGGCACTGCAGTGTCACGCAGGATGTCCCTTCCAAAAAACCCTCCCCAAACAGCACATGACGCAAAGAAAAAAAGAGGCGCAATGAGGTAGCTGTGTGAGTAAGATTAGCGACCCTAGTGGCCGACACAAACACCGGGCCCATCTAGGAGTGGCACTGCAGTGTCACGCAGGATGTCCCTTCCAAAAAACCCTCCCCAAACAGCACATGACGCAAAGAAAAAAAGAGGCGCAATGAGGTAGCTGTGTGAGTAAGATTAGCGACCCTAGTGGCCGACACAAACACCGGGCCCATCTAGGAGTGGCACTGCAGTGTCACGCAGGATGGCCCTTCCAAAAAACCCTCCCCAAACAGCACATGACGCAAAGAAAAAAAGAGGCGCAATGAGGTAGCTGTGTGAGTAAGATTAGCGACCCTAGTGGCCGACACAAACACCGGGCCCATCTAGGAGTGGCACTGCAGTGTCACGCAGGATGTCCCTTCCAAAAAACCCTCCCCAAACAGCACATGACGCAAAGAAAAAAAGAGGCGCAATGAGGTAGCTGACTGTGTGAGTAAGATTAGCGACCCTAGTGGCCGACACAAACACCGGGCCCATTTAGGAGTGGCACTGCAGTGTCACGCAGGATGTCCCTTCCAAAAAACCCTCCCCAATCAGCACATGATGCAAAGAAAAAGAAAAGAAAAAAGAGGTGCAAGATGGAATTGTCCTTGGGCCCTCCCACCCACCCTTATGTTGTATAAACAAAACAGGACATGCACACTTTAACCAACCCATCATTTCAGTGACAGGGTCTGCCACACGACTGTGACTGATATGACGGGTTGGTTTGGACCCCCCCCAAAAAAGAAGCAATTAATCTCTCCTTGCACAAACTGGCTCTACAGAGGCAAGATGTCCACCTCATCATCATCCTCCGATATATCACTGTGTACATCCCCCTCCTCACAGATTATCAATTCGTCCCCACTGGAATCCACCATCTCAGCTCCCTGTGTACTTTGTGGAGGCAATTGCTGCTGGTCAATGTCTCCGCGGAGGAATTGATTATAATTCATTTTAATGAACATCATCTTCTCCACATTTTCTGGATGTAACCTCGTACGCCGATTGCTGACAAGGTGAGCGGCGGCACTAAACACTCTTTCGGAGTACACACTTGTGGGAGGGCAACTTAGGTAGAATAAAGCCAGTTTGTGCAAGGGCCTCCAAATTGCCTCTTTTTCCTGCCAGTATAAGTACGGACTGTGTGACGTGCCTACTTGGATGCGGTCACTCATATAATCCTCCACCATTCTATCAATGTTGAGAGAATCATATGCAGTGACAGTAGACGACATGTCCGTAATCGTTGTCAGGTCCTTCAGTCTGGACCAGATGTCAGCATCAGCAGTCGCTCCAGACTGCCCTGCTTCACCGCCAGCGGGTGGGCTCGGAATTCTGAGCCTTTTCCTCGCACCCCCAGTTGCGGGAGAATGTGAAGGAGGAGATGTTGACAGGTCGCGTTCCGCTTGACTTGACAATTTTGTCACCAGCAGGTCTTTCAACCCCAGCAGACTTGTGTCTGCCGGAAAGAGAGATCCAAGGTAGGCTTTAAATCTAGGATCGAGCACGGTGGCCAAAATGTAGTGCTCTGATTTCAACAGATTGACCACCCGTGAATCCTTGTTAAGCGAATTAAGGGCTCCATCCACAAGTCCCACATGCCTAGCGGAATCGCTCCGTGTTAGCTCCTCCTTCAATGTCTCCAGCTTCTTCTGCAAAAGCCTGATGAGGGGAATGACCTGACTCAGGCTGGCAGTGTCTGAACTGACTTCACGTGTGGCAAGTTCAAAGGGCATCAGAACCTTGCACAACGTTGAAATCATTCTCCACTGCGCTTGAGACAGGTGCATTCCACCTACTATATCGTGCTCAATTGTATAGGCTTGAATGGCCTTTTGCTGCTCCTCCAACCTCTGAAGCATATAGAGGGTTGAATTCCACCTCGTTACCACTTCTTGCTTCAGATGATGGCAGGGCAGGTTCAGTAGTTTTTGGTGGTGCTCCAGTCTTCTGTACGTGGTGCCTGTACGCCGAAAGTGTCCCGCAATTCTTCTGGCCACCGACAGCATCTCTTGCACGCCCCTGTCGTTTTTTAAAAAATTCTGCACCACCAAATTCAAGGTATGTGCAAAACATGGGACGTGCTGGAATTTGCCCATATTTAATGCACACACAATATTGCTGGCGTTGTCCGATGCCACAAATCCACAGGAGAGTCCAATTGGGGTAAGCCATTCCGCGATGATCTTCCTCAGTTGCCGTAAGAGGTTTTCAGCTGTGTGCGTATTCTGGAAAGCGGTGATACAAAGCGTAGCCTGCCTAGGAAAGAGTTGGCGTTTGCGAGATGCTGCTACTGGTGCCGCCGCTGCTGTTCTTGCGGCGGGAGTCCATACATCTACCCAGTGGGCTGTCACAGTCATATAGTCCTGACCCTGCCCTGCTCCACTTGTCCACATGTCCGTGGTTAAGTGGACATTGGGTACAACTGCATTTTTTAGGACACTGGTGAGTCTTTTTCTGACGTCCGTGTACATTCTCGGTATCGCCTGCCTAGAGAAGTGGAACCTAGATGGTATTTGGTAACGGGGGCACACTGCCTCAATAAATTGTCTAGTTCCCTGTGAACTAACGGCGGATACCGGACGCACGTCTAACACCAACATAGTTGTCAAGGCCTCAGTTATCCGCTTTGCAGCAGGATGACTGCTGTGATATTTCATCTTCCTCGCAAAGGACTGTTGGACAGTCAATTGCTTACTGGAAGTAGTACAAGTGGGCTTACGACTTCCCCTCTGGGATGACCATCGACTCCCAGCAGCAACAACAGCAGCGCCAGCAGCAGTAGGCGTTACACGCAAGGATGCATCGGAGGAATCCCAGGCAGGAGAGGACTCGTCTGAATTGCCAGTGACATGGCCTGCAGGACTATTGGCATTCCTGGGGAAGGAGGAAATTGACACTGAGGGAGTTGGTGGGGTGGTTTGCGTGAGCTTGGTTACAAGAGGAAGGGATTTACTGGTCAGTGGACTGCTTCCGCTGTCGCCCAAAGTTTTTGAACTTGTCACTGACTTATTATGAATGCGCTGCAGGTGACGTATAAGGGAGGATGTTCCGAGGTGGTTAACGTCCTTACCCCTACTTATTACAGCTTGACAAAGGCAACACACGGCTTGACACCTGTTGTCCGCTTTTCTGTTGAAATACCTCCACACTGAAGAGCTGATTTTTTGGGTATTTTCACCAGGCATGTCAACGGCCATATTCCTCCCACGGACAACAGGTGTCTCCCCGGGTGCCTGACTTAAACAAACCACCTCACCATCAGAATCCTCCTGGTCAATTTCCTCCCCAGCGCCAGCAACACCCATATCCTCCTCATCCTGGTGTACTTCAACATCTTCATCTTCAATCTGACTATCAGGAACTGGACTGCGGGTGCTCCTTCCAGCACTTGCAGGGGGCGTGCAAATGGTGGAAGGCGCATGCTCTTCACGTCCAGTGTTGGGAAGGTCAGGCATCGCAACCGACACAATTGGACTCTCCTTGTGGATTTGGGATTTCGAAGAACGCACAGTTCTTTGCGGTGCTTTTGCCAGCTTGAGTCTTTTCAGTTTTCTAGCGAGAGGCTGAGTGCTTCCATCCTCATGTGAAGCTGAACCACTAGCCATGAACATAGGCCAGGGCCTCAGCCGTTCCTTGCCACTCCGTGTGGTAAATGGCATATTGGCAAGTTTACGCTTCTCCTCCGACAATTTTATTTTAGGTTTTGGAGTCCTTTTTTTACTGATATTTGGTGTTTTGGATTTGACATGCTCTGTACTATGACATTGGGCATCGGCCTTGGCAGACGACGTTGCTGGCATTTCATCGTCTCGGCCATGACTAGTGGCAGCAGCTTCAGCACGAGGTGGAAGTGGATCTTGATCTTTCCCTAATTTTGGAACCTCAACATTTTTGTTCTCCATATTTTAATAGGCACAACTAAAAGACACCTCAGGTAAACAATGGAGATGGATACTAGTATACAATTATGGACTGCCTGCCGAGTGCAGACACAGAGGTAGCCACAGCCGTGAACTACCGTACTGTACTGTGTCTGCTGCTAATATAGACTGGTTGATAAAGAGATGTCTATGTAACTATGTATGTATAAAGAAGAAAGAAAAAAAAACCACGGTTAGGTGGTATACAATTATGGACGGACTGCCTGCCGAGTGCAGACACAGAGGTAGCCACAGCCGTGAACTACCGTACTGTACTGTGTCTGCTGCTAATAATATAGACTGGTTGATAAAGAGATGTCGTAGTAGTATGTATGTATAAAGAAGAAAGAAAAAAAAACCACGGTTAGGTGGTATACAATTATGGACGGACTGCCTGCCGAGTGCCGACACAGAGGTAGCCACAGCCGTGAACTACCGTACTGTACTGTGTCTGCTGCTAATATAGACTGGTTGATAAAGAGATGTCTATGTAACTATGTATGTATAAAGAAGAAAGAAAAAAAAACCACGGTTAGGTGGTATACAATTATGGACGGACTGCCTGCCGAGTGCAGACACAGAGGTAGCCACAGCCGTGAACTACCGTACTGTACTGTGTCTGCTGCTAATATAGACTGGTTGATAAAGAGATGTCTATGTAACTATGTATGTATAAAGAAGAAAGAAAAAAAAACCACGGTTAGGTGGTATACAATTATGGACGGACTGCCTGCCGAGTGCAGACACAGAGCTAGCCACAGCCGTGAACTACCGTACTGTACTGTGTCTGCTGCTAATATAGACTGGTTGATAAAGAGATGTCTATGTAACTATGTATGTATAAAGAAGAAAGAAAAAAAAACCACGGTTAGGTGGTATACAATTATGGACGGACTGCCTGCCGAGTGCAGACACAGAGGTAGCCACAGCCGTGAACTACCGTACTGTACTGTGTCTGCTGCTAATATAGACTGGTTGATAAAGAGATGTCTATGTAACTATGTATGTATAAAGAAGAAAGAAAAAAAAAACACGGTTAGGTGGTATACAATTATGGACGGACTGCCTGCCGAGTGCAGACACAGAGGTAGCCACAGCCGTGAACTACCGTACTGTACTGTGTCTGCTGCTAATATAGACTGGTTGATAAAGAGATGTCTATGTAACTATGTATGTATAAAGAAGAAAGAAAAAAAAACCACGGTTAGGTGGTATACAATTATGGACGGACTGCCTGCCGAGTGCAGACACAGAGGTAGCCACAGCCGTGAACTACCGTACTGTACTGTGTCTGCTGCTAATATAGACTGGTTGATAAAGAGATGTCTATGTAACTATGTATGTATAAAGAAGAAAGAAAAAAAAACCACGGTTAGGTGGTATACAATTATGGACGGACTGCCTGCCGAGTGCAGACACAGAGGTAGCCACAGCCGTGAACTACCGTACTGTACTGTGTCTGCTGCTAATATAGACTGGTTGATAAAGAGATGTCGTAGTAGTATGTATGTATAAAGAAGAAAAAAAAACCACGGTTAGGTGGTATACAATTATGGACGGACTGCCTGCCGAGTGCAGACACAGAGGTAGCCACAGCCGTGAACTACCGTACTGTGTCTGCTGCGACTGGATGATAAATGATATAAAAATATATATATATCACTACTGCAGCCGGACAGGTATATATTATATATTATATAATGACGGACCTGCTGGACACTGTCTGTCAGCAGAATGAGTTTTATTTTTATAGAATAAAAAAAACAACAACACACAAGTGAAGTCACACGACGAGTGTTTAACTTTTTCAGGCAATCACAATATAAGTATACTACTAACTATACTGGTGGTCAGTGTGGTCAGGTCACTGGTCAGTCACACTGGCAGTGGCACTCCTGCAGCAAAAGTGTGCACTGTTTAATTTTAATATAATATTATGTACTCCTGGCTCCTGCTATAACCTATAACTGGCACTGCAGTGCTCCCCAGTCTCCCCCACAATTATAAGCTGTGTGAGCTGAGCAGTCAGACAGATATATAATATATATAGATGATGCAGCACACTGGGCTGAGCCTGAGCAGTGTACACAGATATGGTATGTGACTGAGTCACTGTGTGTATCGCTTTTTTCAGGCAGAGAACGGATATATTAAATAAACTGCACTGTCTGGTGGTCACTCACTATATAATATTATGTACTCCTGGCTCCTGCTATAACCTATAACTGGCACTGCAGTGCTCCCCAGTCTCCCCCACAATTATAAGCTGTGTGAGCTGAGCAGTCAGACAGATATATAATATATATAGATGATGCAGCACACTGGGCTGAGCCTGAGCAGTGCACACAGATATGGTATGTGACTGAGTCACTGTGTGTATCGCTTTTTTCAGGCAGGGAACGGATATATTAAATAAACTGCACTGTCTGGTGGTCACTCACTAGTAAACTCTCTGCACTCTCTACACTTCTACAGTACTCCTCCTAGTCCTAAGCTCCAGTAAATCTCTCTCTCTTATAATCTAAATGGAGAGGACGCCAGCCACGTCCTCTCCCTATCAATCTCAATGCACGTGTGAAAATGGCGGCGACGCGCGGCTCCTTATATAGAATCCGAGTCTCGCGAGAATCCGACAGCGTCATGATGACGTTCGGGCGCGCTCGGGTTAACCGAGCAAGGCGGGAGGATCCGAGTCTGCTCGGACCCGTGAAAAAAACCATGAAGTTCGGGCGGGTTCGGATTCAGAGAAACCGAACCCGCTCATCTCTACTTATCATGTCGCCTGTGTTTAATCCTGGATAGCGTTTAAGCCTGCACTGTAGGCTGCCGTATCTATTGAGTCTGAGAAACACTGCCCTATCCCATACACCATTATATCTACCTATACATTGTATATGTAACCTCCCCAATGCAGCATTTGCAACAGGTGGGGGATTTTTACATATATATATATATATATATATATATATATATATACAGGTTGAGTATCCCTTATCCAAAATGCTTGGGACCAGAGGTATTTTGGATATTGGATTTTTCCGTATTTTGGAATAATTGCATGCCATACTGAGATATCATGGTGATGGGACCTAAATCTAAGCACTGAATGCATTTATGTTACATACACACCTTATACACACAGCCTGAAGGTAATTTTAGCCCATATTTTTTATAACTTTGTGAATTAAACAAAGTTTGTGTACATTGAGCCATCAAAAACAAAGGTTTCACTATCTCACTCTCACTCAAAAAAGTCCGTATTTCGGAATATTCCGTATTTCGGAATATTTGGATATGGGATACTCAACCTGTACTGTATATATATTTATTGTAAGGAAGCACTGGTAAGGTTGCACACAGGAGATATATTTCTCCCAGGTTTCTGACCTATATGATTTAAAAGCCAAGGAAAATGTCTGTGGTTGCAAAGCAGGCTTATTAAATGTTGTGGGCTTTAGTAAAAGCTGGTTAAGGGTTCCTGGGGTTGTGGATGGAGAGAAAGGACGGGTTTCATCCACTAGGCCTATTTAAGGGCATTAGGCCTTCAGTCTGGGATCAGGCTACTTAATGTAGAGGCCACTAAAGCTGAGTCGGGGCTTTACTCAGGCTCTCACTTTCTGGGGGGGGGGGGGGGGGACGGACGGACAGGTAGCAGGCTTGTTTAGAGATACTGTGATATACTGACTGTGAGGTCTATGCATGTACCTTTGGTGTGGTCTAAGACATGAGGTCCTACCACTCTGAGAGATGGAATCTGATCTGTGTGTTAGGGCCCGGATGGACTAGGATTTTTTTTCTGTTTTGTTTATCTGTGCTATACAATAACCCTAGCTACAGCTAGAGTGCACAGAAACCCTGGACTGGTGTGATGTTTCCTGGCTGCTGTGTGTTAGGAAGTGCCCATCTACCCCAGGCGATCACCATACAATCCTATATAATAAAAGGCTAATGCTGCCCCTCACCACTATGGTGAAATCCAAGTGTTTTGTGCCTACGGCCACTAGATGATGCCCCACGGAGCAATTCAAGTGTTGCTCTGTTCAGGTGTGCACAGCTGCGGGCGCTGACATTACTGTTATGTTGCCCCGTCATTTTCTGGGGCTGGAGATAGATTAGATAGATTAGATAGATAGATAGATAGATAGATAGATAGATTACTCATGTCTTCCACTCCAGTACACAATATTGTTCTTCAGAATATGTGGATCTTGTATATATTATTTATATCGGACCCAGTACTTTCAGACTAATAATTGTATTTTTATATCATTTCATGATTTATATTTACCGACTTTATTATACCACCAACCTCATGCACAGTAATAAAGAATTGGTGGTGGTGGGACTACCGCCATATACTGGTAGCCTATATATAGTACTCCGGCAATTCACGTCACTGGCTAGCGTTACAGAACATATAGATGTAATAATAATGAGGCACCAGCTAAGTGATGGCGTCAGTTTTGCGGACGGATCTCACGTGTGACCGCGCTGCGTGTGCTCTGTAGCTGAGTGGGTGCATCTATGGGTGAGGCACCTCCACTACGTTCCATGAGGGTGCGAGGGGCTTGCGAACAGAGCAGCCCAGACCCGTGCCATAGGGAGGGGTGTGTATAGCGGTGCCATCGCCCAGGGTGCAGGGTGCGGGAGACAGCACAGTCGCTACCCCGCGGCCCCTCAGTCTGGCTAACGGGCCCTGGAACAGCAGTCTACAGCCAGTAGTGCTTTACTGCTGCCCGGAGTGTCCAAAGGCAGGGCAAGACCAGCAATGGAGCTCCAGACCTTCACATAGTCATGGCAGCATGAGGACGACCAGCCACCCAGCGTAAGCCTTGGAACATTTTCAGCCCTAGGCCCTTAATCAGACCCTGTCCAAACGGTGCTTCTGCTAGGTTGACCAATCTCCTGCTGGCAGCCCCGCCCCTTCTCATGATGTCACATGTTTGGGGGCGGGGCCTCTATAAGACATCAGGGAGACATACAATGGGCCAGCGTAATAGGGAGGGGGGTATCACCAAATCTGGAAGCGTGCTCACTCCCCTTCCCAAAAAAACCTAATGAAAAACACTGTACCACATATATCTATGGACAGATCGGGCAGTGTGCTGTGTACACACACTGCCCGATCCGTCGGGGACTGATGTCATGAACTGGGCGGACATTCCCAGCCCAGTTCAGCTGTAATTCACTGCCGGCCGCCGCAGTATGTGTACGTACACACACAGTGACGCACCAATATATTGGTAGATATATTGGCCATCAGCTGTGCTGTGGGGCCGACGCGATAGGTCTGTGAACGACGGAGTTCACAGACATATCAACCGTACACACTGGCCGACGGACCCGCAATATATTGGCCAGTGTGTACCCACCATAACTGTGGGCTATGTACGTACGTACGTGTGGTTACGCCTGTTCTCAGCAGGGATAGGGCAGGTGTAAGGGCACACGGATAATGAAGATGCAATGAAGCGGGCATACCCTCTGTCCCACGTTCAGTCTGCCCCATCTGTCTCACCCCTGTCTGTCTACCCCTCCTCTTTAGAATGTAAGCTCTCACGAGCAGGGCCCTCTTCCCTCATGTGCTTATACTTTGTCTTACTTTAATAATCCTCAACTGCACCACATCCAGCAGTCTTCTGCCACCTGATACTTATTCCAGTGTCATCTGCTGATGTAACTATGTTTATTACCCTGTACTTGTCCTATACTGTCATCACCTGTAAGTCGCTGTTTTCCTGTTCTGATTATGTGCATATGTACTGTGTAATTGGGCGCTGCGGAACCCTTGTGGCGCCGTATAAATAACGGATAATAATAATAAATAGAGAAGCCTATGGCTCGGCTGCGGGTATACACACTCTTTATGACGCGTGCACGCAGTGCAGATCTGATTATGGCCGTCTCCTGAGATAGACGCAGCCACCGTGTCTCTGTACGCAGCAGCTGTGCCAGAAAATGTAGCAGCAGCAGGACGCATCCTGTGTAAATATCCACCTGCTGCCCGCTTCTGTGATCCGCTGCTGCGTCTGAAGATGGAATCTCTATGCACTGATGGGTCCCTCACGTATGAGGGTCGGTATTTTTTCGCTGCCGTGGCCACTGATGTTGCGTTGGAAGATGCCTCCAATATGGCCCCAGTTTCTGAGAGCACTGCCCGATGCCCCAACGTGGCCGCAGCATCTTATACGCGTTGCTGCGTAGGAGGCACTGAGCGCATTTGTGCAGGCCCAGGTCTCACGCCACCGGCGATGTACAGTGTGTACAGTATCAGCCCCTGGTGTGTGCAATACACCGACACATTACACTCCTGCCACATAGAAACATTTATTCAGCAACAAACACAATAACAGAACAATGTACTGAGATTCTCCCCGTGCAGTAACAGACAGGCCGCGTGTGAGTATACTGGTGCGCGGCTAATGACATACGCAGCAATGTAACGTTAGTGTGTGCTGCTCCCTGCTGGCCAGTCCGGGTATACACAGCCTGCGTGCAGAATGTGCAGTCTGTATAAGAGGCCTCTGTCACTAACCTGCCCCCAGCAGGAGACAGGGGTAACAGCAAAGCATTACTGGCCCTTCTGTGGGTAGTGTGTAACAAGGAAAGGTGTCATGGTGAGGTAATGGAAGAGTTATTTCATGGTGAGGAAAGTCATCCCCTAATAATAGTATGGGAGAGGTAGGGTCACTGACGGCGGCCCATCATTACTCCCAGGATACACAGAAGCATCCCCTGAGTGTGAGTATCACAATCCAAAACTATACCGGTGTGTTAATAGGCTCCTCACAAATAATGAACCCTAGTGTGTAAGTGTGCGTGTTCAGGACAGACTAGATGGGCCTAGTGGCTCTTATCTGCCGTCACATTCTATGTTTCCATGTATCCCGTAGCAGTGAAGTTTTCCTGTGGTGTGGTGCCGCCCACTTCACCCCCCAGCAGGCCCGCTCACAGGGTGCAGCTAAGGGGCGCTGCAGTATGCTGTCCAGGCCAGTAGGGGGAGCTGTAGCAGAAAGATGGGAGCCCTCCTGATGGCCGAGCTGTGGACTGGTGACATCATTTCTGTAATAAAATCAGACAAGACAATTAGACACGGCGGGAGAGGTCAGCTGCCAAGTCCTCTCAGTGGAAAGATTACATGCAGAGGGGAGATTTATCAAAACCATAGCAACCAATAAGAATCTAGCTATCATGTGTCTGGTATATGCTATATATGATAGCTACAATCTTAAACATCCTAGTGATATTTGGTGGACCCCTTTTATTGAAGTAAACCTTAGTTACCTTCTATACCAGTAAATAAAGACACGGAGACATGATTTTGGCAGAAAAATTGCTAGCTATTTATTTGACCCTAACCATAGCAAAACCTGTAATTGGGAAAATTTTGTTAAGATGCCGAATCAGCCGGCATAATGGTGGCAGAAAAAAGAACGGCTCTATTAAACTATTGGTAAACTTAAATTGGTAAACTGACCGGAACCGTCCAGCACCCTATCCAAACCGGTAATAGGTGTCAACACAACCCCCACAGTGACTTCCCACCGCTCCTGGGTGCCCTGCCGCTGCCTCCCGGATGGGTGGTCGAGCGGCCATTAAGTCGATGGAGGTGAGTGCACCTAAACCATATAACACTGAAACTTACTACCTATAAAAAACCATACAACTACAAACTGCCGTTCTTTTCCGCCTATAAATAGCCAACGAATGAAAACAGCTAATCAATTAACCGCCAATGCACTCCGCGTCAAACAAAACAACCTCTACCCTTAGGGCGGGAGGGCGGGAAGAAATTTCAGCAAGCAAAGAGACCTAAAATGGCCACTCCAGCCTATATATACCTTAACCCTCCCCCTTTCCTAAGGCTGTACTACCTCACAGCTAGGTCCACCCCTCACAGGATGTTTAACCCATTCCTCTCCTATGTTAGTCAATTCTCTCTCCTAAACATCCTAGTGATATTTGGTGGACCCCTTTTATTGAAGTAAACCTTAGTTACCTTCTATACCAGTAAATAAAGACACGGAGACATGATTTTGGCAGAAAAATTGCTAGCTATTTATTTGACCCTAACCATAGCAAAACCTGTAATTGGGAAAATTTTGTTAAGATGCCGAATCAGCCGGCATAATGGTGGCAGAAAAAAGAACGGCTCTATTAAACTATTGGTAAACTTAAATTGGTAAACTGACCGGAACCGTCCAGCACCCTATCCAAACCGGTAATAGGTGTCAACACAACCCCCACAGTGACTTCCCACCGCTCCTGGGTGCCCTGCCGCTGCCTCCCGGATGGGTGGTCGAGCGGCCATTAAGTCGATGGAGGTGAGTGCACCTAAACCATATAACACTGAAACTTACTACCTATAAAAAACCATACAACTACAAACTGCCGTTCTTTTCCGCCAACAGCGAAGGACTCCATCCCAGAGTCCTCGCACCGCCACCATAAACTACCCTAACTCCTGCAACACTAGGAACAGATCCTCCAGGAAAAACATCATCCCCTCATTGGATAGATGCACACCATCAGGCCGAAAAAGGTGTTTGTCTCGGAACCGAATCTTAGGGTGGCGAACGACTTTACCTCCGTGGGCCAAGACCCACTTCGCCACCGCCCCATTCACCTTTATCCTGGCCTCATCTATTACGCGTCCGTCCTCCACACCTCGCCAACTCAACCTTGGCACCATCAGGGAAAATACCAATATACAATTGGTCCATGCTGCGGCCACCTTTGCCAGATCTTGTATCATGGCCCACCGTAGCTCCAAGGAAGTCCTCTTCCCTAGGTCGTTGCCACCTAAGTGGACAACCAAAACCTTGGGAACTCCATGCTTCCTGGCCTGACTGACTAGTCTACTCAATAGATCTGTCCACATCATACCTCGCCAACCAAGCCATCTGATTCCCTGACCTCTAGGAAACCTCTGAGAAGTATCAGAGGCCAAAAACCTTGCTGCCCAGAAGACATACGAGTGGCCGACCACCCAAACGGACAAGCCATCAGCGAAACAACCTGAATGGAAGGAAAAAGGGGTAAAATGTGTTACTATAATTCTACGCCCTAGCATGTATTATGTTAACCTGAAGGATCTGCCAAAAGAAATTTTTTTTTTATTGTTTCCTAATGTCGCAGTAGTCACGGCCTAGCCGATCTCCCGAGCTCCTAGCCAATTTGAAGTAAAAGCATTAAGACATTAAGGGAAAGGCAAAAGAATCAAAACGAAATTAACAAGGGGGGGGGGGGGTATAAAAAGGGGTAAAACATGAAATAACTCAGCTGGAGGTGAAAGCATAAAAACCTGCTGAGGGACTTTGATTAGAACAGATTAGCCGAATTAAAGATTAGAATTCAGTCCGTCAAGTCAGGCAAAAATCGCAAAATAACTCCAGACCCCCGCTGCCGGCTCACGCCCGCAGCGGCAAGTGGCTAATCCCTGAGTAGGATCACACACGGGTAAACGAACCAACATACAGCGAACATAACATATGCATAACACCAAGCAAAACATTATCTTACTCTAACTTATTGATGCAAGCTACGCTTAAGCAAAGTATCTCAGGCGACGGGGCGAATGTACCGCTTATAACAGGACGACTTCCATCGTCCCACCGCCTGGATTTGGGCTCCCGAAAAACCCGCGGCCGCTGCCGCCGTAGCAGCCCCAATGCGGAAGGAGTGTGTACCGAAGTGGGAGGGGGAAAGGCCCATGCTCGTCAGACAGCGACCCATCATCCACCGAAATTGGAACTTCGTTACTGGCAGCCCGTCATAGTGCAGCAACCACGACCCCCGACAGTCGGGCCTCACTGCCTCATATTGTACTGCCAACCGTACTGGGCATATGCTCTCCTCAAGTGCCGGAACCAGGGTGACCCATCGGCCCTTCCCCACCTGGTCCGTCTTAGAGCGTCGCAATCTGCACAGCAAGGACCTCCCACTCACCACTACGTCCTCTACTAGCATGCGCGAATCAGTTTGCTTAGAAGGCGCTACCAACTCCGATATCCTAAAGGCGCCGTGGTAAGCCATAGAGAACGCCAATCTAAAAAGCAGCGATTCAAACATAGATGATGCGATGGCTCCAACCGACCCAATGATGCCTGGCAGCAACGCCGCATCAATGGGCCGCCTTCTGTCAGGCGGCGTAGGCGCCACGCGCGCTTATCCTTTCATAGCCTTAAGCAGAATGCCACTTTTCGTCAAATCGGGAACACCCTTAATTCTGCAGAAGAATGCAATGCCAGCCAAGTACCGGGACACCACCGCTCTAGACCTACCCGAAACATAAAGCTGCCAAATAAAAGAAAGCATCATCCGATGCCCGCTCTTACCTCGTTGCTTCCGTCCTCTAGCAAATTCTTCCCATTCGCCCCAGGCCTGCTTGTAAGCCTTAAGCGTGGATGGCGCTACCGAACGTAGTGCTAGACCTTCCAGTCCGGCTCGATGACCTGCCAGACATAACCGGGACAATGAAAACCTTGTTCCTCGGCTTCAGGAGCCAACCAGTAAAACCTCTCCCATTGCCCTCGTGATAGCGCGTCAGCGACCCCATTCTCTAAACCCGGTACGTGTTGTGCCCGGAACCACACGTTCCTGCGCAGGCAAGTAAGCAGCAACTGCCCTAGCACCCGAAGCACTACCAGCGATTTTGCCCTCTGGTTGTTAATCGCGTGCACCACGCCCAGATTGTCGCATCTGAACAGGATGCGGCGATGCGCTAGCCGCTCGCCCCAGATTTCCAGCGCAACCATGATGGGAAAGAGTTCCAGGAGCAGAAGGTCCTTAGTCAAACCCGCCTGGTGCCAGCCCGCCGGCCATGATGCCGCGCACCAAGATCCCTCAAGATAGCAACCAAAACCGGAGGCTCCTGCCGCGTCGGTGAAAAGCTGCAATCTGGCGCTGTCGACCGTTGGTGCCTGCCATATGCGCACACCGTTGAAATCCTCCAGGAACGAGGCCCATACAGCCAGATCCCTTTTTAACTCAGCGGGCAAGCGTACAAAGTGGTGCGGCCTAGCACACCCCGCGGTCGCTCTTTCTAACTTCCGGCAGAAAACCCTGCCCATCGGGATGACCCGACAAGCAAAGTTAAACATGCCCAGCAAGGATTGTGCCTGCCGCAGCTTAACCTTGCGCGAACCCATGAATTGGCCAATGGCTTCGCGAAGCTTAGCCACTTTGTCCAAAGGAAGGCGACATTCGCCTGCCACCGTGTCGATCTCGATTCCCAGAAATGAGAGGCAAGACACCGGTCCCTCCGTTTTGTCCTCGGCCACTGGCACTCCGAAGTGACAAAACAAAGCTCGTATACTGAAAAGCAAGTTGCCGCACCGTGGCGAATCCGCCGGCCCTGTACAAAGGAAATCGTCGAGGTAGTGGGCAACCCCGTGCCCACCCGACGAAGACTCCACGCACCAATGCAGGAAGGTGCTAAAACGTTCAAAATACGAGCATGAAACAGAACATCCCATCGGCAAACATTTGTCAATGAAATATTCCGATCCAATCCGGAAACCCATAAAACGGAATGAGTCCGGATGGAGGGGTAGCAACCGAAAAGCGGATTCGACGTCAATCTTTGCTATGAGGGCCCCAGCGCCGTAGCTGCGGACCAAATTAAGCGCCTCGTCAAATGACTGATACACTACCGAGCAATGACCCGGAGGTATAGCGTCGTTGACCGAGGACCCCGCTGGGTAGGAAAGGTGTTGGATCAGTCGGAAGGAACCGGGTGTTTTCTTGGGGACCACCCCCACCGGGGAGATGACGAGACCCGCCACTGGGGGTGTTGCAAACGGCCCCTCCATCCTGCCCAGCCTGACCTCCTTATCGACCTTTTCCCGCAACACTAAAGGCAAGGCCCGAGCAGACTGGAGGTTCCTCTGTGCCCGAACTGTAACATCGCTCGCAACAGGCAAGCGGAAACCAAAACTAAAACCTTCGTATAAAAACCTGGCATCCTCCCTATTCGGATACCAATCCAACCATTTACTCATAGCCTTTAACCTAATTGGCGTTGGCGCCCTGTGGGGCGCCCCCGCCGGGTGCCCCTCTCGAGTAGGATTGCTTAGAACGGGGACCCTGCCGAGTATTCTTGAAGCAGGAGGAGGCAGGGTGGGAACCCCCGCAATGGAGGCAAGCGTGACGGAACCGACACTGCTTGCCGTAGGAACATGCAGCGTTGTTAAACGCGAAACATAATCCTTTCGTTGCGGGCTGTTTCCCAGCCCGGACGGCCGACTTACCCGGCTTGGCCGACCCGCCGTCCGCGCCGGGCGCATGGGCGGACGGCCCAGCACGGTGTCCGTCCGCCCCTGCGCTCCGGGGCTCCTTGGCCTGCTGCGAGGCCCTGGTGACCTTAAGCCATACCTCCACGTCCTTGAAACCGAAGTCCATAACGTGTAACCCGTCCTGCTTCTCTCTGAATTCCTCATCATACCTACGCCATTCGTCACCCGCCGACGTGCGTTGCATATCGTGCACGAGATGCAGGTACCGAATGACATTCATATGTTCGTCTGGCCTGTCTTCAAGGTAGCAAGCCGCGAAAACCCAAAACCCCGCCAGCCAGTTATCAAACGTGCGGAACGCCTCGGCCCCTATGCCCTTCTTAGCGGTTGCCGCCTTAAACTCTTTTTTAGCGTCTTTAGTCAAGACGAAGACATCTACGTAGTCCCCCCTGCGAATACTCTTGCTGCAGCTATCCCTAAGCCCCCGCATGACAGCGGTATATTCGCAGCGGACCATGCCTGGCAAGTCGCGTCGCTTCCTGGCCTTGCGAGATTCTTTGCTAAGCCGCCTTCGCCTCTTACGCCTCTCCTGTTGCCCAGCCGCCTTCTTGGCGTATTTAATCGCCCTTTTCTTCGCCTTTGTCGCACTACTGACGTCGGACTTTGCCGAAGAAAGGGAAGAGGAGGAAGCAGAGGAAGAAGAGGAAGAGGAGGAGGAAGGGGAAGAGCTGCGCGAACCCGAGGGCGTACTAGAAACCGACCCCCATTGCTCCGCCTCACCTGAAGCCGTAGATTGGTCAGATCCAGACTCCTCAGTCGCGACATATGTAACATCCTCGTCCTCCGATTCCGACACCCTTGCATCCGCTTGAACATCTGTGGGCAGAAAAGGGGGAGGGGACCCGGACAACAAAAATGGCGTGCGCCCAGCCCGACCTAAGGCCGGCGTGCGAGGTGACTGCAAACTCTCGTCCCGCCTTGGCTGTAAATGCAGCTGCGCTGCGGCCGCCCCCAGCTCCCGGCACGCGCGTGCAACCCTCTGGGCGGCTGAAAAGGCACCTGCGCCCGCGCCGTCCGCCGCCTCCCTGGACCCGCCCTCGAGCTCCGGGGCCGCGGCGAGCGGACCCAATGCCGCCACCACCGTGGCAAGGGCCGCCGCGAACGCCCCGGGCGGTTCAGCGTGACCTTGTAACGCCGCGTCGTCACCTGATGACTGCCTTGCCGGGGGCACGCGGCGATTAGAGCCACCGCTGGGCATAGGCAACCCAGACCCATCTGGCCCGCGGCCAGGCCGGCCCCGGGGGGGGGGGGCAAATAACGCCAGGGTCTCTAAAAATGGGTATACTTCCGGACCCACCCCGCCCCCCTGGAGTGATGCCTGACCTCTGCTCTAACCCCTCACTGAGGCCCACCCCCCGCCTGACGGAGCCAGCACCGCCAGCAGGGTTGGCCCCGCGCCGTGAGGAAATAATTGCCCGTGGTACTGGGTCCCCAGCACCACTGTTATAGATCACCCCACTACCTGGTTGATCCCTGCCAGGCCTCCTCCCCCCCCTCGTCGCGCCGGACTCCGGCCGTAACGAAGAGGGCTGGGGGGACACGGAGGGCTGCGGCGCCGCTGCGCGCACTAGTGCGCGAGAGACGCCGCCAGAGCCTCGTGTGGGCGCGCGCGCACGCTGTGCGCGCGCCCCACCACTTGCTGCCTGAGCGCCCACAGCTGCGGTCTCTCCCAGAGCACCCGCCGGCAGGCCCAGGCTCCTGGTCGATCGCGTGCTGGGCACCGCAACAGGCCCAGCCCGGATCGTAGCGTTCTCCCGACCGGTTCCCGCCCCCCGCCTGAGGCCTCTACCCGGCCCCGGCAAGAGAGCGGGTGCGGGAGCTACCAGAGCGGATGCCGAAAGGCGCCCGGCAGGGCGCGCCGACGCGCGCCCGCAAGCGCCCGTGTACCCGGCACCCCTGGCCGACCCCGGAGGTGAGGGCTGTTGGTCGCCCCACTCCGTGTGGCCAGACTGCCCAGCCGCCCTGGACCGCCGAGTGCGCCCTCTCGTAGAGGGGGACCCATCCATCTCCCCAGCGGAGCGGGTTCTACGCTCCGTACCCCTAGCTCTCAGAGGGGCCCCAGGGGAAGAAATGGCCACATCGGAGCCGGGCACCCCTGCCCCGGGGCCAGCCTCACCAGACAGGTAACGGGCTGGGGCGCCAGCGAACCGGCGTGGGCGGCTGGAGGCCATGCTTTCAAGTTAAATAAACTTGTAAATTTAAACGAATGAAATTAAATTCGAATGAATTTAAATGAAAATCTGCCAAGCAGTACTCACAAGAAATTTCAGCAAGCAAAAGAGACCTAAAATGGCCACTCCAGCCTATATATACCTTAACCCTCCCCCTTTCCTAAGGCTGTACTACCTCACAGCTAGGTCCACCCCTCACAGGATGTTTAACCCATTCCTCTCCTATGTTAGTCAATTCTCTCTCCGACTGGTTGCTAAGATTTACCAAACCCATAGCAACCAATAAGAATCTAGCTATCATGTGTCTGGTATATTCTATATATGATAGCTACAATCTGACTGGTTGCTAAGATTTACCAAACCCATAGCAACCAATAAGAATCTAGCGATCATGTATTTGGTATATTCTATATATGATAGCTACAATGTGACTGGTTGCTGAGGGAAGTGTCCTCTCTAGAGGGTTATACACATCTGACCCTGGAGTATCCTCAGCCCTCACCATGACATTTAGTATATATGGCTGTTCTCATGTAGGCACCAGCTGAGAAGGCCTGAGCGCAGATACTGTGTATGGGACCTGGCCAGATAATTGTGCTAGTTGGGATACTTATCCTGCACATTGGGAGACAGATGCCCTAAACCGGACCAGCCCCCATCCCCTCCCACCCATCACCACAGCAGAGGTCCAGCTCTAGAAGCAAATGTCTAGCATCACTCGCTAGATGACAGGTCAGTGTACAGGAGACATGCCTGGGGTCCGGGCAGGTATGGAATACCTGGAAATCATGGACACTGTCCTAATGTACGTGGCAAATATTTTGCATCTAACAGTTGTGAGTATTGTCCAAGCTGACAGCTACAAAGAAGAATTAAACATTACTATATGTAAACAGTCCCTTGTTTGCTAAAACATATGTGCAACAGAGCTCATGGTATCATCATAAGAACCTGCAAAGTCTCCAGAGCTAGCTATAGGGCCTCCATAGCAACTGGTGGCATCTTCATAGCAACCAGTGGTCTACAGAGGAACTAGTGGAGACTTTAGCGCCATCTGTTGGTGCATAGGTACATTTGGTTGCTAAGAGGTCTTTAAAGCAACCAATGGTTTTTTTTTTTTCAATTTCCCACTGGTGGGGTGGTCATAGCCACTGGTGGGGTGGTCATAGCAACTGATGGGGTGGTCATAGCAACTGATGGGGTGGTCATAGCTGCTTTGTGGGTGGTGATAGCAACTGGTGGAGTAAGTATCTCTAACTTCATAAAATGGGTAACCTCTGTATAGTATCCTGGTGTAAAACCAGTGCTGCAGATATTCCCTGCTATAGCCACAGGCCTGAGTCATACCTGGTGAATGAAGCTGGACTTTGGCGGCACGGCTTCTCTTGGTGGTCAGTGGGTACCAGCTGTTATCCGGATCCTGGATCCACTCGCTGGCCTGGCAGTAATATTCAGCTTGGTCTGAGGCCTGCAGTCTGTACACTGTTAGCTGGTACCAGGTGGCTGACACTTTCTCCAGCCTCATCTCACCAGCCTGCTGGCGTCCGAGGAAAGTGGGCCCAGCAGACACAACGGATTGCTTGGAGAGGCTGAGTACTGACTGTGTAGAGTCCGTATGTCTCTGATACCAGGTGACAGAGAAGTGTATGTGCTGGCGGGTTCCAGAGGAAACCTCACAAGTCATGGTCAATGAGTCGTCTTCATGAAGAGTCAGCTCCTCTGGTGACAATAACCGTACCCGTAGCAAGTCTGGGATCACTGCAGAGAGGACAACATAGAGACCAGATAAACAGAGAGAAGGCCCAGGTGTGGTGAGAAATAGATGTAGCTGGTGATGGTGGGGATGGTATTGAAGAAACAGGAAGAATCACAGGGACACAGTATTGTACGTAATAGCAGCAGCTACTGTTTGTTTCTGCATCAAACAACTGTGGAAAAGACGGATGATCTATCAGCATTGCTGAAAGCACAGATTGGCCTAAATGCCAACAGGCACTGTGCACAGGAACATATGGGAGAAGGGGTTATATAGGGTAAGAGTAGTCGTTATAGGGAGTAGTTATATGGTGTTATAGAGAGGGTCATAGGGGATAATAGGAGATACAGTGGTGCTTGAAAGTTTGTGAACCTTTCAGAATGTTATATATTTCTGCTGAAATTTGGCCTAAACGTACATATGAGAACCAAATCCAAACAAATGACACATAGAAATTATTATTATCCAATATCACATATATCTGTGAGTCAGGTATTATCAGTTTATGGGATGACGATCTGGTGTGAGTGGACAACCTGTCTTTTTAAAAGAACGGGGATCTATCAGAGTCTGATGTTGACAGCACACATTTGTGGAAGCGTATCCTGCCACGGACAGAGGAGATGTCAGAGGACCTCAGAAGAAGAGTTGATGCTCATCAGGCTGGAAAGGGTCACACAACCATGTCTAAAGAGTTTGTCTCCACCAATCAACAGTCAGACAGATTTTGTACAAATGGAGGAAATTCCAGATTATTATTACCCTCCCCAGAGTCATTGGAGATAATAGGAGTTATGTCGCTTAATAGGAGGTGTTAAAGGGAGGGGTTCCATAGAGTAATAGGAGGAGTTATAGGGAGTAGGGATTATATAGAGTAATAGGAGGAGTTATAGGGAGTAGGGATTATATAGAGTAATAGGAGGAGTTATAGCGAGTAGGGATTATATAGAGTAATAGGAGGAGTTATAGGGAGTAGGGATTATATAGAGTAACAGGAGTTATAGGGAGTAGGGATTATATAGAGTAATAGGAGGTGTTATAGGCAGTAGGGATTATATAGAGTAATAGGAGTTATAAAGAGTAGATATTATATAGAGTAATAGGAGGAGTTATAAGGAGTATGGATTATATAGAGTAATAGGAGGAGTTATAGAGAGTAGGGATTCTATAGAGTAATAGGAGGAGTTATAGGGAGTAGGGATTATGTAGAGTAATAGGAGGAGTTATAGGGAGTAGGGATATATAGAGTAATAGGAGGAGTTATAGGGAGTAGGAATTATGTAGAGTAATAGGAGGAGTTAATAAGATTTTAAACCTACCGGTAAATCTATTTCTCCTAGTCCGTAGAGGATGCTGGGGACTCCGTAAGGACCATGGGGTATAGACGGGCTCCGCAGGAGATAGGGCACCTAAAAAGAACTTTGACTATGGGTGTGCACTGGCTCCTCCCTCTATGCCCCTCCTCCAGACCTCAGTTAGAGAACTGTGCCCAGAGGAGATGGACAATACAAGGCAGGATTTAGCAATCCAAGGGCAAGATTCATACCAGCCCACACCAATCATACCATGTAACCTGGAACATACATAACCAGTTAACAGTATGAACAAAAACAACAGTAACGGTCCAAGACCGATGTCAACTGTAACATAACCCTTATGTAAGCAACAACTATATACAAGTCTTGCAGAGTTTCCGCACTGGGACGGGCGCCCAGCATCCTCTACGGACTAGGAGAAATAGATTTACCGGTAGGTTTAAAATCTTATTTTCTCTTACGTCCTAGAGGATGCTGGGGACTCCGTAAGGACCATGGGGTTTATACCAAAGCATCCAATCGGGCGGGAGAGTGTGGATGACTCTGCAGCACCGACTGAGCAAACGCTAGGTCCTCATCAGCCAGGGTATCAAACTTGTAGAATTTAGCAAAAGTGTTTGACCCTGACCACGTCGCCGCTCGGCAAAGTTGTAAAGCCGAGACGCCTCGGGCAGCCGCCCAAGAAGAGCCCACCTTCCTAGTGGAATGGGCCTTAACCGAATTTGGTACCGGCAATCCAGCCGTAGAGTGAGCCTGCTGAATCGTATTACAGATCCATCGAGCAATAGTCTGCTTCGAAGCAGGAGCACCAATCTTATTGGCCGCATACAGGACAAACAGAGCCTCTGTTTTCCTAATTTTAGCCGTTCTGGCTACATACATTTTTAAGGCCCTGACTACGTCCAGGGATCTGGAATCCTCCAGGTCACCAGTAGCCACAGGCACCACAATAGGTTGATTCATATGGAACGACAAAACCACTTTAGGCAAAAATTGCGGACGTGTCCTCAATTCAGCTCGATCCACATGAAAAATCAAGTAGGGGCTCTTGTATGATAGAGCCGACAATTCTGACACTCGCCTTGCTGATGCTAAGGCCAACAACATTACCACCTTCCAGGTAAGAAATTTCAACTCAACCTTGTTAAGCGGTTTAAACCAGTGAGATTTTAGGAACTGCAACACCACGTTCAGGTCCCATGGTGCCACTGGAGGCACAAAAGGGGGCTGGATGTGCAGCACTCCCTTTACAAACGTCTGGACTTCTGGAAGAGAAGCCAATTCCTTCTGAAAGAAAATCGAGAGGGCCGAAATCTGTACCTTAACAGAGCCCAACTTCAGGCCCATATCCACTCCTGTCTGTAGGAAGTGGAGAAAACGACCCAGATGAAAATCTTCCGTAGGTGCATTCTTGGTCTCACACCAAGACACATACTTTCGCCAGATACGGTGATAATGTTTTATCGTCACCTCCTTCCTAGCCTTTATTAAAGTAAGGATGACCTCATCCGGAATCCCCTTTTTCGCTAGGATTCGGCGTTCAACCGTCATGCCGTCAAACGTAATCGCGGTAAGTCTTGAAATACACAGGGCCCCTGCTGCAACAGGTCTTCCCTCAGAGGAAGAGGCCAGGGGTCTCCTGTGAGCATCTCTTGTAGATCCGAGTACCAAGCCCTTCGAGGCCAG
The DNA here is from genome assembly GCF_028390025.1 of Pseudophryne corroboree. Lineage (NCBI taxonomy): Eukaryota > Metazoa > Chordata > Amphibia > Anura > Myobatrachidae > Pseudophryne > Pseudophryne corroboree. The sequence goes on from NC_086445.1 coordinate 1,049,117,823, forward strand.
TCTGGGACAACGAGTATCATCTGTACTCTTCTTCGTCTTATGATCCTCAACACTTTCGTGATGAGAGGAAGAGGAGGGAACACGTAGACCGAGTCGAACACCCACGGTGTTACCAGTGCGTCTACTGCTACTGCCTGTGGGTCCCGAGACCTGGCACAATACCTCCGAAGTTTTTTGTTGAGGCGTGACGCCATCATGTCTATTATTTGAGGAGTTCCCCAAAGACGTGTTACGTCTGCAAAGACTTCTTGATGAAGTCCCCACTCTCCTGGATCGAGTGCATTGGTGAACTGACACCCTTTTCGGTTTTAGCAGTTCTCTGACCATGTTCTGGATGTCTTGGGCTTTCTCTATTGGAAGGAAGACCTTAATTTGTTCCGTATCCAGTATCATACCTAGGAACGGCAGTCGAGTTGTCGGAATCAACTGTGACTTTGGTAGATTTAGAATCCAACCGTGTTGCTGGAGCACTCTCAGAGAGAGCGCCACACTGCTCAGCAATTTCTCTATTGATCTCGCTTTTATCAGGAGATCGTCCAAGTATGGGATAATTGTGACACCATGCTTGCGCAGGACCACCATCATTTCCGCCATTATCTTGGTGAAAATCCTCGGGGCCGTGGAAAGTCCAAACGGCAACGTCTGAAATTGGTAATGACAATCCTGTACAGCGAATCTCAGGTATTCCTGATGGGGGGCATATATGGGGACATGAAGGCACGCATCCTTTATGTCCAGAGACACCATAAACTCCCCCTCCTCCATGCTGGCTATTATCGCTCTGAGTGATTCCATTTTGAATTTGAATCTTTTTATGTACAGGTTTAGGGATTTCAGATTCAAAATCGGTCTGACCGAACCGTCCGGTTTCGGGACCACAAATAGGGTTGAGTAGTAACCTCTTCCCTGCTGGTGCAGGGGAACCTTGATTATCACTTGCTGTATACACAGCGTTTGAATTGCAGCTAACACTACATCCCTTTCCGATGTGGAAGCTGGTAGGGCCGATTTGAAAAATCGGCGCGGGGGCACCTCCTCGAATTCCAGTTTGTATCACTTTGTAACCCTGGGAAACTATTTCCAACACCCAGGGATTCAGGTCCGAACTGACCCAGGCCTGACTGAAAAGTTGAAGACGTGCCCCCACCGGTGCGGACTCCCTCAGGGGAGCCCCAGCGTCATGCTGTGGGTTTTGGAGCAGCCGGGGAGGACTTTTGTTCCTGGGCACCTGCCGAAGCAGGTGCTCTCTTGCCTCTGCCCTTACCTCTGGCGAGGAAAGAGGATCCCCGACCTCTTTTGGACTTGTGCGACCGAAAGGACTGCATCTGATAGGGTGTTACTTTCTTTTGCTGTTGGGGAATATATGGTAAAAAATTTGATTTACCTGCTGTAGCTGTGGAAACCAGGTCCGTCAGCCCATCCCCAAACAATACATCCCCCTTATAGGGTAGTACTTCCATATGTTTCTTGGAATCCGCATCACCCGTCCATTGGCGAGTCCATAAGGATCTTCTCGCTGAGATAGCCATGGCATTGGCCCTAGAAGCTAGCAATCCAATGTCCCTTTGAGCATCCCTCATAAATAAGACTGCGTCTTTTATATGGGCTAGAGTTAAGAATATAGTATCCTTATCCATATTATCAAATTGAACTGTCAGCTCCTCTGTCCAAGCTGCAATTGCGCTACACACCCATGCCGACGCAATCGTCGGTCTTAGCACAGCACCCGTATGAGAATAAATACCCTTTAAGGTAGTTTCTTGCCTGCGATCTGCTGGGTCTTTAAGGGCCGCTGTGTCAGGAGATGGTAGCGCCACTTTCTTGGATAAGCGCGTCAGGGCCTTGTCCACAGTGGGGGGTAATTCCCAAATCTCCCTGTCCTGCTTAGGGAAATGGTATGCCATAAAAATTATTTTGGGGATCTGCAGCCTCTTATCCGGAGTCTCCCAAGCTTTTCCAAAGAACTCATTTAATTCATGAGATGTGGGAAAATTAATAATCTGTTTCTTTTCCTTAAACATGTGTACCCTTGTGTCGGGGACCGAGGGTTCATCCTCAATATGCAACACATCCCTTATTGCCACAATCATACACTGAATGGTTTTAGTCACCCTAGGGTGCAATTTTACTTCGTCATAGTCGACACTGGAATCAGAATCCGTGTCGGTAGTAGTGTCTTGTGTTAAGGGACGCTTTTGAGACCCCGACGGGCCCTGTGAGTCGGTCCAATCTGAGGATTGACCGCCTGATGTCCCCCCTAAACCAGCCTTATCAAGCCTTTTATGTGAAGATGCCACACTTTCATGCAACGTATGCCACATGTCCATCCAATCAGGAGTCGGCACAACCGACGGGAACACACCACTCATTTGCTCCACCTCCTCCTTGGAGAAGCCTTCCGCCTCAGACATGTCGACACACACAGACCGACACCCCACACACACAGGGATTTACCTATAAGGGGACAAAACCCCAACCAGGCCCTTAGGAGAGACAGAGAGATAGAGTATGCCAGCACACACCAGCGCTTAAAAGCACTGTAAATTATATGACCAGATAGCGCTTTTCTATATATAATATGCCAATTCCCACTCACTGCGTCGCTAATGTGCCCCCCTCCTCTTTTTTCCAACCTGGGAAGCTCAGCAGGGGAGAGAACAGGGAGCCAGCGTTTTCTCATGCAGCCTCTGTGGAGAAAATAGCGCTGGTTAGTGCTGAGGATCAAGCCCCGCCCACCCGACGGCGGGCTTCGGTCCCTTCATCATATATTAATAAAATGGCGGGGGTCCGCGGATTTACTGTCCCCCAGCCTAATCCACCTTATTTATGGCCAAATCGAGGTTTATTGCTGCCCAGGGCGCCCCCCCCCCCCCCTGCGCCCTGCACCCTTCAGTGCCTGCTTTGTGTGTGTGACTGGGAGCAATGGCGCGCAGCTCACCGCTGCACGCTTACCTCATGAAGATCTGATGTCTTCTGCCGCCTGAAGTCTTTTCCTCAATACTCACCCGGCTTCTATCTCCGGCATCTGTGAGGAGGACGGTGGCGGCGCGGCTCCGGGACGAACCCCAGGTGAGACCTGTGTTCCGACTCCCTCTGGAGCTAATGGTGTCCAGTAGCCTTAGAAGCAGTGCCCAACTTTACAAGCCAGCTCTGCTTCTCTCTCCTCTGTCCCACGATGCAGGGAGCCTGTTGCCAACAGGACTCCCTGAAAATAAAAAACCTAACAAAATTATTTTTCCACAGAAAACTCTGGAGAGCTCTCTGCAGTGCACCCATTCTCCTCTGGGCACAAGATCTAACTGAGGTCTGGAGGAGGGGCATAGAGGGAGGAGCCAGTGCACACCCATAGTCAAAGTTCTTTTTAGGTGCCCTATCTCCGGCGGAGCCCGTCTATACCCCATGGTCCTTACAGAGTCCCCAGCATCCTCTAGGACGTAAGAGAAATAGGGAGTAGGGATTCTATAGAGTAATAGGAGGAGTTATAGGGAGTAGGAATTATGTAGAGTAATAGGAGGAGTTATAGGGAGTAGGGATCATATAGAGTAATAGGAGGAGTTATAGGGAGTAGGGATTATATAGAGTAATAGGAAGAGTTATAGGAAGTATTGATTATATAGAGTAACAGGAGTTATAGGGAGTAGGAATTATATAGAGTAATAGGAGGTGTTATAGGCAGTAGGGATTATATAGAGTAATAGGAGTTATGAAGAGTAGATATTATATAGAGTAATAGGAGGAGTTACAGGCAGTAAGGATTATATAGAGTAATAGCAGGAGTTATAGGGAGTAGGGATTATGTAGGGTAATAGGTGGAATTATAGGGAGTAAGGAGTATATAGAGTAATAGGAGGAGTTATAAGGAGTATGGATTATATAGAGTAATAGGAGGAGTTATAGGGAGTATGGATTATATAGAGTAATAGGAAGAGTTATAGAGAGTATGGATTATATAGAATAATAGGAGGAGTTATAGGGAGTAGGAATTATGTAGAGTAATAGGAGGAGTTATAGGGAGTAGGGATTATATAGAGTAATAGGAGGAGTTATAGGGAGTAGGGATTATATAAAATAATAGGAGGAGTTATAGGGAGTAGGAATTATGTAGAGTAATAGGAGGAGTTATAGGGAGTAGGGATTATATAGAGTAATAGGAGGAGTTATAGGGAGTAGGGATTATATAGAGTAATAGGAGGAGTTATAGGGAGTAGGGATCATATAGAGTAATAGGAGGAGTTATAGGGAGTAGGGATTATATAGAGTAATAGGAGTTATAGGGAGTAGGGATTATATAGAGTAATAGAAGGTGTTATAGGCAGTAGGGATTATATAGAGTAATAGGAGTTATAAAGAGTAGATATTATATAGAGTAATAGGAGGAGTTATAAAGAGTAGGGATTATATAGAGTAATAGGAGGAGTTATAAGGAGTAGAGATTATAATGAGTAATAGGAGGAGTTATAAAGGGTAGAGATTATATAGAGTAATAGGAGGAGTTATAGGGAGTATGGATTATATAGAGTAATAGGAAGAGTTATAGGGAGTATAGATTATATAGAGTAATAGGAGGAGTTATAGGGAGTAATAGCAGGAGTTATAGGGAGTAGGGATTATATAGAATAATAGGAGGAGTTATAGGGAGTAAGGATTATATAGAGTAATACTAGGAGTTATAGGGAGTATGGATTATATAGAGTAATAGGAGGAGTTATAGGGAGTATGGATTATATAAAGTAATAGGAGGAGTTATAGGAAGTATGGATTATATAGAGTAATAGGAGGAGTTATAAGGAGTAGAGATTATATAGAGTAATAGGAGGAGTTATAGGCAGTAAGGATTATATAGAGTAATAGAAGAATTTATAGGGAGTAGGGATTATATAGAGTAATAGGAGGAGTTATATGGAGTAGAGATTATATAGGGTAATAGGTGGAATTATAGGGAGTAAGGAGTATATAGAGTAATAGGAGGAGTTATAATGAGTATGGATTATATAGAGTAATAGGAGGCGTTATAGGGAGTATGGATTAAATAGAGTAATAGGAGGAGTTATAGGGAGTAAGGATTATATAGAGTAATAGTAGGAGTTATAGGGAGTATGGATTATATAGAGTAATAGGAGGAGTTATAGGGAGTATGGATTATATAGAGTAATAGGAGGAGTTATAGGGAGTAAGGATTATATAGAGTAATAGGATGAGTTATAGGGAGCAGGGATTATATAGAGTAATAGGAAAAGTTATAGGGAGTAGGGATTATATAGAGTAATTGGAGGAGTTATAGGGAGTAAGGGTTATATAGAGTAATAGGATGAGTTATAGGGAGTAGGGATCCTATAGAATAATAGGAGGAGTTATAGGGAGTAGGGATTATATAGGAGTAATAGGAGGAGTTATATGGAGTATGGATTATATAGAGTAATAGGAAAAGTTATAGGGAGTAGGGATTATATAGAGTAATTGGAGGAGTTATAGGGAGTAAGGGTTATATAGAGTAATAGGATGAGTTATAGGGAGTAGAGATTATATAGTTTAATAGGAGGAGTTATAGGGAGTAGGGATTATATAGAGTAATAGGATGAGTTATATGGAGTAGGGATTATTCAGAGTAATAGGAGGAGTTATAGGTTGTATGGATTATATAGCGTAACAGGAGGAGTTATAGGGAGTAGGGATTATATAGAGTAGTAGTAGGAGTTATAGGGAGTAGGGATTATATAGAGTAATAGGAGGAGTTATAGGGAGTAAGGGTTATATAGAGTAATAGGATGAGTTATAGGGAGTAGAGATTATATAGTTTAATAGGAGGAGTTATAGGGAGTAGGGATTATATAGAGTAATAGGATGAGTTATATGGAGTAGGGATTATTCAGAGTAATAGGAGGAGTTATAGGTTGTATGGATTATATAGCGTAACAGGAGGAGTTATAGGGAGTAGGGATTATATAGAGTAGTAGTAGGAGTTATAGGGAGTAGGGATTATATAGAGTAATAGGAGTTATAGGGAGTAGGGATATATAGAGTAATAGGAGGAGTTATAGTGAGTATGGATTATATAGAGTAATAGGAGGAGTTAGAGGGAGTATGGATTATATAGAGTAATAGGAGGAGATATAGGGAGTATGGATTATATAGAGTAATAGGAGTTATAGGGAGTAGGGATATATAGAGTAATAGGAGGAGTTATAGGGAGTAGGGATTATATAGAGTAATAGGATGAGTTATAGGGAGTAGGGATTATATAGAGTAATAGGAGGAGCTATAGAGAGTATGGATTATATAGAGTAATAGGAGGAGTTAGAGGGAGTATGGATCATATAGAGTAATAGGAGGAGTTATAGGGAGTAGGGATTATATAGAGTAATAGAAGTGAACAGAGAAGTAACGTAGAGTAATAGATGGAATAATATCGGGATGCAGATAAAATACCAGCTGCGAGATCCTGGCGTTCAGGAGACCGACACTGGAATCCAAACAGCTGGTTAAATACCGCTGGACGGAATCCCAACCTCCGCAGGGTGTTCCCACTGGGTTTATGGGTCCACGCCACTAGCCGAGTGGAACATAACCTGTGGCGAGCGCATCGATCCTGCGAGGGGACTCGCTGCCGGGATTCTGACAGATGGGATGCCGATGTCGGTATACTGAGAGCTGGAATCCCATCTGCCGGTAAAACATACCGATTCCATTACATCGCCTTCTAGGGAGTAATAGGGGTTACAGAGAGAGGGTCTATAGCGTAATAGGAAGTATTAGACACATGGTTTGAGTAACAGGAGTTATAGGGAGCAGGGATTATATAGAGTAATAGGAGGAGGAGGAGGTGTAAGTAGTGAAAAGAGAAGCAGCATGGAGTAATAAGTGAGTTATATCGCCTTCTGAGGAGTAATAGGAGTTATAGAGTGAGGGTCTATGGCCATGAATGGGGTACAGTATGGGGGGGTATAGTATGGGGGTTATAGTATGGGGGGGGGGTATAGTATGGGAGGGGTATAGTATGGGAGGGGTATAGTATGGGAGGGGTATAGTATGGGAGGGGTATAGTGTGGGGGGGTATAGTATGGGAGGGGTATAGTATGGGAGGGGTATAGTATGGGAGGGGTATAGTGTGGGGGGGTATAGTGTGGGGGGGGTATAGTGTGGGGGGGTATAGTATGGAGGGGTATAGTATAGGATGGGGGGTATAGTATAGGATGGGGGGTATAGTATAGGATGGGGGTATAGTATGGAGGGGTATAGTATTGGGGGGTATAGTGTGGAGGGTATAGTGTGGGAGGGGTATAGTATGGTGGGGTATAGTATGGGAGTGGTATAGTATGGAGGGGTATAGTATGGAGGGGTATAGTATGGTGGGGTATAGTATGGGAGTGGTATAGTATGGGAGTGGTATAGTATGGAGGGGTATAGTATGGAGGGGTATAGTATGGTGGGCTATAGTATGGGAGTGGTATAGTATGGAGGGGTATAGTGTGGGAGGGGTATAGTATGGTGGGGTATAGTATGGGAGTGGTATAGTATGGAGGGGTATAGTATGGAGGGTATAGTATGGGAGGGGTATAGTATGGGAGGGGTATAGTATGGTGGGGTATAGTATGGGAGTGGTATAGTATGGAGGGATATAGTATAGTATGGGGGGTATAGTATGGGAGGGGTATAGTGTGGGAGGGGTATAGTGTGGGAGGGGTATAGTGTGGGAGGGGTATAGCATGGTGGGGTATAGTATGGGAGTGGTATAGTATGGAGGGGTATAGTATGGAGGGGTATAGTATGGAGGGGTATAGTATGGGAGGGGTATAGTATGGTGGGGTATAGTATGGGAGTGGTATAGTATGGAGGGGTATAGTATAGTATAGTATGGGGGGTATAATATGGGAGGGGTATAGTGTGTGTGGGGGGGGGTATAGTATGGGAGCTTGTGAATTACCTGTCAGGCTGACGCTGGTGCTGTAACCCCCGTAGTAGCTGTAAGCTGTATTTGGGGCGTAACATTCATACTCGCCCGCATCTTGTGCCCGCAAGTGGGTGATGTGAAGTCGGGAGGCGTCGTCTCCCACACTCTCTAGGTAGATCTCCCGCCTTACCCTCACCCGATCCCTGTATATGGTATAGGAGAAGTGAGGGTCCACAGAGCTGACAATCTGCATCTTCTGTGTGGGCGAATGAGCGGGAAACATGGACCACTCGAAGCCCCCCACGGTATGGCCGCTGGCGTTACACCAGATAGAGACAGCAGAGCCCTGTGTCCGGATCAGGGCGTCTGGGGTGTCATGTACGTTGTGCTGAGAGAGACTCCGGCCTGGATGGGGGACAGAGGAAAAAAACATATGTGGCTCCCTTCACACATTATATTCATATCAGGCGTCCACAGGTAGATGTAAAAATGGGGAAAAGTCCAGATCTGGGCATTTGTGGCTTCATGTGAGCATTGCTTTCATATAATGGACTGGTTAGGGTTAGGCCAGTGTGCGGCGCTTCGGGACAATAGCAGGGGGCCCTGGGTTGGTTGTCCAGGACCAATTCACATTATTTATGGTCAATGTAATAGGTGCTGGTGGCTCAGTCATAACATATGTGGACACAGAAGCAAGTCCTGTCCCTCGCCACACAACTGGTGACATATAAACACAATTTAAATGAATGTAATATTTCTATATTTCCCAATAAAAAAACATTTGGCCTAGGGAACAGGTTCACAAACTCTGTCCTCAGGACCCCACACAGTGCATGTTTTGCAGGTCACCCAGCAGGTGCACAGGTGTATCAATTACTCATTGACACATTGGTAAAGGTCCACAGGTGGAGGTAATGATGTCACTTGTGATTCTGTGAGGAGACCTGGAGAACATGCACTTTTTAGGGTCTTGAGGACTGAGTTTGAGAACCTGTGGCCTAGGGGTGCCGTAAAAAGAAAACCTGATACTCTAGGGCAGTGGTTCTCAACCTTGGTTCTTAAATATCCCCAACAGTTCATGTTTTCCAGGTCACCTAGCAGTTGAACAGGTGCATTCATTAATCACTGACACGTCTGAAAAGACCCACAGGTGCAGCAAATTATTTATTTTGCAATCTTGTGAGGAGACCTGGAAAACATGACCTGTTGGGGGTACTTGAGGACCGAGGTTGAGAACCACTGCTCTAGGGCATACCTCCCAACATGTCCCTCTCCAGGAGGGACACTGCTCTGCTTCTGGACTTCTCTCTTAAAGTATGATTGCCCTCACCTGTGCTGAAACACCTTTCGTATCCATTAACCTGTTTAAAACGGGTGATCTTCTGTATGCCGGCGGTCGGGCTCCCGGCGCTCAGTATACCGGCGCCGGGAGCCCGACACTTATTTTCCCTCGTGGGGGTCCACGACCCCCATAGAGGGAGAATAAAATAGCGTAGCGCGCCACCGTGCCCATAGCGTGGCGAGCGAAGCGAGCCCGCAAGGGGCTCATTTGCGCTCGCCACACTGTCGGTAAGCCGGCGGTCAGCCTCCCGGCGCCGGTATGCTGGTCGCCGGGAGCCCGACCGCCGGCCAGCCGTAGTGAACCCGTTTAAAACAGGTGCTAGCAATCACAAATTAAGAGAAAATTCCAGAAGCAGAGCGTGGTGTCCCTCCTGGAGAGGATCATGTTGGGAGGTATGCTCTAGGACAGTGGTTCTCAAACTCGGTCCTCGGGGGTACACACAGTGCATGTTTTGCAGGTAACCCAGCAGGTGCACAGGTGTATTAATTACTCACTGACACATTTTAAAAGGTCCACAGGTGGAGTTAATTATTTCACTTGTCATTCTGTGAGGAGACCTGCAAAACATGCCCTGTGTGGTGTCCTGAGGACCCAGTTTGAGAACCTGTGCTGTAGGATGCTGTGGTTCAAAAAGTTTGGGAACCACTGGGTTAGGTTAAAATGAGGAAAAAAACACGTTGATATGTGTGTTTCAGCATTTAAATGCCGACCTACATGCATGTTGTCATACCAAACCATAGGGTATATTGTGGAGGCTCTACTCACCTGTGTATAAGAGGAGTGTAGGGGCTGTGCTCACCTGTGTATAAGAGGAGTGTAGGGGCTGTGCTCACCTGTGTATAAGAGGAGTGTAGGGGCTGTGCTCACCTGTGTATAAGAGGAGTGTAGGGTGGGGGCTGTGCTCACCTGTGTATAAGAGGAGTGTAGGGTGGGGGCTGTGCTCACCTGTGTATAAGAGGAGTGTAGGGTGGGGGCTGTGCTCGCCTGTGTATAAGAGGAGTGTAGGGTGGGGGCTGTGCTCGCCTGTGTATAAGAGGGGTGTAGGGTGGGGGCTGTGCTCACCTGTGTATTAGAGATGTGTAGTGTGGAGGCTGTGCTCACCTGTGTATAAGAGGGGTGTAGTGTGGAGGCTGTACTCACCTGTGTATAAGAGGGGTGGAGGCTGTGCTCACCTGTGTATAAGAGGAGAGTAGGGTGGGGACTGTGCTCACCTGTGTATTAGAGGAGTGTAGTGTGGAGGCTGTGCTCACCTGTGTATAAGAGGGGTGTAGTGTGGGGACTGTGCTCACCTGTGTATTAGAGGAGTGTAGTGTGGAGGCTGTGCTCCCCTGTGTATAAGAGGGGTGTAGTGTGGGGGCTGTACTCACTTGTGTATAAGAGGAGTGAAGGGTGGAGGCTGTGCTCCCCTGTGTATAAGAGGTGTGGGGGATGTACTCACCTGTGTATAAGAGGAGTGTAGTGTTGAGGCTGTGCTCACCTGCGTATAAGAGGAGTGTAGGGTGGAGGCTGTGCTCCCCTGTGTATAAGAGGAGTGTAGGGTGTAGGCTGTACTCACCTGCGTATAAGAGGAGTGTAGTGTGGGGGTTGTGCTCACCTGCGTATAAGAGGAGTGTAGTGTGGGGGTTGTGCTCACCTGCGTATAAGAGGAGTGTAGTGTGGGGGTTGTGCTCACCTGCGTATAAGAAGTGTAGTGTGGGGGCTGTGCTTACCTGTGTATAAGAGGAGTGTAGTGTGGGGGCTGTGCTCACCTGTGTATAAGAGGAGTGTAGTGTGGGGGCTGTGCTCACCTGTGTATAAGGAGTGTAGGGAGGGGACTGTGCTCACCTGTGTATAAGAGGAGTGTAGTGTGGAGGCTGTGCTCGCCTGCATATAAGAGGAGTGTAGTGTGGGGGCTGTGCTCACCTGTGTATAAGAGGAGTGTAGTGTGGGGGCTGTGCTCACCTGTGTATAAGAGGAGTGTAGTGTGGAGGCTGTACTCACCTGTGTATAAGAGGAGTGTATGGTGGAGGCTGTGCTCACCTGCGTATAAGAGGAGTGTAGTGTGGGGGCTGTGCTCACCTGTGTATAAGAGGAGTGTATGGTGGAGGCTGTGCTCACCTGCGTATAAGAGGAGTGTAGTGTGGAGGCTGTGCTCACCTGTGTATAAGAGGAGTGCATGGTGGAGGCTGTGCTCACCTGCGTCTAAGAGGAGTGTAGCGTGGGGGTTGTGCTCACCTGCGTATAAGAGGAGTGTAGTGTGGGGGCTGTGCTCACCTGTGTATAAGAGGAGGGTAATGTGGGGGTTGTGCTCACCTGTGTATAAGAGGTGTATGGTGGAGGCTGTGCTCACCTGTGTATAAGAGGAGTGTAGTGTGGGGGCTGTGCTGACCTGTGTATAAGAGGAGGGTAGTGTGGGGGTTGTGCTCACCTGTGTATAAGTGCAGTGTAATGTGGAGGCTGTGCTCACCTGTGTATAAGAGGAGGGTAATGTGGGGGTTGTGCTCACCTGTGTATAAGAGGTGTATGGTGGAGGCTGTGCTCACCTGTGTATAAGAGGAGTGTAGTGTGGGGGCTGTGCTGACCTGTGTATAAGAGGAGTGTAGTGTGGAGGCTGTGCTCACCTGTGTAGAAGGAGTGTAGTGTGGGGGTTGTGCTCACCTGTGTATAAGAGGAGTGTAGGGGCTGTGCTCACCTGTGTATAAGGAGTGTAGGGTGGGGGCTGTGCTCACCTGTGTATAAGAGTGTAGTGTGGAGGCTGTGCTCACCTGTGTATAAGAGTGTAGTGTGGGGGCTATGCTCACTTGTGTATAAGAGGGGTGTAGGGTGGAGGCTGTGCTCTCCTGTGTATAAGAGGTGTGTAGTGTGGGGGTTGTGCTCACCTGTGTATAAGAGGTGGGTAGTGTGGGGGTTGTGCTCTCCTGTGTATAAGAGGTGTGTAGTGTGGGGGCTGTGCTCACCTGTGTATAAGAGGTGAGTAGTGTGGGGGTTGTGCTCCCCTGTGTAGAAGAGTAGTGTAGTGTGGGGCCTGTGCTCACCTGTGTATAAGAGGAGTGGAGGCTGTACTCACCTGTGTAGAAGAGGAGTGTAGTGTGGGGGCTGTGCTCACCTGTGTATAAGAGGAGTGTAGTGTGGAGGCCTGTGCTCACCTGTGTATACGAGGAGTGTAAGGTGCGGGTGGTGCTCACCTGTGTATAAGAGGTGTGTAGTGTGGGGGATGTGCTCACCTGTGTATAAGAGGAGTGTAGTGTGGGAGCTGTGCTCACCTGTGTATAATAGCAGTGTAATGTGGAGGCTGTGCTCACCTGTGTATAAGAGGAGGGTAATGTGGGGGTTGTGCTCACCTGTGTATAAGAGGTGTATGGTGGAGGCTGTGCTCACCTGTGTATAAGAGGAGTGTAGTGTGGGGGCTGTGCTGACCTGTGTATAAGAGGAGGGTAGTGTGGGGGTTGTGCTCACCTGTGTATACGAGGAATGTAGTGTGGAGGCTGTGCTCACCTGTGTATAAGAGGTGTGTAGTGTGGGGGTTGTGCTCACCTGTGTATAAGAGGAGGGTAGTGTGGGGGTTGTGCTCACCTGTGTATGAGGAGGGTAGTGTGGAGGTTGTGCTCACCTGTGTATAAGAGGAGTGTATGGTGGAGGCTGTGCTCACCTGTGTATAAGAGGGGTGGAGGCTGTGCTCCCCTGTGTATAAGAGGTGTGTAGGGTGGAGGCTGTGCTCCCCTGTGTATAAGAGGAGTGTAGTGTGGGGGCTTTGCTCACCTGTGTAGAAGAGGAGTGTAGTGTGGAGGCTGTGCTCACCTGTGTAGAAGAGGAGTGTAGTGTGGGGGCTGTGCTCACCTGTGTATATGAGGGGTGGAGGTTGTGCTCCCCTGTGTATAAGAGGTGTGTAGTGTGTGGGCTGTGCTCCCCTGTGTATAAGAGGTGTGTAGTGTGTGGGCTGTGCTCACCTGTGTATAAGAGGAGTGTAGTGTGGGGGCTGTGCTCACCTGTGTATAAGAGGAGTGTAGTGTGGGGGCTGTGCTCACCTGTGTATAAGAGGAGTGTAGTGTGGGGGCTGTGCTCACCTGTGTATAAGAGGAGTGTAGTGTGGGGGCTGTGCTCACCTGTGTATAAGAGGAGTGTAGTGTGGGGGCTGTGCTCACCTGTGTATAAGAAGAGTGCAGGGGCTGTGCTCACCTGTGTATAAGAGGAGTGTGGGGGCTGTGCTGACCTGTGTATAAGAGCAGTGTAGTGTGGAGGCTGTGCTCACCTGTGTATAAGAGGAGTATAGGGGCTGTGCTCACCTGTGTATAAGAGAGTGTAGTGTGGGGGCTGTGCTCACCTGTGTATAAGAGCAGTGTAGTGGCTGTGCTCACCTGTGTATAAGAGGAGTGTAGGGTTGAGGCTGTGCTCATCTATGTATAAGAGGGGTGTAGGGTGGAGGCTGTACTCTCCTGTGTATAAGAGGTGTGTAGTGTGGGGGTTGTGCTCACCTGTGTATAAGAGGAGTGTAGTGTGGGGGCTGTGCTCACCTGTGTATAAGAGGTGGGTAGTGTGGGGGTTGTGCTCACCTGTGTATAAGAGGAGTGTATGGTGGAGGCTGTGCTCACCTGTGTATAAGAGGAGTGGAGGCTGTACTCACCTGTGTAGAAGAGGACTGTAGTGTGGAGGATGTGCTCACCTGTGTATAAGAGGAGTGTAAGGTGGGGGTGGTGCACACCTGTTTATAAGAGGAGTGTAGTGTGCGGGCTGTGCTCGCCTGTTGTATAAGAGGAGTGTAGTGTGGGGGCTGTGCTCACCTGTGTATAAGAGGAGTGGAGGCTGTACTCACCTGTGTAGAAGAGGAGTGTAGTGTGGGGCCTGTGCTCACCTGTGTATAAGAGGAGTGGAGGCTGTACTCACCTGTGTAGAAGAGGAGTGTAGTGTGGGGGCTGTGCTCACCTGTGTATAAGAGGAGTGGAGGCTGTGCTCACCTGTGTGTAGGGTGGGGGCTGTGCTCACCTGTGTATAAGAGGACTGTAGTATGGAGGCCTGTGCTCACCTGTGTATAAGAGGAGTGTATGGTGGAGGCTGTGCTCACCTGTGTATAAGAGGAGTGTATGGTGGAGGCTGTGCTCACCTGTGTATAAGAGGAGTGTATGGTGGAGGCTGTGCTCACCTGTGTATAAGAGGAGTGTATGGTGGAGGCCTGTGCTCACCTGTGTATAAGAGGGGTGTAGGGTGGAGGCTGTGCTCCCCTTTGTATAAGAGGGGTGTAGGGTGGAGGCTGTGCTCCCCTGTGTATAAGAGGGGTGTAGGGTGGAGGCTGTGCTCCCCTGTGTATAAGAGGTGTGTAGTGTGGGGGTTGTGCTCACCTGTGTATAAGAGGAGTGTGGGGGCTGTGCTCACCTGTGTATAAGAGCAGTGTAGTGTGGAGGCTGTGCTCACCTGTGTATAAGAGGAGTATAGGGGCTGTGCTCACCTGTGTATAAGAGAGTGTAGTGTGGGGGCTGTGCTCACCTGTGTATAAGAGGAGTGGAGGGGCTGTGCTCACCTGTGTATAAGACCAGTGTAGTGTGGAGGCTGTGCTCACCTGTGTATAAGAGGAGTGTAGGGTTGAGGCTGTGCTCATCTATGTATAAGAGGGGTGTAGGGTGGAGGCTGTACTCTCCTGTGTATAAGAGGTGTGTAGTGTGGGGGCTGTGCTCACCTGTGTATAAGAGGAGTGTAGTGTGGGGGCTGTGCTCACCTGTGTATAAGAGGTGGGTAGTGTGGGGGTTGTGCTCACCTGTGTATAAGAGGAGTGTATGGTGGAGGCTGTGCTCACCTGTGTATAAGAGGGGTGTAGTGTGGAGGCTGTGCTCACCTGTGTATAAGAGGGGTGTAGGGTGGAGGCTGTACTCACCTGTGTATAAGAGGAGTGTAGTGTGGGAGCTGTGCTCACCTGTGTAGAAGAGGAGTGTAGTGTGGGGGATGTGCTCACCTGTGTATAAGAGGGTGTAGTGTGGAGGCTGTGCTCACCTGTGTATAAGAGGAATGTAGTGTGGAGGCTGTACTCACCTGTGTATAAGAGGGTGTAGTGTGGAGGCTGTGCTCACCTGTGTATAAGAGGAATGTAGTGTGGAGGCTGTGCTCACCTGTGTATAAGAGGGGTGTAGGGTGGAGGCTGTACTCACCTGTGTATAAGAGGTGTGTAGTGTGGGGGCTGTGCTCACCTGTGTATAAGAGGAGTGTAGTGTGGGGGCTGTGCTCACTTGTGTATAAGAGGAGTGTAGTGTGGGGGCTGTGCTCACTTGTGTAAAGGAGGAGTGTAGTGTGGGGGCTGTGCTCACCTGTGTATAAGAGGAGTGTAGTGTGGAGGCTGTGCCCACCTGTGTATAAGAGGAGTGTAGTGTGGGGGCTGTGCTCACCTGTGTATAAGAGGAGTGTAGTGTGGAGGCTGTGCCCACCTGTGTATAAGAGGAGTGTAGTGTGGGGGCTGTGCTCACCTGTGTATAAGAGGAGTGTAGTGTGGGGGCTGTGCTCACCTGTGTATAAGAGGAGTGTAGTGTGGGGGCTGTGCTCACCTGTGTATAATAGGAGTGTAGTGTGGAGGCTGTGCCCACCTGTGTATAAGAGGAGTGTAGTGTGGGGGCTGTGCTCACCTGTGTATAAGAGGAGTGTAGTGTGGAGGCTGTGCCCACCTGTGTATAAGAGGAGTGTAGTGTGGAGGCTGTGCTCACCTGTGTATAAGAGGGGTGTAGTGTGGAGGCTGTGCTCACCTGTGTATAAGAGGAATGTAGTGTGGAGGCTGTGCTCACCTGCGTATAAGAGGAATGTAGTGTGGAGGCAGTGCTCACCTGTGTATAAGAGGAGTGTAGTGTGGGGGCTGTGCTCCCCTGTGTATAAGAGGAGTGTAGTGTGGGGGCTGTGCTGACCTGTGTATAAGAAGGGTGTAAGGTGGGGGCTGTACTCACCTGTGTATAAGAGGAGTGTAGTGTGGAGGCTGTGCTCACCTGTGTATAAGAGGAGTGTAGTGTGGGGGGCTGTGCTGACCTGTGTATAAGAAGGGTGTAAGGTGGGGACTGTACTCACCTGTGTATAAGAGCAGCGTCACTGTGAGCAGCCATAGCCGGGGTCTGGCTTGCAGTGCAGGGTACATGATACTCTGTGCTGTACTCTGTTTCATCTCTTATATAGCGGCCGGAGCTCCTGTATCAGGTAGAGATCCTGCTGATGGGATTAGGGAGGGGTGTAGGACCCCCGGTGTGGAGTTACATAGCGTGTAGTATGGAGGCACACTGTCCCAGGCACCCCCCATGGCTACTGATAGCAGGTAATGGCCACATCATAGCCAGGTGTTACTATAGATGTACGGGCAGCAGTGGCTGCAGTGCTGGTTTGGCTGCAGGGGTCCGGGCCCTGATATGCGGAAGCTTCATACATAGGGGCCCATTTACCAATAATCATAGTAACATACTTTCTGAGGTTGAAAAAGACAATTTGTCCATCGAGTCCAACCTGTGAGTGTACTGCACTGTAATATTTTTATTTAGCTGTTATGTCAATTTTTATTTTTTACTATTATTATATTGCGTGACCTACCCACCATCATCCTGTATATCCTTATCCATTAGGATTTTATCTAGCCCATTCTTAAAAGCAACGACCGAGTCTGCCATTACTACTCTCTCAGGCAGGGAATTCCAGATAAGTATTCCCTTTACTGTGAAGAAACCTTTCCGTCTCTGTGTGTGTGCGAAATCTCCTCTCCGCTAACCTAAGCGGGTGTCCACGTGTCCTCTGTGCTGATCTTACCAAAAACAGATCCCCTGCTATATCTGTGTATTGTCCCCTTATATATTTGTAAATATTAGTCATGTCCCCTCTTAGTCTCCTCTTTTCCAGTGTAAACATGCCCAGCCTAGCAAGCCTTTCCTCGTATTCCAGCGTCTCCACCCCCTTAAACAATCTGGTCGCCCGCCTCTGAACCTTTTCTAGTTCCAGGAAATCCTTTCTGTATTATGGTGCCCATAGTTGCATCGCATTGGGATCACATAGAAGGATGCGGTTATACCGGGCAGATGTAATAAGAAGTACATGTAGGGGCTCCCGTTCCTGTGCTGCGCTTACTGCACTTGTTGTGGTCACTCTCCAGAGATGAGGGTATTGGGGTAATAAGCTGCACATAGGTAATGATAAATGGGCACTAATCTGAGTAGTGGGGCGCTGCGCAGTGACATCATCACGCGAAGCCATGGTTTGTATAATGATTGGGTGTGAGCACATATCCCCCTCCCCCTTCCCGTATGCAATACATAGAGACGGTGTATACCCAGCGTACGTTGTGTGTCCTGCAGCTGCATGTTACAGGCCCATTTATCACTAAATAGCTGTACTCCCCCCTAGGTATCTATGGGGGATGCGATGCTGTCAGATTTACTAAATTCTGGAACGCTTCCCCGAGCTTGGCCCCTGCAGGTACCGCCATCTGAAGATGGCAGTATGGGCTACAGATTGCAGACAGCTGGCAGAGGGTTTCTCCGGAACCCTTCCTGGAATGGCTGCCGCGCGTGCCTGGGAGAGGGTCCCAGCACTGAAGTGAAGACATCGCGGGGGCGGGCTCACCTACATCTGGCCGGTATAATCGCAGTATTTCAGCCTATACCGACGTCACACACCTACTGACTTGCCACACTCAGGGTCACATCGATGGCTGCAGTGTCGCAGGTTGTGTGTTTCTGGTGAGTTGCAAATCTACACGAACTGTGTGGTTTTCTTTCCCAGCGAGCTGAGGTTGGTGGAGAAACGCGCCCGTGTTTCGCAGCGATCTGTGTCAGGTGTTAGAGGACACACTCACCGGAGACGGCGCTCTCAGTGTTTCTAGATCTATGGCCGGGCAGAAGACTAGGCTCATGCATTACTGTGTCACTAATTATTTCTCATTTCAGGGACCAGAATTACTGTAAGAATTCATTACAGGGGGAATCAATGACATTTTAATTGAATCTCCGCGAGTTGTTAAATCTGCATTTATTACAGCCGGCGATTTCTACTCCAGATATTGCAAAACAAAAACCCCTGGTGCTGTGATCTGCGGCGTTGTGTCTGATAATGGCAGGCTTCCGCACAGTGGGGGTCATTCCGATTTGCTCGCTAGCAGTTTTTAGCAGCTGTGCAAACGCATAGTCGCCGCCCACCGGGAAGTGTATTTTCACTTTGCAGAAGTGTGAACGCCTGTGCAGCAGAGCGCCTGTAAACACATTTTCTGCAGAACAAGACCAGCGCTGTAGTTACTTACTCTGTGCGATGATTGCTGCGACGAGTGACACGGTAATGACATCAGATACCTGCCCTGTAAACGCCCGGCCACGCCTGCGTTTCTCCAAACACTCCCAGAAAACGGTCAGTTGACACCCATAGGCGCCCTCTTTCTGTCAATCACCTTGCGGCGGTCTGTGCGATTGGAATCGTCGCTAGAACCTGTGCAAAACCACAATGGACTTCATACCCATAGGACGCGCGTGCGCATTGCGGTGCATACGCATGCGTAGATTAGCCGTTTTTTTCACTGATCGTTATGCAGCAAACAACGGCAGCTAGCGATCAACTCGGAATGACCCCCCAGTGTGTGTTATATGTGGCACTGTAACACCCGCTAGGGAGTCACCAGTTCTACACTCACACCAATGTGTGTCTTATTGTCACTTGTGTTGTCCGGGGAAGGGTTAATTGTGACAATGATGTCATCGCTATGTCGTTATCAGACCCTTTATCCCAGTATCATGTGACTGCAGATAGCCGGCCGCACACACAATGGCTGCTGTGATTGGACAATGAATGTGGCTATTATGGAATTATCTCAGGTGTGACAGGAGCGAGGAACATTGTACTGAGGACAATACGGATAATTATACCGGCGTTACAATCTCATCACCTCTCAGATACTGCCGCCCTTATTACCAGCTGGGGTGTGATTACACTATTGTATATGATAATACATAATGACAGGGACGGGATATCCCTTGTCTATGATAATATAAAGTTACTAGTCTGTGATAAACCTGCTTTGTTATATTATCCAATAACACATAACGATAGGGATAGGATAACCCTGCTCTGTAATAATATAATAATGTATGCATGTGTAATAATAATACATTACTAGATGAGTGCAGCAATAACTCTGATCTGTAATAATATAATAATGTATGGATGTGTAATAATACATTACTAGATGACCGCAGCAGTAACTCCGATCTGTAATTATGTATGTGTAATAATAAATTACTAGATGACCTCAGCAGTAACTCTGATCTGTAATAATATAATAATGTATGGATGTGTAATAATACATTACTAGATGACCCCAGCAGTAACTCCGATCTGTAATTATGTATGTGTAATAATAAATTACTAGATGACCCCAGCAGTAACTCTGATCTGTAATAATGTATGGATGTGTAATAATACATTACTAGATGACTGCAGCAGTAACTCCGATCTGTAATAATATAATAATGTATGGATGTGTAATAATACATTACTAGATGACCGCAGCAGTAACTCCGATCTGTAATTATGTATGTGTAATAATAAATTAATAGATGACCTCAGCAGTAACTCTGATCTGTAATAATATAATAATGTATGGATGTGTAATAATACATTACTAGATGACTGCAGCAGTAACTCTGATCTGTAATGATGTGTAATAATACATTACTAGATGACCGCAGCAGTAACTCTGATCTGTAATAATGTATGGATGTGTAATAATACATTACTAGATGACCCCAGCAGTAACTCTGATCTGTAATAATATAATAATGTATGGATGTGTAATAATACATTACTAGATGACCGCAGCAGTAACTCTGATCTGTAATAATATAATAATGTATGGATGTGTAATAATACATTACTAGATGACCACAGCAGTAACTCTGATCTGTAATAATGTATGGATGTGTAATAATACATTACTAGATGACCCCAGCAGTAACTCTGATCTGTAATAATGTATGGATGTGTAATAATACATTACTAGATGACCCCAGCAGTAACTCTGATCTGTAATAATGTATGGATGTGTAATAATACATTACTAGATGACCCCAGCAGTAACTCTGATCTGTAATAATATAATAATGTATAGATGTGTAATAAAACATTACTAGATGACCCCAGCAGTAACTCCGATCTGTAATAATGTATGTATGTGTAATAATACATTACTAGATGACCTCAGCAGTAACTCTGATCTGTAATAATATAATAATGTATGGATGTGTAATAATACATTACTAGAGGACCGCAGCAGTAACTCTGATCTGTAATAATGTATGGTTGTGTAATAATAAATTACTAGATGACCTCAGCAGTAACTCTGATCTGTAATAATGTATGGATGTGTAATAATACATTACTAGATGACCGCAGCAGTAACTCTGATCTGTAATAATGTATGGATGTGTAATAATACATTGCTAGATGACCCCAGCAGTAACTCTGATCTGTAATAATGTATGGTTGTGTAATAATAAATTACTAGATGACCTCAGCAGTAACTCTGATCTGTAATAATGTATGGATGTGTAATAATACATTACTAGATGACCGCAGCAGTAACTCTGATCTGTAATAATGTATGGATGTGTAATAATACATTACTAGATGACCCCAGCAGTAACTCTGATCTGTAATTATGTATGTGTAATAATACATTACTAGATGACCTCAGCAGTAACTCTGATCTGTAATAATATAATAATGTATGGATGTGTAATAATACATTACTAGATGACCTCAGCAGTAACTCTGATCTGTAATAATATAATAATGTATGGATGTGTAATAATACATTACTAGATGACCCCAGCAGTAACTCCGATCTGTAATAATGTATGGATGTGTGTAATAATACATTACTAGATGACCTCAGCAGTAACTCTGATCTGTAATAATATAATATATGGATGTGTAATAATACATTACTAGATGACCCCAGCAGTAACTCCGATCTGTAATAATGTATGGATGTGTAATAATACATTACTAGATGACCTCAGCAGTAAATCTGATCTGTAATAATGTATGTGTAATAATAAATTACTAGATGACCTCAGCAGTAACTCTGATGTGTAATAATGTATGGATGTGTAATAATTAGTGATGTGCACCGGAAATTTTTCGGGTTTTGTGTTTTGGTTTTGGGTTCGGTTCCGCGACGGTGTTTTGGGTTCGGACGCGTTTTGGCAAAACCTCACCGGAAATTTTTTCTCTGATTCGGGTGTGTTTTGGATTCGGGTGTTTTTTTTCAAAAAACACTAAAAAACAGCTTAAATCATAGAATTTGGGGGTCATTTTGATCCCATAGTATTATTGACCTCAATAACCATAATTTCCACTCATTTTCAGTCTATTCTGAACACCTCACACCTCACAATATTATTTTTAGTCCTAAAATTTGCACCGAGGTCGCTGGATGGCTAAGCTAAGCGACACAAGTGGCCGACACAAACACCTGGCCCATCTAGGAGTGGCACTGAAGTGTCAGACAGGATGGCACTTGAAAAAAATAGTCCCCAAACAGCACATGATGCAAAGAAAAAAAGAGGCGCAATTAGGTAGCTGTGTGACTAAGCTAAGCGACCCTAGTGGCCGACACAAACACCTGGCCCATCTAGGAGTGGCACTGCAGTGTCAGACAGGATGGCACTTGAAAAAAATAGTCCCCAAACAGCACATGATGCAAAGAAAAAAAGAGGCGCACCAAGGTCGCTGTGTGACTAAGCTAAGCGACACAAGTGGCCGACACAAACACCTGGCCCATCTAGGAGTGACACTGCAGTGTCACGCAGGATGGCCCTTCAAAAAAATTGTCCCCAAACAGCACATGATGCAAAGAAAAATGAAAGAAAAAAGAGGTGCAAGATGGAATTGTCCTTGGGCCCTCCCACCCACCCTTATGTTGTATAAACAGGACATGCACACTTTAACGAACCCATCATTTCAGCGACAGGGTCTGCCACACGACTGTGACTGAAATGACTGGTTGGTTTGGGCCCCCACCAAAAAAGAAGCAATCAATCTCTCCTTGCACAAACTGGCTCTACAGAGGCAAGATGTCCACCTCATCATCATCGTCCGATTCATCACCCCTTTCACTGTGTACATCCCCCTCCTCACAGATTATTAATTCGTCCCCACTGGAATCCACCATCTCAGGTCCCCGTGTACTTTCTGGAGGCAATTGCTGCTGGTGAATGTCTCCACGGAGGAATTGATTATAATTAATTTTAATGAACATCATCTTCTCCACATTTTTTGGAAGTAACCTCGTACGCCGATTGCTGACTAGGTGAGCGGCTGCACTAAACACTCTTTCGGAGTACACACTGGAGGGAGGGCAACTTAGGTAAAATAAAGCCAGTTTCTGCAAGGGCATCCAAATTGCCTCTTTTTCCTGCCAGTATACGTACGGACTGTCTGACGTGCCTACTTGGATGCTGTCACTCATATAATCCTCCACCATTCTTTCAATAGGGAGAGAATCATATGCAGTGACAGTAGACGACATGTCAGTAATCGTTGGCAGGTCCTTCAGTCCGGACCAGATGTCAGCACTCGCTCCAGACTGCCCTGCATCACCGCCAGCGAGTGGGCTCGGAATTCTTAGCCTTTTCCTCGCACCCCAAGTTGTGGGAGAATGTGAAGGAGGAGCTGTTGACGGGTCACGTTCCGCTTGACTTGACAATTTTCTCACCAGCAGGTCTTTGAACCCCTGCAGACTTATGTCTGCCGGAAAGAGAGATACAACGTAGGTTTTAAATCTAGGATCGAGCACGGTGGCCAAAATGTAGTGCTCTGATTTCAACAGATTGACCACCCGTGAATCCTGGTTAAGCGAATGAAGGGCTCCATCCACAAGTCCCACATGCCTAGCGGAATCGCTCTGTTTTAGCTCCTCCTTCAATGTCTCCAGCTTCTTCTGCAAAAGCCTGATGAGGGGAATGACCTGACTCAGGCTGGCAGTGTCTGAACTGACTTCACGTGTGGCAAGTTCAAAGGGTTGCAGAACCTTGCACAACGTTGAAATCATTCTCCACTGCGCTTGAGACAGGTGCATTCCACCTCCTTTGCCTATATCGTGGCCAGATGTATAGGCTTGAATGGCCTTTTGCTGCTCCTCCATCCTCTGAAGCATATAGAGGGTTGAATTCCACCTTGTTACCACCTCTTGCTCCAGATGATGGCAGGGCAGGTTCAGGTATTTTTGGTGGTGCTCCAGTCTTCTGTACGCGGTGCCTGAACGCCGAAAGTGGCCCGCAATTCTTCGGGCCACCGACAGCATCTCTTGCATGCCCCTGTCGTTTTTTATATAATTCTGCACCACCAAATTCAAGGTATGTGCAAAACATGGGACGTGCTGGAATTTGCCCAGATGTAATGCACGCACAATATTGGTGGCGTTGTCCGATGTCACAAATCCCCAGGAGAGTCCAATTGGAGTAAGCCATTCTGCGATGATCTTCCTCAGTTGCCGTAAGAGGTTTTCAGCTGTGTGCGTATTCTGGAAAGCGGTGATACAAAGCGTAGCCTGCCTAGGAACGAGTTGGCGTTTGCGAGATGCTGCAACTGGTTCCGCTGCTGCTGTTCTTGCAGCGGGAGGCAATACATCTACCCAGTGGGCTGTCACAGTCATATAGTCCTGAGTCTGCGCTGCTCCACTTGTCCACATGTCCGTGGTTAAGTGGACATTGGGTACAACTGCATTTTTTAGGACACTGGTGAGTCTTTTTCTGAGGTCTGTGTACATTTTCGGTATCGCCTGCCTAGAGAAATGGAACCTAGATGGTATTTGGTACCGGGGACACAGTACCTCAATCAAGTCTATAGTTGCCTCTGAATTAACGATGGATACCGGAACCACATTTCTCACCGCCCAGGCTGCCAAGGTCTGAGTTATCTGCTTTGCAGCAGGATGACTGCTGTGATTTTCATCTTCCTCGCAAAGGACTGTTGGACAGTCAATTGCTTACTGGAAGTAGTACAAGTGGTCTTCCGACTTCCCCTCTGGGATGACGATCGACTCCCAGCAGCAACAACCGCAGCGCCAGCAGCAGTAGGCGTTACACTCAAGGATGCATCGGAGGAATCCCAGGCAGGAGAGGACTCGTCAGACTTGCCAGTGACATGGCCTGCAGGACTATTGGCTTTCCTGGGTAAGGAGGAAATTGACACTGAGGGAGTTGGTGGTGTGGTTTGCAGGAGCTTGGTTAGAAGAGGAAGGGATTTACTGGTCAGTGGACCGCTTCCGCTGTCACCCAAAGTTGTTGAACTTGTCACTGACTTATGATGAATGCACTGCAGGTGACGTATAAGGGAGGATGTTCCGAGGTGGTTAACGTCCTTACCCCTACTTATTACAGCTTGACAAAGGCAATACACGGCTTGACACCTGTTGTCCGCATTTGTGTTGAAATAATTCCACACCGAAGAGCTGATTTTTTTTGTATTTTGACCAGGCATGTCAATGGCCATATTCCTCCCACGGACAACAGGTGTCTCCCCGGGTGCCTGACTTAAACAAACCACCTCACCATCAGAATCCTCCTTGTCAATTTCCTCCCCAGCGCCAGCAACACCCATATCCTCATCCTGGTGTACTTCAACACTGACATCTTCAATTTGACTATCAGGAACTGGACTGCGGGTGCTCCTTCCAGCACTTGCAGGGCGCGTGCAAATGGTGGAAGGCGCAAGCTCTTCCCGTCCAGTGTTGGGAAGGTCAGGCATCGCAACCGACACAATTGGACTCTCCTTGGGGATTTGTGATTTCGAAGAACGCACAGTTCTTTGCTGTGCTTTTGCCAGCTTAAGTCTTTTCTTTTTTCTAGCGAGAGGATGAGTGCTTCCATCCTCATGTGAAGCTGAACCACTAGCCATGAACATAGGCCAGGGCCTCAGCCGTTCCTTGCCACTCCGTGTCGTAAATGGCATATTGGCAAGTTTACGCTTCTCCTCAGACGCTTTTCATTTTGATTTTTGAGGCATTTTACTGATCTTTTGTGTTTTGGATTTTACTTGCTCTGTACTATGACATTGGGCATCGGCCTTGGCAGACGACATTGATGGCATTTCATCATCTCGGCCATGACTAGTGGCAGCAGCTTCAGCACGAGGTGGAAGTGGATCTTGATCTTTCCCTATTTTTTTTAACCTCCACATTTTTGTTCTTCATATTTTAATGCGCACAACTAAAAGGCACCACAGGTATACAATGTAGATGGATGGATAGTATACTTTATGGATGACGAGTGACGACACAGAGGTAGGTACAGCAGTGGCCTACCGTACTGCTGTATACAGTATAATGGACCTGGTGGACACTGTCAGCAGACTGCTAAACTACTAGTATAAAAAAAAAGCCACCACAGGTATACAATGTAGATGGATGGATAGTATACTTAATGGATGACGAGTGACGACACAGAGGTAGGTACAGCAGTGGCCTACCGTACTGCTATATACAGTATAATGGACCTGGTGGACACTCAGCAGACTGCTAAACTACTAGTATAAAAAAAAAAGCCACCACAGGTATACAATGTAGATGGATGGATAGTATACTTTATGGATGACGAGTGACGACACAGAGGTAGGTACAGCAGTGGCCTACCGTACTGCTATATACAGTATAATGGACCTGGTGGACACTGTCAGCAGACTGCTAAACTACTAGTATTAAAAAAAAAGCCACCACAGGTATACAATGTAGATGGATGGATAGTATACTTTATGGATGACGAGTGACGACACAGAGGTAGGTACAGCAGTGGCCTACCGTACTGCTATATACAGTATAATGGACCTGGTGGACACTGTCAGCAAACTGCTAAACTACTAGTATAAAAAAAAAAGCCACATAAGTGTTTTTCAGGCAGACAAACGTATGCTGGTGGTCACTGTCATCAAAACTCTGCACTGTACTCCTGCTATAGCTGCTCCCCAGTCCCCACAATTAAGCAGTGTGAGCACTCAGCACAGATATATCATGCAGCACACTGAGCACAGATATGGTATGGAGCGTTTTTTTCAGGCAGAGAAGAGAACGGATAAAAAACTGGTGGTCACTATCAGCAAAACTCTGCACTGTACTCCTCCTAACAGCTGCTCCCCAATCCTCCCCACAATAGTAAAATAAACAAGCAAAGCAATCAGATCAACTGTCTCGTATATAAACGGAGAGGACGCCAGCCACGTCCTCTCCCTTTCAATCTCAATGCACGTGTGAAAATGGCTGCGACGCGCGGCTGCTTATATAGAATCCGAATCTCGCGAGAATCCGACAGCGGGATGATAACGTTCGGGCGCGCTCGGGTTAGCCGAGCCATACGGGAGAATCCGAGTATGGCTCGGACCCGTGTAAAAAGGGTGAAGTTCGGGGGGGTTCGGTTTCCGAGAAACTGAACCCGCTCATCACTAGTAATAATACATTACTAGATGACCCCAGCAGTAACTCCGATCTGTAATTATGTATGTGTAATAATAAATTACTAGATGACCTCAGCAGTAACTCTGATCTGTAATAATGTATGGATGTGTAATAATACATTACTAGATGACCCCAGCAGTAACTCCGATCTGTAATTATGTATGTGTAATAATACATTCGTAGATGACCGCAGCAGTAACTCTGATCTGTAATAATATAATAATGTATGGATGTGTAATAATACATTACTAGATGACCCCAGCAGTAACTCTGATCTGTAATAATGTAATAATGTATGGATGTGTAATAATAAGAATTTACTTACCGATAATTCTATTTCTCATAGTCCGTAGTGGATGCTGGGGACTCCGTAAGGACCATGGGGAATAGCGGCTCCGCAGGAGACTGGGCACATCTAAAGAAAGCTTTAGGACTATCTGGTGTGCACTGGCTCCTCCCCCTATGACCCTCCTCCAAGCCTCAGTTAGGATACTGTGCCCGGACGAGCGTACACAATAAGGAAGGATTTTGAATCCCGGGTAAGACTCATACCAGCCACACCAATCACACCGTATAACCTGTGATCTGAACCCAGTTAACAGCATGATAACAGAGGAGCCTCTGAAAGATGGCTCACAACAATAATAACCCGATTTTTGTAACAATAACTATGTACAAGTATTGCAGACAATCCGCACTTGGGATGGGCGCCCAGCATCCACTACGGACTATGAGAAATAGAATTATCGGTAAGTAAATTCTTATTTTCTCTAACGTCCTAAGTGGATGCTGGGGACTCCGTAAGGACCATGGGGATTATACCAAAGCTCCCAAACGGGCGGGAGAGTGCGGATGACTCTGCAGCACCAAATGAGAGAACTCCAGGTCCTCCTCAGCCAGGATATCAATTTTGTAGAATTTTACAAACGTATTTGCTCCTGACCAAGTAGCTGCTCGGCAAAGTTGAAAAGCCGAGACCCCTCGGGCAGCCGCCCAAGATGAGCCCACCTTCCTTGTGGAGTGGGCATTTACAGATTTTTGGCTGTGGCAGGCCTGCCACAGAATGTGCAAGCTGAATTGTACTACAAATCCAGCGAGCAATAGTCTGCTTAGAAGCAGGAGCACCCAGCTTGTTGGGTGCATACAGGATAAACAGCGAGTCAGATTTCCTGACTCCAGCCGTCCTGGAAACATATATTTTCAGGGCACTGACAACGTCTAGCAACTTGGAGGCCTCCAAGTCCCTAGTAGCCGCAGGCACCACAAATAGGTTGGTTCAGGTGAAACGCTGAAACCACCTTGGGGAGAAACTGAGGACGAGTCCTCAATTCCTCCCTGTCCGAATGGAAAATCAGATAAGGGCTTTTTCAGGATAAAGCCGCCAATTCTGACACGCGCCTGGCCCAGGCCATGGCCAACAGCATGACCACTTTTCATGTGAGATATTTTAACTCCACAGATTTAAGTGGTTCAAACCAATGTGACTTTTGGAACCCAAAACTACATTGAGA
Source organism: Pseudophryne corroboree (assembly GCF_028390025.1). Taxonomy (NCBI): domain Eukaryota; kingdom Metazoa; phylum Chordata; class Amphibia; order Anura; family Myobatrachidae; genus Pseudophryne; species Pseudophryne corroboree. The sequence goes on from NC_086445.1 coordinate 1,049,145,980, forward strand.
TCCCAAAGTGCCACTGGAGGCACAAAAGGAGGCTGTATATGCAGTACCCCTTTTACAAACGTCTGAACTTCAGGGACTGAAGCTAGTTCTTTTTGGAAGAAAATTGACAGGGCCGAAATTTGAACCTTAATGGACCCCAATTTCAGGCCCATAGACACTCCTGTTTGCAGGAAATGTAGGAATCGACCCAGTTGAATTTCCTCCGTCGGGCCTTACTGGCCTCGCACCACGCAACATATTTTCGCCAATTGCGGTGATAATGTTTTTGCGGTTACATCCTTCCTGGCTTTGATCAGGATAGGGATGACTTCATCCGGAATGCCTTTTTTCCTTCAGGATCCGGCGTTCAACCGCCATGCCGTCAAATGCAGCCGCGGTAAGTCTTGGAACAGACAGGGTCCTTGCTGGAGCAGGTCCCTTCTTAGAGGTAGAGGCCACGGATCCTCCGTGAGCATCTCTTGAAGTTCCGGTTACCAAGTACTTCTTGGCCAATCCGGAACCACGAATATAGTGCTTACTCCTCTCCATCTTATCAATCTCAGTACCTTGGGTATGAGAGGCAGAGGAGGGAACACATACCCTGACTGGTACACCCACGGTGTTATCAGAGCGTCTACAGCTTATTGCCTGAGGGTCCCTGGACCTGGCGCAATACCTGTCGAGTTTTTAATCACGTGGAAGACTTCTGGGTGAAGTCCCCACTCTCCCGGGTGGAGGTCGTGCTGAGGAAGTCTGCTTCCCAGTTGTCCACTCCCGGAATGAATACTGCTGACAGTGCTATCACATGATTTTCCGCCCAGCGAAAAATCCTTGCAGCTTCTGTCATTGCCCTCCTGCTTCTTGTGCCACCCTGTCTGTTTACGTGGGTGACTGCCGTGATGTTGTCCGACTGGATCAACACCGGCTGACCTTGAAGCAGAGGTCTTGCTAAGCTTAGAGCATTGTAAATGTCCCTTAGCTTCAGGATATTTATGTGAAGTGATGTCTCCAGGCTTGACCATAAGCCCTGGATATTCCTTCCCTGTGTGACTGCTCCCCAGCCTCGCAGGCTGGCATCCGTGGTCACCAGGACCCAGTCCTGAATGCCTAATCTGCGGCCCTCTAGAAGATGAGCACTCTGCAACCACCACAGGAGGGACACCCTTGTCCTTGGTGACAGGGTTATCCGCTGATGCATCTGAAGATGCGAACCGGACCATTTGTCCAGCAGGTCCCACTGGAAAGTTCTTGCGTGGAATCTGCCGAATGTGATTGCTTCGTAGGAAGCCACCATTTTACCCAGAACCCTTGTGCATTGATGCACTGAGACTTGGCTCGGTTTTAGGAGGTTCCTGACTAGCTCGGATAACTCTCTGGCTTTCTCCTCCGGGAGAAACACCTTTTTCTGGACTGTGTCCAGGATCATCCCTAGGAACAGAAGACACGTCGTCGGAACCAGGTGCGATTTTGGAATATTGAGAATCCAATCGTGCTGCCGCAACACTACCTGAGAGAGTGCTACACCGACCTCCAACTGTTCCCTGGATCTTACCCTTATCAGGGAATTGTCCAAGTAAGGGATAACTAAAATTCACTTCCTTCGAAGGAATATCATCATTTCGGCCATTACCTTGGTAAAGACCCGGGGTGCCGTGGACCATCCATACGGCAGCGTCTGAACTGATAGTGACAGTTCTGTACCATAAACGTGAGGTACCCTTGGTGAGAAAGGTAAATTTTGACATGAAGGTAAGCATCCCTGATGTCCCGAGACATCATGTAGTCCCCTTCTTCCAGGTTCGCAATCACTGCTCTGAGTGACTCAATCTTGAATTTGAACCTCTGTATGTAAGTGTTCAAAGATTTTAGATTTAGAATCGGTCTCACCGAGCTGTCCGGCTTCGGTACCACAACAGTGTGGAATAATACCCCGTTCCCTGTTGCAGGAGGGGTATCTTGATTATCACCTGCTGGGAATACAGCTTGTGAATGGCTTCCAAAACTGTCTCCCTGTCAGAAGGAGACATCGGTAAAGCCGACTTTAGGAAACGGCGAGGGGGAGACGTCTCGAATTCTAATTTGTACCCCTGAGATATCACCTGAAGGATCCAGGGGTCTACTTGCGAGTGAGCCCACTGCTAGAGATGTGCACTTGAAATTTTTCGGGTTTTGTGTTTTGGTTTTGGGTTCGGTTCCGCGGCCGTGTTTTGGGTTCGACCGCGTTTTGGCAAAACCTCACCGAATTTTTTTCGGGTGTGTTTTGGATTCGGGTGTTTTTTTCAAAAAACACTAAAAAACAGCTTAAATCATAGAATTTGGGGGTCATTTTGATCCCAAAGTATTATTAACCTCAAAAACCACAATTTCCACTCATTTTCAGTCTATTCTGAATACCTCACACCTCACAATATTATTTTTAGTCCTAAAATTTGCACCGAGGTCGCTGGATGACTAAGCTAAGCGACCCTAGTGGCCGACACAAACACCTGGCCCATCTAGGAGTGGCACTGCAGTGTCACGCAGGATGGCCCTTCCAAAAAACACTCCCCAAACAGCACATGACGCAAAGAAAAAAAGAGGCGCAATGAGGTAGCTGTGTGAGTAAGATAAGCGACCCTAGTGGCCGACACAAACACCTGGCCCATCTAGGAGTGGCACTGCAGTGTCACGCAGGATGGCCCTTCCAAAAAACCCTCCCCAAACAGCACATGACGCAAAGAAAAAAAGAGGCGCAATGAGGTAGCTGTGTGAGTAAGATAAGCGACCCTAGTGGCCGACACAAACACCGGGCCCATCTAGGAGTGGCACTGCAGTGTCACGCAGGATGTCCCTTCCAAAAAACCCTCCCCAAACAGCACATGACGCAAAGAAAAAAAGAGGCGCAATGAGGTAGCTGTGTGAGTAAGATAAGCGACCCTAGTGGCCGACACAAACACCGGGCCCATCTAGGAGTGGCACTGCAGTGTCACGCAGGATGTCCCTTCCAAAAAACCCTCCCCAAACAGCACATGACGCAAAGAAAAAAAGAGGCGCAATGAGGTAGCTGTGTGAGTAAGATAAGCGACCCTAGTGGCCGACACAAACACCGGGCCCATCTAGGAGTGGCACTGCAGTGTCACGCAGGATGTCCCTTCCAAAAAACCCTCCCCAAACAGCACATGACGCAAAGAAAAAAAGAGGCGCAATGAGGTAGCTGTGTGAGTAAGATAAGCGACCCTAGTGGCCTACACAAACACCTGGCCCATCTAGGAGTGGCACTGCAGTGTCACGCAGGATGTCCCTTCCAAAAAACCCTCCCCAAACAGCACATGACGCAAAGAAAAAAAGAGGCGCAAAGAGGTAGCTGTGTGAGTAAGATAAGCGACCCTAGTGGCCGACACAAACACCGGGCCCATCTAGGAGTGGCACTGCAGTGTCACGCAGGATGTCCCTTCCAAAAAAACGTCCCCAAACAGCACATGACGCAAAGAAAAAAAGAGGCGCAATGAGGTAGCTGTGTGAGTAAGATAAGCGACCCTAGTGGCCGACACAAACACCGGGCCCATCTAGGAGTGGCACTGCAGTGTCACGCAGGATGTCCCTTCCAAAAAACCCTCCCCAAACAGCACATGACGCAAAGAAAAAAAGAGGCGCAATGAGGTAGCTGTGTGAGTAAGATAAGCGACCCTAGTGGCCGACACAAACACCGGGCCCATCTAGGAGTGGCACTGCAGTGTCACGCAGGATGTCCCTTCCAAAAAACCCTCCCCAAACAGCACATGACGCAAAGAAAAAAAGAGGCGCAATGAGGTAGCTGTGTGAGTAAGATAAGCGACCCTAGTGGCCGACACAAACACCTGGCCCATCTAGGAGTGGCACTGCAGTGTCACGCAGGATGTCCCTTCCAAAAAACCCTCCCCAAACAGCACATGACGCAAAGAAAAAAGAGGCGCAATGAGGTAGCTGTGTGAGTAAGATAAGCGACCCTAGTGGCCGACACAAACACCGGGCCCATCTAGCAGTGGCACTGCAGTGTCACGCAGGATGTCCCTTCCAAAAAACCCTCCCCAAACAGCACATGACGCAAAGAAAAAAAGAGGCGCAATGAGGTAGCTGTGTGAGTAAGATAAGCGACCCTAGTGGCCGAAACAAACACCGGGCCCATCTAGGAGTGGCACTGCAGTGTCACGCAGGATGTCCCTTCCAAAAAACCCTCCCCAAACAGCACATGACGCAAAGAAAAAAAGAGGCGCAATGAGGTAGCTGTGTGAGTAAGATAAGCGACCCTAGTGGCCGACACAAACACCGGGCCCATCTAGGAGTGGCACTGCAGTGTCACGCAGGATGTCCCTTCCAAAAAACCCTCCCCAAACAGCACATGACGCAAAGAAAAAAAGAGGCGCAATGAGGTAGCTGTGTGAGTAAGATAAGCGACCCTAGTGGCCGACACAAACACCGGGCCCATCTAGGAGTGGCACTGCAGTGTCACGCAGGATGTCCCTTCCAAAAAACCCTCCCCAAACAGCACATGACGCAAAGAAAAAAAGAGGCGCAATGAGGTAGCTGTGTGAGTAAGATAAGCGACCCTAGTGGCCGACACAAACACCTGGCCCATCTAGGAGTGGCACTGCAGTGTCACGCAGGATGGCCCTTCCAAAAAACACTCCCCAAACAGCACATGACGCAAAGAAAAAAAGAGGCGCAATGAGGTAGCTGTGTGAGTAAGATAAGCGACCCTAGTGGCCGACACAAACACCGGGCCCATCTAGGAGTGGCACTGCAGTGTCACGCAGGATGTCCCTTCCAAAAAACCCTCCCCAAACAGCACATGACGCAAAGAAAAAAAGAGGCGCAATGAGGTAGCTGTGTGAGTAAGATAAGCGACCCTAGTGGCCGACACAAACACCGGGCCCATCTAGGAGTGGCACTGCAGTGTCACGCAGGATGTCCCTTCCAAAAAACCCTCCCCAAACAGCACATGACGCAAAGAAAAAAAGAGGCGCAATGAGGTAGCTGTGTGAGTAAGATAAGCGACCCTAGTGGCCGACACAAACACCTGGCCCATCTAGGAGTGGCACTGCAGTGTCACGCAGGATGGCCCTTCCAAAAAACCCTCCCCAAACAGCACATGACGCAAAGAAAAAAAGAGGCGCAATGAGGTAGCTGTGTGAGTAAGATAAGCGACCCTAGTGGCCGACACAAACACCGGGCCCATCTAGGAGTGGCACTGCAGTGTCACGCAGGATGACCCTTCCAAAAAATACTCCCCAAACAGCACATGACGCAAAGAAAAATTAAAGAAAAAAGAGGTGCAAGATGGAATTGTCCTTGGGCCCTCCCACCCACCCTTATGTTGTATAAACAGGACATGCACACTTTAACCAACCCATCATTTCAGTGACAGGGTCTGCCACACGACTGTGACTGAAATGACGGGTTGGTTTGGACCCCCACCTAAAAAGAAGCAATTAATCTCTCCTTGCACAAACTGGCTCTACAGAGGCAAGATGTCCACCTCATCATCATCCTCCGATATATCACCGTGTACATCCCCCTCCTCACAGATTATCAATTCGTCCCCACTGGAATCCACCATCTCAGCTCCCTGTGTACTTTGTGGAGGCAATTGCTGCTGGTCAATGTCTCCACGGAGGAATTGATTATAATTCATTTTAATGAACATCATCTTCTCCACATTTTCTGGATGTAACCTCGTACGCCGATTGCTGACAAGGTGAGCGGCGGCACTAAACACTCTTTCGGAGTACACACTTGTGGGAGGGCAACTTAGGTAGAATAAAGCCAGTTTGTGCAAGGGCCTCCAAATTGCCTCTTTTTCCTGCCAGTATAAGTACGGACTGTGTGACGTGCCTACTTGGATGCGGTCACTCATATAATCCTCCACCATTCTTTCAATGGTGAGAGAATCATATGCAGTGACAGTAGACGACATGTCCGTAATCGTTGTCAGGTCCTTCAGTCCGGACCAGATGTCAGCATTAGCAGTCGCTCCAGACTGCCCTGCATCACCGCCAGCGGGTGGGCTCGGAATTCTGAGCCTTTTCCTCGCACCCCCAGTTGCGGGAGAATGTGAAGGAGGAGATGTTGACAGGTCGCGTTCCGCTTGACTTGACAATTTTCTCACCAGCAGGTCTTTGAACCCCAGCAGACTTGTGTCTGCCGGAAAGAGAGATCCAAGGTAGGCTTTAAATCTAGGATCGAGCATGGTGGCCAAAATGTAGTGCTCTGATTTCAACAGATTGACCACCCGTGAATCCTTGTTAAGCGAATTAAGGGCTCCATCCACAAGTCCCACATGCCTAGCGGAATCGCTCTGTTAGCTCCTCCTTCAATGTCTCCAGCTTCTTCTGCAAAAGCCTGATGAGGGGAATGACCTGACTCAGGCTGGCAGTGTCTGAACTGACTTCACGTGTGGCAAGTTCAAAGGGCATCAGAACCTTGCACAATGTTGAAATCATTCTCCACTGCGCTTGAGACAGGTGCATTCCACCTCCTATATCGTGCTGAATTGTATAGGCTTGAATGGCCTTTTGCTGCTCCTCCAACCTCTGAAGCATATAGAGGGTTGAATTCCACCTCGTTACCACTTCTTGCTTCAGATGATGGCAGGGCAGGTTCAGTTGTTTTTGGTGGTGCTCCAGTCTTCTGTACGTGGTGCCTGTACGCCGAAAGTGTCCCGCAATTCTTCTGGCCACCGACAGCATCTCTTGCACACCCCTGTCGTTTTTTAAAAAATTCTGCACCACCAAATTCAAGGTATGTGCAAAACATGGGACGTGCTGGAAATTGCCCATATTTAATGCACACACAATATTGCTGGCGTTGTCCGATGCCACAAATCCACAGGAGAGTCCAATTGGGGTAAGCCATTCCGCGATGATCTTCCTCAGTTGCCGTAAGAGGTTTTCAGCTGTGTGCGTATTCTGGAAAGCGGTGATACAAAGCGTAGCCTGCCTAGGAAAGAGTTGGCGTTTGCGAGATGCTGCTACTGGTGCCGCCGCTGCTGTTCTTGCGGCGGGAGTCCATACATCTACCCAGTGGGCTGTCACAGTCATATAGTCCTGACCCTGCCCTGCTCCACTTGTCCACATGTCCGTGGTTAAGTGGACATTGGGTACAACTGCATTTTTTAGGACACTGGTGAGTCTTTTTCTGACGTCCGTGTACATTCTCGGTATCGCCTGCCTAGAGAAGTGGAACCTAGATGGTATTTGGTAACGGGGGCACACTGCCTCAATAAATTGTCTAGTTCCCTGTGAACTAACGGCGGATACCGGACGCACGTCTAACACCAACATAGTTGTCAAGGCCTCAGTTATCCGCTTTGCAGCAGGATGACTGCTGTGATATTTCATCTTCCTCGCAAAGGACTGTTGGACAGTCAATTGCTTACTGGAAGTAGTACAAGTGGGCTTACGACTTCCCCTCTGGGATGACGATCGACTCCCAGCAGCAACAACAGCAGTGCCAGCAGCAGTAGGCATTACACTCAAGGATGCATCGGAGGAATCCCAGGCAGGAGAGGACTCGTCAGAATTGCCAGTGACATGGCCTGCAGGACTATTGGCATTCCTGGGTAAGGAGGAAATTGACACTGAGGGAGTTGGTGGGGTGGTTTGCGTGAGCTTGGTTACAAGAGGAAGGGATTTACTGGTCAGTGGACTGCTTCCGCTGTCACCCAAAGTTTTTGAACTTGTCACTGACTTATTATGAATGCGCTGCAGGTGACGTATAAGGGAGGATGTTCCGAGGTGGTTAACGTCCTTACCCCTACTTATTACAGCTTGACAAAGGCAACACACGGCTTGACACCTGTTGTCGGCATTTCTGTTGAAATACTTCCACACCGAAGAGCTGATTTTTTTGGTATTTTCACCAGGCATGTCAATGGCCATATTCCTCCCACGGACAACAGGTGTCTTTCCGGGTGCCTGACTTAAACAAACCACCTCACCATCAGAATCCTCCTGGTCAATTTCCTCCCCAGCGCCAGCAACACCCATATCCTCCTCATCCTGGTGTACTTCAACACTGACATCTTCAATCTGACTATCAGGAACTGGACTGCGGGTGCTCCTTCCAGCACTTGCAGGGGGCGTGCAAATGGTGGAAGGCGCATGCTCTTCACGTCCAGTGTTGGGAAGGTCAGGCATCGCAACCGACACAATTGGACTCTCCTTGTGGATTTGGGATTTCGAAGAACGCACAGTTCTTTGCGGTGCTTTTGCCAGCTTGAGTCTTTTCATTTTTCTAGCGAGAGGCTGAGTGCTTCCATCCTCATGTGAAGCTGAACCACTAGCCATGAACATAGGCCAGGGCCTCAGCCGTTCCTTGCCACTCCGTGTGGTAAATGGCATATTGGCAAGTTTACGCTTCTCCTCCGACAATTTTATTTTAGGTTTTGGAGTCCTTTTTTTACTGATATTTGGTGTTTTGGATTTTACATGCTCTGTACTATGACATTGGGCATCGGCCTTGGCAGACGACGTTGCTGGCATTTCATCGTCTCGGCCATGACTAGTGGCAGCAGCTTCAGCACGAGGTGGAAGTGGATCTTGATCTTTCCCTAATTTTGGAACCTCAACATTTTTGTTCTCCATATTTTAATAGGCACAACTAAAAGGCACCTCAGGTAAACAATGGAGATGGATGGATACTAGTATACTTATGGATGGACTGCCGAGTGCCGACACAGAGGTAGCTACAGCCGTGGACTACCGTACTGTGTCTGCTGCTAATATAGACTGGATGATAATGAGATGAAATCAATATATATGTATATATAATATCACTAGTACTGCAGCCGGACAGGTATATATTATATATTTATTATGTAATGACTGATGACGGACCTGCTGGACACTGTCAGCTCAGCAGCACCGCAGACTGCTACAGTAAGCTACTATAGTAGTATGTATAAAGAAGAAAGAAAAAAAAAAACAACCACGGGTAGGTGGTATACAATTATGGATGGACTGCCAACACAGAGGTAGCTACAGCCGTGGACTACCGTACTGTGTCTGCTGCTAATATAGGCCCTCATTCCGAGTTGATCGGTCGCAAGGCGAATTTAGCAGAGTTACACACGCTAAGCCGCCGCCTACTGGGAGTGAATCTTAGCTTCTTAAAATTGCGACCGATGTATTCGCAATATTGCGATTACTAACTACTTAGCAGTTTCAGAGTAGCTCCAGACTTACTCTGCCTGTGCGATCATTTCAGTGCTTGTCGTTCCTGGTTGACGTCACAAACACACCCAGCGTTCGCCCAGGCACTCCCACCGTTTCTCCGGCCACTCCTGCGTTTTTTCCGGAAACGGTAGCGTTTTCAGCCACACGCCCCTGAAACGCCGTGTTTCCGCCCAGTAACACCCATTTCCTGTCAATCACATTACGTTCGCCGGAGCGAAGAAAAAGCCGTGAGTAAAAATACTTTCTTCATAGTAAAGTTACTTGGCGCAGTCGCAGTGCGAACTTTGCGCATGCGTACTAAGCGGATTTTCACTGCGATGCGATGAAAAATACCGAGCGAACAACTCGGAATGAGGGCCATAGACTGGATGATAATGAGATGAAATCAATATATATGTATATATAATATCACTAGTACTGCAGCCGGACAGGTATATATTATATATTTATTATGTAATGACTGATGACGGACCTGCTGGACACTGTCAGCTCAGCAGCACCGCAGACTGCTACAGTAAGCTACTATAGTAGTATGTATAAAGAAGAAAGAAAAAAAAAACAACCACGGGTAGGTGGTATACAATTATGGATGGACTGCCGAGTGCCGACACAGAGGTAGCTACAGCCGTGGACTACCGTACTGTGTCTGCTGCTAATATAGACTGGATGATAATGAGATGAAATCAATATATATGTATATATAATATCACTAGTACTGCAGCCGGACAGGTATATATTATATATTTATTATGTAATGACTGATGACGGACCTGCTGGACACTGTCAGCTCAGCAGCACCGCAGACTGCTACAGTAAGCTACTACAGTAGTATGTATAAAGAAGAAAGAAAAAAAAAACAACCACGGGTAGGTGGTATACAATTATGGATGGACTGCCGAGTGCCGACACAGAGGTAGCTACAGCCGTGGACTAACGTACTGTGTCTGCTGATAATATAGACTGGATGATAATGAGATGAAATCAATATATATGTATATATAATATCACTAGTACTGCAGCCGGACAGGTATATATTATATATTTATTATGTAATGACTGATGACGGACCTGCTGGACACTGTCAGCTCAGCAGCACCGCAGACTGCTACAGTAAGCTACTATAGTAGTATGTATAAAGAAGAAAGAAAAAAAAACAACCACGGGTAGGTGGTATACAATTATGGATGGACTGCCGAGTGCCGACACAGAGGTAGCTACAGCAGTGGACTAACGCACTGTGTCTGCTGATAATATAGACTGGATGATAATGAGATGAAATCAATATATATGTATATATAATATCACTAGTACTGCAGCCGGACAGGTATATATTATATATTTATTATGTAATGACTGATGACGGACCTGCTGGACACTGTCAGCTCAGCAGCACCGCAGACTGCTACAGTAAGCTACTATAGTAGTATGTATAAAGAAGAAAGAAAAAAAAAACAACCACGGGTAGGTGGTATACAATTATGGATGGACTGCCGAGTGCCGACACAGAGGTAGCTACAGCCGTGGACTAACGTACTGTGTCTGCTGATAATATAGACTGGATGATAATGAGATGAAATCAATATATATGTATATATAATATCACTAGTACTGCAGCCGGACAGGTATATATTATATATTTATTATGTAATGACTGATGACGGACCTGCTGGACACTGTCAGCTCAGCAGCACCGCAGACTGCTACAGTAAGCTACTATAGTAGTATGTATAAAGAAGAAAGAAAAAAAAAACAACCACGGGTAGGTGGTATACAATTATGGATGGACTGCCGAGTGCCGACACAGAGGTAGCTACAGCCGTGGACTAACGTACTGTGTCTGCTGATAATATAGACTGGATGATAATGAGATGAAATCAATATATATGTATATATAATATCACTAGTACTGCAGCCGGACAGGTAGATATATATTTATTAGGTAATGATGACTGATGACGGACCTGCTGGACACTGTCAGCTCAGCAGCACCGCAGACTGCTACAGTAAGCTACTATAGTAGTATGTATAAAGAAGAAAGAAAAAAAAAACAACCACGGGTAGGTGGTATACAATTATGGATGGACTGCCGAGTGCCGACACAGAGGTAGCTACAGCCGTGGACTAACGTACTGTGTCTGCTGATAATATAGACTGGATGATAATGAGATGAAATCAATATATATGTATATATAATATCACTAGTACTGCAGCCGGACAGGTATATATTATATATTTATTATGTAATGACTGATCACGGACCTGCTGGACACTGTCAGCTCAGCAGCACCGCAGACTGCTACAGTAAGCTACTATAGTAGTATGTATAAAGAAGAAAGAAAAAAAGAAAAAAACACGGGTAGGTGCTAGGTGGTATACAATATTATATATATATTATATACAATTATATATATATATATATATAATATATATTAAACTCATAAACTGGTGGTGATTATTAAACTGGTGGTCAGGTCACTGGTCACACTATCAGCAACTTGCAAGTAGTACTCCTGAGTCCTAAGCAGACAATCACAATATATATTATACTGGTGGTCAGTGTGGTCACAAACAATGGCAGTGTGGCTGGCACTCTGGCAGCAAAAGTGTGCACTGTACGTTATATGTACTCCTGAGTCCTGCTCTCAGACTCTAACTGCTCCCCACTGTCAGTGTCTCCCCCACAAGTCAGATAATACAGTCACACTATCTCTCTCTATCACTTCAGCAAGTACTAGTAGTAGTAGTACTCCTCCTAATGCTCCCCAAATTACTACTGTGTCTCTCTCTGTCTCACTCTCTTCTCGAATCTCTATAAACGGAGAGGACGCCAGCCACGTCCTTTCCCTATGAATCTCAAAGCACGTGTGAAAAATGGCGGCGACGCACGGCTCCTTATATAGAATCCGAGTCTCGCGATAGAATCCGAGCCTCGCGAGAATCCGACAGCGTGATGATGACGTTCGGGCGCGCTCGGGTTAACCGAGCAAGGCGGGAAGATCCGAGTCGCTCGGACCCGTGTAAAAAAAACTGAAGTTCGGGCGGGTTCGGATTCCGAGGAACCGAACCCGCTCATCTCTACCCACTGCGCGCTGAAATTCATTGAGACGGGCCCCCCACCGTGCCTGATTCTGCTTGTAAAGCCCCAGCGTATACTGAGGGCTTGGCAGAGGCGGGAGAGGGTTTCTGTTCCTGGGAACTGGCTGATTTCTGCAGCCTTTTTCCTCTCCCTCTGTCACGGGGCAGAAATGAGGAACCTTTTGCCCGCTTGTCCATGAAAAGACTGCGCCTGATAATACGGCGTCTTCTCATGTTGAGAGGCGACCTGGGGTACAAACGTGGAATTCCCAGCTGTTGCCGTGGCCACCAGGTCTGAAAGACCGACCCCAAATAACTCCTCCCCTTAATAAAGCAATACTTCCAAATGCCGTTTGGAATACGCATCACCTGACCACTGACGTGTCCATAACCCTCTACTGGTAGAAATGGACAACGCGCTTAGACTTGATGCCAGTCGGCAAATATTCCGCTGTGCATCACGCATATATAGAAATGCATCTTTTAAATGCTCTATAGGCAAAAATATACTGTCCCTATCTAGGGTATCAATATTTTCAGTCAGGGAATCCGACCACGCCAACCCAGCACTGCACATCCAGGCTGAGGCGATTGCTGGTCGCAGTATAACACCAGTATGTGTGTAAATACCTTTTAGGATACCCTCCTGCTTTCTATCAGCAGGATCCTTAAGGGCGGCCATCTCAGGCGAAGGTAGAGCCCTTACAAGCGTGTGAGCGCTTTATCCACCCTAGGGGGTGTTTCCCAACGCACCCTAACCTCTGGCGGGAAAGGATATAATGCCAATAACATTTTAGAAATTATCAGTTGTTATCGGGGGAAACCCACGCATCATCACACACCTCATTTAATTTCTCAGATTCAGGAAAACTACAGGTAGTTTTTCCTCACCGAACATAATACCCCTTTTTTGGTGGTACTCGTATTATCAGAAATGTGTAAAACATTTTTCATTGCCTCAATCATGTAACGTGTGGCCCTACTGGAAGTCACATTCGTCTCTTCACCGTCGACACTGGAGTCAGTATCCATGTCGGCGTCTATATCTGCCATCTGAGGTAACGGGCGCTTTAGAGCCCCTGACGGCCTATGAGACGTCTGGACAGGTACAAGCTGAGTAGCCGGCTGTCTCATGTCAACCACTGTCTTTTATACAGAGCTGACACTGTCACGTAATTCCTTCCAACAGTTCATCCACTCAGGTGTCGACCCCCTAGGGGGTGACATCACTATTACAGGCAATCTGCTCCGTCTCCACATCATTTTTCTCCTCATACATGTCGACACAAAAGTACCGACATACAGCACACACACAGGGAATGCTCTGATAGAGGACAGGACCCCACTAGCCCTTTGGGGAGACAGAGGGAGAGTTTGCCAGCACACACCAGAGCGCTATATATATATACAGGGATAACCTTATATAAGTGTTTTTCCCCTTATAGCTGCTGTATAGTTAATACTGCGCCTAATTAGTGCCCCCCTCTCTTTTTTAACCCTTTCTGTAGTGTAGTGACTGCAGGGGAGAGCCAGGGGAGCTTCCCTCCAACGGAGCTGTGAGGGAAAATGGCGCCAGTGTGCTGAGGATATAGGCTCCGCCCCTTTTTCGCTGACTTTTCTCCTGCTTTTTTATGGATTCTGGCAGGGGTTAAAATTCATCCATATAGCCCTGGGGGCTATATGTGATGTATTTTTGCCATCCAAGGTGTTTTTATTGCGTCTCAGGGCCCCCCCCCCCCCAGCGCCCTGCACCCTCAGTGACCGAAGTGTGAAGTGTGCTGAGAGCAATGGCGCACAGCTGCAGTGCTGTGCGCTACCTTGTTGAAGACAGGACGTCTTCTGCCGCCGATTTTCCGGACCTCTTCTGCCTTCTGGCTCTGTAAGGGGGCCGGCGGCGCGGCTCTGGGACCCATCCAAGCTGGGCCTGTGATCGTCCCTCTGGAGCTAATGTCCAGTAGCCTAAGAAGCCCAATCCACTCTGCACGCAGGTGAGTTCGCTTCTTCTCCCCTTAGTCCCTCGATGCAGTGAGCCTGTTGCCAGCAGGTCTCACTGAAAATAAAAAACCTAAACTAAAACTTTCACTAAGAAGCTCAGGAGAGCCCCTAGTGTGCACCCTTCTCGTTCGGGCACAGAGATCTAACTGAGGCTTGGAGGAGGGTCATAGGGGGAGGAGCCAGTGCACACCAGATAGTCCTAAAGCTTTCTTTAGATGTGCCCAGTCTCCTGCGGAGCCGCTATTCCCCATGGTCCTTACGGAGTCCCCAGCATCCACTTAGGACGTTAGAGAAAATACATTACTAGATGACCGCAGCAGTAACTCTGATCTGTAATAATGTATGGATGTGTAATAATACATTACTAGATGACCACAGCAGTAACTCTGATCTGTAATAATGTATGGATGTGTAATAATACATTACTAGATGACCCCAGCAGTAACTCCGATCTGTAATAATGTATGGATGTGTAATAATACATTACTAGATGACCACAGCAGTAACTCTGATCTGTAATAATGTATGGATGTGTAATAATACATTACTAGATGACCCCAGCAGTAACTCCGATCTGTAATAATGTATGGATGTGTAATAATACATTACTAGATGACAGCAGCAGTAACTCTGCTCTGTAATAATATAATAATGTATGGATGTGTAATAATACATTACTAGATGACAGCAGCAGTAACTCTGCTCTGTAATAATATAATGTATGGATGTGTAATAATACATTACTAGATGACCGCAGCAGTAACTCTGATCTGTAATAATGTATGGATGTGTAATAATACATTACTAGATGACAGCAGCAGTAACTCTGCTCTGTAATAATATAATGTATGGATGTGTAATAATACATTACTAGATGACCCCAGCAGTAACTCTGATCTGTAATAATGTATGGATGTGTAATAATACATTACTAGATGACAGCAGCAGTAACTCTGCTCTGTAATAATATAATGTATGGATGTGTAATAATACATTACTAGATGACCCCAGCAGTAACTCTGATCTGTAATAATGTATGGATGTGTAATAATACATTACTAGATGACAGCAGCAGTAACTCTGCTCTGTAATAATATAATAATGTATAGATGTGTAATAATACATTACTAGATGACCCCAGCAGTAACTCTGCTCTGTAATAATATAATAATGTATGGATGTGTAATAATACATTACTAGATGACAGCAGCAGTAACTCTGCTCTGTAATAATATAATGTATGGATGTGTAATAATACATTACTAGATGACCGCAGCAGTAACTCCGATCTGTAATAATGTATGGATGTGTAATAATTAGTGATGAGCGGGTTCGGTTCGTCGGGATCCGAACTCCCCCCCCGTACTTCACCCTTTTTACACGGGTCCGAGGCAGACTCGGATCCTCCCGCCTTGCTCGGTAAACCCGAGCGCGCCCAATCGTCGTCATCCCGCGGTCGGATTCTCGCGAGATTCGTATTCTATATAAGGAGCCGCGCGTCGCCGCCATTTTTCACTCGTGCATTGGAGATGATCGTGAGAGGACGTGGCTGGTGTCCTCTCAGTTTCTATTTTCAGTGGGCTGCAAATATCTGTGCTCAGTGTGCTGCAAATATCTGTGCTCAGTGTGCTGCAAATATCTGTGCTCAGTGTGCTAATTGCTTTATTGTGGGGACTTGGGACCAGCAGTATTATATAGTAGGAGGACAGTGCAGAGTTTTGCTGACCAGTGACCACCAGTATTATACGTTCTCTGCCTGAAAAACGCTCCATATCTGTGCTGCATTGTAGTATATAGTAGGAGGACAGTGCAGAATTTTGCTGACCACCAGTATAACTATATATATATATATATATATATAGCAGTACGGTACAGTAGTCCACTGCTCTACGTACCTCTGTGTCGTCAAGTGTACTATCCATCCATACCTGTGGTGCATTTCAGTTTTGCACAGTTTGCTGACCACCAGTATATATAATTTATAGCGGTACGGATGGCCATTGCTCTACCTACCTCTGTGTCGTCAAGTATACTATCCATCCATACCTGTGGTGCATTTCAGTTGTGCGCAGTATATATAGTAGTAGGCCATTGCTATTGATACTGGCATATAATTCCACACATTAAAAAATGGAGAACAAAAATGTGGAGGGTAAAATAGGGAAAGATCAAGATCCACTTCCACCTCGTGCTGAAGCTGCTGCCACTAGTCATGGCCGAGACGATGAAATGCCATCAACGTCGTCTGCCAAGGCCGATGCCCAATGTCATAGTAGAGAGCATGTAAAATCCAAAAAAATAAAGCTCAGTAAAATGACACAAAAATCTAAATCAAAATCGTCTGAGGAGAAGCGTAAACTTGCCAATGTGCCATTTACGACACGGAGTGGCAAGGAACGGCTGAGGCCCTGGCCTATGTTCAAGGCTAGTGGTTCAGCTTCACATGAGGATGGAAGCACTGATCCTCCTGCTAGAAAACTTAAAAGAGTTAAGATGGCAAAAGCACAGCAAAGAACTGTGCGTTCTTCTAAATCACAAATCACCAAGGAGAGTCCAATTGTGTCGGTTGCGATGCCTGACCTTCCCAACACTGGACGGGAAGAGGTTGCGCCTTGCACCATTTGCACGCCCCCTGCAAGTGCTGGAAGGAGCACCCGCAGTCCAGTTCCTGATAGTCAAATTGAAGATGTCACTGTTGAAGTACACCAGGATGAGGATATAGGTGTTGCTGGCGCTGGGGAGGAAATTGACAAGGCGGATTCTGATGGTGAGGTGGTTTGTTTAAGTCAGGCACCCGGGGAGACACCTGTTGTCCGTGGGACGAATATGGCCATTGACATGCCTGGTCAAAATACAGAAAAAATCAGCTCTTCGGTGTGGAATTATTTCAACAGAAATGCGGACAACTGGTGTCAAGCCGTGTGTTGCTTTTGTCAAGCTGTAATAAGGAGGGGTAAGGACGTTAACCACCTCGGAACATCCTCCCTTATACGTCACCTGGACCGCATTCATCAGTAGTCAGTGACAAGTTCAAAAACTTTGGGTGACAGTGGAAGCAGTCCACTGACCACTAAATCCCTTCCTCTTGTAACCAAGATCCTGCAAACCACACCACTAACTCTCTCAGTGTCAATTTCCTCCTTAGACAGGAAAGCCAATAGTCCTGCAGGCCATGCCACTGTCAAGTCTGACGAGTCCTCTCCTGCCTGGGATTCCTCCGATGCATCCTTGAGTGTAACGCCTACTGCTGCAGGCGCTGCTGTTGTTGCTGCTGGGAGTCGATCGTCATCCCAGAGGGGAAGTCGGAAGACCACTTGTACTACTTCCAGTAAGCAATTGACTGTCCAACAGTCCTTTGCGAGGAAGATGAAATATCACAGCAGTCATCCTGCTGCAAAGCAGATAACTCAGGCCTTGGCAGCCTGGGTGGTATCAAACGTGTTTCCGGTATCCACCGTTAATTCACAGGGAACTAGAGAATTGCTTGAAGTACTGTGTCCCTGGTACCAAATACCATCTAGGTTCCACTTCTCTAGGCAGGCGATACCGAGAATGTACACAGACGTCAGAAAAAGAGTCACCAGTGTCCTAAAAAATGCAGTTGTACCCAATGTCCACTTAACCACGGACATGTGGACAAGTGGAGCAGGGCAGACTCAGGACTATATGACTGTGACAGCCCACTGGGTAGATGTATTGCCTCCCGCATCAAGAACAGCAGCGGCGGCACCAGTAGCTGCATCTCGCAAACGCCAACTCGTTCCTAGGCAGGCTACGCTTTGTATCACCGCTTTCCATAAAAGGCACACAACTGACAACCTCTTACGGAAACTGAGGAACACTCCTGAACCTGCCTTGCCATCATCTGAAGCAAGAGGTGGTAACGAGGTGGAATTCAACCCTCTATATGCTTCAGAGGATGGAGGAGCAGCAAAAGGCCATTCAAGCCTATACAGCTCCCTACGATATAGGCAAAGGAGGGGGAATGCACCCGACTCAAGCGCAGTGGAGAATGATTTCAACGTTGTGCAAGGTTCTGCAACCCTTTGAACTTGCCACACGTGAAGTCAGTTCAGACACTGCCAGCCTGAGTCAGGTCATTCCCCTCATCAGGCTTTTGCAGAAGAAGCTGGAGAGATTGGAGGAGCTAAAACAGAGCGATTCCGCTAGGCATGTGGGACTTGTGGATGGAGCCCTTATTCGTTGTATCTCTCTTTCCGGCAGACACAAGTCTACAGAGGTTCAAAGACCTGCTTGTGAGAAAATTGTCAAGTCAAGCGGAACGTGACCCGTCAACAGCTCCTCCTTCACATTCTCCCGCAACTGGGGCTGCGAGGAAAAGGCTAAGAATTCCGAGCCCACACGCTGGCGGTGATGCAGAGTGCTGACATCTGGTCCGGACTGAAGGACCTGCCAACGATTACTGACATGTTGTCTACTGTCACTGCATATGATTCTGTCACCATTGAAAGAATGGTGGAGGATTATATGAGTGACCGCATCCAAGTAGGCACGTCAGATAGTCCGTACGTATACTGGCAGGAAAAAGAGGCAATTTGGAGGCCCTTGAAGAAACTGGCTTTATTTTACCTAAGTTGCCCCCCCTCCAGTGTGTACTCCGGAAAAGTGTTTAGTGCAGCCGCTCACCTAGTCAGCAATCGGCGTAGGAGGTTACTTCCAGAAATGTGGAAAAGATGATGTTCATCAAAATTAATTATAACCCATTCCTCCGTGGAGACATTCACCAGCAATTGCCTCCAGAAAGTACACAGGGACATGAGATGGTGGATTCCAGTGGGGACGAATTAATCATCTGTGAGGAGGGGGATGTACACAGTGAAAGGGGTGAGGAATCGGAGGATGAGGAGGAGGTGGACATCTTGCCTCTGTTGAGCCAGTTTGTGCAAGGAGAGATTGATTGCTTCTTTTTTGGTGGGGGCACAAACCAACCAGTCATTTCAGTCACAATTGTGTGGCAGACCCTGTCGCTGAAATGATGGGTTTGTTAAAGTGTGCATGTCCTGTTTATACAACATAAGGGTGGGTGGGAGGGCCCAAGGACAATTCCATCTTGTACCTCTTTTTTCTTTCATTTTTCTTTGCATCATGTGCTGTTTGGGGACTATTTTTTGAAGTGCCATCCTGTCTGACACTGCAGTGCCACTCCTAGATGGGCCAGGTGTTTGTGTCGGCCACTTGGGTCGCTTAGCTTAGCCATCCAGCGACCTTGGTGCACCTCTTTTTTTCTTTGCATCATGTGCTGTTTGGGGACTATTTTTTAAATCTGCCATCCTGTCTGACACTGCAGTGCCACTCCTAGATGGGCCAGGTGTTTGTGTCGGCCACTTGGGTCGCTTAGCTTAGTCACACAGCTACCTCATTGCACCTCTTTTTTTTTTCTTTGCATCATGTGCTGTTTGTGGCCTATTTTTTAAATCTGCCATCCTGTCTGACACTGCAGTGCCACTCCTAGATGGGCCAGGTGTTTGTGTCGGCCACTTGGGTCGCTTAGCTTAGTCACACAACTACCTCATTGCGCCTCTTTTTTTCTTTGCATCATGTGCTGTTTGGGGACTATTTTTTGAATCTGCTATCCTGTCTGACACTGCAGTGCCACTCCTAGATGGGCCAGGTGTTTGTGTCGGCCACTTGGGTCGCTTAGCTTAGTCACACAGCGACCTTGGTGCACCTCTTTTTTTCTTTGCATCATGTGCTGTTTGGGGACTATTTTTTAAATCTGCCATCCTGTCTGACACTGCAGTGCCACTCCTAGATGGGCCAGGTGTTTGTGTCGGCCACTTGGGTCACTTAGCTTAGTCACACAGCGACCTTGGTGCACCTCTTTTTTTCTTTGCATCATGTGCTGTTTGGGGACTATTTTTTTAATCTGCCATCCTATCTGACACTGCAGTGACACTCCTAGATGGGCCAGGTGTTCGTGTCGGCCACTTGGGTCGCTTAGCTTAGCCATCCAGCGACCTCATTGCAAATTTTAGGACAAAAAATAATATTGTGAGGTGTGAGGTGTTCAGAATAGACTGGAAATTAGTGGAAATTATGGTTATTGAGGTTAATAATACTATGGGATCAAAATGACCCCCAAATTCTATGATTTAAGCTGTTTTTGAGGGTTTTTTGTAAAAAAAACACCCAAATCCAAAACACACCCGAATCCGACAAAAAAATTTCAGGGAGGTTTTGCCAAAACGCGTCCGAATCCAAAACACGGCCGCGGAACCGAATCCAAAACCAAAACACAAAACCAGAAAAATTTCCGGTGCACATCACTAGTACTGGTATTAGAGCTAAACTAGACCCTGGAAGTGACTGTTCTGGTACCGGTATTAGATAAACTAGACCCTGGAAGTGACTGTTCTGGCACCGGTATTAGATAAACTAGACCCTGGAAGTGACTGTTCTCGTACCGGTATTAGATAAACTAGAACCAGGAAGTGACTGTTCTGGTACCGGTTTTAGATAAACTAGAACCAGGAAGTGACTGTTCTGGTACCGGTATTAGATAAACTAGAACCAGGAAGTGACTGCTCTGGTACCGGTATTAGATAAACTAGAACCAGGAAGTGACTGTCCTGGTACCGGTATTAGATAAACTAGAACCAGGAAGTGACTGTTCTGGTACCGGTATTAGATAAACTAGACCCTGGAAGTGACTGTTCTGGTACCGGTATTAGATAAACTAGAACCAGGAAGTGACTGTTCTGGTACCGGTATTAGATAAACTAGAACCAGGAAGTGACTGTTGTGGTACCGGTATTAGAGCTAATACCGGGGAGGGATTGGTAAGCTTTCTCCATTTGTGCATGTGCGCACAGCAGACCCCGTATACGCAGTAGTGCGCCATAAATGGAGATAAGAAATTATTATCAGGTCTGAGACCAGATGATTAATAAATATTACGGTAACTGGAGATGCAGTAATGGAGGGCCGGCACGGGGAGTCTGACCGTTGGTTTAAGAAGGAGGATTCCTGTCCCTGGGCTGTAACCTATTATCACTTGTCAGCTGTACCTGGTTCCCCGCCCCCTATGTATAAAGCACTGCACCACCGCTGTGTGATAGACATGGGTACTCTCTGCCAGGTGAGTGTACTATCTGCACAGACGGGCGATATCAGCAGCATTCAGTGTCCCGATGTGCTGGGTGATTTATCATATAGGTACTAGTGATGTGCACCGAAAATTTTTCGGGTTTTGTGTTTTGGTTTTGTGTTCGGTTCCGCGGCCGTGTTTTGGATTCGGGCGCGTTTTGGCAAAACCTCACCGAAAATTTTTTGTCGGATTCGGGTGTGTTTTGGATTCGGGTGTTTTTTTCAAAAACCCCTAAAAGACAGCTTAAATCATAGAATTCGGGGGTCATTTTGATCCCATAGTATTATTAACCTCAATTACCATAATTTCTACTCATTTCCAGTCTATTCTGAACACCTCACGCCTCACAATATTATTTTTAGTCCTAAAATTTGCACCAAGGTCGCTGGATGACTAAGCTAAGCGACCCAAGTGGCCGACACAAACACCTGGCCCATCTAGGAGTGGCACTGCAGTGTCAGACAGGATGGCACTTCAAAAAATAGTCCTCAAACAGCACATGATGCAAAGAAAAATGAAAGAAAAAAGAGGTGCAAGATGGAATTGTCCTTGGGCCCTCCCACCCACCCTTATGTTGTATAAACAGGACATACACACTTTAACAAACCCATCATTTCAGCGACCGGGTCTGCCACGTGGCTGAAATGACTGGTTGGTTTGGGCTCCCACCAAAAAAGAAGCAATCACTCTCCTTGCACAAACTGGCTCTACAGAGGCAAGATGTCCACCTCCTCCTCATCCTCCGATTCCTTACCCCATCTAGGAGTGGCACTGCAGTGTCAATCAAGACAGGATGGCACTTCCAAAAAATTGTCCCCAAACAGCACATAATGCAAAGAAAAAAAGAGGCGCACCAAGGTGGCTGTGTGACTAAGCTAGGCGACACAAGTGGCCGACACAAACACCTGGCCCATCTAGGAGTGGCACTGCAGTGTCAATCAAGACAGGATGGCACTTCCAAAAAATTGTCCCCAAACAGCACATAATGCAAAGAAAAAAAGAGGCGCACCAAGGTGGCTGTGTGACTAAGCTAAGCGACACAAGTGGCCGACACAAACACCTGGCCCATCTAGGAGTGGCACTGTAGTGTCAATCAAGACAGGATGGCACTTCCAAAAAATTGTCCCCAAACAGCACATGATGCAAAGAAAAAAAGAGGCGCACCAAGGTGGCTGTGTGACTAAGCTAAGCGACACAAGTGGCCGACACAAACACCTGGCCCATCTAGGAGTGGCACTGCAGTATCAATCAAGACAGGATGGCACTTCCAAAAAATTGTCCCCAAACAGCACATGATGCAAAGAAAAAGAGGCGCACCAAGGTAGCTGTGTGACTAAGCTAAGCGACACAAGTGGCCGACACAAACACCTGGCCCATCTAGGAGTGGCACTGCAGTGTCAATCAAGACAGGATGGCACTTCCAAAAAATTGTCCCCAAACAGCACATGATGCAAAGAAAAATGAAAGAAAAAAGAGGTGCAAGATGGAATTGTCCTTGGGCCTTCCCACCCACCCTTATGTTGTATAAACAGGACATGCACACTTTAACGAACCCATCATTTCAGCGACAGGGTCTGCCACACAATTGTGACTGAAATGACTGGTTGGTTTGTGCCCCCACCAAAAAAGAAGCAATCAATCTCTCCTTGCACAAACTGGCTCTACAGAGGCAAGATGTCCACCTCATCATCATCCTCCGATTCCTCACCCCTTTCACTGTGTACATCCCCCTCCTCACAGATTATTAATTCGTCCCCACTGGAATCCACCATCTCAGGTCCCCGTGTACTTTCTGGAGGCAATTGCTGCTGCTGAATGTCTCCACGGAGGAATTGATTATAATTCATTTTGATGAACATCATCTTCTCCACATTTTCTGGAAGTAGCCTCGTACGCCGATTGCTGACAAGGTGAGCGGCTGCACTAAACACTCTTTCGGAGTACACACTGGAGGGAGGGCAACTTAGGTAGAATAAAGCCAGTTTGTGCAAGGGCCTCCAAATTGCCTCTTTTTCCTGCCAGTATACGTACGGACTGTCTGACGTGCCTACTTGGATGCGGTCACTCATATAATCCTCCACCATTCTTTCCATGGTGAGAGAATCATATGCAGTGACAGTAGACGACATGTCCGTAATCATTGGCAGGTCCTTCAGTCTCGACCAGATGTCAGCACTCGCTCCAGACTGCCCTGCATCACCGCCAGCGGGTGGGCTAGGAATTCTTAGCCTTTTCCTCGCACCCCCAGTTGCGGGAGAATGTGAAGGAGGAGATGTTGACGGGTCACGTTCCGCTTGACTTGACAATTTTCTCACCAGCAGGTCTTTGCACCTCTGCAGACTTGTGTCTGCCGGAAAGAGAGATACAACGTAGGTTTTAAATCTAGGATCGAGCACGGTGGCCAAAATGTAGTGCTCTGATTTCAACTGATTGACCACCCGTGAATCCTGGTTAAGCGAATTAAGGGCTCCATCCACAAGTCCCACATGCCTAGCGGAATCGCTCTGTTTTAGTTCCTCCAATCTCTCCAGCTTCTTCTGCAAAAGCCTGATGAGGGGAATGACCTGACTCAGGCTGGCAGTGTCTGAACTGACTTCACGTGTGGCAAGTTCAAAGGGTTGCAGAACCTTGCACAACGTTGAAATCATTCTTCACTGCGCTTGAGTCGGGTGCATTCCCCCTCCTTTGCCTATATCGTGGGCAGATGTATAGGCTTGAATGGCCTTTTGCTGCTCCTCCATCCTCTGAAGCATATAGAGGGTTGAATTCCACCTCGTTATCACCTCTTGCTTCAGATGATGGCAGGGCAGGTTCAGGAATGTTTGGTGGTGCTCCAGTCTTCTGTACGCGGTGCCTGAATGCCGAAAGTGGCCCGCAATTCTTCGGGCCACCGACAGCATCTCTTGCATGCCCCTATCGTTTTTTAAATAATTCTGCACCACCAAATTCAATGTATGTGCAAAACATGGGACGTGCTGGAATTTGCCCAGATGTAATGCACGCACAATATTGCTGGCGTTGTCCGATGTCACAAATCCCCAGGAGAGTCTTGGGGTAAGCCATTCTGCGATGATCTTTCTCAGTTGCCGTAAGAGGTTTTCAGCTGTGTGCCTTTTCTGGAAAGCGGTGATACAAAGCGTAGCCTGCCTAGGAACGAGTTGGCGTTTGCGAGATGCTGCTACTGGTGCCGCCGCTGCTGTTCTTGCTGCGGGAGGCAATACATCTACCCAGTGGGCTGTCACAGTCATATAGTCCTGAGTCTGCCCTGCTCCACTTGTCCACATGTGGGTGGTTAAGTGGACATTGGGTACAACTGCATTTTTTAGGACACTGGTGAGTCTTTTTCTGAGGTCTGTGTACATTTTCGGTATCGCCTGCCTAGAGAAATGGAACCTAGATGGTATTTGGTACCGGGGACACAGTACCTCAATCAAGTCTATAGTTGCCTCTGAATTAACGATGGATACCGGAACCACATTTCTCACCGCCCAGGCTGCCAAGGCCTCAGTTATCCGCTTTGCAGCAGGATGACTGCTGTGATATTTCATCTTCCTCGCAAAGGACTGTTGGAGAGTCAATTGCTTACTGGAAGTAGTACAAGTGGTCTTCCGACTTCCCCTCTTGGATGACGATCGACTCCCAGCAGCAACAACAGCAGCACCAGCAGCAGTAGGCGTTACACTCAAGGATGCATCGGAGGAATCCCAGGCAGGGGAGGACTCGTCAGACTTGACAGTGACATGGCCTGCAGGACTATTGGCTTTCCTAGGTAAGGAGGAAATTGACACTGAGGGAGTTGGTGGTGTGGTTTGCGGGAGCTTGGTTACAAGAGGAAGGGATTTACTGGTCAGTGGACTGCTTCCGCTGTCACCCAAAGTTTTTGAACTTGTCACTGACTTATGATGAATGCGCTGCAGGTGACGTATAAGGGAGGATGTTCCGAGGTGGTTAACGTCCTTACCCCTACTTATTACAGCTTGACAAAGGCAACACACGGCTTGACACCTGTTGTCCGCATTTGTGTTGAAATAATTCCACACCGAAGAGCTGATTTTGTTTGTATTTTGACCAGGCATGTCAATGGCCATATTCCTCCCACGGACAACAGGTGTCTCCCCGGGTGCCTGACTTAAACAAACCACCTCACCATCAGAATCCGCCTTGTCAATTTCCTCCCCAGCGCCAGCAACACCCATATCCTCATCCTGGTGTACTTCAACAGTGACATCTTCAATTTGACTATCAGGAACTGGACTGCGGGTGCTCCTTCCAGCACTTGCAGGGGGCGTGCAAATGGTGGAAGGCGCAAGCTCTTCCCGTCCAGTGTTGGGAAGGTCAGGCATCGCAACCGACGCAATTGGACTCTCCTTGGGGATTTGCGATTTTGAAGAACGCACAGTTCTTTGCTGTGCTTTTGCCATCTTAACTCTTTTAAGTTTTCTAGTGAGAGGATGAGTGCTTCCATCCTCATGTGAAGCTGAATCACTAGCCATGAACATAGGCCAGTGAAGGGTTAAACATGCTATATGAATTGTTATGTGTTTGAATAGACACGTACGCACTCTCTACAAGATGCCTTTGTCTGTTCATATAATATAAGGCTTGTGTGTGTCTTATCTTCAAGGACAATTACATACCAGATCAAAACTGTTACTTCTGTGTGTTACTAAAATATCCTGCATGTAATGTCGTATGCTACTTCTATTTATCCAATCATATGCTTGCACATATTGTATACACCCATGTTTCTTTTCTATATAGTACGCTGTAATTTATTAAATAAACAGTGTGAATCTTTACTGCTTGTGTTGTGCATGTAACTTGTGGCTAAAGGTTTACACTCACGGACGTCTGAGAGGCCATCACATCGAGGGTTAAAGAATATAGGGACATATCCTTTCAAATGGGGGCTACGTCCGCGATTCAGTGATCGTCCCTGGATGGTAAAGATAGAGAATTTATTGTCTGTCTTTGCCATACGGGATTGCGGTCATACACTGAAGCTGAATCCGTGTCAGTGTTCTGGGAACACGTGACCAAACATCTTTAATGTCTGGGACTTAAAGATACGTCTGAGAAGGGACCAGGGGTCCAAGCGCAATTCTCCAAAGACGTTAGTATCTGGGATACTTAAAATAGACCTGGGAGTCTATACATAACGTGACGTTAGTATCTGGGATACTTAAAATAGACCTGGGGTCTATACGTAACGTAGAGAATACCTCGATTTGATCGTCTATATATTTTTGTATGTTTGTAGTGAGATAAGTTCTTATATTTGGTCCAGACGGCTGGTAAGTTTTCGTCTGCCAGATATCTTTACTCAAACACTTTTCCTGCTTCCTGTTTAAAACGCTGTATTTTTCTGACATCTTGTACGAATGGTAAGTATCGTACACGTCAAAAGATTTCATGTTCTCACTATACAGATAATATTGTGATATTGTCAATGACTAATTAACTGGTTAGCTGATGCATGTATAGTAGAGTGTTGTACATTTTAGATATTTTCTTTTAAAGTTGTACTGTTGATTTATATTACTGTCTGACAATGGGCTCTAGTCAGAGTAAAAAAAACTACATATCCCCCGCCCCTCCCTGGTGAGACATGGTCACCCCAACAACATGCAAGATGTATGTCACCCGCAACTCTACCTCAGAGTATTACTTAGTTAACCCATGGGTGGATAATTTAGCGGGATGGACAGAGAAAGCAGGATAGGACCCATTCCTACGGGAAGGCAGTAATTACCCTTTCTATATGGAGGATTAAAAAAAATGTCAGTTCCCAACAGCACAGAAGCGAAGCAGTAAAAAACTGTAAATCTTTGAAAACCCTCTGCCTCCCCCTTGCATTCCAATGTATCCTGCGCTCGGAGACACAGATCTCTTGGCAGCAGTAACCCTTTCACACCAAATGGGATTGCCTCCAGCTCCACTGCTAGAAAATGCGTCCACTAGCTCTATCCCTAACGCACCAATAACCCAGAGTTTAGATAATAGTAAAACACTGTCCCAAGCCCACTATTACCCTCGATGGCTGTATATCTTATTTGCGCAAAGCTTGCAAAGGACGCAGCTATACACATATGAAGGAAGTCTTTAAAACCTGTGCTCCTTTGCCTGTGCTTTTTTGCCTGTCGCTGTAGCTTGTAAACAGAAACCTGCACCCACTCATAACTATCAGAACTCCAGACGCTTTGACAGACAGAACCAACCCCGCAGTCAGGAAAGATTCCAAAGACCCCGCGCACTGACGGGGCCCGGAGGAGGGTATCCCAGCCTTTATTCAACTCACCCGTCATAGTAAAGATTCACCTCTGCTGCCACTTATTATAAATGGAAGTAAAATTCCCTTTTTAGTGGACAGCGGTGCAACAACCAGTGTTTTGTGTTCTGACCTATGCAGTATCCCCTCTCACCAGAAAAGATAGAAGGTCTCCGCCCCATGATACAGCAATTCTTACA
Source organism: Pseudophryne corroboree (assembly GCF_028390025.1). Lineage (NCBI taxonomy): Eukaryota > Metazoa > Chordata > Amphibia > Anura > Myobatrachidae > Pseudophryne > Pseudophryne corroboree. Next base: position 1,049,173,796 of record NC_086445.1, read on the forward strand.
ACAGGGTATTCTCAGACATATTGTATCACCATACTGTACTCCTGTGAACCCTGTTGCCAAAGCTGATGGCAGTATAAGATTTGTACAGGATCTCAGAGCGATCAATCAGCTAATTGTCCCAATTGCACCAATTGTTCCAGATGTAAACTCACTCATTTCTGCAATCCCTGCAGATGCTGCGTTCTTCTCTGTAATTGATTTGAAGAATGCCTTTTTTCAGCATACCTGTAGATTCACAGACACAATTACTTTTTGCCTTTTCTTTTGAGGGTAAACAACTTACCTGGTGCAGATTATTGACGCACCTGTTGTCTCCAGGCCACATTGGGGCCCTGGCAACCTCACCATGGTTCAGTCCTGCTACAGTATGCAGATGATCTGCTGCTCTGTAGTAAAACTGAGGAGGCCTGCCGAGAGGATGGTGTTTCATTACTAAACTGGCTTTGTGAATGTGGACACAAGGTGTCCAAAACAAAAATGCAATGATGTAAAAAGCATGTTGATTACTTAGGTTTTGTGCTCACTCAGGGAGAGAGGAAAATCAGTCCACAACGCATACAGTCTGTATTGGGCCTGGTCACCCCAACTACCCAGAGGGAACTACTGTCCTTCCTGGGTATGGTAAATTACTGCAGACAGTGGATTTCTGATTGCTCTTATTATGATAACATTTTGAGACAAGCCACACTGAAGGACAAACCTAAAACTGTACAATGGTCACAAGAAATGTTAACTGCATATGAAAGTTTAAAATGTATGTTGATGAAAAGTCCGGCACTTGGCCTCCCCAATTATGTACTACCTTTCCATCTATATGCAAGGGACAATTGTAAAACCATGGCGGGGGTGCTCATACAGTTTCATGGAGGGAAGTTGCGCCCCGTGGCATTTTTTTTCCAAAGTCATGCCAGTGTCTGTGCAAGGTATGCCTGCCTGCCTCAGGGCTTTGGCAGCCTGTGCAATGGTTGCAGAAATGGCCACTACCCTCACTTTAGGCCACATCACAGTACTCCACACCACACATGATGTCCTGGCAATACTTAAAGGCTTACACACACAGCACATGTCAGCACAACGCCTTAGTGGATATGAAGTACTCCTTTTGAGTAACCCTACCCTTACCATCAAGTACACTGCTAGTTCTTCTGGCCCTGCACCCATTCTCAATGCCCTTTTAGGCTTGAAAGGTCCCGAGGATGAACCACCCGACCTACATGACTGTGCTGCTTCCATTGAAGCTGAAACTTCTCCCAGACTTGACATGTCTCCCGTTCCCATACCAGGCGCAGACATAGTATTTGTTGACGGCTCCTGTAGTAGGCCCAATGACAATACATACCAGGCTGGCTATGCCATTGTCACCCTCCCTGACACTGTGTTGGAAACCCTACCAATACCTTATCAGTCCGCGCAAGCTGCAGAACTCATTGCACTCACTAGAGCATGTCCCTCCCTTGACAACGTCCATCTGCTCACTCAACTTCAAGCTGCTGCGACTAATACTGATCTCTCCGACTGGATTTACCCAATTCTGCAGAAAAAATCCTAAATCAGGATTAATCTGCAAAGAGGGGAAACCCTGTATACCCCAGTCCAGTGCCCCTTTGCTCGTTGCCCATTGCCGTGGTGTTGGTCACCGTGGTGAAGCCACAACACTCCTCCTACTAACCAATGATTTTTATGTTACTAATGCCAAATCACTTGTGGACCAGTATGTTAGCAGATGCATCACTTGCCTCAGGAACAACCCTAACAACCCTAATAAAGCTAAACACCAGCATCTTGAATACCCCACCACCCCTTTTACACACTTACAAATTGATTTTACCCATATCCCTGGTACAGGTAAACAAGAATATGCCCTGTTCATTGTAGATATGTTATCTCGCTGGCCAGAAGTATTCCTAACTAAGTCAGAGGATGCCAAGATAGTAGCAAGAATCCTAACACAGAAAATCATCCCTAGATGGGGGTGCCCCCTGCAAATAAATAGTGATAAAGGCTCAGCCTTTACAGCCAAAATCACACAGGCCTTAGTAAAAGCTCTGCAGGTGGAGTGGAAGTTTCACATCCCGTACCACCTGCAGAGTTCAGGGGTCGTAGGAAGAATGAATAGGACCCTCAAAGACAAACTAAGGAAGGCCACAGGAGGTACCTTCCACAAGTGGAAGCAGGTCCTTCCCATTATCCTAGCAGAAATCAGAATGACCCCACAGAAAACTCTAGGATACTCACCCTTTGAACCCTTTGAAATACTAATGGGTAGACCCTTCCCCACACCCTGGGCTAAGAAACCGTTGATGATACAGGAAGGAGATCTAGAATTTATAAGAGAAGAGTATGTCAGGTCCCTGATAACAAAACTGAATGAAATTGAACATGAGGTTGTTTGTAAAAACCCTTTGAATCCACAGGAACCTACACACCCCTTTAAAGTCGGAGACAGAGTCATGGTGAAGGTGCTCCCCAGGAACAAGAGCCCAGGAGACTTCACCTATGGTCCAGAGACAGAGGTCGTAGCAGTTACCCGAACAGCAGTCCTGACAGAGGAAAGTCCTACCTGGATCCATGCATCCCGAGTAAAAAAGGTTCCTAGACCAGACCTAGAGAGGGAAGCAAGTGATTCCAGTGAGGTACGAACCGGGGCAGACAGCCCTGACCTCCCACCTAGCGAAGACAGAAGAACAGAAAACGATGAAGAACCTGCCCCCTATCTTTACCCTGGGGACTATCTTGATAGCCCTACTGGCCCATTTTCCCCTCTCAATGACTGAGGTTGATATAACTCAGAATAAGGGAAACTGACACTATGGTATAACTCTTCCACCACATACACCGCAACCTACATACTAGATTATTTCCAATTCCCCCAACTAGCTGCTGTCCAAAAGTCTGTTGACTACCAGATCCGCGCTGACACCACAGACAACCTAAGCCCCGAGGTACCCTATATTTGCGTTACAGGCCATAACTGGGGAAATGATTGCAGCTCATGGTCCGCGGCTGCCTGGAACACAGGTACCCCATGGGGCTATAAGCCCGCTGAAGCCTTAGATGAAAAGGGTAAACACGGAACATCATTAACTCAACGATTAACCCTTCTTAAAATGCCCAACAATTACTGCAACTCCCGCTCAGGCTAAAAATTGCGCCATTGGTGTGCAGAAAGACGTAAGCTTTGCAAGAATCATATAGTATAACAATAATGATTCTAAGAGGGGATTGAAGGGTTAAACATGCTATATGAATTGTTATGTGTTTGAATAGACACGTACGCACTCTCTACAAGATGCCTTTGTCTGTTCATATAATATAAGGCTTGTGTGTGTCTTATCTTCAAGGACAATTACATACCAGATCAAAACTGTTACTTCTGTGTGTTACTAAAATATCCTGCATGTAATGTCGTATGCTACTTCTATTTATCCAATCATATGCTTGCACATATTGTATACACCCATGTTTCTTTTCTATATAGTACGCTGTAATTTATTAAATAAACAGTGTGAATCTTTACTGCTTGTGTTGTGCATGTAACTTGTGGCTAAAGGTTTACACTCACGGACGTCTGAGAGGCCATCACATCGAGGGTTAAAGAATATAGGGACATATCCTTTCAGCCAGGGCCTCAGCCGTTCCTTGCCACTCCGTGTGGTAAATGGCATATTGGCAAGTTTACACTTCTCCTCAGACGCTTTTAATTTTGATTTTTGGGTCATTTTACTGAACTTTTGTGTTTTGGATTTTACATGCTCTCTACTATGACATTGGGCATCGGCCTTGGCAGACGACGTTGATGGCATTTCATCGTCTCGGCCATGACTAGTGGCAGCAGCTTCAGCACGAGGTGGAAGTGGATCTTGATCTTTCCCTTTAACCTCCACATTTTTGTTCTCCATTTTTTAATGTGTGGAATTATATGCCAGTATCAATAGCAATGGCCTACTACTATATATACTGCGCACAACTAAAATGCACCACAGGTATAGAATGTAGATGGATAGTATACTTAATGGATGACGAGTGACGACACAGAGGTAGGTACAGCAGTGGCCTACCGTACTGCTATAAGTATGTATATATATATATATATATATATATATATATATATATAGTATACTGGTGGACACTGTCAGCAAACTGCAAAACTGTCTAAAATGCACCACAGGTATAGAATGTAGATGGATAGTATACTTAATGGATGACGAGTGACGACACAGAGGTAGGTACAGCAGTGGCCTACCGTACTGCTATAAGTATGTGTGTATATATATATATATATATACTAGGTGCTTCATCGCGCCCTACGGGCGCTCTTCACACCGTCGCAAGGGGCTACACCCCCTTAACCCTAGCATGCCTTTCTGGGGTTCAATATTTGTGTTATATGGAGTATCACCTGCATTCCTTTGTTAGTGGTTAAATATTGCACAATGAAAGGGTGTGCGATGGTGAAGGAGGCGCAGCCCCTTGCGACGTCGTGAACAGCACCTGCAGGCCACAATGTACAGAATGTAGCGGGTGCGGGGGGTACTGCGGATGGTGTCTGTAGATGCTGCGGATGGAGGGGGGGCGGAAGTGGGGGTGGGGCCCGGATGGGGAAGGGTTGGGAGGTGCTGCGGGTGGGGGAGGGGCAGAGGAGTGGGGGATGCAGATGGGGGAGGGGTCCGGAGGCACTGCAGGTGGGGGAGGGGCAGGGGTGCCATGGGTGGGGGAGGGGCAGGTGTGGGGATGTTGCAGATGGGTGAAGGGTTCCGGAGGTGCTGTGGGATGGGAAGGGGCGGGAGTGCCGCTGGTGGGGTAGGAGTCCGCAGGCGCCATTGGGTAGGGGAGGGGCAGGTACGGGTGTTGCGGCGGATGGGGAAGGAGGTCCGGAGGTGCTGCAGGTGGTGGAGGGGCAGGTGCGGGGGTGCCATTGGTGGGGGAGGGGTGGGTGAGGGGGGGACCGCAGATGGAGGAGGGTGTCTGCAGATGCTGCGGGTGGAGGGGGGCAGGTGTGGGGGAGACATATAAGGGGGGTGAATGGTGGAGGGGGCCTGGAGATTGCTGGGGGTGGTGAAGGGGCGGAGGAGTGGGAGCCGCGGGTGGTGTAGGGGGTCTGGAGGCACAGCATGTGGGGGAGGGGTGGAGTGCCGCATGTGGTGGAGGGGAATGTGCGGAGGTGTGGTGCATTGGGGAGAGGTCTGGAGGGGCTGCGGGTACTGTACCTGCCAAAAAGGTAGTTGGAGGGTATGCAGTAACAGGGCCAGGACAGGGGTGACAGGGTCAGAACAGGGTTGACTGGGCCAGGACAGGGGTGACAGGGTCAGAACAGGGGTGACAGGGTCAGAACAGGGGTGGCGGGGCCAGGACAGGGGTGACGGGGCCAGGACACGGGCGACGGGGCCAGGACAGAAATGACAGGGACAGGATAGGGGTGACAGGGTCAGTGTAGGGGCGGCAGGACCAGGACAGGGGTGACAGGGCCAGTATAGGGTTGACAGGGCAAGCACAGGGGTGACAAGGCCAGGATAGGGGTAGCAGGGCCAGCATAAGGGTGACAGGGCCAGGATAAGGGTGAAAGGGCCAGGATAAGGGTGAAAGAGCCAGGATAAGGGTGGCAGGTCAAGGCCAGGGGTGACAGGTACATGACAGAACACAGGGCATGGGAGAGATTGGTATTAGGGACAGAACAGTGGTGACAGACAGATGTGTGTTACGGGAGTCACTGCTGCTGGCTGCTGCTGTTCCACTCCAACCTGTTGGGATCTGCTGCTGGAGACTTGGCATGGCTGACTCTCTTAGGCTGTAGTCCTGCTTCCTCTGCCCGTCCGCATCACTCCCCCCCTCCTCAGTCACACACCGCAGACCTCGCGCAGCTGCCAGGCACTGTGGTAAGGGGAGACTGGGAGTGACTGGTTAGCTCCCAGGAGACGCTGCTGCTGGAGGGAGGAGGGGGTCAGAGCCTGCAAGCAGCGCGGACTTCTGCAACGCTACCCGCCGGCTAAAGTGTGTGAAGGAGCTGGGCGCACCTCACTGCGGGTGGCTGCGCTGCAGCTAGCGGTGGGGTTGCCGGGGCTGGAGATAACAGAGGCAGTACGGAAAGTGCACAGCGGCTGGTGACCCACAAAACTACAGCTAAGAAGCGTGGAGTGTGCCAGAAAGTGACGCTCCTCCGCGCCAGAGAGACCCTGCTGAGTATGCCGATGTGGGGGTCAAGTATGACATACCCCCTCACACACCCCCATACCTCCCAAATGTCACAATTTTCGCGGGACAGTCCCACTTTTTGGGGTCTGTCCCGCTGTCCCACCCGTGGGTCGCAGTGTCCCGCTGTGGGGGGGGGGGGTGTCAGTTGGAAAGCTCCTGTACTCGCTGTTCTGCTTAGCAGAGCAGCGGTGAATAGTGGAGACAGAGGGAGAGGGGGCATCAGGGGGTACGGATTAAGGGAGGGGGGGTTCCAGCAGCAGAGCCGGATTAAGGGGGGGGGGGGGCAGGCGGTACGTACCGTTGGTCCCACAGTTTTAGGGGGCCCCCGGCTGGAGTAGCTCTGCCCCAGCTCAGAAGCTCCCCGCCCTGCCAGCAACAACATTGTGCTACAGTCGGCACACGCTGCTGCGTGTTGGCAGGTCTGTGGTGTTACAGGGAGGCAGCAGTCTCCCTGCTTTCTTCTGCCTGTGCGGGTGTGTAGGGGGAGCGACCACCTCCTCTGTATTTAGCCCTAGCTGAGGGGCCAAAATTCCATATAAAAAAAAACAAAAAAAAACACACGGAATTTGCATAAGGGGGCGTGGCCTCGCGTCCCGCGATTAGGCCACGCTCCCAACCACACAGCAGGCACAGCAATGAGATAGGGCTCCCCATTCTCAAGTACCCTGTGCCCCCCGGACTCATAATCAGCCCCTGGGGGCATGCCAGCAGCTCACAGAGCGCTGGGCATGCCCCCTCACTGACGAAAACGGGGCCTCCCGTGAAGCCACGCCCCCTTTTCGGTGTGTGGTGTGTGTGTGTGTGTGTGTGTGTGTCCTTCTGCCTGAAGAAAGCTCATGAAGAAAGCTGGGAGGTATGCACCCCTGCCTGTGCCATGTCCATACTATCTGCTTCTGCAGCTGGTCCTAGTGTCCTATAGATTTGGCCAGATCTGTGACTCATTTGACTAACTCCGCCCACTGTTGTGACTCCGCCCACCGTTAGCAAATGAATCACAAAATCACAGCTCTGGCCTATTATATAGGAGATATATATATATATATATATATATATAGTATACTGGTGGACACTGTCAGCAAACTGCAAAACTGTCTAAAATGCACCACAGGTATAGAATGTAGATGGATAGTATACTTAATGGATGACGAGTGACGACACAGAGGTAGGTACAGCAGTGGCCTACCGTACTGCTATAAGTATATATATATATATATATATATATATATATATATATATAGTATACTGGTGGACACTGTCAGCAAACTGCAAAACTGTCTAAAATGCACCACAGGTATAGAATGTAGATGGACAGTATACTTAATGGATGACGAGTGACGACACAGAGGTAGGTACAGCAGTGGCCTACCGTACTGCTATAAGTATGTATATATATATATATATATATATATATATATATATATATATATATAGTATACTGGTGGACACTGCCAGCAAACTGCAAAACTGTCTAAAATGCACCACAAGTATAGAATGTTGATGGATAGTATACTTAATGGATGACGAGTGACGACACAGAGGTAGGTACAGCAGTGGCCTACCGTACTGCTATAAGTTATATATATATATATATATAGTATACTGGTGGACACTGTCAGCAAACTGCAAAACTGTCTAAAATGCACCACAGGTATAGAATGTAGATGGATAGTATACTTAATGGATGATGAGTGATGACACAGAGGTAGGTACAGCAGTGGCCTACCGTACTGCTATAAGTATATATATATATATATATATATATATATATATAGTATACTGGTGGACACTGTCAGCAAACTGCAAAACTAAAATGCACCACAGGTATAGAATGTAGATGGATAGTATACTTAATGGATGACGAGTGATGACACAGAGGTAGGTACAGCAGTGGCCTACCGTACTGCTATAAGTATATATATAGTATACTGGTGGACACTGTCAGCAAACTGCTAAACTAGTCTAAAAAATGCACCACAGGTATAGAATATAGATGTATAGTATACTTAATGGATGACGAGTGACGACACAGAGGTAGGTACAGCAGTGCACTCTGCACTGTACTCCTCCTATATAATATTAATTATACTGGTGGTCCCCAGTCCCCACAATAAAGCAGCACACTGAGCACAGATATGGAGTGTTTTTCAGGCAGACAACGTATACTGGTGGTCACTGTCAGCAAAACTCTGCACTGTACTCCTGTTATAGCTGCTCCCCAGTCCCCACAATTAAGCAGTGTGAGCACTCAGCACAGATATATCATGCAGCACACTGAGCACAGATATGGTATGGAGCGTTTTTTTCAGGCAGAGAACGGATAAAAACTGGTGGTCACTGTCAGCAAAACTCTGCACTGTACTCCTGCTATATAATACAGCTGCTCCCCAGTCCCCACAATTAAGCAGTGTGAGCACAGATATATTATGCAGCACACTGAGCACAGATATATTATGCAGCACACTGAGCACAGATATGGTATGGAGCATTTTTTTCAGGCAGAGAACGGATAAAAACTGATGGTCACTTATCAGCAAAACTCTGCACTGTACTCCTCCTAACAGCTGCTCCTCAATCCTCCCCACAATTAAGCAATAAAGCAATCAAGTTCAACAATAAACGGAGAGGACGCCAGCCACGTCCTCTCCCTATCATCTCCAATGCACGAGTGAAAATGGCGGCGACGCGCGGCTGCTTATATAGAATCCGAATCTCGCGAGAATCCGACTGCGGGATGATGACGTTCGGGCGCGCTCGGGTTAGCCGACCAAGGCGGGAAGGTTCTAACCTGCCTCGGACCCGTGTGAAAAAGGTGAAGTTCAGGGGGGTTCGGTTTCGGAGAAACCGAACCCGCTCATCACTAATAGGTACGGTGACTGTGTGTTCCCACCACCGCCGGAGTAAGCTGCCATGCTGAGCGGTAGAGTGGACGGTCTGTCTGGATGAAATCTTTCGTAAGAACACAATTTACAGGCTACAAAGGTGCTATAAGACCAGTCACACGCCTGCGTCTCTATAAGAGACTGGGTAATACTGAAGCCATTACTGGGGGCCCATGTCTTACTTACTGTGTTATAATTCCTTATCACCACCAGTTCTAGTAATAGCTAGCTACCACTGGCATGCATTACAGAACACATCCAGGGCTCGGATAGAAGTCTGTCCCTGCGATGTGTAATCCAGGGCTCGGATAGAAGTCTGTCCCTGCGATGTGTAAAAGTAAAGCGATTAGCAATCACTTTATGTTCCGTTGCTGGGGGCCGCCGCGTCACTGCGCACGTGTAGTCCCTCTCCCTGTAGGCTACACTGGGAAAGTCTCCGCAGACTGGAGCTCAGGGCCGTAACTGGGTGTGTGCGGAGGGGGCACCACACATGGCGCTGCAGGGTAGGGGGCGCTGTTGGCTACACTTATGTCACTAATACCTATACAGCATTCATGAACTCAGCTTGAGATTTCTTTGTTATTCATTCACACTGTCCTTTATTACATTTCAAGATGCTGACATACCCGGGATTCAAACCCATCACCTGTGGCATTGCAGTCAGACACTCTATTCATTGAGCTATCTTCCCTGCATAGAAAGGTAGATAATTCTAAGCTAGAGAATCCTAACGATTTGACGCTTACCTTGTACTTTGTGAGAAAATGATCAGCATTGTGGCTGAGCGGATCTGTGTAGTGTGTAGGGAGAGATTGGATGTGTGGCTGCACACTACATAGATGCTGATTATATTTTCTACAAAGTACCAGTAGCTTCTTATAGTGTTCATTTGGGGTCCTTCCGACCTGATCGTAGCTGTGCTAAATTTAGCCGGCCGACGCATGCGCAGTTCTGACCCGATTGCACCGCTGCGAACAACTGCAGCATGCGATCGGGTCGGAATGACCCCCATAGTTTTTATACAGGATCAAATCGCTCGATGAGGAGGGTGTTTGACTAGAATTCAACAGGTTATAGGTGTGAATCCTGGGTATGGCAGTATATTGACGTGTTATTTAATAAAGGGTAATGTAACTGAATAACACGGAGCTCTCAAGATAAGTGCAGGAATAGTATAAAGAGGATTTGTGTCCAAATCCATGTTCTTGCAGTGGATGTGTGTGTGCGCGTGTATACAGAGGCGGAACTACCGCCAGTGCAACCAGTGCGTTGCACTGGGGCCCGCCACTGTCCAGGGGCCCACAGCATGTAATGAGTCAAACTGACTCATTACATGCCGCTGTGTGCTGCGGGCAACCGCTGCCGCAGCACACAGCCGCCCGGACAGGAGAGCAGCGCAGGCAGCTGCCACGGGGGGGAAGGAGGAGGAGGGAGGTGGAGGAGGGAGCGCAGCAGCGCTGTGTTATAGGTTGAGGCGCTGCTGCTGCTGTCCCTCTCACTGGCGCACGCGTACCCAGAACCCCCCCCCCTGATTAACGTAAAAGATTTTTTTCTGGTCGCGGGTCACGATCGTAGCTCCGCCCACTCGCAGCATTTTACCCACGATTCGTGGGCCTGTGGGGAGGGGATGTCATCATTCCAGGCAGGATCCCTAGTGCTGGAGAGAAGATTCAACGGGTTTCCTAGTCCTGCCAATAAGAGCCATAAAAGCAGCAGTGTACACTGTGGTTGCTAACGTGTGTGTGTGTGTGTGTGTGTGTGTGTGTGTGTGTGTGTGTGTGTGTGTGTGTGTGGGGGGGGGGGGTAGTAAAATATGTCTGTGCATTATATTATGGTATAGTTCAGTTATACACCCAGAATATGCACATGTGCACAGATGTTCATTATGCTCAAATCTGCCTATTTGTCCTAGAGCTTGTCACATGGGCCCTGAAACGTTGGTTATTTCATGACACCTCAATATACGATTATGTGCAGGGGGCGCATGTTGTGGCTGGGGGGGCTGTCTGCCATAATGTGTAAAAAATGTACGCTGTCTGCCGCTATGTGTAACAAGGGCACGCTGTCTGCCGCTATGTGTAACAAGGGGGATGCTGTCTGCCATAATGTGTAACAAGGGCACGCTGTCTGCCGCTATGTGTAACAAGGGGACGCTGTCTGCCGCTATGTGTAACAAGGGCACGCTGTCTGCCGCTATGTGTAACAAGGGCACGCTGTCTGCCGCTATGTGTAACAAGGGCACGCTGTCTGCCGCTATGTGTAACAAGGGCACGCTGTCTGCCGCTATGTGTAACAAGGGCACGCTGTCTGCCGTTATGTGTAAAAAAGGGGACGCTGTCTGCCGTTATGTGTAAAAAGGGCACGCTGTCTGCCGTTATGTGTAAAAAGGGCACGCTGTCTGCCGTTATGTGTAAAAAGGGGGACGCTGTCTGCCGTAATGTGTAAAAAGGGGGACGCTGTCTGCCATTATGTGTAAAAAGGGGGACGCTGTCTGCCGTTATGTGTAAAAAGGGGGACGTTGTCTGCCGCTATGTGTGAAAAAGGGGACGCTGTCTGCCGCTATGTGCAACAAGGGCACGCTGTCTGCCGCTATGTGTAACAAGGGCACGCTGTCTGCCGCTATGTGTAACAAGGGCACGCTGTCTGCCGCTATGTGTAACAAGGGCACGCTGTCTGCCGTTATGTGTAAAAAAGGGGACGCTGTCTGCCGCTATGTGTAACAAGGGCACGCTGTCTGCCGCTATGCGTAACAAGGGCACGCTGTCTGCCGCTATGTGTAACAAGGGCACGCTGTCTGCCGCTATGTGTAACAAGGGCACGCTGTCTGCCGCTATGTGTAACAAGGGCACGCTGTCTGCCGCTATGTGTAACAAGGGCACGCTGTCTGCCGCTATATGTAACAAGGGCACGCTGTCTGCCGTAATGTGTAAAAAGGGCACGCTGTCTGCCGTAATGTGTAAAAAGGGGGACGCTGTCTGCCGTTATGTGTAAAAAGGGGGATGCTGTCTGCCGCTATGTGTAAAAAGGGCACGCTGTCTGCCGTTATGTGTAAAAAGGGGGATGCTGTCTGCCATTATGTGTAAAAAGGGGGGACGCTGTCTGCCATAATGTGTAAAAAGGGGAATCTGTCCGCCGTAAGGTGAAAAAGGGTCTCTATCTGGTGTAGTGGCGCTACTGTGCGGTTTAATTTGAATAATGGAGACTACTGTGCACCGTTTTATGAATTGGTATTATTTTGTGGCCACACCCCTTCTCCATGAAGCCCACGCCCCTATGTATTTTTGCGCGTGCCTACGGCGCGCACTGCCCCTGTTTTGCATGTAGGGGTGGGGCTCCGATGCTGTTTCTTTCACACGGTGCTAAAATGTCTAGTTACGGCACTGTTGCTAGGTATCCATTTCTCTGTCCCTGAGCAGGCCCCCCTCACCAGATCCTCTCCAGGGGTGAGGGGGTGGACTTGGATGGGATGAGGGGGAGGGGGGGGGCAAAGCATTTTGTCGCACCTGGGCCCACCGCTCGCTAGTTCCGCCACTGCGTGTATATATATATATATATATATATATATAATAAGAATTTACTTACCGATAATTCTATTTCTCATAGTCCGTAGTGGATGCTGGGGACTCCGTAAGGACCATGGGGAATAGCGGCTCCGCAGGAGACTGGGCACATCTAAAGAAAGCTTTAGGACTATCTGGTGTGCACTGGCTCCTCCCCCCATGACCCTCCTCCAAGCCTCAGTTAGGATACTGTGCCCGGACGAGCGTACACAATAAGGAAGGATTTTGAATCCCGGGTAAGACTCATACCAGCCACACCAATCACACCGTATAACCTGTGATCTGAACCCAGTTAACAGCATGATAACAGAGGAGCCTCTGAAAGATGGCTCACAACAATAATAACCCGATTTTTGTAACAATAACTATGTACAAGTAATGCAGACAATCCGCACTTGGGATGGGCGCCCAGCATCCACTACGGACTATGAGAAATAGAATTATCGGTAAGTAAATTCTTATTTTCTCTAACGTCCTAAGTGGATGCTGGGGACTCCGTAAGGACCATGGGGATTATACCAAAGCTCCCAAACGGGCGGGAGAGTGCGGATGACTCTGCAGCACCAAATGAGAGAACTCCAGGTCCTCCTCAGCCAGGATATCAATTTTGTAGAATTTTACAAACGTATTTGCTCCTGACCAAGTAGCTGCTCGGCAAAGTTGTAAAGCCGAGACCCCTCGGGCAGCCGCCCAAGATGAGCCCACCTTCCTTGTGGAGTGGGCATTTACAGATTTTTGGCTGTGGCAGGCCTGCCACAGAATGTGCAAGCTGAATTGTACTACAAATCCAACGAGCAATAGTCTGCTTAGAAGCAGGAGCACCCAGCTTGTTGGGTGCATACAGGATAAACAGCGAGTCAGATTTCCTGACTCCAGCCGTCCTGGAAACATATATTTTCAGGGCACTGACAACGTCTAGCAACTTGGAGGCCTCCAAGTCCCTAGTAGCCGCAGGCACCACAAATAGGTTGGTTCAGGTGAAACGCTGAAACCACCTTGGGGAGAAACTGAGGACGAGTCCTCAATTCCGCCTTGTCCGAATGGAAGATCAGATAAGGGCTTTTACAGGATAAAGCCGCCAATTCTGACACGCGCCTGGCCCAGGCCAGGGCCAACAGCATGACCACTTTTCATGTGAGATATTTTAACTCCACAGATTTAAGTGGTTCAAACCAATGTGACTTTTGGAACCCAAAACTACATTGAGATCCCAAAGTGCCACTGGAGGCACAAAAGGAGGCTGTATATGCAGTACCCCTTTTACAAACGTCTGAACTTCAGGGACTGAAGCTAGTTCTTTTTGGAAGAAAATTGACAGGGCCGAAATTTGAACCTTAATGGACCCCAATTTCAGGCCCATAGACACTCCTGTTTGCAGGAAATGTAGGAATCGACCCAGTTGAATTTCCTCCGTCGGGCCTTACTGGCCTCGCACCACGCAACATATTTTCGCCAATTGCGGTGATAATGTTTTTGCGGTTACATCCTTCCTGGCTTTGATCAGGATAGGGATGACTTCATCCGGAATGCCTTTTTTCCCCTTCAGGATCCGGCGTTCAACCGCCATGCCGTCAAACGCAGCCGCGGTAAGTCTTGGAACAGACAGGGTCCTTGCTGGAGCAGGTCCCTTCTTAGAGGTAGAGGCCACGGATCCTCCGTGAGCATCTCTTGAAGTTCCGGTTACCAAGTCCTTCTTGGCCAATCCGGAACCACGAATATAGTGCTTACTCCTCTCCATCTTATCAATCTCAGTACCTTGGGTATGAGAGGCAGAGGAGGGAACACATACCCTGACTGGTACACCCACGGTGTTACCAGAGCGTCTACAGCTTATTGCCTGAGGGTCCCTGGACCTGGCGCAATACCTGTCGAGTTTTTAATCATGTGGAAGACTTCTGGGTGAAGTCCCCACTCTCCCGGGTGGAGGTCGTGCTGAGGAAGTCTGCTTCCCAGTTGTCCACTCCCGGAATGAATACTGCTGACAGTGCTATCACATGATTTTCCGCCCAGCGAAGAATCCTTGCAGCTTCTGCCATTGCCCTCCTGCTTCTTGTGCCACCCTGTCTGTTTACGTGGGTGACTGCCATGATGTTGTCCGACTGGATCAACACCGGCTGACCTTGAAGCAGAGGTCTTGCTAAGCTTAGAGCATTGTAAATGTCCCTTAGCTTCAGGATATTTATGTGAAGTGATGTCTCCAGGCTTGACCATAAGCCCTGGATATTCCTTCCCTGTGTGACTGCTCCCCAGCCTCGCAGGCTGGCATCCGTGGTCACCAGGACCCAGTCCTGAATGCCTAATCTGCGGCCCTCTAGAAGATGAGCACTCTGCAACCACCACAGGAGGGACACCCTTGTCCTTGGTGACAGGGTTATCCGCTGATGCATCTGAAGATGCGACCCGGACCATTTGTCCAGCAGGTCCCACTGGAAAGTTCTTGCGTGGAATCTGCCGAATGGGATTGCCTCGTAGGAAGCCACCATTTTACCCAGAACCCTTGTGCATTGATGCACTGAGACTTGGCTCGGTTTTAGGAGGTTCCTGACTAGCTCGGATAACTCCCTGGCTTTTTCCTCCGGGAGAAACACCTTTTTCTGGACTGTGTCCAGGATCATCCCTAGGAACAGAAGACACGTCGTCGGAACCAGGTGCGATTTTGGAATATTGAGAATCCAATCGTGCTGCCGCAACACTACCTGAGATAGTGCTACACCGACCTCCAACTGTTTCCTGGATCTTACCCTTATCAGGGAATTGTCCAAGTAAGGGATAACTAAAATTCACTTCCTTCGAAGGAATATCATCATTTCGGCCATTACCTTGGTAAAGACCCGGGGTGCCGTGGACCATCCATACGGCAGCGTCTGAACTGATAGTGACAGTTCTGTACCATAAACCTGAGGTACCCTTGGTGAGAAGGGTACATTTTGACATGAAGGTAAGCATCCTTGATGTCCCGAGACATCATGTAGTCCCCTTCTTCCAGGTTCGCAATCACTGCTCTGAGTGACTCAATCTTGAATTTGAACCTCTGTATGTAAGTGTTCAAAGATTTTAGATTTAGAATCGGTCTCACCGAGCCGTCCGGCTTCGGTACCACAACAGTGTGCAATAATACCCCGTTCCCTGTTGCAGGAGGGGTATCTTGATTATCACCTGCTGGGAATACAGCTTGTGAATGGCTTCCAAAACTGTCTCCCTGTCAGAAGGAGACATCGGTAAAGCCGACTTTAGGAAACGGCGAGGGGGAGACGTCTCGAATTCTAATTTGTACCCCTGAGATATCACCTGAAGGATCCAGGGGTCTACTTGCGAGTGAGCCCACTGCGCGCTGAAATTCATTGAGACGGGCCCCCCACCGTGCCTGATTCTGCTTGTAAAGCCCCAGCGTATACTGAGGGCTTGGCAGAGGCGGGAGAGGGTTTCTGTTCCTGGGAACTGGCTGATTTCTGCAGCCTTTTTCCTCTCCCTCTGTCACGGGGCAGAAATGAGGAACCTTTTGCCCGCTTGTCCACGAAAAGACTGCGCCTGATAATACGGCGTCTTCTCATGTTGAGAGGCGACCTGGGGTACAAACGTGGAATTCCCAGCTGTTGCCGTGGCCACCAGGTCTGAAAGACCGACCCCAAATAACTCCTCCCCTTAATAAAGCAATACTTCCAAATGCCGTTTGGAATACGCATCACCTGACCACTGACGTGTCCATAACCCTCTACTGGTAGAAATGGACAACGCGCTTAGACTCGATGCCAGTCGGCAAATATTCCGCTGTGCATCACGCATATATAGAAATGCATCTTTTAAATGCTCTATAGGCAAAAATATACTGTCCCTATCTAGGGTATCAATATTTTCAGTCAGGGAATCCGACCACGCCAACCCAGCACTGCACATCCAGGCTGAGGCGATTGCTGGTCGCAGTATAACACCAGTATGTGTGTGAATACCTTTTAGGATACCCTCCTGCTTTCTATCAGCAGGATCTTTAAGGGCGGCCCTCTCAGGCGAAGGTAGAGCCCTTACAAGCGTGTGAGCGCTTTATCCACCCTAGGGGGTGTTTCCCAACGCACCCTAACCTCTGGCGGGAAAGGATATAATGCCAATAACATTTTAGAAATTATCAGTTGTTATTGGGGGAAACCCACGCATCATCACACACCTCATTTAATTTCTCAGATTCAGGAAAACTACAGGTAGTTTTTCCTCACCGAACATAATACCCCTTTTTTGGTGGTACTCGTATTATCAGAAATGTGTAAAACATTTTTCATTGCCTCAATCATGTAACGTGTGGCCCTACTGGAAGTCACATTCGTCTCTTCACTGTCGACACTGGAGTCAGTATCCATGTCGGCGTCTATATCTGCCATCTGAGGTAACGGGCGCTTTAGAGCCCCTGACGGCCTATGAGACGTCTGGACAGGCACAAGCTGAGTAGCCGGCTGTCTCATGTCAACCACTGTCTTTTATACAGAGCTGACACTGTCACGTAATTCCTTCCAACAGTTCATCCACTCAGGTGTCGACCCCCTAGGGGGTGACATCACTATTACAGGCAATCTGCTCCGTCTCCACATCATTTTTCTCCTCATACATGTCGACACAAAAGTACCGACATACAGCACACACACAGGGAATGCTCTGATAGAGGACAGGACCCCACTAGCCTTTTGGGGAGACAGAGGGAGAGTTTGCCAGCACACACCAGAGCGCTATATATATACAGGGATAACCTTATATAAGTGTTTTTCCCCTTATAGCTGCTGTATAGTTAATACTGCGCCTAATTAGTGCCCCCCTCTCTTTTTTAACCCTTTCTGTAGTGTAGTGACTGCAGGGGAGAGCCAGGGAGCTTCCCTCCAACGGAGCTGTGAGGGAAAATGGCGCCAGTGTGCTGAGGAGATAGGCTCCGCCCCCTTATCGGCGGCCTTATCTCCCGTTTTTCTATGTATTCTGGCAGGGGTTAAATGCATCCATATAGCCCAGGAGCTATATGTGATGCATTTTTTGCCATCCAAGGTGTTTTTATTGCGTCTCAGGGCGCCCCCCCCCCCCCCAGCGCCCTGCACCCTCAGTGACCGAAGTGTGCTGAGAGCAATGGCGCACAGCTGCAGTGCTGTGCGCTACCTTGTTGAAGACAGGACGTCTTCTGCCGCCGATTTTCCGGACCTCTTCTGCCTTCTGGCTCTGTAAGGGGGCCGGCGGCGCGGCTCTGGGACCCATCCAAGCTGGGCCTGTGATCGTCCCTCTGGAGCTAATGTCCAGTAGCCTAAGAAGCCCAATCCACTCTGCACGCAGGTGAGTTCGCTTCTTCTCCCCTTAGTCCCTCGATGCAGTGAGCCTGTTGCCAGCAGGTCTCACTGAAAATAAAAAACCTAAACTAAAACTTTCACTAAGAAGCTCAGGAGAGCCCCTAGTGCGCACCCTTCTCGTTCGGGCACAGAGATCTAACTGAGGCTTGGAGGAGGGTCATAGGGGGAGGAGCCAGTGCACACCAGATAGTCCTAAAGCTTTCTTTAGATGTGCCCAGTCTCCTGCGGAGCCGCTATTCCCCATGGTCCTTACGGAGTCCCCAGCATCCACTTAGGACGTTAGAGAAATATATATATAAAAAGGAAGGGGCATCATAGCATGGCCTTTCTCTGGGATCAATCTTGTCATGCCCCTTCCCCACGAGGCTTTTGCTTTATGTCCCTATTGAAAATAATGTGTGTGTGTGTGTGTGTGTGTGTGTGTGTGTGTTTGGGGGGCGCAATTCTCTCTCTGGCACAGGGCACCAGACCGTCTAGTCACGGCTGAGCATGGTAAATTCGGCAGCTGGAAGCAGTCACGTAGGTTTGTATGAGTAAAGTGATAATGAAGGATTGCAGCACACATCTCCGACATCCGTTACTGTCTCCGTAGATACATCTGGGGGTCTGGATACATAATATGTGCGGTTACCCGTAAATATCCTATATAATAAAAGGCTAACGCTGTTCCTCGCCTCTATGAAGGGAATTCAAGTGTTTTGCACTAGAATGCACCCAGCGGACAGGCATGACCTGAAATTACTGTTATGTTCCATCATTTTGATGGGCTGGTAAGTAGTTAATAAAATAGGCACCTCAGTGTGTAATATCTCCGCTTGACCACTGGAGGGAGCACTGCCCCAATAATAGTGCTTGGAAGAGTGGAATAAGGATAAATCTACATACAGTACTGGAATGGAAGCATTGTGATAGGCTGACCTCCTCATTCCCTGGCATATCTGTCCTGGGTGCAGGGTGCGGTGCATGCATTGTATGTACAGTGCATCCGGAAAGTATTCACAGCGCTTTACTTTATCCACATTTTGTTATGTTACAGCTAGAGATGAGCGGGTTCGGTTCCTCGGAATTCGAACCCGCCCGAACTTCATGTTTTTTTTCACGGGTCCGAGCGACTCGGATCTTCCCGCCTTGCTCGGTTAACCCGAGCGCGCCCGAACGTCATCATCCCGCTGTCGGATTCTCGCGAGGCTCGGATTCTATCGCGAGACTCGGATTCTATATAAGGAGCCGCGCGTCGCCGCCATTTTCACACGTGCATTGAGAGTCATAGGGAGAGGACGTGGCTGGCGTCCTCTCCGTTTAGAGAAGAGAGAGAGACACAGTAGAGACGAGAGAGACACAGTAGTAGTAATTTTGGGGAGCATTATTAGGAGGAGTACTACTATACTACTATACTACTTGCTGAAGTGATATAGATTAGATAGTGTGACTGTAAGTGTATTGTATTATCTGACTTGTGGGGGAGACACTGACAGTGGGGAGCAGTTAGAGTCTGAGAGCAGGACTCAGGAGTACATATAACGTACAGTGCACACTTTTGCTGCCAGAGTCAGTGCCACACTGCCATTGTTGTGACCACACTGACCACCAGTATAATAATATATTTTGTGATTGTCTGCTTAGGACTCGGAGTACTAGTTGCAAGTTGCAACGTGAGTGACCTGACCACCAGTTTAATAATCAATCACCACCAGTTTAATATATATATATATATATATATATATATATATATATAATTGTATATAATATATATATATATATATAATATTGTATACCACCTACCCGTGGTTTTTTTTTTTTCATTCTTCTTTATACATACTACTATAGTATAGTAGCTTACTGTAGCAGTCTGCGGTGCTGCTGAGCTGACAGTGTCCAGCAGGTCCGTCATCAGTCATCATTACCTAATAAATATATTATCTACCTGTCCGGCTGCAGTACTAGTGATATTATATATACATACATATATATATTGATTTCATATCATTATCATCCAGTCTATATTAGCAGCAGACACAGTACGTTAGTCCACGGCTGTAGCTACCTCTGTGTCGGCACTCGGCAGTCCATCCATAATTGTATACCACCTACCCGTGTTTTTTTTTTTTTTCTTTCTTCTTTGTACATACTACTATAGTATAGTAGCTTACTGTAGCAGTCTGCGGTGCTGCTGAGCTGACAGTGTCCAGCAGGTCCGTCATCAGTCATCATTACCTAATAAATATATTATCTACCTGTCCGGCTGCAGTACTAGTGATATTATATATACATACATATATATATTGATTTCATATCATTATCATCCAGTCTATATTAGCAGCAGACACAGTACGTTAGTCCACGGCTGTAGCTACCTCTGTGTCGGCACTCGGCAGTCCATCCATAATTGTATACCACCTACCCGTGGTTTTTTTTTTTCTTTCTTCTTTGTACATACTACTATAGTATAGTAGCTTACTGTAGCAGTCTGCGGTGCTGCTGAGCTGACAGTGTCCAGCAGGTCCGTCATCAGTCATCATTACCTAATAAATATATTATCTACCTGTCCGGCTGCAGTACTAGTGATATTATATATACATACATATATATATTGATTTCATATCATTATCATCCAGTCTATATTAGCAGCAGACACAGTACGGTAGTCCACGGCTGTAGCTACCTCTGTGTCGGCACTCGGCAGTCCATCCATAAGTATACTAGTATCCATCCATCTCCATTGTTTACCTGAGGTGCCTTTTAGTTGTGCCTATTAAAATATGGAGAACAAAAATGTTGAGGTTCCAAAATTAGGGAAAGATCAAGATCCACTTCCACCTCGTGCTGAAGCTGCTGCCACTAGTCATGGCCGAGACGATGAAATGCCAGCAACGTCGTCTGCCAAGGCCGATGCCCAATGTCATAGTACAGAGCATGTCAAATCCAAAACACCAAATATCAGTAAAAAAAGGACTCCAAAACCTAAAATAAAATTGTCGGAGGAGAAGCGTAAACTTGCCAATATGCCATTTACCACACGGAGTGGCAAGGAACGGCTGAGGCCCTGGCCTATGTTCATGGCTAGTGGTTCAGCTTCACATGAGGATGGAAGCACTCAGCCTCTCGCTAGAAAAATGAAAAGACTCAAGCTGGCAAAAGCAGTAGCACCGCAAAGAACTGTGCGTTCTTCGAAATCCCAAATCCACAAGGAGAGTCCGACTCCAATTGTGTCGGTTGCGATGCCTGACCTTCCCAACACTGGACGTGAAGAGCATGCGCCTTCCACCATTTGCACGCCCCCTGCAAGTGCTGGAAGGAGCACCCGCAGTCCAGTTCCTGATAGTCAGATTGAAGATGTCAGTGTTGAAGTACACCAGGATGAGGAGGATATGGGTGTTGCTGGCGCTGGGGAGGAAATTGACCAGGAGGATTCTGATGGTGAGGTGGTTTGTTTAAGTCAGGCACCCGGGGAGACACCTGTTGTCCGTGGGAGGAATATGGCCACTGACATGCCTGGTGAAAATACCAAAAAAATCAGCTCTTCGGTGTGGAAGTATTTCAACAGAAATGCGGACAACAGGTGTCAAGCCGTGTGTTGCCTTTGTCAAGCTGTAATAAGTAGGGGTAAGGACGTTAACCACCTCGGAACATCCTCCCTTATACGTCACCTGCAGCGCATTCATAATAAGTCAGTGACAAGTTCAAAAACTTTGGGTGACAGCGGAAGCAGTCCACTGACCAGTAAATACCTTCCTCTTGTAACCAAGCTCACGCAAACCACCCCACCAACTCCCTCAGTGTCAATTTCCTCCTTCCCCAGGAATGCCAATAGTCCTGCAGGCCATGTCACTGGCAATTCTGACGATTCCTCTCCTGCCTGGGATTCCTCCGATGCATCCTTGCGTGTAACGCCTACTGCTGCTGGCGCTGCTGTTGTTGCTGCTGGGAGTCGATGGTCATCCCAGAGGGGAAGTCGTAAGACCACTTTTACTACTTCCACCAAGCAATTGACTGTCCAACAGTCCTTTGCGAGGAAGATGAAATATCACAGCAGTCATCCTACTGCAAAGCGAATAACTGAGGCCTTGGCATCCTGGGTGGTGAGAAACGTGGTTCCGGTATCCATCATTACTGCAGAGCCAACTAGAGACTTGTTGGAGGTACTGTGTCCCCGGTACCAAATACCATCTAGGTTCCATTTCTCTAGGCAGGCGATACCGAAAATGTACACAGACCTCAGAAAAAGAGTCACCAGTGTCCTAAAAAATGCAGCTGTACCCAATGTCCACTTAACCACGGACATGTGGACAAGTGGAGCAGGGCAGGGTCAGGACTATATGACTGTGACAGCCCACTGGGTAGATGTATGGACTCCCGCCGCAAGAACAGCAGCGGCGGCACCAGTAGCAGCATCTCGCAAACGCCAACTCTTTCCTAGGCAGGCTATGCTTTGTATCACCGGTTTCCAGAATACGCACACAGCTGAAAACCTCTTACGGCAACTGAGGAAGATCATCGCGGAATGGCTTACCCCAATTGGACTCTCCTGTGGATTTGTGGCATCGGACAACGCCAGCAATATTGTGTGTGCATTAAATATGGGCAAATTCCAGCACGTCCCATGTTTTGCACATACCTTGAATTTGGTGGTGCAGAATTATTTAAAAAACGACAGGGGCGTGCAAGAGATGCTGTCGGTGGCCAGAAGAATTGCGGGACACTTTCGGCGTACAGGCACCACGTACAGAAGACTGGAGCACCACCAAAAACTACTGAACCTGCCCTGCCATCATCTGAAGCAAGAAGTGGTAACGAGGTGGAATTCAACCCTCTATATGCTTCAGAGGTTGGAGGAGCAGCAAAAGGCCATTCAAGCCTATACAATTGAGCACGATATAGGAGGTGGAATGCACCTGTCTCAAGCGCAGTGGAGAATGATTTCAACGTTGTGCAAGGTTCTGATGCCCTTTGAACTTGCCACACGTGAAGTCAGTTCAGACACTGCCAGCCTGAGTCAGGTCATTCCCCTCATCAGGCTTTTGCAGAAGAAGCTGGAGACATTGAAGGAGGAGCTAACACGGAGCGATTCCGCTAGGCATGTGGGACTTGTGGATGGAGCCCTTAATTCGCTTAACAAGGATTCACGGGTGGTCAATCTGTTGAAATCAGAGCACTACATTTTGGCCACCGTGCTCGATCCTAGATTTAAAGCCTACCTTGGATCTCTCTTTCCGGCAGACACAAGTCTGCTGGGGTTGAAAGACCTGCTGGTGAGAAAATTGTCAAGTCAAGCGGAACGCGACCTGTCAACATCTCCTCCTTCACATTCTCCCGCAACTGGGGGTGCGAGGAAAAGGCTCAGAATTCCGAGCCCACCCGCTGGCGGTGATGCAGGGCAGTCTGGAGCGACTGCTGATGCTGACATCTGGTCCGGACTGAAGGACCTGACAACGATTACGGACATGTCGTCTACTGTCACTGCATATGATTCTCTCAACATTGAAAGAATGGTGGAGGATTATATGAGTGATCGCATCCAAGTAGGCACGTCACACAGTCCGTACTTATACTGGCAGGAAAAAGAGGCAATTTGGAGGCCCTTGCACAAACTGGCTTTATTCTACCTAAGTTGCCCTCCCACAAGTGTGTACTCCGAAAGAGTGTTTAGTGCCGCCGCTCACCTTGTCAGCAATCGGCGTACGAGGTTACATCCAGAAAATGTGGAGAAGATGATGTTCATTAAAATGAATTATAATCAATTCCTCCGTGGAGACATTGACCAGCAGCAATTGCCACCACAAAGTACACAGGGAGCTGAGATGGTGGATTCCAGTGGGGACGAATTGATAATCTGTGAGGAGGGGGATGTACACGGTGATATATCGGAGGATGATGATGAGGTGGACATCTTGCCTCTGTAGAGCCAGTTTGTGCAAGGAGAGATTAATTGCTTCTTTTTTGGTGGGGGTCCAAACCAACCCGTCATTTCAGTCACAGTCGTGTGGCAGACCCTGTCACTGAAATGATGGGTTGGTTAAAGTGTGCATGTCCTGTTTATACAACATAAGGGTGGGTGGGAGGGCCCAAGGACAATTCCATCTTGCACCTCTTTTTTCTTTAATTTTTCTTTGCGTCATGTGCTGTTTGTGGAATGTTTTTTGGAAGGGCCATCCTGCGTGACACTGCAGTGCCACTCCTAGATGGGCCCGGTGTTTGTGTCGGCCACTAGGGTCGCTTATCTTACTCACACAGCTACCTCATTGCGCCTCTTTTTTTCTTTGCGTCATGTGCTGTTTGGGGAGGGTTTTTTGGAAGGGCCATCCTGCGTGACACTGCAGTGCCACTCCTAGATGGGCCCGGTGTTTGTGTCGGCCACTAGGGTCGCTTATCTTACTCTCACAGCTACCTCATTGCGCCTCTTTTTTTCTTTGCGTCATGTGCTGTTTGGGGAGGGTTTTTTGGAAGGGTCATCCTGCGTGACACTGCAGTGCCACTCCTAGATGGGCCCGGTGTTTGTGTCGGCCACTAGGGTCGCTTATCTTACTCACACAGCTACCTCATTGCGCCTCTTTTTTTCTTTGCGTCATGTGCTGTTTGGGGAGGGTTTTTTGGAAGGGCCATCCTGCGTGACACTGCAGTGCCACTCCTAGATGGGCCCGGTGTTTGTGTCGGCCACTAGGGTCGCTTATCTTACTCACACAGCTACCTCATTGCGCCTCTTTTTTTCTTTGCGTCATGTGCTGTTTGGGGAGGGTTTTTTGGAAGGGACATCCTGCGTGACACTGCAGTGCCACTCCTAGATGGGCCCGGTGTTTGTGTCGGCCACTAGGGTCGCTTATCTTACTCACACAGCTACCTCATTGCGCCTCTTTTTTTCTTTGCGTCATGTGCTGTTTGGGGAGGGTTTTTTGGAAGGGACATCCTGCGTGACACTGCAGTGCCACTCCTAGATGGGCCCGGTGTTTGTGTCGGCCACTAGGGTCGCTTATCTTACTCACACAGCTACCTCATTGCGCCTCTTTTTTTCTTTGCGTCATGTGCTGTTTGGGGAGGGTTTTTTGGAAGGGACATCCTGCGTGACACTGCAGTGCCACTCCTAGATGGGCCCGGTGTTTGTGTCGGCCACTAGGGTCGCTTATCTTACTCACACAGCTACCTCATTGCGCCTCTTTTTTTCTTTGCATCATGTGCTGTTTGGGGAGGGTTTTTTGGAAGGGACATCCTGCGTGACACTGCAGTGCCACTCCTAGATGGGCCCGGTGTTTGTGTTGGCCACTAGGGTCGCTTATCTTACTCACACAGCTACCTCATTGCGCCTCTTTTTTTCTTTGCGTCATGTGCTGTTTGGGGAGGGTTTTTTGGAAGGGACATCCTGCGTGACACTGCAGTGCCACTCCTAGATGGGACCGGTGTTTGTGTCGGCCACTAGGGTCGCTTATCTTACTCACACAGCTACCTCATTGCGCCTCTTTTTTTCTTTGCGTCATGTGCTGTTTGGGGAGGGTTTTTTGGAAGGGCCATCCTGCGTGACACTGCAGTGCCACTCCTAGATGGGCCCGGTGTTTGTGTCGGCCACTAGGGTCGCTTATCTTACTCACACAGCTACCTCATTGCGCCTCTTTTTTTCTTTGCGTCATGTGCTGTTTGGGGAGGGTTTTTTGGAAGGGACATCCTGCGTGACACTGCAGTGCCACTCCTAGATGGGACCGGTGTTTGTGTCGGCCACTAGGGTCGCTTATCTTACTCACACAGCTACCTCATTGCGCCTCTTTTTTTCTTTGCGTCATGTGCTGTTTGGGGAGGGTTTTTTGGAAGGGCCATCCTGCGTGACACTGCAGTGCCACTCCTAGATGGGCCCGGTGTTTGTGTCGGCCACTAGGGTCGCTTATCTTACTCACACAGCTACCTCATTGCGCCTCTTTTTTTCTTTGCGTCATGTGCTGTTTGGGGAGGGTTTTTTGGAAGGGACATCCTGCGTGACACTGCAGTGCCACTCCAAGATGGGCCCGGTGTTTGTGTCGGCCACTAGGGTCGCTTATCTTACTCACACAGCTACCTCATTGCGCCTCTTTTTTTCTTTGCGTCATGTGCTGTTTGGGGAGGGTTTTTTGGAAGGGACATCCTGCGTGACACTGCAGTGCCACTCCTAGATGGGCCCGGTGTTTGTGTCGGCCACTAGGGTCGCTTATCTTACTCACACAGCTACCTCATTGCGACTCTTTTTTTCTTTGCGTCATGTGCTGTTTGGGGAGGGTTTTTTGGAAGGGACATCCTGCGTGACACTGCAGTGCCACTCCTAGATGGGCCCGGTGTTTGTGTCGGCCACTAGGGTCGCTTATCTTACTCACACAGCTACCTCATTGCGCCTCTTTTTTTCTTTGCGTCATGTGCTGTTTGGGGAGGGTTTTTTGGAAGGGACATCCTGCGTGACACTGCAGTGCCACTCCTAGATGGGCCCGGTGTTTGTGTTGGCCACTAGGGTCGCTTATCTTACTCACACAGCTACCTCATTGCGCCTCTTTTTTTCTTTGCGTCATGTGCTGTTTGGGGAGGGTTTTTTGGAAGGGACATCCTGCGTGACACTGCAGTGCCACTCCTAGATGGGCCCGGTGTTTGTGTCGGCCACTAGGGTCGCTTAGCTTACTCACACAGCTACCTCATTGCGCCTCTTTTTTTCTTTGCGTCATGTGCTGTTTGGGGGGGGGGGGTTTGGAAGGGACATCCTGCATGACACTGCAGTGCCACTCCTAGATGGGCCCGGTGTTTGTGTCGGCCACTAGGGTCGCTTATCTTACTCACACAGCTACCTCATTGCGCCTCTTTTTTTCTTTGCGTCATGTGCTGTTTGGGGAGGGTTTTTTGGAAGGGACATCCTGCGTGACACTGCAGTGCCACTCCTAGATGGGCCCGGTGTTTGTGTCGGCCACTAGGGTCGCTTATCTTACTCACACAGCTACCTCATTGCGCCTCTTTTTTTCTTTGCGTCATGTGCTGTTTGGGGAGGGTTTTTTGGAAGGGACATCCTGCGTGACACTGCAGTGCCACTCCTAGATGGGCCCGGTGTTTGTGTCGGCCACTAGGGTCGCTTATCTTACTCACACAGCTACCTCATTGCGCCTCTTTTTTTCTTTGCGTCATGTGCTGTTTGGGGAGGGTTTTTTGGAAGGGACATCCTGCGTGACACTGCAGTGCCACTCCTAGATGGGCCCGGTGTTTGTGTCGGCCACTAGGGTCGCTTAGCTTAGTCATCCAGCGACCTAGGTGCAAATTTTAGGACTAAAAATAATATTGTGAGGTGTGTGGTATTCAGAATAGACTGAAAATGAGTGTAAATTATGGTTTTTGAGGTTAATAATACTTTGGGATCAAAATGACCCCCAAATTCTATGATTTAAGCAGTTTTTTAGTGTTTTTAAAAAAAAACACCCGAATCCAAAACACACCCGAATCCGACAAAAAAAATTCGGTGAGGTTTTGCCAAAACGCGGTCGAACCCAAAACACGGCCGCGGAACCGAACCCAAAACCAAAACACAAAACCCGAAAAATTTCCGGCGCTCATCTCTAGTTACAGCCTTATTCCAAAATGGCATTAATCCGTTTTTGTCCTAAAAATTCTACACAATACCCCATAATGACAACGTGAAAAAAGTTTTTTTTAGATTTTTGCAAATTTATTAAAAATAAAAAAAACTAAGAAATCACATGTACATAAGTATTCACAGCCTTTGCCATAAAGCTTAAAATTCAGCTCAGGTGCATCCTGTTTCCACTGATCATCCTTGAGATGTTTCTACAGCTTAATTGGAGTCCACCTGTGGTAAAGTCAGGTGATTGGACATGATTTGGGAAGGTACACACCTGTCTATATAAGGTCCCACACTTGACAGTGCATGTCTGAGCACAAACCAAGCATGAAGTCAAAGGAATTGTCTGTAGACCTCCGAGACAGGATTGTCTCAAGGCACTAATCTGAGGAAGGGTACAGAAAAATATCTGCTGCTTTGAAGGTCCCAATGAGCACAGTGGCCTCCATCATCTGTAAATGGAAGAAGTCCGGAACCACCAGGACTCTTCCTAGAGCTGGCCGGCCGTCTAAACTGAGCAATCAGGGGAGAAGGGCCCAAGTCAGGGAGGTGACCAAGAACCCGATAGTTACTCTGTCAGAGCTACAGCATTCCTCTGCGGAGAGAGGAGAACCTTCCAGAAGGACAACCATCTCTGCAGCAATCCACCAATCAGGCCTGTATGGTGGAGTGGCCAGACGGAAGCCACTCCTTAGTAAAAAGCACATGGCAGCCCGCCTGGAGTTTGCCAAAATGCACCTGAAGGACTCTCAGGCCATGAGAAACAAAATTCTCTGGTCTGATGAGACAAAGATTGAACTCTTTGGTGTAAATGCCAGGCATCATGTTTGGAGGAAACCAGTCACCGCTCATCACCATTCCAATACCATCCTTACAGTGAAGTATGGGGGTGGCAGCAGCATGCTGCGGGGATGTTTTTTAGCAGCAGGAACTGGGAGACTAATCAGGATATAAAGAAAGATGAATGCAGCAATGTACAGAGACATCCTGGATGAAAACCTGCTCCAGAGCGCTCTTGACCTCAGACTGGGGCAACGGGTCATCTTTCAGCTGGACAACAACCCTAATCACACAGCCAAGATATCAAAGGAGTGGCTTCAGGAGAACTCTGTGAATGTCCTTGAGTGGCCCAGCCAGAGCCCAGACTTGAATCCGATTGAACATCTCTGGAGAGATCTAAAAATGGCTGTGCACCGACGCTTCCCATCCAACCTGATGGACCTTGAGAGGTGCTGCAAAGAGGAATGGACAAAACTGGCCAAAGATAGGTGTGCCAAGCTTGTGGCATCATATTCAAAAAGACTTGAGGCTGTAATTGCTGCCCAAGGCGCATCAACAAAGTATTGAGCAAAGGCTGTGAATACTTATGTACGTGATTTCTTAGTTTTTTATTTTTAATAAATTTGCAAAAATCTCAAAAAACTTTTTCCACGCTGTCATTATGGGGTATTGTGTGTAGAATTTTGAGGGGGTGGGGGAATGAATTTATTCAATTTTTTAGTAAGGCTGTAACTTAACAAAATGTGGAAAAAGTGAAGCGCTGTGAATACTTTCCGGATGCACTGTAGCCATTATTGCAGTTTTACATATTCATGCAAATGCATCCAGCTCTCCATACGCCCCGTCGTGACACGTATATTATTCACCACTGCACGAAACCAACGCAAGGTGGTCTAGTTGGATCCTGGTCAGGGTTTAGGGGGGTTGTGATCCGGGACCCCCCGGGAGAGAGCAGCCAGGTCGGCTCAGCAGGGGGGATGCGGGACAGGGCTATGATGTATAGAGGGGGCGGTGCGGAGGCGGAACATTGAAGCCACACACCCCTGCTCTGTAATGCCGATATTACCAGCATTGTACTGCAGGGGGCGTGGCTATGATGACGCAATTCAGCAAGAATCGCATCATCGACTGCCCGGACCACCCACTTTACTCACTAAGTGGGCGGACGGACAGAGGTGGGCCTTAAAAATCCGGAGACCTGCTTGTTCTTCCGGGGAGTCGGGAAGGCCGCGCAATTTTCGTGAGCCTCCCGTCCATTCCGGGAGAGTAGGCAAGCGTGTACTGTACAAGAATAGCTCAGGACTGCAGACATAGAGCTCAGGACCAGATGCTTCTCCCACGGGCAGCGTTACGTGGCTTGCTCACCAGTTAGTAGCCCCAAGCATATTATTGTGTCACACCCTGAAGGAAAAACTGCAAATATTGTTTATAAAGAAAGTGTGTGATCAGTGTGTACAATATAAACTATACATCACAGTATTAGATGCCACTACTGTCTTTGTAACATTAGTTCCACTGAGTAATAACGGAGATCCACGAAAGCGAAGCCACGGCAATCACTAGTATATAATATAGCAGATATATACACAATAATATACAATATATAGATGTTCTTGAGGCAAGAATCCCTCTTATCCTTTGTAGGCCGGGGTTGTCACACAGACCTAGGGAAACTATAGATCGGTCCGAGTTTGTGAGGTCACGGAGTGATGTCATTCTCAGAGTGGCCACAAGGTTCCCTGTGAGGCAAAAAGATACAATTATTGTAATAACATCAAACCCAGCCCAACATCCACTTTACACATGTAATTACAGTGACTGGGGGCAGGTGCCGCTCACCTCTCTGCCATAGAAGGAGAAAGTGCACCGGATTCTCCATACCTACCTAGATCACCACACCCCACTGGTAATGCCACATCTCTGTGTCCACCTGGCTTCTGGCCAAAAGATGGGAGGATTAGGTAGGTATGGGGAGGAAAAGGTGTACTAGGGGGGTGATAAAGCCAAATATTTATCTTACTGAAAACCCTCTAAAAGGTTAAAGAACACAGTACGCTATTGGCGTATGGAATACCTTAAGGGTACGCACGTTGCGTATCTAACGCTTAGCCGTGGTCGAGACGCACGAGCGGCACGTTCGCTCACGGCTTAGAGCGTACAGGCAAGCACGCTATAGGCTGCCGACTAACGTAATGATACGCTATCAGCGTAGCGGATGCTTGGGACCACGAGGAGATCACAAGCGGCGCTGACGCTCACAGTGTTAAACCTTTTTAACTATACCATAAACAATATACTTATACTGTAAACCCTTGTGCAGTGATAAGACGTAAATGCAACACAGTGTAACCTTGTTAGTATGAGCGTATGTGACGCTCAGAGAACCCCTTAGCAATATAATAAACACTCAAATACCGGTCTAAGGGTCTAACGCCTTTTAAGGAAAAGAATGAACGTTCAAAAAGAATAATACAATACAAGTTATACACTACCAAAATAACATAGAATATCTAACCAAGTAACTACACATAAAATACAATAGAGATACAATTACTTTTAAAGGGGGAAAGGAGAGAGAGAGAGAGAAAAAGTGAGAGAGAACGAGAGAGAATGGCTTATAATAACAATAAAGACAATATGATTGCAGAGAACCTTACGCACAAAGGGAAACAATCGCATGCGCCTTCTGGATATCCAGCTCCCGATTATCAGTGATGAGAACCGTTGAAGAGAATAGAGAGCTGGCCCAGATCGGCTTGTCCTTTTATACCCTACACAAAATACAGTACAATGGTCCCTATATTCTTATTGTTCATTGGACTCAGGAATTCGTCTTCGCATTATAACAAAAGGTCATAGGTTGGTTCATACAGGTGGGCTGTGACTATTCCTAACAGCTCAGGTGGGAGGGAAACTGGGTTTCCCGCCGCATGGATAATAAAGTGCAAATAATAGTAAATGTCCATAAACTTCTTATGTCCATAACTATTCGCACGAGCGATTAATCTGCTTCAAACCAACACCGGAATATTGCTAATTAAATACTCTTCCGATGGATACTAAACACCACTGTATAACCCCTGTCTGACCCTTCGTATCAAACAAAGAGGGATCTCTTTGTCTATGAACATGCTACATTAACTAAACTTTCAGATTCTATCAAAGGGACCATAATCTACAAAATACATTATATGGTTAAAATATGTAACGATTGAGTCGCCCGCTAGACGCACATAAACTTTACCGTAAATGCGCATACCGTGCGCCTGCGGGTGCACGCAACAGCGAGTATGCGCACGCACGGGAGAGCCCATGCAAATATGGCAATGTGTAGCGTGATATTTTTCTGACTTTGACAGGGGGCAGCCTTAGTCATTTATACTAGGCGCCACAATTTCTGATGCTCCCCACTGTTAGGGTAGTCGGGTAGACACACAGAAAAGACACCAGTGGGCAGAGTGGAACAGACACAGAGAAGACACCAGTGGGCAGAGCGGAACAGACACAGAGAAGACACCAGTGGGCAGAGCGGAACAGACACAGAGAAGACACCAGTGGGCAGAGCGGAACAGACACAGAGAAGACACCAGTGGGCAGAGCGGAACAGACACAGAGAAGACACCAGTGGGCAGAACGGAACAGACACAGAGAAGACACCAGTGGGCAGAGCGGAACAGACACAGAGAAGACACCAGTGGGCAGAGCGGAACAGACACAGAGAAGACACCAGTGGGCAGAGCGGAACAGACACAGAGAAGACACCAGTGGGCAGAGCGGAACAGACACAGAGAAGACACCAGTGGGCAGAGCTGAACAGACACAGAGAAGACACCAGTGGGCAGAGCGGAACAGACACAGAGAAGAAACCAGTGGGCAGAGCGGAACAGACACAGAGAAGACACCAGTGGGCAGAGCGGAACAGACACAGAGAAGACACCAGTGGGCAGAGCGGATGCGCAGCAGGAGAAGGCCGCGCACTGTAGCGTAGTATTAGCGCAGAGTGGGTCCGGTTCACCTGTGAGCAGTATAAGCAACAGCAGACCTAAAGCAGGAGGTAGGATATAAGAGGGTAGCTCTGGCACGCAGTAACGCGGCACACCGGGTAGATGGTGGCTAATGCCCCTGCAGCTGGGAAATAACGACTTTCATCCCCAAGGAAGGAGGAGAAATGAGGGCACAGATCGGAGTAGTTCCCTGCTGCACCCGTGCATATGTCTCATGATAATAATAATAATAATAATAATAATGAAACATACGGATTCACCTGCACCCCCATCCCCCCAGGTCTCAGCCAGGCCAGGGGGGGGGCAGGAAAACCGATTAGGGGATCCCCTGTGATTTTCCTCTAACCAGCACTAGGCTTTACCAGCCCAGGTTGGTGACACCATAGAGGGGAGCCTGCACTATGGCGTCCCCCCACCAGAGCCGTAACTAGGTGTGTGCGAGTGGTGCCTCGCACACAGCGCAGGGCCCTGGGGAGCGCACTATCACTGTCCTGTTTAGAAGACCAGTACCTTCGGAGGGACATTGCTGAATTGCAGGCACCCTTCCCAGAGGAGCACTGCGCTGCGCAAATGGCACAGTTCATACGGCGCCTAGATAATGTGCTGGAGCACGGAGGGCCAGCCGGCTGCAGTCCACCTCGGAGCATGGAGACCCCCCAGCATACCCCAGCCGTAGGTGCCTCATCTCCACTGTACGGGGCAGAGAGGACCCGCCATAATCTCCCTGCCACAGACTGCCTCAGCTCCGCTGTACGGAGCAGCGATGACCCGCCAGCATCTCCCCGCCACAGACTGCCTCAGCTCCGCTGTATGGAGCGAGGAGAACCCACCAGCAAACCCTAGCCATAGGCGCCTCAGCTCCATTGCCCAGCTGCAGCCCACCTCAGCACCGCAGCACCAGCCAGTGTCACAGTGAGAGGACTGAGCATGTAGGCTGTCCGAGACACATGTAAGTTGGAGGGGTCTCACAGGGGACAGAGTGGTGCATTTACATGGGGACTGGAGGGGGGGGTGCATTTACATGGGGACAGGAGGGGGGTGCATTTACATGGGGGCAGGGTGACTGCGTTTACATGGGGACAGGGGGGGGTGCATTTACAGGGGGACAGGACGGGGGTGCATTTACATGGGGACAGGAGGGGGGTGCATTTACATGGGGGCAGGCTGACTGCGTTTACATGGGGACAGGGGGAGGGTGCATTTACAGGGGGACAGGACGGGGGTGCATTTACATGGGGACAGGAGGGGGGTGCATTTACATGGGGGCAGGGTGAGTGCATGCCCGAGCCGTAACTAGGTGTGTGCCGATGGTGCCTTGCCCACAGCGCTAATGCACTGAGGGCGCACCATCGAGCATCACACCCGCACGGGCGCGGATTCACTGCTTTAGGCGGCGCCGCCTGTGTCCCGCTGAAGCCGCTGCCGCCCGATTGTGTCCTGCTGCTGAATCCGCCGCCCGCCCGCCTGTGTCCCGCTGAAGCCGCTGCCGCCCGATTATGTCCTGCTGCTGAAGCCGCCACCCGCCCGCCTGTGTCCCGCTGAAGCCGCCGCCCACGCACATGTGTCCCGCTGAAGCCGCCGCCCGCCCGCCTGCCTGTGTCCAGCTTAAGCCGCCACTGCTGCTGAGGTCCAGGCAGCTCTGCGGCTGAGTTTCTCTGCCTGTGAAGTGGACAGTCAGGAGGAGTCAGGAGCAGGCAACAGCGCTGGAAGAACGTACACATCACGTAAGTGCCTACACAGACACTACACTATACTACACTACACTACACTACACTATGCTACAATACACTACACTATGTTACGCTACACTTCACTACACTATATTACACTACACTTCACTACAGTACACTACACTACACTACAGTACACTACACTACGCTACAGTACACTACACTATGTTACGCTACACTTCACTACACTATATTACACTACACTTCACTACAGTACACTACACTACAGTATATTAGACTACACCACAGTACACTTCACTACACTACACTACACTCTAAGGGTAGGGGGGGTGTAAGGGGGAATCTGCCTGCCGTACTGTGTTAAAGGGGGACTCTGCCTGTCATAATGTGTAAAAGGGAGACCTATCCTGCCGTAACGTATAAAAGGTGGACGCTGTCTGCCGTAACGTGTAAAAGGTGGACTCTGTCTGCTGTTATGTGTAAAAAGGGGACGCTGTCTGCCGTAATGTGTAAAAAGGGGACACTGTCTGCCGTAATGTGTAAAAAGGGGGACGCTGGCTGCCGTAATGTGTAAAAAGGGGACGCTGTCTGCCGTAATGTGTAAACAAGGGGACGCGGTCTGCCGTTATGTGTAAAAAGGGGACGCTGTCTGCCGTAATGTGTAAAAAGGGGACGTTGTCTGCCATAATGTGTAAAAAGGGGACGCTGTCTACCCGTAATGTGTAACGCTGTCTGCCATAATGTGTAAAAAGGGGAATCTGTCCACCGTAATGTGAAAAAGGGGCTCTACCTGGTGTAGTGGCGCTACTGTGCAGTGTCATTTGAATAATGGAGACTACTGTGCACCATTATATGAATTGGTATTATTTTGTGGCCACACCCCTTTTCCGTGAAGCCACGCCCCTATGCCCCCCCACCATGGTTCCAGCCAGTCTCAAGGCCAGTTAGTTCCAGGGCTAGGGGGCTGTGTGGGTGAAATATCCTGTGTGCATGTAATGGTCATGTAGCCTGAGATACGGGCTGTACCTGGCAGGGACGTGCGGTGAGGTGAATGGAGCGTCCAGAATAAGCTCAGAATAAGCCCCTTAGTCTCTGCCATTATTAGTAAATAAGTACCTGCTCTTGGCTAGGGCGGTTTCCGGTGCTGCCGCGGTGCCTTAGACTTGGTGCGTGGCTGTGGTCTTGGCGGCTGCTCATTTGGGTGATTTGCTGGTAGAGCCGGCTTGCTGGGTTGTGCAGTCAGCGTTTGGTGATGCCCGGGCACCCTGTCCGTCTGCTCCTGCGGTGGCGGGTGCCTCTGGTTGGCTTGCTTGCCTCTCCTGGCTGTTGACTTAGTCGGCGCCTGTTGTCTGTGCGGGGCTGGAGGATTCTGGTTGGCGCTGTGATCTGGCACATCTATGGGCGGGCCAGGCGGTATAGGTAATGTGCGTTGCTGCATGTTCATCTGCGTTCTGTCGTAGCTCGGCGTCCCGTCTTCCTCTGCAGGGAAAACACAGCATGCAGTCACCGTACAGTATAAACGGAGAAATGCGCCAGGCGGGATGTGACAGCGGCCATATTGGTGACATCTCAGATGTATCAGTCATAGTGACCCCTGTGATACATCAGACTATCCATTAATTCCCGCCCGATGTATCACAGGGGTCACTATGATTGATACATCTGAGATGTCACTGATAGTTTTTTGTTTTATCTACAGATGGAGCCCTGCTCATCTATCCCTGTAATAGGAGTAACTAAGCCAGGGCTGTCCCCCTTAATCCCCTGCTGTATTGTTCTCTCTGTATTGTACATTAGATGAAAGGCTTATGCTAATAAGCCTTGGTGCACCTAGGTGCAGCAGAGAAGACTAGATGAGCAAGGCTCCATCTGTATATCTATGCCCCATCTGAGCATGCCGGCTGAGCAGAGTGGCCGGCCCGGCCCATCAGCCTTTCCGCCATTTATCAGAAGGTCCAGACTGCCAGTCCACCCCTGCTGTAGGGTTGTGAAGTGCCCAAGGGGTCAATCCCATTCTCCCAGAGAGGGGCAGACAGTCCAATAC
Source organism: Pseudophryne corroboree (assembly GCF_028390025.1). NCBI lineage: Eukaryota > Metazoa > Chordata > Amphibia > Anura > Myobatrachidae > Pseudophryne > Pseudophryne corroboree. The sequence continues at coordinate 1,049,209,820 of NC_086445.1, forward strand.
TACACTACATAATACACTATACTACACACTACCATATTTCAGTGAAAACATTTCCCACATCTAAAATCACTGACTGTACGACAAGAGCCACCTGTGTATGTGAGACACAGGCATGTGAAGGGAATAATAAAAAACAAATTACGCGGTCTTCCTAAAAATGACAAAATTCCCCCCCCCCCCCCGATTGATCTCACCCATAATGCTTTGCCATTGCTAAGTGCTAGCTCAAGAGCTGAATTCTGCGGAGTGCTCACTTTCTTCCTGACTGAACCCAAAATGCAATAACCTCCTCATTTATTCAGGCTTAAGGTAAATCAAACAATTCTCTGCATAAATGTTGTGTTGTGAAAATCAAGCCTATCTGACCTGGAAATTCTTTAAGAACTCAAAGACAGAATGTTATTAAATGGGACTTAATATGATAAAAAGTTGCATTGCTGCTCCTTTAGGGCAGGGTTGTCTACAGTCCGGAGCAACAGCAAAGATTGGTGACTGGCTGTTTATAAACACACTGCTGATGCTGATTGGTGCTCATTATTGGCGTTATTTCTGCTGTAGTCAGGTGGGTACACACTTAGCAATAAATTAAACAACGTCACTCATTTTGACCCTTCCTGAGCGACGTTGTTTGATATATCGCTAAGTGTGTATGTTGCTGCCGACAAGCGATGCGCAGCCTGTGGGTCGTTAACGACCCTCGCTGTCTGCCATGCATGCCCGGCCGCGGCGTGACGTCACTGTGCGATATCATTGTCATATTGCTCAATATGTACGCACTGCTGCCAACCACCGCGGCAGGGAAGGGGACACAGTAGGCGACGTCACTCATACAGCACATGGCCGAGTGTCTACCCACCCTTAGAGAGTTTTAATGTTTTATCGATGTCTAATGGCAAATGCGTATTTTTAAAACAAAACAAATGGTACAAAATATTTGTATAATTGTATGTGATAGTGCTTGACCTAATCTGGGGACAAATGCTATTGATGCAGACTTGTCAATGGCATGCGATGTATACACCTCACTATATGTATGTAAATAGGCTATTTTTAATTAACTTTCTATTTTACAGTAAATAAAGTGCAAAATGCATCAAACTCGCCCCCATAAAGATGTTCATGTTTTGATCCATCTGCTAATAATAATGTATCGTTTTCTAATTATCATGCAACTATCAAGGCAGCTACATTCGTGACCCCGCCCCCTTCTTCCTCTGCTATCACATGACCCCCCAGGAGCTTCCTGACTGCCTGGCTCAGTGTTAGCCATATAAATCTCCCCCATAGAGCAGTACCATATAGTAAGTGGCCATCGATGGTTGCCAACTATGCAGTGAATGACCATCGAGGGTTTCACCAACCCATGGTCGTCCCTGTTCTTTGGAAGACTGGCCAGTGGTGACCAAACAAAACCTGGCGGCGGGCTTCGCGGGTGCTGTGCCATTGATGGAGGGAAACCACCTGGTTCTCCCCCATTAATGTAAGAAACATTCAATGTTGGCCATGTACCATGATTATGAATCATCGATGGTCGATGGCCATCCCTATAGAGCAGTTGTGTAAAGGAACTTTATACAAGAGGCCTTCAGGAGAAATCTACCTGTTCCAGCTTCATGGATAGAGGTATAAAAGCTGTAGTGTGACCATTGTATGTCAGATCTATTCCTAGCGATGATGTAGGGTTTCTGAATGCACATTTGTAGAATAAGAATACAGCGACAGACTAGGCAGTGATCCCCTGGCTGTGCACCGCAGTATCGCTTCTCTGGCATTGAGAAAAGCTGTAGTGTGACCATTGTATGACAGATCTATTCCTAGCGATGATGTAGGGTTTCTGAATGCACATTTGTAGAATAAGAATACAGCGACAGACTAGGCAGTGATCCCCTGGCTGTGCACCGCAGTATCGCTTCTCTGGCATTGCGAAAAGCTGTAGTGTGACCATTGTATGCCAGATCTATTCCTAGCGATGATGTAAGGTTTCTGAATGCACATTTGTAGAATAAGAATACAGCGACAGACTAGGCAGTGATCCCCTGGCTGTGCACCGCAGTATCGCTTCTCTGGCATTGAGAATAGCTGTAGTGTGACCATTGTATGTCAGATCTATTCCTAGCGATGATGTAGGGTTTCTGAATGCACATTTGTAGAATAATAATACAGCGACAGACTAGGCAGTGATCCCCTGGCTGTGCACCGCAGTATCGCTTCTCTGGCATTGAGATAGCTGTAGTGTGACCATTGTATGCCAGATTTATTCCTAGCGATGATGTAGGGTTTCTGAATGCACATTTGTAGAATAAGAATACAGCGACAGACTAGGCAGTGATCCCCTGGCTGTGCACCGCAGTATCGCTTCTCTGGCATTGAGAATAGCTGTAGTGTGACCATTGTATGTCAGATTTATTCCTAGCGATGATGTAGGGTTTCTGAATGCACATTTGTAGAATAAGAATACAGCGACAGACTAGGCAGTGATCCTCTGGCTGTGCACCGCAGTATCGCTTCTCTGGCATTGAGAATAGCTGTAGTGTGACCATTGTATGTCAGATTTATTCCTAGCGATGATGTAGGGTTTCTGAATGCACATTTGTAGAATAATAATACAGCGACAGACTAGGCAGTGATCACCTGGCTGTGCACCGCAGTATCGCTTCTCTGGCATTGAGAAAAGCTGTAGTGTGACCATTGTATGCCAGATTTATTCCTAGCGATGATGTAGGGTTTCTGAATGCACATTTGTAGAATAAGAATACAGCGATAGACTAAGCAGTGATCCCCTGGCTGTGCACCGCAGTATCGCTTCTCTGGCATTGAGAATAGCTGTAGTGTGACCATTGTATGCCAGATTTATTCCTAGCGATGATGTAGGGTTTCTGAATGCACATTTGTAGAATAATAATACAGCGACAGACTAGGCAGTGATCCCCTGGCTGTGCACCGCAGTATCGCTTCTCTGGCATTGAGAAAAGCTGTAGTGTGACCATTGTATGCCAGATCTATTCCTAGCGATGATGTAGGGTTTCTGAATGCACATTTGTAGAATAAGAATACAGCGACAGACTAGGCAGTGATCCCCTGGCTGTGCACCGCAGTATCGCTTCTCTGGCATTGAGAAAAGCTGTAGTGTGACCATTGTATGTCAGATTTATTCCTAGCGATGATGTAGGGTTTCTGAATGCACATTTGTAGAATAAGAATACAGCGACAGACTAGGCAGTGATCCCCTGGCTGTGCACCGCAGTATCGCTTCTCTGGCATTGAGAAAAGCTGTAGTGTGACCATTGTATGCCAGATCTATTCCTAGCGACGATGTAGTGTTTCTGAATGCACATTGTAGAATAAGAATACAGAGATAGACTAGGCAGTGATCCCCTGGCTGTGCACCGCAGTATCGCTTCTCTGGCATTGGGAAAAGCTGTAGTGTGACCAATGTATGCCAGATTTATTCCTAGCGATGATGTAGGGTTTCTGAATGCACATTTGTAGAATAAGAATACAGCGACAGACTAGGCAGTGATCCCCTGGCTGTGCACCACAGTATCGCTTCTCTGGCATTGAGAAAAGCTGTAGTGTGACCATTGTATGTCAGATATATTCCTAGCGATGATGTAGGGTTTCTGAATGCACATTTGTAGAATAAGAATACAGCGATAGACTAGGCAGTGATCCCCTGGCTGTGCACCGCAGTATCGCTTCTCTGGCATTGAGAATAGCTGTAGTGTGACCATTGTATGACGGATTTATTCCTAGCGATGATGTAGGGTTTCTGAATGCACATTTGTAGAATAAGAATACAGCGACAGACTAGGCAATGATCCCCTGGCTGTGCACCGCAGTATCGCTTCTCTGGCATTGAGAAAAGCTGTAGTGTGACCATTGTATGCCAGATTTATTCCTAGCGATGATGTAAGGTTTCTGAATGCACATTTGTAGAATAAGAATACAGCGATAGACTAAGCAGTGATCCCCTGGCTGTGCACCGCAGTATCGCTTCTCTGGCATTGAGAAAAGCTGTAGTGTGACCATTGTATGCCAGATCTATTCCTAGCGATGATGTAGTGTTTCTGAATGCACATTTGTAGAATAAAAATACAGCGACAGACTAGGCAGTGATCCCCTGGCTGTGCACCGCAGTATCGCTTCTCTGGCATTGAGAATACCTGTAGTGTGACCATTGTATGCCGGATTTATTCCTAGCGATGATGTAAGGTTTCTGAATGCACATTTGTAGAATAAGAATACAGCGACAGACTAGGCAGTGATCCCCTGGCTGTGCACCGCAGTATCGCTTCTCTGGCATTGAGAAAAGCTGTAGTGTGACCATTGTATGCCAGATCTATTCCTAGCGATGATGTAAGGTTTCTGAATGCACATTTGTAGAATAAGAATACAGCGACAGACTAGGCAGTGATCCCCTGGCTGTGCACCGCAGTATCGCTTCTCTGGCATTGAGAAAAGCTGTAGTGTGACCATTGTATGCCAGATCTATTCCTAGCGATGATGTAGGGTTTCTGAATGCACATTTGTAGAATAAGAATACAATGATAGACTAGGCAGTGATCCCCTGGCTGTGCACCGCAGTATTGCTTCTCTGGCATTGGGAAAAGCTGTAGTGTGACCATTGTATGTCAGATTTATTCCTAGCGATGATGTAAGGTTTCTGAATGCACATTTGTAGAATAAGAATACAGCGATAGACTAGGCAGTGATCCCCTGACTGTGCACCGCAGTATCGCTTCTCTGGCATTGAGAAAAGCTGTAGTGTGACCATTGTATGCCAGATCTATTCCTAGCGATGATGTAAGGTTTCTGAATGCACATTTGTAGAATAAGAATACAGCGACAGACTAGGCAGTGATCCCCTGGCTGTGCACCGCAGTATCGCTTCTCTGGCATTGAGAAAAGCTGTAGTGTGACCATTGTATGCCAGATCTATTCCTAGCGATGATGTAGGGTTTCTGAATGCACATTTGTAGAATAAGAATACAATGATAGACTAGGCAGTGATCCCCTGGCTGTGCACCGCAGTATTGCTTCTCTGGCATTGGGAAAAGCTGTAGTGTGACCATTGTATGTCAGATTTATTCCTAGCGATGATGTAAGGTTTCTGAATGCACATTTGTAGAATAATAATACAGCGACAGACTAGGCAGTGATCACCTGGCTGTGCACCGCAGTATTGCTTCTCTGGCATTGGGAAAAGCTGTAGTGTGACCATTGTATGCCAGATTTATTCCTAGCGATGATGTAAGGTTTCTGAATGCACATTTGTAGAATAAGAATACAGGACAGACTAGGCAGTGATCCCCTGGCTGTGCACCGCAGCATCGCTTCTCTGGCATTGAGAATAGCTGTAGTGTGACCATTGTATGTCAGATCTATTCCTAGCGATGATGTAAGGTTTCTGAATGCACATTTGTAGAATAATAATACAGCGATAGACTAGGCAGTGATCCCCTGGCTGTGCACCGCAGTATTGCTTCTCTGGCATTGAGAAAAGCTGTGGGCTGGTGATGTGCCAGTAACACAGGATGCACAGTGCGGTGTCAGCACAGGATGCTTCTACAGATTTATCACATCTCTCATGTCATGTAGACATCCTCTAACACCACGCGGATCCGTAGCTGTACTGGTGAGTCCCAGCATCCTCTCTGTCACTCTCTGATTAGCTCCACATCCCCTCATGTAACACTATAGTCAGTCTTGTCTTATACGTCATTGTTACATTTACCATTCCATCACACGGTGCCTGGAGGTAATCAGGATAACGGGAGTGCGGTGCTGCGAAGCACAGAGAAAGGGGCACATCTGGCTACATCCCCTGGGAACGTGACTCGCGCGACAGAAGTGCCTTAACACTGTGAATTACTGCCGCATTCCTCCCACACTTATTACACAGAGTAATGAGGGGAATAAAAGGCAGAACGTCTGATGTGTCACATACACCCCATTTACATAGGGAGAGTCAGTGTGATCTGTGGGGTTCATGTTCCAGTACCAGACTCTAAGCACTACCCATTTATATAGGGAGAGTCAGTGTAATCTATGGGGTTCATGTTCCAGTACCAGGCTCTAAGCACACCCCATTTACATAGGGAGAGTCATTGTGATCTGTGGGGTTCATGTTCCAGTACCAGGCTCTAAGCACACCCCATTTACATAGGGAGAGTCAGTGTGATCTGTGGGGTTCATGTTCCAGTACCAGACTCTAAGCACACCCCATTTACATAGTGTGATCCGTGGGGTTCATGTTCCAGTACCAGGCTCTAAGCACACCCCATTTACATAGGGAGAGTCATTGTGATCTGTGGGGTTCATGTTCCAGTACCAGGCTCTAAGCACACCCCATTTACATAGGGAGAGTCAGTGTGATCTGTGGGGTTCATGTTCCAGTACCAGACTCTAAGCACACCCCATTTATATAGGGAGAGTCAGTGTGATCTGTGGGGTTCATGTTCCAGTACCAGGCTCTAAGCACACCCCATTTACATAGGGAGAGTCAGTGTGATCTGTGGGGTTCATATTCCAGTACCAGACTCTAAGCACACCCCATTTATATAGGGAGAGTCAGTGTGATCTGTGGGGTACATGTTCCAGCACCAGACTCTAAGCACACCCCATTTACATAGGGAGAGTCAGTGTGATCTGTGGGGTTCTACCAGACTCTAAGCACACCCCATTTACATAGGGAGGGTCAGTGTGATCTGTGGGGTTCATGTTCCAGTACCAGACTCTAAGCACACCCCATTTATATAGGGAGAGTCAGTGTGATCTGTGGGGTTCTACCAGACTCTAAGCACACCCCATTTACATAGGGAGAGTCAGTGTGATCTGTGGGGTTCATGTTCCAGTACCAGACTCTAAGCACACCCCATTTACATAGGGAGAGTCAGTGTAATCTATGGGGTTCATGTTCCAGTACCAGGCTCTAAGCACACCCCATTTACATAGGGAGAGTCATTGTGATCTGTGGGGTTCATGTTCCAGTACCAGGCTCTAAGCACACCCCATTTACATAGGGAGAGTCAGTGTGATCTGTGGGGTTCATATTCCAGTACCAGACTCTAAGCACACCCCATTTATATAGGGAGAGTCAGTGTGATCTGTGGGGTACATGTTCCAGCACCAGACTCTAAGCACACCCCATTTACATAGGGAGAGTCAGTGTGATCTGTGGGGTTCTACCAGACTCTAAGCACACCCCATTTACATAGGGAGGGTCAGTGTGATCTGTGGGGTTCATGTTCCAGTACCAGACTCTAAGCACACCCCATTTATATAGGGAGAGTCAGTGTGATCTGTGGGGTTCTACCAGACTCTAAGCACACCCCATTTACATAGGGAGAGTCAGTGTGATCTGTGGGGTTCATGTTCCAGTACCAGACTCTAAGCACACCCCATTTATATAGGGAGAGTCAGTGTGATCTGTGGGGTTCATGTTCCAGCACCAGACTCTAAGCACACCCCATTTACATAGGGAGAGTCAGTGTGATCTGTGGGGTTCATGTTCCAGTACCAGACTCTAAGCACACCCCATTTATATAGGGAGAGTCAGTGTGATCTGTGGGGTTCATGTTCCAGTACCAGACTCTAAGCACACCCCATTTACATAGGGAGAGTCAGTGTGATCTGTGGGGTTCATATTCCAGTACCAGACTCTAAGCACACCCCATTTATATAGTGTGATCCGTGGGGTTCATGTTCCAGTACCAGACTCTAAGCACACCCCATTTACATAGGGAGAGTCAGTGTGATCTGTGGGGTTCATGTTCCAGTACCAGACTCTAAGCACTACCCATTTATATAGGGAGAGTCAGTGTGATCCGTGGGGTTCATGTTCCAGTACCCGACTCTAAGCACACCCCATTTACATAGGGAGAGTCAGTGTGATCTATGGGGTTCATGTTCCAGTACCAGGCTCTAAGCACACCCCATTTACATAGGGAGAGTCAGTGTGATCTATGGGGTTCATGTTCCAGTACCAGACTCTAAGCACTCCCCATTTACATAGGGAGAGTCAGTGTGATCTGTGGGGTTCATATTCCAGTACCAGACTCTAAGCACACCCCATTTATATAGGGAGAGTCAGTGTGATCTGTGGGGTACATGTTCCAGCACCAGACTCTAAGCACACCCCATTTACATAGGGAGAGTCAGTGTGATCTGTGGGGTTCTACCAGACTCTAAGCACACCCCATTTACATAGGGAGAGTCAGTGTGATCTGTGGGGTTCATGTTCCAGTACCAGACTCTAAGCACACCCCATTTATATAGGGAGAGTCAGTGTGATCTGTGGGGTTCATGTTCCAGCACCAGACTCTAAGCACACCCCATTTACATAGGGAGAGTCAGTGTGATCTGTGGGGTTCATGTTCCAGTACCAGACTCTAAGCACACCCCATTTATATAGGGAGAGTCAGTGTGATCTGTGGGGTTCATGTTCCAGTACCAGACTCTAAGCACACCCCATTTACATAGGGAGAGTCAGTGTGATCTGTGGGGTTCATGTTCCAGTACCAGACTCTAAGCACACCCCATTTACATAGGGAGAGTCAGTGTGATCTGTGGGGTACATGTTCCAGTACCAGACACTAAGCACACCCCATTTATATAGGGAGAGTCAGTGTGATCTGTGGGGTACATGTTCCAGTACCAGACTCTAAGCACACCCCATTTACATAGGGAGAGTCAGTGTGATCTGTGGGGTTCATGTTCCAGTACCAGGCTCTAAGCACACCCCATTTACATAGGGAGAGTCAGTGTGATCCGTGGGGTTCATGTTCCAGTACCAGGCTCTAAGCACACCCCATTTACATAGGGAGAGTCAGTGTGATCTGTGGGGTTCTTGTTCCAGTACCAGACTCAAAGCACACCCCATTTACATAGGGAGAGTCAGTGTGATCTGTGGGGTTCATATTCCAGTACCAGACTCTAAGCACACCCCATTTATATAGGGAGAGTCAGTGTGATCTGTGGGGTTCATGTTCCAGTACCAGACTCTAAGCACACCCCATTTATATAGGGAGAGTCAGTGTGATCTGTGGGGTTCATGTTCCAGTACCAGACTCTAAGCACACCCCATTTACATAGGGAGAGTCAGTGTGATCTGTGGGGTTCTACCAGACTCTAAGCACACCCCATTTATATAGGGAGAGTCAGTGTGATCTGTGGGGTTCATGTTCCAGTACCAGACTCTAAGCACACCCCATTTACATAGGGAGAGTCAGTGTGATCTGTGGGGTTCATGTTCCAGTACCAGACTCTAAGCACTACCCATTTATATAGGGAGAGTCAGTGTGATCCGTGGGGTTCATGTTCCAGTACCAGACTCTAAGCACACCCCATTTACATAGGGAGAGTCAGTGTGATCTATGGGGTTCATGTTCCAGTACCAGGCTCTAAGCACACCCCATTTACATAGGGAGAGTCATTGTGATCTGTGGGGTTCATGTTCCAGTACCAGGCTCTAAGCACACCCCATTTACATAGGGAGAGTCAGTGTGATCTGTGGGGTTCATGTTCCAGTACCAGACTCTAAGCACACCCCATTTACATAGGGAGAGTCAGTGTGATCTGTGGGGTTCATATTCCAGTACCAGACTCTAAGCACACCCCATTTATATAGGGAGAGTCAGTGTGATCTGTGGGGTACATGTTCCAGCACCAGACTCTAAGCACACCCCATTTACATAGGAAGAGTCAGTGTGATCTGTGGGGTTCTACCAGACTCTAAGCACACCCCATTTACATAGGGAGAGTCAGTGTGATCTGTGGGGTTCATGTTCCAGTACCAGACTCTAAGCACACCCCATTTATATAGGGAGAGTCAGTGTGATCTGTGGGGTACATGTTCCAGTACCAGACTCTAAGCACACCCCATTTACATAGAGAGAGTCAGTGTGATCTGTGGGGTTCTACCAGACTCTAAGCACACCCCATTTACATAGGGAGAGTCAGTGTGATCTGTGGGGTTCATGTTCCAGTACCAGACTCTAAGCACACCCCATTTACATAGGGAGAGTCAGTGTGATCTGTGGGGTACATGTTCCAGTACCAGACACTAAGCACACCCCATTTATATAGGGAGAGTCAGTGTGATCTGTGGGGTACATGTTCCAGTACCAGACTCTAAGCACACCCCATTTACATAGGGAGAGTCAGTGTGATCTGTGGGGTTCATGTTCCAGCACCAGACTAAGCACACCCCATTTACATAGGGAGAGTCAGTGTGATCTGTGGGGTTCATGTTCCAGTACCAGACTCTAAGCACACCCCATTTATATAGTGTGATCCGTGGGGTTCATGTTCCAGTACCAGACTCAAAGCACACCCCATTTACATAGGGAGAGTCAGTGTGATCTGTGGGGTACATGTTCCAGCACCAGACTCTAAGCACACCCCATTTACATAGGGAGAGTCAGTGTGATCTGTGGGGTTCATGTTCCAGTACCAGACTCTAAGCACACCCCATTTACATAGGGAGAGTCAGTGTGATCTGTGGGGTTCATATTCCAGTACCAGACACTAAGCACACCCCATTTATATAGGGAGAGTCAGTGTGATCTGTGGGGTACATGTTCCAGTACCAGACTCTAAGCACACCCCATTTACATAGGGAGAGTCAGTGTGATCTGTGGGGTTCTACCAGACTCTAAGCACACCCCATTTACATAGGGAGAGTCAGTGTGATCTGTGGGGTTCATGTTCCAGTACCAGACTCTAAGCACACCCCATTTACATAGGGAGAGTCAGTGTGATCTGTGGGGTACATGTTCCAGTACCAGACACTAAGCACACCCCATTTATATAGGGAGAGTCAGTGTGATCTGTGGGGTACATGTTCCAGTACCAGACTCTAAGCACACCCCATTTACATAGGGAGAGTCAGTGTGATCTGTGGGGTTCATGTTCCAGTACCAGGCTCTAAGCACACCCCATTTACATAGGGAGAGTCAGTGTGATCCGTGGGGTTCATGTTCCAGTACCAGGCTCTAAGCACACCCCATTTACATAGGGAGAGTCAGTGTGATCTGTGGGGTTCATGTTCCAGTACCAGACTCAAAGCACACCCCATTTACATAGGGAGAGTCAGTGTGATCTGTGGGGTTCATATTCCAGTACCAGACTCTAAGCACACCCCATTTACATAGGGAGAGTCAGTGTGATCGGTGGGGTTCATGTTCCAGTACCAGGCTCTAAGCACACCCCATTTACATAGGGAGAGTCAGTGTGATCCGTGGGGTTCATGTTCCAGTACCAGGCTCTAAGCACACCCCATTTACATAGGGAGAGTCAGTGTGATCTGTGGGGTTCATGTTCCAGTACCAGGCTCTAAGCACACCCCATTTACATAGGGAGAGTCAGTGTGATCCGTGGGGTTCATGTTCCAGTACCAGGCTCTAAGCACACCCCATTTACATAGGGAGAGTCAGTGTGATCTGTGGGGTTCATGTTCCAGTACCAGACTCAAAGCACACCCCATTTACATAGGGAGAGTCAGTGTGATCTGTGGGGTTCATATTCCAGTACCAGACTCTAAGCACACCCCATTTATATAGGGAGAGTCAGTGTGATCTGTGGGGTTCATGTTCCAGTACCAGACTCTAAGCACACCCCATTTATATAGGGAGAGTCAGTGTGATCTGTTGGGTTCATGTTCCAGTACCAGACTCTAAGCACACCCCATTTATATAGGGAGAGTCAGTGTGATCTGTGGGGTTCATATTCCAGTACCAGACTCTAAGCACACCCCATTTATATAGTGTGATCCGTGGGGTTCATGTTCCAGTACCAGACTCTAAGCACACCCCATTTACATAGGGAGAGTCAGTGTGATCTGTGGGGTTCTACCAGACTATAAGCACACCCCATTTACATAGTGTGATCTGTGGGGTTCATGTTCCAGCACCAGACTCTAAGCACACCCCATTTACATAGTGTGATCTGTGGGGTTCATGTTCCAGCACCAGACTCTAAGCACACCCCATTTACATAGTGTGATCTGTGGGGTTCATGTTCCAGTACCAGACTCTAAGCACACCCCATTTACATAGTGTGATCTGTGGGGTTCATGTTCCAGTACCAGTCTCTAAGCACACCCCATTTACATAGGGAGAGTCAGTGTGATCTGTGGGGTTCATGTTCCAGTACCAGACTCTAAGCACACCCCATTTACATAGGGAGAGTCAGTGTGATCTGTGGGGTTCATGTTCCAGTACCAGACACTAAGCACACCCCATTTACATAGTGTGATCTGTGGGGTTCATGTTCCAGTACCAGTCTCTAAGCACACCCCATTTACATAGGGAGAGTCAGTGTGATCTGTGGGGTACATGTTCCAGTACCAGACTCTAAGCACACCCCATTTATATAGGGAGAGTCAGTGTGATCTGTGGGGTTCATGTTCCAGCACCAGTCTCTAAGCACACCCCATTTACATAGTGTGATCTGTGGGGTACATATTCCAGTACCAGACTCTAAGCACACCCCATTTACATAGGGAGAGTCAGTGTGATCTGTGGGGTTCATGTTCCAGTACCAGACTCTAAGCACACCCCATTTATATAGGGAGAGTCAGTGTGATCTGTGGGGTTCATGTTCCAGTACCAGACTCTAAGCACACCCCATTTATATAGGGAGAGTCAGTGTGATCTGTGGGGTACATATTCCAGTACCAGACTCTAAGCACATCCCATTTATATTAGAGATGAGCGGGTTCGGTTTCTCTGAATCCGAACCCGCCCGAACTTCATGGTTTTTTTCACGGGTCCGAGCAGACTCGGATCCTCCCGCCTTGCTCGGTTAACCCGAGCGCGCCCGAACGTCATCATGACGCTGTCGGATTCTCGCGAGACTCGGATTCTATATAAGGAGCCGCGCGTCGCCGCCATTTTCACACGTGCATTGAGATTGATAGGGAGAGGACGTGGCTGGCGTCCTCTCCATTTAGATTATAAGAGAGAGAGATTTACTGGAGCTTAGGACTAGGAGGAGTACTGTAGAAGTGTAGAGAGTGCAGAGAGTTTACTAGTGAGTGACCACCAGACAGTGCAGTTTATTTAATATATCCGTTCTCTGCCTGAAAAAAGCGATACACACAGTGACTCAGTCACATACCATATCTGTGTGCACTGCTCAGGCTCAGCCCAGTGTGCTGCATCATCTATATATATTATATATCTGTCTGACTGCTCAGCTCACACAGCTTATAATTGTGGGGGAGACTGGGGAGCACTGCAGTGCCAGTTATAGGTTATAGCAGGAGCCAGGAGTACATAATATTATATAGTGAGTGACCACCAGACAGTGCAGTTTATTTAATATATCCGTTCTCTGCCTGAAAAAAGCGATACACACAGTGACTCAGTCACATACCATATCTGTGTGCACTGCTCAGGCTCAGCCCAGTGTGCTGCATCATCTATATATATTATATATCTGTCTGACTGCTCAGCTCACACAGCTTATAATTGTGGGGGAGACTGGGGAGCACTGCAGTGCCAGTTATAGGTTATAGCAGGAGCCAGGAGTACATAATATTATATAGTGAGTGACCACCAGACAGTGCAGTTTATTTAATATATCCGTTCTCTGCCTGAAAAAAGCGATACACACAGTGACTCAGTCACATACCATATCTGTGTGCACTGCTCAGGCTCAGCCCAGTGTGCTGCATCATCTATATATATTATATATCTGTCTGACTGCTCAGCTCACACAGCTTATAATTGTGGGGGAGACTTGGGAGCACTGCAGTGCCAGTTATAGCAGGAGCCAGGAGTACATAATATTATATTCAAATTAAACAGTGCACACTTTTGCTGCAGGAGTGCCACTGCCAGTGTGACTGACCAGTGACCTGACCACACTGACCACCAGTATAGTTAGTAGTATACTTATATTGTGATTGCCTGAAAAAGTTAAACACTCGTCGTGTGACTTCACTTGTGTGTTGTTGTTTTTTTTATTCTATAAAAATAAAACTCATTCTGCTGACAGACAGTGTCCAGCAGGTCCGTCATTATATAATATATAATATATACCTGTCCGGCTGCAGTAGTGATATATATATATTTTTTATATCATTTATCATCCAGTCGCAGCAGACACAGTACGGTAGTTCACGGCTGTGGCTACCTCTGTGTCTGCACTCGGCAGGCAGTCCGTCCATAATTGTATACCACCTAACCGTGGTTTTTTTTTCTTCTTTATACATACATACTACTACGACATCTCTTTATCAACCAGTCTATATTAGCAGCAGACACAGTACAGTACGGTAGTTCACGGCTGTGGCTACCTCTGTGTCTGCACTCGGCAGGCAGTCCGTCCATAATTGTATACCACCTAACCGTGGTTTTTTTTTCTTTCTTCTTTATACATACATAGTTACATAGACATCTCTTTATCAACCAGTCTATATTAGCAGCAGACACAGTACAGTACGGTAGTTCACGGCTGTGGCTACCTCTGTGTCTGCACTCGGCAGGCAGTCCGTCCATAATTGTATACCACCTAACCGTGGTTTTTTTTTCTTTCTTCTTTATACATACATAGTTACATAGACATCTCTTTATCAACCAGTCTATATTAGCAGCAGACACAGTACAGTACGGTAGTTCACGGCTGTGGCTACCTCTGTGTCTGCACTCGGCAGGCAGTCCGTCCATAATTGTATACCACCTAACCGTGGTTTTTTTTTTCTTTCTTCTTTATACATACATAGTTACATAGACATCTCTTTATCAACCAGTCTATATTAGCAGCAGACACAGTACAGTACGGTAGTTCACGGCTGTGGCTACCTCTGTGTCTGCACTCGGCAGGCAGTCCGTCCATAATTGTATACCACCTAACCGTGTTTTTTTTTTCTTTCTTCTTTATACATACATAGTTACATAGACATCTCTTTATCAACCAGTCTATATTAGCAGCAGACACAGTACAGTACGGTAGTTCACGGCTGTGGCTACCTCTGTGTCTGCACTCGGCAGGCAGTCCGTCCATAATTGTATACCACCTAACCGTGGTTTTTTTTTCTTTCTTCTTTATACATACATACTACTACGACATCTCTTTATCAACCAGTCTATATTATTAGCAGCAGACACAGTACAGTACGGTAGTTCACGGCTGTGGCTACCTCTGTGTCTGCACTCGGCAGGCAGTCCGTCCATAATTGTATACCACCTAACCGTGGTTTTTTTTTCTTTCTTCTTTATACATACATAGTTACATAGACATCTCTTTATCAACCAGTCTATATTAGCAGCAGACACAGTACAGTACGGTAGTTCACGGCTGTGGCTACCTCTGTGTCTGCACTCGGCAGGCAGTCCATAATTGTATACTAGTATCCATCTCCATTGTTTACCTGAGGTGCCTTTTAGTTGTGCCTATTAAAATATGGAGAACAAAAATGTTGAGGTTCCAAAATTAGGGAAAGATCAAGATCCACTTCCACCTCGTGCTGAAGCTGCTGCCACTAGTCATGGCCGAGACGATGAAATGCCAGCAACGTCGTCTGCCAAGGCCGATGCCCAATGTCATAGTACAGAGCATGTCAAATCCAAAACACCAAATATCAGAAAAAAAAGGACTCCAAAACCTAAAATAAAATTGTCGGAGGAGAAGCGTAAACTTGCCAATATGCCATTTACGACACGGAGTGGCAAGGAACGGCTGAGGCCCTGGCCTATGTTCATGGCTAGTGGTTCAGCTTCACATGAGGATGGAAGCACTCAGCCTCTCGCTAGAAAAATGAAAAGACTCAAGCTGGCAAAAGCAGCACAGCAAAGAACTGTGCATTCTTCGAAATCCCAAATCCACAAGGAGAGTCCAATTGTGTCGGTTGCGATGCCTGACCTTCCCAACACTGGACGTGAAGAGCATGCGCCTTCCACCATTTGCACGCCCCCTGCAAGTGCTGGAAGGAGCACCCGCAGTCCAGTTCCTGATAGTCAGATTGAAGATGTCAGTGTTGAAGTACACCAGGATGAGGAGGATATGGGTGTTGCTGGCGCTGGGGAGGAAATTGACCAGGAGGATTCTGATGGTGAGGTGGTTTGTTTAAGTCAGGCACCCGGGGAGACACCTGTTGTCCGTGGGAGGAATATGGCCGTTGACATGCCAGGTGAAAATACCAAAAAAATCAGCTCTTCGGTGTGGAGGTATTTCAACAGAAATGCGGACAACAGGTGTCAAGCCGTGTGTTCCCTTTGTCAAGCTGTAATAAGTAGGGGTAAGGACGTTAACCACCTCGGAACATCCTCCCTTATACGTCACCTGCAGCGCATTCATAATAAGTCAGTGACAAGTTCAAAAACTTTGGGTGACAGCGGAAGCAGTCCACTGACCAGTAAATCCCTTCCTCTTGTAACCAAGCTCACGCAAACCACCCCACCAACTCCCTCAGTGTCAATTTCCTCCTTCCCCAGGAATGCCAATAGTCCTGCAGGCCATGTCACTGGCAATTCTGACGATTCCTCTCCTGCCTGGGATTCCTCCGATGCATCCTTGCGTGTAACGCCTACTGCTGCTGGCGCTGCTGTTGTTGCTGCTGGGAGTCGATGGTCATCCCAGAGGGGAAGTCGTAAGCCCACTTGTACTACTTCCAGTAAGCAATTGACTGTTCAACAGTCCTTTGCGAGGAAGATGAAATATCACAGCAGTCATCCTGCTGCAAAGCGGATAACTGAGGCCTTGACAACTATGTTGGTGTTAGACGTGCGTCCGGTATCCGCCGTTAGTTCACAGGGAACTAGACAATTTATTGAGGCAGTGTGCCCCCGTTACCAAATACCATCTAGGTTCCACTTCTCTAGGCAGGCGATACCGAGAATGTACACGGACGTCAGAAAAAGACTCACCAGTGTCCTAAAAAATGCAGTTGTACCCAATGTCCACTTAACCACGGACATGTGGACAAGTGGAGCAGGGCAGGGTCAGGACTATATGACTGTGACAGCCCACTGGGTAGATGTATGGACTCCCGCCGCAAGAACAGCAGCGGCGGCACCAGTAGCAGCATCTCGCAAACGCCAACTCTTTCCTAGGCAGGCTACGCTTTGTATCACCGCTTTCCAGAATACGCACACAGCTGAAAACCTCTTACGGCAACTGAGGAAGATCATCGCGGAATGGCTTACCCCAATTGGAC
The DNA here is from genome assembly GCF_028390025.1 of Pseudophryne corroboree. Taxonomy (NCBI): domain Eukaryota; kingdom Metazoa; phylum Chordata; class Amphibia; order Anura; family Myobatrachidae; genus Pseudophryne; species Pseudophryne corroboree. The sequence goes on from NC_086445.1 coordinate 1,049,226,981, forward strand.
TCTCCTGTGGATTTGTGGCATCGGACAACGCCAGCAATATTGTGTGTGCATTAAATATGGGCAAATTCCAGCACGTCCCATGTTTTGCACATACCTTGAATTTGGTGGTGCAGAATTTTTAAAAAAACGACAGGGGCGTGCAAGAGATGCTGTCGGTGGCCAGAAGAATTGCGGGACACTTTCGGCGTACAGGCACCACGTACAGAAGACTGGAGCACCACCAAAAACTACTGAACCTGCCCTGCCATCATCTAAAGCAAGAAGTGGTAACGAGGTGGAATTCAACCCTCTATATGCTTCAGAGGTTGGAGGAGCAGCAAAAGGCCATTCAAGCCTATACAATTGAGCACGATATAGTAGGTGGAATGCACCTGTCTCAAGCGCAGTGGAGAATGATTTCAACGTTGTGCAAGGTTCTGATGCCCTTTGAACTTGCCACACGTGAAGTCAGTTCAGACACTGCCAGCCTGAGTCAGGTCATTCCCCTCATCAGGCTTTTGCAGAAGAAGCTGGAGACATTGAAGGAGGAGCTAACACGGAGCGATTCTGCTAGGCATGTGGGACTTGTGGATGGAGCCCTTAATTCGCTTAACAAGGATTCACGGGTGGTCAATCTGTTGAAATCAGAGCACTACATTTTGGCCACCGTGCTCGATCCTAGATTTAAAGCCTACCTTGGATCTCTCTTTCCGGCAGACACAAGTCTGCTGGGGTTGAAAGACCTGCTGGTGACAAAATTGTCAAGTCAAGCGGAACGCGACCTGTCAACATCTCCTCCTTCACATTCTCCCGCAACTGGGGGTGCGAGGAAAAGGCTCAGAATTCCGAGCCCACCCGCTGGCGGTGATGCAGGGCAGTCTGGAGCGACTGCTGATGCTGACATCTGGTCCGGACTGAAGGACCTGACAACGATTACGGACATGTCGTCTACTGTCACTGCATATGATTCTCTCAACATTGATAGAATGGTGGAGGATTATATGAGTGACCGCATCCAAGTAGGCACGTCACACAGTCCGTACTTATACTGGCAGGAAAAAGAGGCAATTTGGAGGCCCTTGCACAAACTGGCTTTATTCTACCTAAGTTGCCCTCCCACAAGTGTGTACTCCGAAAGAGTGTTTAGTGCCGCCGCTCACCTTGTCAGCAATCTGCGTACGAGGTTACATCCAGAAAATGTGGAGAAGATGATGTTCATTAAAATGAATTATAATCAATTCCTCCGCGGAGACATTGACCAGCAGCAATTGCCTCCACAAAGTACACAGGGAGCTGAGATGGTGGATTCCAGTGGGGACGAATTGATAATCTGTGAGGAGGGGGATGTACACGGTGATATATCGGAGGGTGATGATGAGGTGGACATCTTGCCTCTGTAGAGCCAGTTTGTGCAAGGAGAGATTAATTGCTTCTTTTTTGGGGGGGGTCCAAACCAACCCGTCATATCAGTCACAGTCGTGTGGCAGACCCTGTCACTGAAATGATGGGTTGGTTAAAGTGTGCATGTCCTGTTTTGTTTATACAACATAAGGGTGGGTGGGAGGGCCCAAGGACAATTCCATCTTGCACCTCTTTTTTCTTTTCTTTTTCTTTGCATCATGTGCTGATTGGGGAGGGTTTTTTGGAAGGGACATCCTGCGTGACACTGCAGTGCCACTCCTAAATGGGCCCGGTGTTTGTGTCGGCCACTAGGGTCGCTAATCTTACTCACACAGTCAGCTACCTCATTGCGCCTCTTTTTTTCTTTGCGTCATGTGCTGTTTGGGGAGGGTTTTTTGGAAGGGACATCCTGCGTGACACTGCAGTGCCACTCCTAGATGGGCCCGGTGTTTGTGTCGGCCACTAGGGTCGCTAATCTTACTCACACAGCTACCTCATTGCGCCTCTTTTTTTCTTTGCGTCATGTGCTGTTTGGGGAGGGTTTTTTGGAAGGGACATCCTGCGTGACACTGCAGTGCCACTCCTAGATGGGCCCGGTGTTTGTGTCGGCCACTAGGGTCGCTAATCTTACTCACACAGCTACCTCATTGCGCCTCTTTTTTTCTTTGCGTCATGTGCTGTTTGGGGAGGGTTTTTTGGAAGGGCCATCCTGCGTGACACTGCAGTGCCACTCCTAGATGGACCCGGTGTTTGTGTCGGCCACTAGGGTCGCTAATCTTACTCACACAGCTACCTCATTGCGCCTCTTTTTTTCTTTGCGTCATGTGCTGTTTGGGGAGGGTTTTTTGGAAGGGACATCCTGCGTGACACTGCAGTGCCACTCCTAGATGGGCCCGGTGTTTGTGTCGGCCACTAGGGTCGCTTATCTTACTCACACAGCGACCTCGGTGCAAATTTTAGGACTAAAAATAATATTGTGAGGTGTGAGGTATTCAGAATAGACTGAAAATGAGTGTAAATTATGGTTTTTGAGGTTAATAATACTTTGGGATCAAAATGACCCCCAAATTCTATGAATTAAGCTGTTTTTTAGTGTTTTTTGAAAAAAACACCCGAATCCAAAACACACCCGAATCCGACAAAAAAAATTCGGTGAGGTTTTGCCAAAACGCGTTCGAACCCAAAACACGGCCGCGGAACCGAACCCAAAACCAAAACACAAAACCCGAAAAATTTCAGGCGCTCATCTCTAATTTATATAGGGAGAGTCAGTGTGATCAGTGGGGTTCATGTTCCAGTACCAGACTCTTAGCACACCCCATTTATATAGGGAGAGTCAGTGTGATCTGTGGGGTACATGTTCCAGTACCAGACTCTAAGCACACCCCATTTACATAGGGAGAGTCATTGTGATCTGTGGGATTCATGTTCCAGTACCAGACTCTAAGCACACCCCATTTACATAGTGAGAGTCAGTGTGATCGGTGGGGTTCATATTCCAGTACCAGACTCTAAGCACACCCCATTTACATAGGGAGAGTCAGTGTGATCGGTGGGGTTCATATTCCAGTACCAGTCTCTAAGCACACCCCATTTACATAGGGAGAGTCAGTGTGATCGGTGGGGTTCATATTCCAGTACCAGACTCTAAGCACACCCCATTTACATAGGGAGAGTCAGTGTGATCTGTGGGGTTCATGTTCCAGTACCAGACTCTAAGCACACCCCATTTACATAGGGAGAGTCAGTGTGATCTGTAGGGTTCATATTCCAGTACCAGAGTCTAAGCACACCCCATTTACATAGGGAGAGTCAGTGTGATCCGTGGGGTTCATGTTCCAGTACCAGACTCTAAGCACACCCCATTTATATAGGGAGAGTCAGTGTGATCTGTGGGGTACATGTTCCAGTACCAGACTCTAAGCACACCCCATTTACATAGGGAGAGTCAGTGTGATCTGTGGGGTTCATGTTCCAGTACCAGACTCTAAGCACACCCCATTTACATAGGGAGAGTCAGTGTGATCCGTGGGGTTCATGTTCCAGCACCAGACTCTAAGCACACCCCATTTACATAGTGTGATCCGTGGGGTTCATGTTCCAGTACCAGGCTCTAAGCACACCCCATTTACATAGGGAGAGTCAGTGTGATCTGTAGGGTTCATATTCCAGTACCAGAGTCTAAGCACACCCCATTTACATAGGGAGAGTCAGTGTGATCCGTGGGGTTCATGTTCCAGTACCAGACTCTAAGCACACCCCATTTATATAGGGAGAGTCAGTGTGATCTGTGGGGTACATGTTCCAGTACCAGACTCTAAGCACACCCCATTTACATAGGGAGAGTCAGTGTGATCTGTGGGGTTCATGTTCCAGTACCAGACTCTAAGCACACCCCATTTATATAGGGAGAGTCAGTGTGATCTGTGGGGTTATACCAGACTCTAAGCACACCCCATTTACATAGGGAGAGTCAGTGTGATCTGTGGGGTACATGTTCCAGTACCAGACTCTAAGCACACCCCATTTACATAGGGAGAGTCAGTGTGATCTGTGGGGTTCATGTTCCAGTACCAGTCTCTAAGCACACCCCATTTACATAGGGAGAGTCAGTGTGATCTGTGGGGTTCATGTTCCAGCACCAGACTCTCAGCACACCCCATTTACATAGGGAGAGTCAGTGTGATCTGTGGGGTTCTACCAGACTCTAAGCACACCCCATTTACATAGGGAGAGTCAGTGTGATCTGTGGGGTACATGTTCCAGTACCAGACTCTAAGCACACCCCATTTACATAGGGAGAGTCAGTGTGATCTGTGGGGTTCATGTTCCAGTACCAGACTCTAAGCACACCCCATTTACATAGGGAGAGTCAGTGTGATCTGTGGGGTTCATATTCCAGTACCAGACTCTAAGCACACCCCATTTATATAGGGAGAGTCAGTGTGATCTGTGGGGTACATGTTCCAGCACCAGACTCTAAGCACACCCCATTTACATAGGGAGAGTCAGTGTGATCTGTGGGGTTCTACCAGACTCTAAGCACACCCCATTTACATAGTGTGATCCGTGGGGTTCATGTTCCAGTACCAGACTCTAAGCACACCCCATTTACATAGGGAGAGTCAGTGTGATCTGTGGGGTTCATGTTCCAGTACCAGGCTCTAAGCACACCCCATTTACATAGTGTGATCTGTGGGGTTCATGTTCCAGTACCAGTCTCTAAGCACACCCCATTTATATAGGGAGAGTCAGTGTGATCTGTGGGGTTCATGTTCCAGTACCAGACTCTAAGCACACCCCATTTACATAGGGAGAGTCAGTGTGATCTGTGGGGTACATGTTCCAGTACCAGACTCTAAGCACACCCCATTTACATAGGGAGAGTCAGTGTGATCTGTGGGGTTCATGTTCCAGCACCAGACTCTCAGCACACCCCATTTACATAGGGAGAGTCAGTGTGATCTGTGGGGTTCTACCAGACTCTAAGCACACCCCATTTACATAGGGAGAGTCAGTGTGATCTGTGGGGTACATGTTCCAGTACCAGACTCTAAGCACACCCCATTTACATAGGGAGAGTCAGTGTGATCCGTGGGGTTCATGTTCCAGTACCAGTCTCTAAGCACACCCCATTTACATAGGGAGAGTCAGTGTGATCTGTGGGTTCATGTTCCAGACTCTAAGCACACCCCATTTACATAGGGAGAGTCAGTGTGATCCGTGGGGTTCATGTTCCAGTACCAGACTCTAAGCACACCCCATTTACATAGGGAGAGTCAGTGTGATCCGTGGGGTTCATGTTCCAGTACCAGACTCTAAGCACACCCCATTTACATAGGGAGAGTCAGTGTGATCCGTGGGGTTCATGTTCCAGTACCAGACTCTAAGCACACCCCATTTACATAGGGAGAGTCAGTGTGATCCGTGGGGTTCATGTTCCAGTACCAGACTCTAAGCACACCCCATTTACATAGGGAGAGTCAGTGTGATCCGTGGGGTTCATGTTCCAGTACCAGACTCTAAGCACACCCCATTTACATAGGGAGAGTCAGTGTGATCCGTGGGGTTCATGTTCCAGTACCAGACTCTAAGCACACCCCATTTACATAGGGAGAGTCAGTGTGATCCGTGGGGTTCATGTTCCAGTACCAGACTCTAAGCACACCCCATTTACATAGGGAGAGTCAGTGTGATCTGTGGGGTTCATGTTCCAGTACCAGTCTCTAAGCACACCCCATTTACATAGTGTGATCCGTGGGGTTCATGTTCCAGTTCCAGACTCTAAGCACACCCCATTTACATAGTGTGATCCGTGGGGTTCATGTTCCAGTACCAGACTCTAAGCACACCCCATTTCTCTAACGTCCTAGTGGATGCTGGGGACTCCGTCAGGACCATGGGGGGATTAGCGGCTCCGCAGGAGACAGGGCACAAAAATAAAGCTTTAGGATCAGGTGGTGTGTACTGGCTCCTCCCCCTGTGACCCTCCTCCAAGCCTCAGTTAGGTTGTTGTGCCCGTCCGAGCAGGGTGCAATCTAGGTGGCTCTCCTAAAGAGCTGCTTAGAAAAAGTTTTTAGGTTTTTTATTTTCAGTGAGTCCTGCTGGCAACAGGCTCACTGCATCGAGGGACTTAGGGGAGAGAAGTGAACTCACCTGCGTGCAGGATGGATTGGCTTCTTAGGCTACTGGACACCATTAGCTCCAGAGGGAGTCGGAACACAGGTCTCACCCTGGGGTTCGTCCCAGAGCCGCGCCGCCGACCCCCCTTGCAGATGCCGAAGATGGAAGAGGTCCAGATGCAGGCGGCAGAAGACTTTTCAGTCTTCCTGAGGTAGCGCACAGCACTGCAGCTGTGCGCCATTGTTGTCAGCACACTTCACACAGCGGTCACGGAGGGTGCAGGGCGCTGGGGGGGCGCCCTGGGCAGCAATGTATAATACCTTTTTTATGGCTAAAAATACATCACATATAGCCCCTGGGGGCTATATGGATGTATTTAACCCCTGCCTGGTCTCAGAAAAACGGGAGAAGAAGCCCGCCGAAAAGGGGGCGGGGCCTATTCTCCTCAGCACACAGCGCCATTTTCCCTCACAGAAATGCTGGTGGGAAGGCTCCCATGCTCTCCCCTGCACTGCACTACAGAAACAGGGTTAAAACAGAGAGGGGGGGCACTTATTTGGCGATATGACTACATATATTAAAATGCTATAAGGGAAAAGCACTTATATAAAGGTTGTCCCTGTATAATTATAGCGTTTTTGGTGTGTGCTGGCAAACTCTCCCTCTGTCTCCCCAAAGGGCTAGTGGGTCCTGTCCTCTATCAGAGCATTCCCTGTGTGTGTGCTGTGTGTCGGTACGTGTGTGTCGACATGTATGAGGACGCTGTTGGGAGGCGGAGCAAATTGCCTGTAATGGTGATGTCACTCTCTAGGGAGTCGACACCGGAATAGATGGCTTATTTAAGGAATTACGTGATAATGTCAACACGCTGCAAGTCGATTGACGACATGAGACGGCCGGCAAACATATTAGTATCTGTCCAGGCGTCTAAAACACCGTCAGGGACGTTATAATGCCCATTTTACCTCAGTCGGTCGACACAGTCACAGACACGGACACTGACTCCAGTGTCGACGGTGAAGAAACAAACGTATTTTCCTTTAGGGCCACACGTTACTTGTTAAGGGCAATGAAGGAGGTGTTACATATTTCTGATACTACAAGTACCACAAAAAAGGGTATTATGTGGGGTGTGGAAAAACTACCTATAGTTTTTCCTGAATCAGATAAATTAAATGAAGTGTGTGATGAGGCGCGGGGTTCCCCCGATAGAAAATTATTGGCGGTATACCCTTTCCCGCCAGAAGTTAGGGTGCATTGGGAAACACCCCTTAGGGTGGATAAGGCGCTCACACGCTTATCAAAACAAGTGGCGGTACCGTCTCCAGATACGGCCGCCCTCAAGGAGCCAGCTGATAGGAGGCTGAAAAATATCCTAAAAAGTATATACACACATACTGGTGTTATACTGCGACCAGCGATCGCCTCAGCCTGGATGTGCAGCGCGGGGGTGGCTTGGTCGGATTCCCTGACTGAAAATATTGATACCCTTGACAGGGACAGTATTTTATTTACTATAGAGCATTTAAAGAATGCATTTCTATATATGCGAGATGCACAGAGGGATATTTGCACTCTGGCATCAAGAGTAAGTGCGATGTCCATATCTGCCAAAAGATGTTTATGGACACGACAGTGGTCAGGTGATGCAGATTCCAAACGGCACAAAGATGTATTGCCGTATAAAGGGGAGGAGTTATTTGGGGTCGGTCCATCGGACCTGGTGGCCACGGCAACTGCTGGGAAATCAACCATTTTTACCCTAAGTCACATCTATGCAGAAAAAGACACCGTCTTTTCAGCCTCAGTCCTTTCGTCCCCATAAGCATATCTGCCCAGGGATAGAGGAAAGGGAAGAAGACTGCAGCAGGCAGCCCATTCCCAGGAACAGAAGCCTTCCACCGCTTCTGCCAAGTTCTCAGCATGACGCTGGAGCCGTACAGGACCCCTGGATCCTACAAGTAGTATCCCAGGGGTACAGATTGGAAAGTCGAGACGTTTCCCCTCGCAGGTTCCTGAAGTCTGCTTTACCAACGTCTCCCTCCGACAGGGAGCCAGTATTGGAAACAATTCACAAGCTGTATTCCCAGCAGGTGATAATCAAAGTACCCCTCCTACAACAAGGAAAGGGGTATTATTCCACACTATATTGTGGTACTGAAACCAGAAGGCTCGGTGAGACCTATTCTAAATCTGAAATATTTGAACACTTACAAAGGTTCAAATCAAGATGGAGTCACTCAGAGCAGTGATAGCGAACCAGGAAGAAGGGGACTATATGGTGTCCCGGGACATCAGGGATGCTTACCTCCATGTCCCAATTTGCCCTTCTCACCAAGGGTATCTCAGGTTCGTGGTACAGAACTGTCACTATCAGTTTCAGACGCTGCCGTTTGGATTGTCCACGGCACTCCGGGTCTTTACCAAGGTAATGCCCGAAATGATGATTCTTCTTCGAAGAAAATGGACGACCTCCTGATAAGAGCAAGGTCCAGAGAACAGTTGGAGGTCGGAGTAGCACTATCTCAAGTAGTTCTACGACAGCACGGGTGGATTCTAAATATTCCAAAACCGCAGTTGTTTCCGACGACACGTCTGCTGTTCCTAGGGATGATTCTGGACACAGTCCAGAAAAAGGTGTTTCTCCCGGAGGAGAAAGCCAGGGAGTTATCCGAGCTAGTCAGGAACCTCCTAAAACCAGGAAAAGTGTCAGTGCATCATTGCACAAGAGTCCTGGGAAAAATGGTGGCTTATTACGAAGCGATTCCATTCGGCAGATTCCACGCAAGAACTTTTCAGTGGTATCTGCTGGACAAATGGTCCGGATCGCATCTTCAGATGCATCGGCGGATAACCCTATCTCCAAGGACAAGGGTGTCTCTCCTGTGGTGGTTACAGAGTGCTCATCTTCTAGAGGGCCGCAGATTCGGCATTCAGGATTGGATGCTGGTGACCACGGAGGCCAGCCTGAGAGGCTGGGGAGCAGTCACACAGGGAAAAAATTTCCAGGGAGTGTGATCAAGTCTGGAGACTTTTCTCCACATAAATATACTGGAGCTAAGGGCAATTTATGATGCTCTAAGCTTAGCAAGACCTCTGCTTCAAGGTCAGCCGGTATTGATCCAGTGGGACAACATCACGGCAGTCGCCCACGTAAACAGACAGGGCGGCACAAGAAGCAGGAGGGCAATGGCAAAAACTGCAAGGATTTTTTGCTGGGCGGAAAATCATGTGATAGCACTGTCAGCAGTGTTCATTCCGGGAGTGGACAACTGGGAAGCAGACTTCCTCAGCAGGCACGACCTCCACCCAGGAGAGTGGGGACTTCATCGGAAAGTTTTCCACATGATTGTGAACCGTTGGGAAAGACCAAAGGTGTACATAATGGCGTCCAGCCTGAACAAAAAACTGGACAGGTATTGCGCCAGGTCAAGAGACTTTCAGGCAATAGCTGTGGACGTTCTGGTAACACCGTGGGCGTACCAGTCGGTGTATGTGTTTCCTCCTCTGCTTCTCATACCGAAGGTATTGAGAATTATAAGACGTAGAGGAGTAAGAACTATACTCGTGGCTCCGGATTGGCCAAGAAGGACTTGGTACCCGGAACTTCAAGAGATACTCACAGAGGACTCATGACCTCTGCCGCTAAGAAGGGACTTGCTTCAGCACGTACCATGTCTGTTCCAAGACTTACCGCGGCTGCGTTTGACGGCATGGCGGTTGAACGCCGGATCCTAAGGGAAAAAGGCATTCCGGAAGAGGTCTTTCCTACCATGGTCAAAGCCAGGAAGGACGTGACCGCACAACATTATCACCACATGTGGCGAAAATATGTTGCGTGGTGTGAGGCCAGGAAGGCCCCCACGGAGGAATTTCAACTCGGTCGATTCCTGCATTTCCTGCAAACAGGAGTGTCTATGGGCCTCAAATTGGGGTCCATTAAGGTTCAAATTTCGGCCCTGTCGATTTTCTTCCAGAAAGAATTGGCTTCAGTTCCTGAAGTCCAGACATTCGTCAAGGGAGTACTGCATATACAACCCCCTTTTGTGCTTCCAGTGGCACTGTGGGATCTCAACGTAGTGCTGGGATTCCTCAAATCACATTGGTTTAAACCGCTCAAATCTGTGGATTTGAAATATCTCACATGAAAGGTGACCATGCTGTTGGCCCTGGCCTCGGCCAGGCGAGTGTCAGAATTGGCGGCTTTGTCTCACAAAAGCCCATATCTGATTGTCCATTCGGACAGGGCAGAGCTGCGGTCTCGTCCCCAGTTTCTCCCTAAGGTGGTGTCAGCGTTTCACCTGAACCAGCTTATTGTGGTACCTGCGGCTACTAGGGACTTGGAGGACTCCAAGTTGCTAGATGTTGTCAGGGCCCTGAAAATATCGGTTTCCAGGACGGCTGGAGTCAGGAAAACTGACTTGCTGTTATCCTGTATGCACCCAACAAACTGGGTGCTCTTGCTTCTAAGCAGACGATTGCTAGTTGGATGTGTAGTACAATTCAACTTGCACATTCTGTGGCAGGCCTGCCACAGCCTAAATATGTAAATGCCCATTCCACAAGGAAGGTGGGCTCATCCTGGGCGGCTGCCCGAGGGGTCTCGGCATTACAACTCTGCCGAGCAACTACGTGGTCGGGGGGAGAACACGTTTGTAAAATTCTACAAATTTGATACCCTGGCTAAAGAGGACCTGGAGTTCTCTCATTCGGTGCTGCAGAGTCATCAGCACTCTCCCGCCCGTTTGGGAGCTTTGGTATAATCCCCATGGTCCTGACGGAGTCCCCAGCATCCACTAGGACGTTAGAGAAAATAAGATTTTACTTACCGATAAATCTATTTCTCGTAGTCCGTAGTGGATGCTGGGCGCCCATCCCAAGTGCGGATTGTCTGCAATACTTGTACATAGTTATTGTTACAAAAAAATCGGGTTGTTATTAGAGATGAGCGGGTTCGGTTTCTCTGAATCCGAACCCGCCAGAACTTCATGTTTTTTTTCACGGGTCCGAGCGACTCGGATCTTCCCGCCTTGCTCGGTTAACCCGAGCGCGCCCGAACGTCATCATGACGCTGTCGGATTCTCGCGAGGCTCGGATTCTATCGCGAGACTCGGATTCTATATAAGGAGCCGCGCGTCGCCGCCATTTTCACACGTGCATTGAGATTGATAGGGAGAGGACGTGGCTGGCGTCCTCTCCGTTTAGAATAGATTAGAGAGACACTTGATTTACTAATTTTGGGGAGCATTAGGAGTACTCAGTACAGTGCAGAGTTTTGCTGATAGTGACCAGTGACCACCAGTTTTATTTATAATCCGTTCTCTGCCTGAAAAAAGCGATACACAGCACACAGTGACTCAGTCACATACCATATCTGTGTGCACTGCTCAGGCTCAGGCCAGTGTGCTGCATCATCTATTATCTATATATAAATAATATTATATATATCTGTCTGACTGCTCAGCTCACACAGCTTATAATTGTGGGGGAGACTGGGGAGCACTACTGCAGTGCCAGTTATAGGTTATAGCAGGAGCCAGGAGTACATAATATATTATATAGTGAGTGACCACCAGACACACAGTGCAGTTTATTTAATATATCCGTTCTCTGCCTGAAAAAAGCGATACACACAGTGACTCAGTCAGTCACATACCATATCTGTGTGCACTGCTCAGGCTCAGGCCAGTGTGCTGCATCATCTATATATATTATATATCTGTCTGACTGCTCAGCTCACACAGCTTATAATTGTGGGGGAGACTGGGGAGCACTACTGCAGTGCCAGTTATAGGTTATAGCAGGAGCCAGGAGTACATAATATTATATTAAAATTAAACAGTGCACACTTTTGCTGCAGGAGTGCCACTGCCAGTGTGACTAGTGACCAGTGACCTGACCACCAGTATATATAATATTAGTAGTATACTATCTCTTTATCAACCAGTCTATATTAGCAGCAGACACAGTACAGTGCGGTAGTTCACGGCTGTGGCTACCTCTGTGTCGGCACTCGGCAGCCCGTCCATAATTGTATATACCACCTAACCGTGGTTTTTTTTTCTTTCTTTATACATACATACTAGTTACGAGTATACTATCTCTTTATCAACCAGTCTATATATTAGCAGCAGACACAGTACAGTGCGGTAGTTCACGGCTGTGGCTACCTCTGTGTCGGCACTCGGCAGCCCGTCCATAATTGTATATACCACCTAACCGTGGTTTTTTTTTCTTTCTTTATACATACATACTAGTTACGAGTATACTATCTCTTTATCAACCAGTCTATATATTAGCAGCAGACACAGTACAGTGCGGTAGTTCACGGCTGTGGCTACCTCTGTGTCGGCACTCGGCAGCCCGTCCATAATTGTATATACCACCTAACCGTGGTTTTTTTTTCTTTCTTTATACATACATACTAGTTACGAGTATACTATCTCTTTATCAACCAGTCTATATATTAGCAGCAGACACAGTACAGTGCGGTAGTTCACGGCTGTGGCTACCTCTGTGTCGGCACTCGGCAGCCCGTCCATAATTGTATATACCACCTAACCGTGGTTTTTTTTTCTTTCTTTATACATACATACTAGTTACGAGTATACTATCTCTTTATCAACCAGTCTATATATTAGCAGCAGACACAGTACAGTGCGGTAGTTCACGGCTGTGGCTACCTCTGTGTCGGCACTCGGCAGCCCGTCCATAATTGTATATACCACCTAACCGTGGTTTTTTTTTCTTTCTTTATACATACATACTAGTTACGAGTATACTATCTCTTTATCAACCAGTCTATATATTAGCAGCAGACACAGTACAGTGCGGTAGTTCACGGCTGTGGCTACCTCTGTGTCGGCACTCGGCAGCCCGTCCATAATTGTATATACCACCTAACCGTGGTTTTTTTTTCTTTCTTTATACATACATACTAGTTACGAGTATACTATCTCTTTATCAACCAGTCTATATATTAGCAGCAGACACAGTACAGTGCGGTAGTTCACGGCTGTGGCTACCTCTGTGTCGGCACTCGGCAGCCCGTCCATAATTGTATATACCACCTAACCGTGGTTTTTTTTTTCTTTCTTTATACATACATACTAGTTACGAGTATACTATCTCTTTATCAACCAGTCTATATTAGCAGCAGACACAGTACAGTGCGGTAGTTCACGGCTGTGGCTACCTCTGTGTCGGCACTCGGCAGCCCGTCCATAATTGTATATACCACCTAACCGTGGTTTTTTTTTCTTTCTTTATACATACATACTAGTTACGAGTATACTATCTCTTTATCAACCAGTCTATATATTAGCAGCAGACACAGTACAGTGCGGTAGTTCACGGCTGTGGCTACCTCTGTGTCGGCACTCGGCAGCCCGTCCATAATTGTATATACCACCTAACCGTGGTTTTTTTTTCTTTCTTTATACATACATACTAGTTACGAGTATACTATCTCTTTATCAACCAGTCTATATTAGCAGCAGACACAGTACAGTGCGGTAGTTCACGGCTGTGGCTACCTCTGTGTCGGCACTCGGCAGCCCGTCCATAATTGTATATACCACCTAACCGTGGTTTTTTTTTCTTTCTTTATACATACATACTAGTTACGAGTATACTATCTCTTTATCAACCAGTCTATATATTAGCAGCAGACACAGTACAGTGCGGTAGTTCACGGCTGTGGCTACCTCTGTGTCGGCACTCGGCAGCCCGTCCATAATTGTATATACCACCTAACCGTGGTTTTTTTTTCTTTCTTTATACATACATACTAGTTACGAGTATACTATCTCTTTATCAACCAGTCTGTATATTAGCAGCAGACACAGTACAGTGCGGTAGTTCACGGCTGTGGCTACCTCTGTGTCGGCACTCGGCAGCCCGTCCATAATTGTATACTAGTATCCAATCCATCCATCTCCATTGTTTACCTGAGGTGCCTTTTAGTTGTGCCTATTAAAATATGGAGAACAAAAATGTTGAGGTTCCAAAATTAGGGAAAGATCAAGATCCACTTCCACCTCGTGCTGAAGCTGCTGCCACTAGTCATGGCCGAGACGATGAAATGCCAGCAACGTCGTCTGCCAAGGCCGATGCCCAATGTCATAGTACAGAGCATGTCAAATCCAAAACACCAAATATCAGTAAAAAAAGGACTCCAAAACCTAAAATAAAATTGTCGGAGGAGAAGCGTAAACTTGCCAATATGCCATTTACCACACGGAGTGGCAAGGAACGGCTGAGGCCCTGGCCTATGTTCATGGCTAGTGGTTCAGCTTCACATGAGGATGGAAGCACTCAGCCTCTCGCTAGAAAAATGAAAAGACTCAAGCTGGCAAAAGCAGCACAGCAAAGAACTGTGCGTTCTTCGAAATCCCAAATCCACAAGGAGAGTCCAATTGTGTCGGTTGCGATGCCTGACCTTCCCAACACTGGACGTGAAGAGCATGCGCCTTCCACCATTTGCACGCCCCCTGCAAGTGCTGGAAGGAGCACCCGCAGTCCAGTTCCTGATAGTCAGATTGAAGATGTCAGTGTTGAAGTACACCAGGATGAGGAGGATATGGGTGTTGCTGGCGCTGGGGAGGAAATTGACCAGGAGGATTCTGATGGTGAGGTGGTTTGTTTAAGTCAGGCACCCGGGGAGACACCTGTTGTCCGTGGGAGGAATATGGCCGTTGACATGCCAGGTGAAAATACCAAAAAAATCAGCTCTTCGGTGTGGAGGTATTTCACCAGAAATGCGGACAACAGGTGTCAAGCCGTGTGTTCCCTTTGTCAAGCTGTAATAAGTAGGGGTAAGGACGTTAACCACCTCGGAACATCCTCCCTTATACGTCACCTGCAGCGCATTCATAATAAGTCAGTGACAAGTTCAAAAACTTTGGGTGACAGCGGAAGCAGTCCACTGACCAGTAAATCCCTTCCTCTTGTAACCAAGCTCACGCAAACCACCCCACCAACTCCCTCAGTGTCAATTTCCTCCTTCCCCAGGAATGCCAATAGTCCTGCAGGCCATGTCACTGGCAATTCTGACGAGTCCTCTCCTGCCTGGGATTCCTCCGATGCATCCTTGCGTGTAACGCCTACTGCTGCTGGCGCTGCTGTTGTTGCCGCTGGGAGTCGATGGTCATCCCAGAGGGGAAGTCGTAAGCCCACTTGTACTACTTCCAGTAAGCAATTGACTGTTCAACAGTCCTTTGCGAGGAAGATGAAATATCACAGCAGTCATCCTACTGCAAAGCGGATAACTGAGTCCTTGACAACTATGTTGGTGTTAGACGTGCGTCCGGTATCCGCCGTTAGTTCACAGGGAACTAGACAATTTATTGAGGCAGTGTGCCCCCGTTACCAAATACCATCTAGGTTCCACTTCTCTAGGCAGGCGATACCGAGAATGTACACGGACGTCAGAAAAAGACTCACCAGTGTCCTAAAAAATGCAGTTGTACCCAATGTCCACTTAACCACGGACATGTGGACAAGTGGAGCAGGGCAGGGTCAGGACTGTATGACTGTGACAGCCCACTGGGTAGATGTATGGACTCCCGCCGCAAGAACAGCAGCGGCGGCACCAGTAGCAGCATCTCGCAAACGCCAACTCTTTCCTAGGCAGGCTACGCTTTGTATCACCGCTTTCCAGAATACGCACACAGCTGAAAACCTCTTACGGCAACTGAGGAAGATCATCGCGGAATGGCTTACCCCAATTGGACTCTCCTGTGGATTTGTGGCATCGGACAACGCCAGCAATATTGTGTGTGCATTAAATATGGGCAAATTCCAGCACGTCCCATGTTTTGCACATACCTTGAATTTGGTGGTGCAGAATTTTTTAAAAAACGACAGGGGCGTGCAAGAGATGCTGTCGGTGGCCAGAAAAATTGCGGGACACTTTCGGCGTACAGGCACCACGTACAGAAGACTGGAGCACCACCAAAAACTACTGAACCTGCCCTGCCATCATCTGAAGCAAGAAGTGGTAACGAGGTGGAATTCAACCCTCTATATGCTTCAGAGGTTGGAGGAGCAGCAAAAGGCCATTCAAGCCTATACAATTGAGCACGATATAGTAGGTGGAATGCACCTGTCTCAAGTGCAGTGGAGAATGATTTCAACGTTGTGCAAGGTTCTGATGCCCTTTGAACTTGCCACACGTGAAGTCAGTTCAGACACTGCCAGCCTGAGTCAGGTCATTCCCCTCATCAGGCTTTTGCAGAAGAAGCTGGAGGCATTGAAGAAGGAGCTAAAAGGGAGCGATTCCGCTAGGCATGTGGGACTTGTGGATGCAGCCCTTAATTCGCTTAACAAGGATTCACGGGTGGTCAATCTGTTGAAATCAGAGCACTACATTTTGGCCACCGTGCTCGATCCTAGATTTAAAGCCTACCTTGGATCTCTCTTTCCGGCAGACACAGGTCTGCTGGGGTTGAAAGACCTGCTGGTGACAAAATTGTCAAGTCAAGCGGAACGCGACCTGTCAACATCTCCTCCTTCACATTCTCCCGCAACTGGGGGTGCGAGGAAAAGGCTCAGAATTCCGAGCCCACCCGCTGGCGGTGATGCAGGGCAGTCTGGAGCGACTGCTGATGCTGACATCTGGTCCGGACTGAAGGACCTGACAACGATTACGGACATGTCGTCTACTGTCACTGCATATGATTCTCTCAACATTGATAGAATGGTGGAGGATTATATGAGTGACCGCATCCAAGTAGGCACGTCACACAGTCCGTACTTATACTGGCAGGAAAAAGAGGCAATTTGGAGGCCCTTGCACAAACTGGCTTTATTCTACCTAAGTTGCCCTCCCACAAGTGTGTACTCCGAAAGAGTGTTTAGTGCCGCCGCTCACCTTGTCAGCAATCGGCGTACGAGGTTACATCCAGAAAATGTGGAGAAGATGATGTTCATTAAAATGAATTATAATCAATTCCTCCGCGGAGACATTGACCAGCAGCAATTGCCTCCACAAAGTACACAGGGAGCTGAGATGGTGGATTCCAGTGGGGACGAATTGATAATCTGTGAGGAGGGGGATGTACACGGTGATATATCGGAGGGTGAAGATGAGGTGGACATCTTGCCTCTGTAGAGCCAGTTTGTGCAAGGAGAGATTAATTGCTTCTTTTTTGGGGGGGGTCCAAACCAACCCGTCATATCAGTCACAGTCGTGTGGCAGACCCTGTCACTGAAATGATGGGTTGGTTAAAGTGTGCATGTCCTGTTTTGTTTATACAACATAAGGGTGGGTGGGAGGGCCCAAGGACAATTCCATCTTGCACCTCTTTTTTCTTTTCTTTTTCTTTGCATCATGTGCTGATTGGGGAGGGTTTTTTGGAAGGGACATCCTGCGTGACACTGCAGTGCCACTCCTAGATGGGCCCGGTGTTTGTGTCGGCCACTAGGGTCGCTAATCTTACTCACACAGTCAGCTACCTCATTGCGCCTCTTTTTTTCTTTGCGTCATGTGCTGTTTGGGGAGGGTTTTTTGGAAGGGACATCCTGCGTGACACTGCAGTGCCACTCCTAGATGGGCCCGGTGTTTGTGTCGGCCACTAGGGTCGCTAATCTTACTCACACAGCTACCTCATTGCGCCTCTTTTTTTCTGTGCGTCATGTGCTGTTTGGGGAGGGTTTTTTGGAAGGGACATCCTGCGTGACACTGCAGTGCCACTCCTAGATGGGCCCGGTGTTTGTGTCGGCCACTAGGGTCGCTAATCTTACTCACACAGCTACCTCATTGCGCCTCTTTTTTTCTTTGCGTCATGTGCTGTTTGGGGAGGGTTTTTTGGAAGGGCCATCCTGCGTGACACTGCAGTGCCACTCCTAGATGGGCCCGGTGTTTGTGTCGGCCACTAGGGTCGCTAATCTTACTCACACAGCTACCTCATTGCGCCTCTTTTTTTCTTTGCGTCATGTGCTGTTTGGGGAGGGTTTTTTGGAAGGGACATCCTGCGTGACACTGCAGTGCCACTCCTAGATGGGCCCGGTGTTTGTATCGGCCACTAGGGTCGCTTATCTTACTCACACAGCGACCTCGGTGCAAATTTTAGGACTAAAAATAATATTGTGAGGTGTGAGGTATTCAGAATAGACTGAAAATGAGTGTAAATTATGGTTTTTGAGGTTAATAATACTTTGGGATCAAAATGACCCCCAAATTCTATGATTTAAGCTGTTTTTTAGTGTTTTTTGAAAAAAACACCCGAATCCAAAACACACCCGAATCCGACAAAAAAAATTCGGTGAGGTTTTGCCAAAACGCGTTCGAACCCAAAACACGGCCGCGGAACCGAACCCAAAACCAAAACACAAAACCCGAAAAATTTCAGGCGCTCATCTCTACATAATATATTATATAGTGAGTGACCACCAGACACACAGTGCAGTTTATTTAATATATCCTTTCTCTGCCTGAAAAAAGCGATACACACAGTGACTCAGTCAGTCACATACCATATCTGTGTGCACTGCTCAGGCTCAGGCCAGTGTGCTGCATCATCTATTATCTATATATAATATTATATATATCTGTCTGACTGCTCAGCTCACACAGCTTATAATTGTGGGGGAGACTGGGGAGCACTACTGCAGTGCCAGTTATAGGTTATAGCAGGAGCCAGGAGTACATAATATATTATATAGTGAGTGACCACCAGACACACAGTGCAGTTTATTTAATATATCCGTTCTCTGCCTGAAAAAAGCGATACACACAGTGACTCAGTCAGTCACATACCATATCTGTGTGCACTGCTCAGGCTCAGGCCAGTGTGCTGCATCATCTATATATATTATATATCTGTCTGACTGCTCAGCTCACACAGCTTATAATTGTGGGGGAGACTGGGGAGCACTACTGCAGTGCCAGTTATAGGTTATAGCAGGAGCCAGGAGTACATATTATATTAAAATTAAACAGTGCACACTTTTGCTGCAGGAGTGCCACTGCCAGTGTGACTGACCAGTGACCTGACCACACTGACCACCAGTATAGTTAGTAGTATACTTATATTGTGATTGCTTGAAAAAGTTAAACACTCGTCGTGTGACTTCACTTGTGTGTTTTTTTTTTTTTATTCTATAAAAATAAAACTCATTCTGCTGACAGACAGTGTCCAGCAGGTCCGTCATTATATAATATATAATATATACCTGTCCGGCTGCAGTAGTGATATATATATATTTTTTATATAATTTATCATCCAGTCGCAGCAGACACAGTACGGTAGTTCACGGCTGTGGCTACCTCTGTGTCTCTGCACTCGGCAGGCAGTCCGTCCATAATTGTAATACCACCTAACCGTGGATTTTTTTCATTCTTCTTTATACATACATAGTTACATAGACATCTTCTCTTTATCAACCAGTCTATATTAGCTGCAGACACAGTACAGTACGGTAGTTCACGGCTGTGGCTACCTCTGTGTCTGCACTCGGCAGGCAGTCCGTCCATAATTGTATACCACCTAACCGTGGTTTTTTTTCATTCTTCTTTATACATACATAGTTACATAGACATCTTCTCTTTATCAACCAGTCTATATTAGCTGCAGACACAGTACAGTACGGTAGTTCACGGCTGTGGCTACCTCTGTGTCTGCACTCGGCAGGCAGTCCGTCCATAATTGTATACCACCTAACCGTGGATTTTTTTCAGTCTTCTTTATACATACATAGTTACATAGACATCTTCTCTTTATCAACCAGTCTATATTAGCTGCAGACACAGTACAGTACGGTAGTTCACGGCTGTGGCTACCTCTGTGTCTGCAGTCGGCAGGCAGTCCATAATTGTATACTAGTATCCATCTCCATTGTTTACCTGAGGTGCCTTTTAGTTGTGCCTATTAAAATATGGAGAACAAAAATGTTGAGGTTATAAAATTAGGGAAAGATCAAGATCCACTTCCACCTCGTGCTGAAGCTGCTGCCACTAGTCATGGCCGAGACGATGAAATGCCAGCAACGTCGTCTGCCAAGGCCGATGCCCAATGTCATAGTACAGAGCATGTCAAATCCAAAACACCAAATATCAGAAAAAAAAGGACTCCAAAACCTAAAATAAAATTGTCGGAGGAGAAGCGTAAACTTGCCAATATGCCATTTACCACACGGAGTGGCAAGGAACGGCTGAGGCCCTGGCCTATGTTCATGGCTAGTGGTTCAGCTTCACATGAGGATGGAAGCACTCAGCCTCTCGCTAGAAAAATGAAAAGACTCAAGCTGGCAAAAGCAGCACAGCAAAGAACTGTGCATTCTTCGAAATCCCAAATCCACAAGGAGAGTCCAATTGTGTCGGTTGCGATGCCTGACCTTCCCAACACTGGACGTGAAGAGCATGCGCCTTCCACTATTTGCATGCCCCCTGCAAGTGCTGGAAGGAGCACCCGCAGTCCAGTTCCTGATAGTCAGATTGAAGATGTCAGTGTTGAAGTACACCAGGATGAGGAGGATATGGGTGTTGCTGGCGCTGGGGAGGAAATTGACCAGGAGGATTCTGATGGTGAGGTGGTTTGTTTAAGTCAGGCACCCGGGGAGACACCTGTTGTCCGTGGGAGGAATATGGCCGTTGACATGCCAGGTGAAAATACCAAAAAAATCAGCTCTTCGGTGTGGAGGTATTTCACCAGAAATGCGGACAACAGGTGTCAAGCCGTGTGTTCCCTTTGTCAAGCTGTAATAAGTAGGGGTAAGGACGTTAACCACCTCGGAACATCCTCCCTTATACGTCACCTGCAGCGCATTCATAATAAGTCAGTGACAAGTTCAAAAACTTTGGGTGACAGCGGAAGCAGTCCACTGACCAGTAAATCCCTTCCTCTTGTAACCAAGCTCACGCAAACCACCCCACCAACTCCCTCAGTGTCAATTTCCTCCTTCCCCAGGAATGCCAATAGTCCTGCAGGCCATGTCACTGGCAATTCTGACGAGTCCTCTCCTGCCTGGGATTCCTCCGATGCATCCTTGCGTGTAACGCCTACTGCTGCTGGCGCTGCTGTTGTTGCCGCTGGGAGTCGATGGTCATCCCAGAGGGGAAGTCGTAAGCCCACTTGTACTACTTCCAGTAAGCAATTGACTGTTCAACAGTCCTTTGCGAGGAAGATGAAATATCACAGCAGTCATCCTTCTGCAAAGCGGATAACTGAGGCCTTGGCATCCTGGGTGGTGAGAAACGTGGTTCCGGTATCCATCATTACTGCAGAGCCAACTAGAGACTTGTTGGAGGTACTGTGTCCCCGGTACCAAATACCATCTAGGTTCCATTTCTCTAGGCAGGCGATACCGAAAATGTACACAGACCTCAGAAAAAGAGTCACCAGTGTCCTAAAAAATGCAGCTGTACCCAATGTCCACTTAACCACGGACATGTGGACAAGTGGAGCAGGGCAGGGTCAGGACTATATGACTGTGACAGCCCACTGGGTAGATGTATGGACTCCCGCCGCAAGAACAGCAGCGGCGGCACCAGTAGCAGCATCTCGCAAACGCCAACTCTTTCCTAGGCAGGCTACGCTTTGTATCACCGGTTTCCAGAATACGCACACAGCTGAAAACCTCTTACGGCAACTGAGGAAGATCATCGCGGAATGGCTTACCCCAATTGGACTCTCCTGTGGATTTGTGGCATCGGACAACGCCAGCAATATTGTGTGTGCATTAAATATGGGCAAATTCCAGCACGTCCCATGTTTTGCACATACCTTGAATTTGGTGGTGCAGAATTTTTTAAAAAACGACAGGGGCGTGCAAGAGATGCTGTCGGTGGCCAGAAAAATTGCGGGACACTTTCGGCGTACAGGCACCACGTACAGAAGACTGGAGCACCACCAAAAACTACTGAACCTGCCCTGCCATCATCTGAAGCAAGAAGTGGTAACGAGGTGGAATTCAACCCTCTATATGCTTCAGAGGTTGGAGGAGCAGCAAAAGGCCATTCAAGCCTATACAATTGAGCACGATATAGGAGGTGGAATGCACCTGTCTCAAGTGCAGTGGAGAATGATTTCAACGTTGTGCAAGGTTCTGATGCCCTTTGAACTTGCCACACGTGAAGTCAGTTCAGACACTGCCAGCCTGAGTCAGGTCATTCCCCTCATCAGGCTTTTGCAGAAGAAGCTGGAGACATTGAAGGAGGAGCTAACACGGAGCGATTCCGCTAGGCATGTGGGACTTGTGGATGCAGCCCTTAATTCGCTTAACAAGGATTCACGGGTGGTCAATCTGTTGAAATCAGAGCACTACATTTTGGCCACCGTGCTCGATCCTAGATTTAAAGCCTACCTTGGATCTCTCTTTCCGGCAGACACAAGTCTGCTGGGGTTGAAAGACCTGCTGGTGACAAAATTGTCAAGTCAAGCGGAACGCGACCTGTCAACATCTCCTCCTTCACATTCTCCCGCAACTGGGGGTGCGAGGAAAAGGCTCAGAATTCCGAGCCCACCCGCTGGCGGTGATGCAGGGCAGTCTGGAGCGACTGCTGATGCTGACATCTGGTCCGGACTGAAGGACCTGACAACGATTACGGACATGTCGTCTACTGTCACTGCATATGATTCTCTCAACATTGATAGAATGGTGGAGGATTATATGAGTGACCGCATCCAAGTAGGCACGTCACACAGTCCGTACTTATACTGGCAGGAAAAAGAGGCAATTTGGAGGCCCTTGCACAAACTGGCTTTATTCTACCTAAGTTGCCCTCCCACAAGTGTGTACTCCGAAAGAGTGTTTAGTGCCGCCGCTCACCTCGTCAGCAATCGGCGTACGAGGTTACATCCAGAAAATGTGGAGAAGATGATGTTCATTAAAATGAATTATAATCAATTCCTCCGCGGAGACATTGACCAGCAGCAATTGCCTCCACAAAGTACACAGGGAGCTGAGATGGTGGATTCCAGTGGGGACGAATTGATAGTCTGTGAGGAGGGGGATGTACACGGTGATATATCTGAGGGTGAAGATGAGGTGGACATCTTGCCTCTGTAGAGCCAGTTTGTGCAAGGAGAGATTAATTGCTTCTTTTTTGGGGGGGGTCCAAACCAACCCGTCATATCAGTCACAGTCGTGTGGCAGACCCTGTCACTGAAATGATGGGTTGGTTAAAGTGTGCATGTCCTGTTTTGTTTATACAACATAAGGGTGGGTGGGAGGGCCCAAGGACAATTCCATCTTGCACCTCTTTTTTCTTTTCTCTTTCTTTGCATCATGTGCTGATTGGGGAGGGTTTTTTGGAAGGGACATCCTGCGTGACACTGCAGTGCCACTCCTAGATGGGCCCGGTGTTTGTGTCGGCCACTAGGGTCGCTAATCTTACTCACACAGTCAGCTACCTCATTGCGCCTCTTTTTTTCTTTGCGTCATGTGCTGTTTGGGGAGGGTTTTTTGGAAGGGACATCCTGCGTGACACTGCAGTGCCACTCCTAGATGGGCCCGGTGTTTGTGTCGGCCACTAGGGTCGCTAATCTTACTCACACTGCTACCTCATTGCGCCTCTTTTTTTCTTTGCGTCATGTGCTGTTTGGGGAGGGTTTTTTGGAAGGGCCATCCTGCGTGACACTGCAGTGCCACTCCTAGATGGGCCCGGTGTTTGTGTCGGCCACTAGGGTCGCTAATCTTACTCACACAGCTACCTCATTGCGCCTCTTTTTTTCTTTGCGTCATGTGCTGTTTGGGGAGGGTTTTTTGGAAGGGACATCCTGCGTGACACTGCAGTGCCACTCCTAGATGGGCCCGGTGTTTGTGTCGGCCACTAGGGTCGCTTATCTTACTCACACAGCGACCTCGGTGCAAATTTTAGGACTAAAAATAATATTGTGAGGTGTGAGGTATTCAGAATAGACTGAAAATGAGTGTAAATTATGGTTTTTGAGGTTAATAATACTTTGGGATCAAAATGACCCCCAAATTCTATGATTTAAGCTGTTTTTTAGTGTTTTTTGAAAAAAACACCCGAATCCAAAACACACCCGAATCCGACAAAAAAAATTCGGTGAGGTTTTGCCAAAACGCGTTCGAACCCAAAACACGGCCGCGGAACCGAACCCAAAACCAAAACACAAAACCCGAAAAATTTCAGGCGCTCATCTCTAGTTGTTATTGTTGTGAGCCGTCTGTTCAGAGGCTCCTACGTTGTCATACTGTTAACTGGGTTCAGATCACAAGTTGTACGGTGTGATTGGTGTGGCTGGTATGAGTCTTACCCGGGATTCAAAATCCTTCCTTATTGTGTACGCTCGTCCGGGCACAGTATCCTAACTGAGGCTTGGAGGAGGGTCATAGGGGGAGGAGCCAGTGCACACCACCTGATCCTAAAGCTTTATTTTTGTGCCCTGTCTCCTGCGGAGCCGCTAATCCCCCCATGGTCCTGACGGAGTCCCCAGCATCCACTACGGACTACGAGAAATAGATTTATCGGTAAGTAAAATCTTATTTTACATAGAGAGAGTCAGTGTGATCTGTGGGGTTCTACCAGACTCTAAGCACACCCCATTTACATAGGGAGAGTCAGTGTGATCTGTGGGGTTCATGTTCCAGTACCAGACTCTAAGCACACCCCATTTACATAAAGAGAGTCAGTGTGATCTGTGGGGTTCTACCATACTCTAAGCACACCCCATTTACATAGAGAGAGTCAGTGTGATCTGTGGGGTTCTACCAGACTCTAAGCACACCCCATTTACATAGGGAGAGTCAGTGTGATCCGTGGGGTTCATGTTCCAGTACCAGACTCTAAGCACACCCCATTTACATAGGGAGAGTCAGTGTGATCCGTGGGGTTCATGTTCCAGTACCAGACTCAAAGCACACCCCATTTACATAGGGAGAGTCAGTGTGATCTGTGGGGTACATGTTCCAGCACCAGACTCTAAGCACACCCCATTTACATAGGGAGAGTCAGTGTGATCTGTGGGGTTCATGTTCCAGTACCAGACTCTAAGCACACCCCATTTACATAGGGAGAGTCAGTGTGATCTGTGGGGTTCATGTTCCAGTACCAGACTCTAAGCACACCCCATTTACATAGGGAGAGTCAGTGTGATCTGTGGGGTTCATGTTCCAGTACCAGACTCTAAGCACACCCCATTTACATAGGGAGAGTCAGTGTGATCTGTGGGGTTCATGTTCCAGTACCAGACTCTAAGCACACCCCATTTACATAGGGAGAGTCAGTGTGATCTGTGGGGTTCATGTTCCAGTACCAGACTCTAAGCACACCCCATTTACATAAGGAGAGTAAGTGTGATCCGTGGGGTTCATGTTCCAGTACCAGACTCTAAGCACACCCCATTTACATAGTGTGATCCGTGGGGTTCATGTTCCAGTACCAGACTCTAAGCACACCCCATTTACATAGGGAGAGTCAGTGTGATCCGTGGGGTTCATGTTCCAGTACCAGTCTCTAAGCACACCCCATTTACATAGGGAGAGTCAGTGTGATCTGTGGGGTTCATGTTCCAGTACCAGACTCTAAGCACACCCCATTTACATAGGGAGAGTCAGTGTGATCTGTGGGGTTCATGTTCCAGTACCAGACTCTAAGCACACCCCATTTACATAGGGAGAGTCAGTGTGATCTGTGGGGTTCATGTTCCAGTACCAGACTCTAAGCACACCCCATTTACATAGGGAGAGTCAGTGTGATCCGTGGGGTTCATGTTCCAGTACCAGACTCTAAGCACACCCCATTTATATAGGGAGAGTCAGTGTGACCTGTGGGGTTCTACCAGACTCTAAGCACACCCCATTTACATAGGGAGAGTCAGTGTGATCTGTGGGGTTCATGTTCCAGTACCAGACTCTAAGCACACCCCATTTACATAGGGAGAGTCAGTGTGATCCGTGGGGTTCATGTTCCAGTACCAGTCTCTAAGCACACCCCATTTACATAGTGTGATCCGTGGGGTTCATGTTCCAGTACCAGACTCTAAGCACACCCCATTTACATAGGGAGAGTCAGTGTGATCTGTGGGGTTCATGTTCCAGTACCAGACTCTAAGCACACCCCATTTATATAGGGAGAGTCAGTGTGATCTGTGGGGTTCATGTTCCAGTACCAGTCTCTAAGCACACCCCATTTACATAGGGAGAGTCAGTGTGATCTGTGGGGTTCATATTCCAGTACCAGACTCTAAGCACACCCCATTTACATAGGGAGAGTCAGTGTGATCTGTGGGGTTCATGTTCCAGTACCAGACTCTAAGCACACCCCATTTACATAGGGAGAGTCAGTGTGATCCGTGGGGTTCATGTTCCAGTACCAGTCTCTAAGCACACCCCATTTATATAGGGAGAGTCAGTGTGATCCGTGGGGTTCATGTTCCAGTACCAGACTCTAAGCACACCCCATTTACATAGGGAGAGTCAGTGTGATCCGTGGGGTTCATGTTCCAGTACCAGACTCTAAGCACACCCCATTTACATAGGGAGAGTCAGTGTGATCTGTAGGGTTCATATTCCAGTACCAGAGTCTAAGCACACCCCATTTACATAGGGAGAGTCAGTGTGATCCGTGGGGTTCATGTTCCAGTACCAGACTCTAAGCACACCCCATTTATATAGGGAGAGTCAGTGTGATCTGTGGGGTTCATGTTCCAGTACCAGACTCTAAGCACACCCCATTTACATAGGGAGAGTCAGTGTGATCTGTGGGGTTCATGTTCCAGCACCAGACTCTAAGCACACCCCATTTACATAGGGAGAGTCAGTGTGATCTGTGGGGTTCATGTTCCAGTACCAGACTCTAAGCACACCCCATTTACATAGGGAGAGTCAGTGTGATCTGTGGGGTTCATGTTCCAGTACCAGACTCTAAGCACACCCCATTTACATAGGGAGAGTCAGTGTGATCCGTGGGGTTCATGTTCCAGTACCAGTCTCTAAGCACACCCCATTTACATAGGGAGAGTCAGTGTGATCTGTGGGGTACATGTTCCAGTACCAGACTCTAAGCACACCCCATTTACATAGGGAGAGTCAGTGTGATCTGTGGGGTTCATGTTCCAGCACCAGACTAAGCACACCCCATTTACATAGGGAGAGTCAGTGTGATCTGTGGGGTTCATGTTCCAGTACCAGACTCTAAGCACACCCCATTTACATAGGGAGAGTCAGTGTGATCTGTGGGGTACATGTTCCAGTACCAGACTCTAAGCACACCCCATTTACATAGGGAGAGTCAGTGTGATCTGTGGGGTTCTACCAGACTCTAAGCACACCCCATTTACATAGGGAGAGTCAGTGTGATCTGTGGGGTCACACCCCATTTATATAGGAGAGTCAGTGTGATCTGTGGGGTTCATGTTCCAGTACCAGACTCTAAGAACACCCCATTTGACTTTCTAACCTCATGCAACCTACTTCACCCGCTTCCGTCCAGATTTCTGGTTTAGAAACCACTGGAATCCGCCATTATTTGACTGTGGTTTCTATGCCTAATTGACAGCATTTACTAAGCAGCGGTTTTGAGCCCTCATTCCGAGTTGTTCGCTCGCTAGCCGCTTTTCGCAGCAGTACACACGCTAAGCCGCCGCCCTCTGGGAGTGTATCTTAGCTTAGCAGTATTCCGAACGAAGTATTCGCAATATTGCGAAAAGATTTTTCTTTGCAGTTTCTGAGTAGCTCCAGACTTACTCTTCCAGTGCGATCAGTTCAGTGCTTGTCGTTCCTGGTTTGACGTCACAAACACACCCAGCGTTCGTCCAACCACTCCCCCGTTTCTCCAGCCACTCCCGCGTTTTTCCCTGAAACGGCAGCGTTTTTCCGCACACACCCATAAAACGGCCAGTTTCCGCCCAGAAACACCCACTTCCTGTCAATCACACTACGATCACCAGAACGAAGAAAAAAACTCGTAATGCCGTGAGTAAAATACCAAATTTCTTAGCAAATTTACTTGGCGCAGCCGCAGTGCGAACATTGCGCATGCGCAGTTAGCGGAAAATCGCACAGATGCAAAGGAAAATAACGAGCGAACAACTCGGAATGAGGGCCTTGATGTCTAAACTGAATCCGTTGTCGAACGCCATTGGTTCCTAAATGACAATCTGTCGCGATGTGTTTTATTTGGTGGCAAGGGGGTAGGACGCTGCGGGTGGCCCTGCAGTAATGCTAACGGCTCTGGGGCATTATCACCACTTGATAAATCTACCCCTTCATATATTCATAATATCAGTTATGCAATACACACGGCCCTTATCAGTGTAGATATAACTAAGTCCAGATCAGCTGCTCAGGTGCTTTATGGGATAATGCCCCTTGTATGTTCCTATAACCAAGAACTGCACCCAGAATGGCTGATCTGCTGGAGCAGGGCCCTCCTCCCTTCCTCATATATACAATAACATCATCTCCTCGACACTGCCCGCGACGCAGCCACTGTCTAGGCACTCCCAGAAAATGGGGGTGACACGCCCAGCTCCACCCAGCCCAACCCCCAAATTCCGGCAGCCAGTCAGTCAGTCTGCGGCTTGGGGCACTGTGTGCTAGGACGCAGGACCCTGCTCTGCACATGGTCGGAACAGGACCTGCGCATGTGCAGCCGCCATCTTAGATATATTTAAGCTATCGCTTTTACATACATTTCTGAATGGGGCCCTGTGTGCAGCGTGTCACTGACTCTGCAATGCATATAAAGCTCGGTACACACTGTACAATTACCGGGCTGATTTGCCAGTAAACGGGAGATTGTCCTGTACTTTGTGTAGTGTATAGACATGACCGCAAATGCTGATAAAATGGCCAGAAATGATTCCATTATCAGAACCTATTGGCCAGAAGGTCCTGATATCGGGCAGATGGCGGGTATTCTCCATAATATCTCCTATGATCTTTTGTGACTACGTTATTCTCTCCGTGGGCCGGGCTAGCAGCAACATGGCGTCTGTGCCGTAGCGCACTCCACTTTCAGCAACTTTAAGATGGAAATATTAAAGAAGAATATGGAGCACTACAGGTCTCAGAGCGGCTCAGTCACCCTGTGCAGCATATAGAAGCTGGGTGTATGAGGAAACACCTGTATATGATGGGGCTGACAAATGCCTCAGCTGGAGCCTGGTACGGCTTATGTATTTTGTAAGGTGCTGCGGAACGCTTGTGGCACCATGTGAATAAAGGATAATACATATAACAACAACGATGTGATGAAGACATTACCACCGGTGACCTCTGTACTGCATATCTCCAGGAGACCACTGACCACCTACGTTACATCATTAGAACACAGTACGGTAACATCTTTAAAGTCTGAAGGACCAGATATGGAGTTAGAACTTACCGATGCTCCTGTTGTTACTGCACGGCCTCTGCTTCACTAAGTAAATGACCAGAATGAGGAATATAACAAAAGCGACGCACCCGCCAGCGATGCTCAGGATGAGGTAGATGTCCCAGTCTGGATTGAACAAAGAACCTGAAAGTCAGATATGTCAGCTGGAGTTGCTGGAACAGTAATAGTCTTCTGTTACATTATCAGTTTTCTGTTTTGTGCTGATTTTAATTATACAGATGTATCCTCATACCATACGGAGCAAGACGCCCAGCGCAACTGAGCCGCTCCAAGAGATATAAGATACCGTATTTTTCTTTACATTTTGCATCTTAGACACATTGGAACACCACAGTGTAATGAAGACGCTATAGCTGTACAGGAATTAGTTTATCACACAAAGTCGCAGATGAAGCACAACGGACATTGGGGGTCATTCCGAGTTGTTCGCTAGCTGCCGTTTTTCGCAGCGTAGCGATCTGGCTAAAAATCGGCCGTTCTGTGCATGCGTATGGGCCGCAGTGCGCACGCGTCAAGTACTTTCACACAAAACTGCAGTTCCACACAAGGTCGAGCGACGCTTTTCAGTCGCTCTGCTGATCGGTGAGTGATTGACATGAATGGGGCGTTTCTGGAAGGTAACTGACCGTTTTCCGGGAGTGTGCTAAAAAAACGCAGGCGTGTCTGATGAAAACGAAGGCGTGCCTGGGGAAACACAGGCGTGGCTGGGGAAACGGGGGAGTGGCTGGGCGAAAGCAGGGCGTGTCTGTGACGTCAAAACAGGAACTAAATAGTCTGCAGAGATCGCAATCTAGGAGTAGGTCTGCAACTACTCTGAAAATGCATGGAAATATTTTGGAGCAGTTCTGCTAAGCTAAGATACACTCCCAGAGGGCGCGGCCTAGCATTTGCACTGCTGCTAAAAGCAGCTAGCGAGCGATCAACTCGGAATGCGGGCGATTGGCGTGAAAAATGATGTGGCCGCTGCATTAAAGCAGTCATTGCACATATTCAGACTAAGTTGCACACAGATGTACGTCATACATCACACTGATCAGAGCAATCTAGCAAAGTAGTTGTTAGACTCGGTAATAATCACAGCTGAGTAGATTATGCTCAGGTTAGTTCTGTAAACTCTGATCAGTCTCCTGGCAACCAGTCAGTTGTGCAAACTATGGGGGTCATTCCGAGTTGATCGCTCGCTAGCTAGTTTTAGCAGTCATGCAAACGCTATGCCGCCGCCCACTGGGGAGTGTATTTTAGCTTAGCAGAAGTGGGAACGCCTGTGCAGCCGAGCTCTGCAAAAACAGTTTGTGCAGTTTCCGAGTAGCTCTGAACCTACTCAGCGCTTGCGATCACTTCAGCCTATTCATGTCCGGATTTGACATCATACACCCGCCCAGCCACGCCTGCGTTTTTGCAAACACTCCCTGAAAATGGTCAGTTGACACCCAGAAACGCCCCCTTCCTGTCAATCTTCTTGCGGCCGCCAGTGCGACTGAAAACTTTGCTACAACCTGTGCACAACCACAGCGGGCTTTGTACCCATACGACGCGCGTGCGCATTGCGGCCCATACGCATGCGCAGAAATTACGATTTTTAGCCTGAGCGCTGCGCACGATCAACTCGGAATGACCCCATATGTCTTGTTGTGCCGGGCTGTGTTCTGACTCCCAATTGTTGTAGCTGGAGTTACAATCCTGCTTGTTTCTTTGTGCTGATTGGATGTTTCAGACCTTATGGGGAATCTCCCTGGACACTCTGCTGTGGGTTGACGTCACACGCCCTACCTGAAAATGCTTTGCGAATGCCTGTGTTTTTCCAGACACTCACAGAAAATGGCCAGTTACCGCCCCCGAACGTCCGCTTACTGTCAATCAACTTGCGTACGCCTACCGATCACAAAACACACTGGATACTTTCGCAGTTTGGCCTTGCGCGTGCGCACTATGATCCGTATGCATGCGCAGTCAATAATCGCCCGCCTTGCGAATTTGCACAACAGTGATCAAGTCTGAATTAGGCCGTATATTAATCTAGTGTGAAGCAAACCTGGGCTCTGTGAAAGATCTGCAAAGTATCTTATTTCAGTGATATGATTTGTGTATATTGGCCCTCATTCCGAGTTGATCGCTCGCAAGGCGATTTTAGCAGAGTTACACACGCTAAGCCGCCGCCTACTGGGAGTGAATCTTAGCTTCTTAAAATTGCGACCGATGTATTCGCAATATTGCGATTACTAACTACTTAGCAGTTTCAGAGTAGCTTCAGACTTACTCTGCCTGTGCGATCAGTTCAGTGCTTGTCGTTCCTGGTTTGACGTCACAAACACACCCAGCGTTCGCCCAGACACTCCCCCGTTTCCCCGGCCACTCCTGCGTTTTTTCCGGAAACGGTAGCGTTTTTTCCCGCACGCCCATAAAACGGCCTGTTTCCGCCCAGTAACACCCATTTCCTGTCAATCACATTACGATCGCCGAAGCGAAGAAAAAGCCGTGAGTAAAAATACTATCTCCATTGTAAAATTACTTGGCGCAGTCGCAGTGCGAATATTGCGCATGCGTACTAAGCGGAATTTCACTGCGATGCGATGAAAAATACCGAGCGATCAACTCGGAATGAGGGCCATTGAAAAGAACTGTGTGGTATTTCATTATTGTGCTATTAACCTGGAGCACTCAGAAGATCTACTCAATAGCTTGATGCTGTGCATATTACTTGTGCTATTGGAAAGAACAGTACAGTGTTTCTCTAAAGGCATTCGTTTATGCATGCAGAAAACCGGTCACAACTTATCAATTCATATCTCTACGTGAAATATACTTGTGCTATTGGAGAAAACTGTAATATTTATATACAAGGCATTAAGCTACACATGCAAAAAATCTGTTACTTCTCATCAATTCTCTATTGTAGAAACTTTAATTTTCTAGCAAAATATTTATTAGTGCTATTTGGAAAACTGGCAAACATGCTGTTCAGTGAAGACTTCCCATGCAATAGTGAAAATCTGGCATGCTTTTTTGTCTCTTGTTTTAGTAGTCTCTGAGGTGTCCCCTCTTTAAATATGCAGTATGTGTCTGTGATCTTGACCTTACACTACTCAGATTTAAGCTCAAGATGACGGGAGGCACTCATAACAGTAGTCTGTCACTTCCAGTGATTTTATTTATGTAAAGAAGATGCACATTTTGAGCAAGAAGGGGCTATTTCCCACGACTGAAGCCACAGTGTAGGAGGACACATCTGTAGATATATACTGAATATCTGTTTTATAAACACATCATTTAAAATAGCTTCTGTTGTGTCACTTGAGCCTGTTATCAGATGCCTCTATTTGTAACGGCCGTCAGTGACATGTATCAAGTCAGTAGTAATTTGGGCTTGGCACAATGTGGTTTTCTAATACAGAGTTAATCAAAACGACCTTTTGGTCTCTTGCACAAAGAATACACTCCCACTGCATCAATTCCACTCACAATTAATATTCCAAAACACTGCACAACTAAGGAGTCATTTAGGAGCCCTTAAGTTCTCCCGATTACGTTCTCCCGATTTACTCTGTTACAACCCAATCGTTATTTAACAATAATATGTAACATATACGTATAGAGCATGTACATGGCTGAATCCACTGACTTATGGATCTGTTAAGAAACACAGAGATCGGACTAAATTAAAGGTTTCATTTAAAAAGACTATGCATAATGCTTATACAGTAACAAAAATAACTCATAATTGGACATACCAGATTATGCAAATAACTTAAAATGCAGAAAAGCAGAAACAAATCAGTAACAATTTACGAATTAGGAATCAGCTTTCTGCACAGGACACAGAATTTCCAGTAACAAGTTTCATGCACGATGACCAGTCACTAGGATTATACAATGCATGGCATGTTTCTCTGCCCTTTACTATAAATGGGCTGTGACACCCAGTCCCTCCTTTCTCTGAAGTTGAGAATTAGTTTAAACTGCTAGCTACACACATGCATCTATCCTGGGCTCATGTTCCTTCAGCATGGTTGTAACTATAGTGGGTACAAGGGGTGTCAGTGCTATGGGGCTCAAAGGCCTAGGGGCCTAGACCCATATTATAACGCTGCATACCCATTTCCCAGATTTGCCTGCTAAGCAGTTGGGTCTGATTCATTGTCCAGCCTGAGCTGTGTCACAATACATTGTCAGTGAGAGGAGTTTGTAGTGGATGTTATAATGGTAAGGGGGGCTGTAATGTGGCATAATATGATCTGGAGGCCACTGTAATATGTGATAATTTGATCAGCTCATTGTCATGAGGAGGTCACTATAATGTTATATAACATATATAATAACTTTGGCATTTTAATGGGGCACAATATGAAATGGAGACACTATGATGTGGCAGAATGTGCACTGGGGCACTGTAATGTGGCATAGTTTGAACTGGGGCCGCTATGTCATAATGTGAATTGGGAATGCTGTGTGGCATAATAGGTATTGGCAGACCTACAATGTGACATTATGTACTGTAAATGAGGGAACTACAATGGTTCATAAAATGAATTAGGGCACAGCTATGGGCAATAATATTATCTAGGGCACTGTTATGGGCCATAATAGTAACTAGGGCACTGCTATGGGGCATAATATTAATTAGGGCACTGTTATGGGGCATATTATATTAACTAGGGCACTGTTATGGGGCATAATAGTAACTAGGGCACTGTTATGGGGCATAATATTAATTAGGGCACTGCTACGGGGCATAATATTAACTAGGGCACTGTTATGGGGCATAATATTAATTAGGGCACTGTTATGGGCCATAATAGTAACTAGGGCACTGCTATGGGGCAAAATATTAAGTAGGGCACTGTTATGGGGCATAATATTAACTAGGGCACTGCTATGGGGCATAATATTAACTAGGGCACTGCTACGGGGCATAATATTAACTAGGGTACTGCTATGGGGCATTATATTAACTAGGGCACTGCTATGGGGCATACTATTATCTAGGGCACTGCTATGGGGCATAATAATTACTAGGGCACTGCTACGGGGCATAATATTAACTAGAGCACTGCTATGGGGCATAATATTATCTAGGGCACTGCTATGGGGCGTAATATTAGCTGAGGCACTATTATGGGGCATAAAATTAGTAACTGCTTTGTAGAGGGGTCTTGCAAAAATCATTGGGACAGGGGCCCCTTCAATATGTTGCTATGGGGCCCACAAAGTTCTGGTTACACCGCTGTCAGCAGAGAGGGGGTTTTAGCCACATCACAGAGTAACACAGGATTTTCAGAAGTGGACCAATGGGCAACGGGAGATCATGTCCACTTTGGGGACCCTCTCATCAGCTTTTTCTATTTCCTAAGCATAAGAGAGCTGTGCCCTGTAACCGAGATTTGGTGTAGAGGTTTTGCAAACAGAAATGGGTCATACATGGTTATCCGCTGTTCCTGGCCTGTGCTTGGCTTCAGATAATCACCTCTGCACACGGGCCCACACTGTGATTTCCAGGCCTGGAGATATACATTGCGTTATGACATTAATGTTACATAATACGATTATTCTCACCCTTTGAGCAGTTGATCTCCTTAGTCTGCTGTTCTTTGCTCACTGTGTTTTTGGCCACACAGATCACAGTTCCAGGCTGCTCTTTAAGATTTATAGAAACTGAATGCGATTTTCCTTTAAAGTTGCCCTTTGTATGGTTGTTCCACAAAATGATTACATTTGGATCAGTACCCGCTGAAATTGAGCATCGTATGACGACATTCTTGGCTGTGCAATTGGATTCGATTCTTGGCCCGTCCACTGGCTCTGCAAATGAAAACAATTTACACTGAGAAACCTCTTAATTGGGTACTGCTGTACACCTGCTCGTAAACATATCATCTGCCAGTCATGGGACTCAATGCAAAAAAACGTGCAGACATGGTCAAAAGGTTCAGTTGTTGTTCATACCAAACACCAGAATGAAAAAATGCGATCTAAGTGAATTTGTCTGTGAAGCAATTGTTGCTGTCAGTTGGGGATAGTTTAAGAATATTGAAAAGTGCTGGTCTCCTCAGATTGTCACCCAGAACAGATGGTGGTCTCATCTAAACGGAGAATACCTAGCTCACATCGGCGTGATACAGAGGTGGACGGAATGCTGATGTTTGTGCTACTGCCCCAATGGCGCATGCGTTCCCCTGACTGTGCGCAGAGAGCATTATTGTGTGTGGAGTCGTTTTCAGTTGAGTCGGCAGCGCACAACTATGGGCAGTGACTGTGAGGTGGCTTGAAAGGTTCACAAAAAGGCTGTCTCACGGGCATGTCAGAGAGCGCGGCCGCGTTCCCAAATGCGGATCTACTGTCAGAGAGACGCCATGTTTGGGGCAATTTTAGAATAGGCTGCAACAAATGTCAAAGGTGCAAGCGATGGTGTCAGCGATGGTGCAAGCGATAGTGTGCGGAATGGTGGCGAGATCAGAACCACCGGCACAGTTGCACTGTCCTCAGACACTAAGGGGTATACTTACTAAAAGTCGATTTATGTCGATGTTTGATCGATTTTGTGTTTCAGGGTATAAGTCACACGTTTACCAACAGATGATTTTTGACATTGTGTAAAAAAAATATTCAAAAATCATCTGTTAGTAAATATGTGATTTAGACCCTGAAACACAAAATCGATCAAAAATCGACCCAACACCGAGCAAAAAATCGATCAACATCGACCCAAATCAACTTTTAATAAATATACCCCTAAAAGTGAGCGTCTGGACGCTTGTGCTCTCCATCACACGCTGGTGCACAAGGGGCAGTCTGACGTGAGCGTTTGCATATTATCGCTCCCACGGTTCTGATAGCGGTTGCTATTGGAAACACAGTAGCGTCCACATTAAAATCAGGCCCATAGCGTCTGTTCAGCCATAATGCACACGCTGCAGTCATGTAAAAACAGTAACTATGACATACAGTGCATCCGGAAAGTATTCACGGCGCTTCACTTTTTCCACATTTTGTTATGTTACAGCGTTATTCCAAACTGGAATAAATAAAAAAAATTTCCCTCAAAATTCTACACACAAGGGCCCTCATTCCGAGTTGATCGCTCGCAAGGCGAATTTAGCAGAGTTGCTCAGGCTAAGCCTACGCCTACTGGGAGTGAATCTTAGCTTCTTAAAATTGCGACCGATGTATTCGCAATATTGCGATTACAAACTACTTAGCAGTTTCAGAGTAGGTTCAGACTTACTCGGCATCTGCGATCATTTCAGTGCTTGTCGTTCCTGGTTTGACGTCACAAACACACCCAGCGTTCGCCCAGACACTCCCCCGTTTCTCCAGCCACTCCCGCGTTTTTTCCGGAAACGGTAGCGTTTTTATCCACACGCCCCGAAAACGCCGTGTTTCCGCCCAGTAACACCCATTTCCTGTCAATCACACTACGATCGCCGGAGCGAGGAAAAAGCTGTGAGTAAAAATACTATCTTCATTGTAAATTACTTGGCGCAGTCGCAGTGCGAATATTGCGCATGCGTACTAAGCGGAATTTCACTGCGATGCGATGAAAATTACCGAGCGAACGACTCGGAATGAGGGCCAATACCCCATAATGACAACGTGAGAAAAGTGTTTTTCAGATTTTTGCAAATTTATTAAAAATAAAAAACTTAGAAATCACATGTACATGTACGGTGATAAAGTACCAGCCAATCAGCTCCTAGCTGCCATGTTACAGGCTGGGTTTGTAAAATGACAGATAGGAGCCGATTGGCTGGTACTTTATCTCATGTGCCTTTATCTCCATCCAAGGCTTAGTAAATAGACCCCTAAGTTACACCCTGACACTGGTTATCTGGTTCTCTTACCCTGACTTGATGTACCAGCAGCGGTCACTCTGTTATAGCCCATACAATGATTTCTTCAGAAGCCAATGTCCAGCCGGTATAATACCAAGTCATAGTAGATAAGGAAATGACCATATATAATGTAATGTGCTGTATCTTGCAACAGGCAAGAAGATCTCCTTAGTCACAGCTGGATTTGTGAGTGCAACCTTTGGCAACAAGATTTCCATTGGTGCTGAGCTTCTTGCAGAAGACCCCCTTATTTTTGATGGTTTTATGGTCGCTTGGCCTGTCCACAACAGTCCAAGGGGGTCATTCCGAGTTGATCGCTAGCTGAAAATGTTCACGGCGCAGCGATGATGCAAAAAAACGGCACTTCTGCGCATGCGGTGCAATGCGCACGCGCGACGTACTTTCACAACGGCCGATGTAGTTTCACACAAGGTCTAGCGAAGCTTTTCAGTTGCAGTGCTGGCCGCAGAGTAATTGACAGGAAGAGGGCGTTTCTGGGTGTCAACTGACCGTTTTCAGGGAGTGTTTGAAAAAACGCAGGCGTGCCAGGAAAAATGCAGGCGTGGCTGGGTGAACGTGGGCGGGTTTGTGACATCAAATCCGGAACTGAACAGTCTGAAGTGATCGCAAGCGCTGAGTAGGTCTGGAGCTACTCTGAAACTGCACAAAATTTTGTAGCCGCTCTGCGATCCTTTCGTTCGCACTTCTGCTAAGCTAAAATACACTCCCAGTGGGCGGCGGCTTAGCATTTACACGACTGCTAAAACTGCTAGCGAGCCATCATCTCGGAATGACCCCCAATGTGTCATTGCTGTCTATAGCTGCAAGCTCTTTATCTGTGGCTGATTTCCGCTCTTCCCAGTCGCTGCCTGACTCTGCTGCTGGGGGCGTGTGGCAGAGAGGAATTGCCCACATTTGAATAGAACGTTCAACTTTTGTGGTTCTGGAAAGAAACACACCCTTTCTTCCATTAGGAGGAGCTAATTTATATAAACCTATTATCTCTAAATAAATTTAGACATCAGGCGCAAACAACAGTAATTATAGTTTATATATATATATATATATATATATATATAAAACTCCCTGACTATTGGAAGACAGAATCCAGATTTTGTTCGCAAATGGACAGGTATCTTGAATAAATGTGCCCTAGATTTGATGATCCTCGTTATCGAGGAAGCTGGACGCGAGCTCCAGATTGCACGCACTAAGATACAGAATCTTGAAAGAGAACACCAGAGTATCTTGCAAGACGAGGCGAATGCTGGCTGGGTTTCTAAGTTACAACAACAGTGTGAACAATATAGGAAGAATCTTATCAAGTTCAAAAAGAACAAAAAGCATACTGTAGATGCAGATTATGAGGAGAACCACGTTTACAAGTGGTTATCTGGAGGTGTATACGAAAGTCGTAGTAGGGCCCTGGAAAGGCGCAGAAGGCCATGGCAACAGAGACGTCCTCAGAGTCGTAACAGAAACGGGGCTTTGCACAATAACAGTGATAGTGAATTTGCTACATCGGAGCCTGAGGAATCATCCACTTCAGCAGATGTCCCTTTAGACAAAGTGCCTGTTGCTCAAGCACATGGAGGAAGGCCACCTGCAGGGGCAAGCAATGTAAAAGAGGTACGCGACGTCAGGAGAAATCCGTCTCGCAAGAAAATAACTTAATCTTCAACCTATCTAATAGGACTCTGTCTGATATGGAGATGCAGGTGTTACGTAAAGGACTTTCGTTTGTCCCTACTAATTTTTTTGATGGTTTTACCTGGCGTATGGATCATCATAGATTTGCAAGAAATCTTCGCCTGAAAGAACATTTCCAATATCAGAATAGTATATCTGATTCAACTTCACTTGAAAGTTTCCTTAGAGGTAAATCAAAATCTAGGTTTGATCCCGTTTCTACTAATTCATCACTTAAGACCTTTAATCGCCTTTTGGATGAATCTGTGATGAAATTTACAGCTGCTCCGGGCATTGTTCATAAAAATCTTCCGAATCGAGAATCCATGGCACTACGTGATTTGGGCTCCTATGATGACATTATTATTCCCCCCCCCCTCCCCGCGCCGATAAAGGTGGAGCAATTGTGATACAAGATATACATAAGTATCGTGCTGAAATGAATCATCAGCTGTCTGAGGAAGGAGTTTATTCACGTCTGCATGGTAATCCTACTATCAAATACCAGAAAGAATTAAATGGTATTCTTTCAGTAGCTGTACATCAAAATCTCATTACAGCTAAAATAGCTGAAGCGCTACAGGTGGACCATCCCAAAATTCCGGTATTATATACCTTGCCCAAGCTGCATAAAAACAGTCGTGACCCACCGGGCTTGTGGTTCTTTATATCAACCTACTGCTCAACTTTTAGACCATCTGTTGCAGCCTCTGCTTTCAAACAAACAGTCCTTTCTTAAAGACACCACGGATTTTTTGAAATTGCTTAATGGTGTCGGGGATATACCAGAGCTCATGTGCTGTCTCGATGTGTGTAGTTTATACACGTCGATTCCGCACATGGGTGGATTGGCCTCTATGAAAAATTTTCTGTTACAGTTCTTGGATCCTAATTTATTTAATCATGATCTGTTCTTGAGGTTACTTGAATTGACTCTGTACCGTAATTACTTTCTTCATGATGGTTATTATTTACAGGAACGTGGGTGTGCGATGGGGTCAGCAGTGGCCCCGTCATACGCCAACGTATTTATGTTTGACCTAGAAGACAGTATGTTTTTGAATCGCTGTGATGTCTGTCAGTATATCAAATTATATACTAGGTATATAG
This sequence comes from Pseudophryne corroboree, assembly GCF_028390025.1. Lineage (NCBI taxonomy): Eukaryota > Metazoa > Chordata > Amphibia > Anura > Myobatrachidae > Pseudophryne > Pseudophryne corroboree. The sequence goes on from NC_086445.1 coordinate 1,049,266,917, forward strand.
ACGACATATTTTTGTTGTGGACGGGGGGTGCTGACAGGTTTAATACCCTCATGCAGGAAGTTAACAATATGAATTCTTCTATTAAATTCACTTACTCCAGTAGTGAAGAGACAGCTAATTTCCTGGATGTACGTGTAATTTTGAAAGAGGGTGTTATTGTGACAGAGGTATTTAACAAATATGTTGACCGTAATACCTTTTTGCTGGCATCCAGTCATCACCCTGGCCCTCTTAAACGAGGGTAACCGTTATCCCAGATGATGACGGTGGCCAGGATCTCTAGTGATTCCTCACATGCACTGATAGCTATAGATGAGCTCATTTTGAAGTTTGTAGCAAGAGGTTATGATCTCAAGGTCTTGGAAGAACAAAAATTACAGGTTTTACTAATGTCCAGGTCACAATTGCTTCAGACTCGTACCCGTCAGTCAGAACGTATTTTGCCCTGGGTGAGCAACTTTAATACAGCCAGCCCTGTTATCAACCGTGCGACTAAAGCACTTTGGCCAATTGTGGCCACAGATAAAGATTTACCGGGACTTAGTACCATGCGCCCTATGGCAGCTTTCAAAAGAGGACGTAATCTAAGGGATAGATTAATGATTACCGATATTACTGGTAACATAGAAACATAGAATTTGTCGGCAGATAAGAACCACTTGGCCCATCTAGTCTGTCCCCCCCCCCTTTTTTTTTTTACATTATTTTTATCTCTAACCTTATTTGATTCTTATTTCTTTGTAAGGATATCTTTATGTCTATCCCATGCATGTTTAAATTGCTCTACTTTCTTAGCCTCTACCACCTCTGATGGGAGGCTATTCCACTTGTCCACTACCCTTTCTGTGAAATATTTTTTCCGCAATAATTTTTCCCCTGAACCTCCCCCCCTCCAGTCTCAGTGCATGTCCTCGTGTCCTATTGCTTCTCTTCATTTGGAGAATGTTTCCCTCCTGGACTTTGTTAAAACCCTTGATATATTTGAAAGTTTCTATCATGTCCCCCCTTTCCCTTCTCTGCTCCAAACTATACATATTGAGATTTCTTAGTCTTTCTGGGTATGTTTTGTGATGTAGGCCATGCACCATTTTACTTGCCCTCCTTTGTACAGTTTCTAATGTATTAATATCCTTTTGAAGATATGGCCTCCAGAATTGAACACAGTATTCTAGATGAGGCCGTACCAATGAGCTATACAGTGGCATTATTACTTCTTTCTTTCTGCTGCTGATTCCTCTCCCAATGCAGCCAAGCATCTGACTAGCCTTCCTCATTGCCTTGTTACATTGCTTACCTGCCTTTAAGTCATCTGAAATAGTGACTCCTAGATCCCTTTCCTCCTCAGTAGTTTCCAGTATAGTGCCATTAATACTATATTTAGCTTTTGGATTTTTGAGACCCAAGTGCATGATTTTGCATTTTTTGGCATTAAACTGTAATTGCCACACTCTTGACCATTCCTCTAGTCTACCTAGATCCTCAATCATTTGTTTTACCCCACCTGGTGTGTCTACCCTGTTGCATACCTTTGAGTCATCTGCAAAAAGGCATACTTTCCCTTTAATGCCATTTGCAATGTCACCAATAAAGATATAAAAAAGCACTGGTCCAAGTACAGATCCCTGGGGTACTCCACTGGTAACATTTCCCTCCTGTGAGTGCACTCCATTTACCACAACTCTCTGTTTTCTATCCTTCAACCAAGATCTTATCCATTCAATAATCCTAATATCCAATCCCAAACTTTCAAGTTTATTTAGCAGTCTGCGATGTGGAACAGTGTCAAAAGCCTTACTAAAGTCTAGATAAGCTATATCCATGGCTCCACCTTTATCCATCACTTTAGTCACACAATCAAAAAAGTCAATAAGATTTGTTTGACATGATCTCCCCCCAGTGAATCCATGCTGTTTGGGATCCTGTAAATTGCCGGATTTGAGATAATCTACAACTCTTTCTTTTAAGAGTGTTTCCATCAATTTCCCTACTACTGATGTAAGACTCACTGGTCTTTAGTTGTTTGCCTCTTCCTTGCTTCCACTTTTGTGCAGTGGGACTACGTTTGCTCTTTTCCAGTCCTCTGGAATTACTCCTGTAGCTAATGACTGTTTGAATAATTCTGTCAATGGTGCTACCAGCATCTCTTTAAGTTCTTTTAGTATCCTTGGATGTATCCCATCTGGCCCCATAGATTTGTCCACTTTCAGCTTTGAGAGTTCTGTTAGGACCTTCTCCTCTGTAAATGTACTTGTTTCATTTTCCTGAATATCCTTGCAACTTTTCTGTGGCCCCTTCCCCTCTCTTTCAGTAGTAAATACTGAGCAAAAATAATCATTAAAGATGATCTTCTATTAAATTGTCTCCTTCAACAAGAATCCCAGTGTCCGTCTTTAGTTTTATAATTCCGCCTTTTGTTTTTCTCCTTTCGCTGGTAGAGGTATTCCCAGACAACCTAATGTTTACTTTAAGCCACCAGGGTGCTATAGTTGTTATAACTGTACCACCTGTAAATTTATGGTCACTTGTAAATCATTTAAACATCCTCATCTGCCAAAAACTTATGACATTCGGTTCGTTTTGACTTGCACTTCATCTTTTGTTGTTTACGTTATTGTATGTTCGTGTGGCCTGTACTATGTGGGCCAGACAACACGTCAATTTCGTGAACGAATGGCCTTACATAGGTCGGCTATACAGTTGTCATCTAGAGACAGATCGATTGATCAGCCAGGGGCCCATCACTTTAAGATGATGGGCCACCCATTAACCTCTCTAAAGTATTTTATAATTGATCAGGTGCTGGAATCTCCCCGTGGTGGCGATAGAGCTAAACACCTATTGCTCACCGAATCTAGGTGGATTTTCTGCCTAAATTCGATTTCTCCGCATGGTTTAAATGATAAGATTAACTGGAATAGTTTAATGTAACATACTCCTATTTGCTAGTTGTACTTTTGGATAATTTGGTTTGTTCTAATTATCACACTAAGGGGTCTATTCATGAAGCAGTGATAAGAGCAGAGAAGTGAGCCAGTGGAGAAGTTGCCCATGGCAACCAATCAGCATTGAAGTAACATTTATAATTTGCATATTATACAATTGTACAGAGCTGCTGATTGGTTGCCGTGGGCAACTTCTCCACTGGCTCACTTCTCCACACTTTTCACTGCTTCATGAATAGACCCCTAATTATTATAATAGCTTGTTGTGATATATGCTCTTAATATTAGTATGTTTGTAGTTATGTCTTTTTTGTGTATTATTTATGGTTATTTCTGTTTTATTTCTTTGCATCTCCTGCCTATATGCCCCTGATCTACTGCAGTGCCGCCATTAGATGCGACACCGGGACTCCTCCGTTGGGACGCAACACCAGCCAACTGGTTACCAGGAAGTGAGCGGCCTGCGGACATCCGGCGGCGGTGACGCGTGGCGCTGTGGGCAGCGGCGGAAGCAGCTCGATGGAGCACAGGTATTTAAGCTGTTTAAATGTTTTCTGTTTTGTAATTGGTGTGTCCTGAGGAAGAGGCTGGTGCCTCGAAACATGTTGAACTATTTGCACCATTAAAAGACGTTTATACCGTGTCTCTGGAGTGCCGTGCATCTTTGGAGGAGTTGCATTATTTCATTGCACTGTGGCACCGGGACCAGCTGTTTTATTAGCACAGAGTGCCGGCACATTTGGAGTATATATATATATATATATAATATCTGTATAGAAAACCTCTGGATATATTATTTCCAGATTAGTGTAATAGGTTTGCAGCTCCTATTAAATAATCAGCAATTATTTATGACTGACAAGAATCACATATATAAGAGAGCCCAAATATCAGATGTTAGATTGTATTTATTAATAGAATAAAAAAAAAAATCAAAGACTCCATGTAAGAAAGCATTACAACTTGCTACTCTGTATACCTTAGAGCATTAGTGCTAATACACCAGAATGCTACAATTTTATAAACTATGCGTGTAATGCTTATTTACATTTATTCTCTGATTTTTTTTAAAATTCTATTAATTAATACAAACTAACATCTGATATGTGCGCTCTCTTATATATATGTCTCGTGCTAATTTATATAAGCCTGCCTGTGTAGGTCAGTCAGGGTGAGAGTACTGGATGCTGCCTACCCAGCCCCCCCAACTGTCCTGATTCTAGAGGGTCAGTCCCACTATTCAGACACTCTCACAATTCTGCAATGTCCCTGCTGAAAACAGGGTTGTGCCATGAGGTCACTCCCACTCATGCTCAAGGCCACATCTCTCCCACTCGAGGGCATGCCCCCTTTTCGGAAGCACACGAGGGTCCCGACTTCATGACACCAATGGTTGGAAGGTATGCATACCCCATGTTGCTATGTTCTTATGAAGCTACATTGCTCTGCTCCTGAGGTTGCTGCTCGTACTGCTGTGTAAGAAGCTGCTGCAGCGGCCGTACCTTTCTGCTGGAATAAAACCCTACTTGAAGCACTTCCGTCTCCAGTGGTCACCTGACTCTCCCCACCACCGATGGTGTCAGTGGTTCACAGCAGACAATGTTTGCATATTCCTGGCTGCACCTTGTGGCAGGTTGTCCTTGTTGCGCCTCACATTGCTCCTGATCACTTGTATCTGTGGTCTCTGGCACGCGTCCACCTGCGGGCATGTCTACCATCGCTGGATTTTGTGGTACTTTAACGTCTCTCGACTAGAAGCCTTTTGTTGTTAATGTTCCATAATCTATATCCTTTGCTCCGTCTACAGTATCCCAGCCTGATACATGAGAAGGATTTGGGATCCTCCTCTCTTTAGGGATATGGGCATATGCTCTGCACCCAAAGACATGCAGGTGACTGATACCTGGCCTTTCCCGGACCATGATGCCTCCAATGGTGTCTTGTCTTTGACTGAGCGGTAGGTGCTGGATTCTTGAGATAAATAATAGGTTGTGCTGCTTCTGCCCAGAATACCCAGACCTGCATCACGTAGCATACGGTAGTCTGTGCTGTATGCCGTTCTGCTCTGGGGTGTAGGCGGTTGTTAGCAGGTGCTGTATGCCGTTCTGCTCTGGGGTGTAGGCAGTTGTTAGCAGGTGCTGTATACCGTTCTGTTCTGGGGTGTAGGCGGTTGTTAGCAGGTGCTGTATGCCGTTCTGTTCTGGGGTGTAGGCAGTTGTTAGCAGGTGCTGTATGCCGTTCTGCTCTGGAGTGTAGGCACTTGTTAGCAGGTGCTGTATGCCGTTCTGCTCTGGGGTGTAGGCAGGTGTTAGCAGGTGCTGTATGCCGTTCTGCTCTGGGGTGTAGGCGGTTGTTAGCAGGTGCTGTATGCCGTTCTGTTCTGGGGTGTAGGCGGTTGTTAGCAGGTGCTGTATGTCGTTCTGTTCTGGGGTGTAGGCGGTTGTTAGCAGGTGCTGTATGTCGTTCTGCTCTGGGGTGTAGGCAGTTGTTAGCAGGTGCTGTATGCCGTTCTGCTCTGGGGTGTAGGCAGTTGTTAGCAGGTGCTATATGCCGTTCTGTTCTGGGGTGTAGGCAGTTGTTAGCAGGTGCTGTATGCCGTTCTGTTCTGGGGTGTAGGCAGTTGTTAGCAGGTGCTGTATGCCGTTCTGTTCTGGGGTGTAGGCGGTTGTTAGCAGGTGCTGTATGCCGTTCTGCTCTGGGGTGTAGGCAGTTGTTAGCAGGTGCTGTATGTCGTTCTGCTCTGGGGTGTAGGCGGTTGTTAGCAGGTGCTGTATGTCGTTCTGCTCTGGGGTGTAGGCAGTTGTTAGCAGGTGCTGTATGCCGTTCTGCTCTGGGGTGTAGGCAGATGTTAGCAGGTGCTATATGCCGTTCTGTTCTGGGGTGTAGGCAGTTGTTAGCAGGTGCTGTATGCCGTTCTGTTCTGGGGTGTAGGCAGTTGTTAGCAGGTGCTGTATGCCGTTCTGTTCTGGGGTGTAGGCAGGTGTTAGCAGGTGCTGTATGCCGTTCTGTTCTGGGGTGTAGGCAGGTGTTAGCAGGTGCTGTATGCCGTTCTGCTCTGTGGTGTAGGCAGGTGTTAGCAGGTGCTGTATGCCGTTCTGCTCTGGGGTGTAGGCAGGTGTTAGCAGGTGCTGTATGCCGTTCTGCTCTGGGGTGTAGGCAGGTGTTAGCAGGTGCTGTATGCCGTTCTGCTCTGGGGTGTAGGCAGGTGTTAGCAGGTGCTGTATGCCGTTCTGTTCTGGGGTGTAGGCAGTTGTTAGCAGGTGCTGTATGCCGTTCTGCTCTGGGGTGTAGGCAGTTGTTAGCAGGTGCTGTATGCCGTTCTGTTCTGGGGTGTAGGCAGTTGTTAGCAGGTGCTGTATGCCGTTCTGTTCTGGGGTGTAGGCAGTTGTTAGCAGGTGCTGTATGCCGTTCTGCTCTGGGGTGTAGGCAGTTGTTAGCAGGTGCTGTATGCCGTTCTGTTCTGGGGTGTAGGCAGTTGTTAGCAGGTGCTGTATGCCGTTCTGTTCTGGGGTGTAGGCAGGTGTTAGCAGGTGCTGTATGCCGTTCTGTTCTGGGGTGTAGGCAGGTGTTAGCAGGTGCTGTATGCCGTTCTGTTCTGGGGTGTAGGCAGTTGTTAGCAGGTGCTGTATGCCGTTCTGCTCTGGGGTGTAGGCAGTTGTTAGCAGGTGCTGTATGCCGTTCTGTTCTGGGGTGTAGGCAGGTGTTAGCAGGTGCTGTATGCCGTTCTGTTCTGGGGTGTAGGCAGGTGTTAGCAGGTGCTGTATGCCGTTCTGTTCTGGGGTGTAGGCAGTTGTTAGCAGGTGCTGTATACCGTTCTGCTCTGGGGTGTAGGCAGTTGTTAGCAGGTGCTGTATGCCGTTCTGTTCTGGGGTGTAGGCAGTTGTTAGTAGGTGCTGTGTGCCGTTCTGCTCTGGGGTGTATGCAGTTGTTAGCAGGTGCTGTATGCCGTTCTGTTCTGGGGTGTAGGCAGGTGTTAGCAGGTGCTGTATGCCGTTCTGTTCTGGGGTGTAGGCAGTTGTTAGCAGGTGCTGTATGCCGTTCTGCTCTGGGGTGTAGGCAGTTGTTAGCAGGTGCTGTATGCCGTTCTGTTCTGGGGTGTAGGCAGGTGTTAGCAGGTGCTGTATGCCGTTCTGTTCTGGGGTGTAGGCAGTTGTTAGCAGGTGCTGTATGCCGTTCTGTTCTGGGGTGTAGGCAGGTGTTAGCAGGTGCTGTATGCCGTTCTGTTCTGGGGTGTAGGCAGTTGTTAGCAGGTGCTGTATGCCGTTCTGTTCTGGGGTGTAGGCAGTTGTTAGCAGGCGCTGTATGCCGTTCTGTTCTGGGGTGTAGGCGGTTGTTAGCAGGTGCTGTATGCCGTTCTGTTCTGGGGTGTAGGCAGGTGTTAGCAGGTGCTGTATGCCGTTCTGTTCTGGGGTGTAGGCAGGTGTTAGCAGGTGCTGTATGCCGTTCTGTTCTGGGGTGTAGGCAGTTGTTAGCAGGTGCTGTATGCCGTTCTGCTCTGGGGTGTAGGCAGTTGTTAGCAGGTGCTGTATGCCGTTCTGTTCTGGGGTGTAGGCAGGTGTTAGCAGGTGCTGTATGCCGTTCTGTTCTGGGGTGTAGGCAGGTGTTAGCAGGTGCTGTATGCCGTTCTGTTCTGGGGTGTAGGCAGTTGTTAGCAGGTGCTGTATACCGTTCTGCTCTGGGGTGTAGGCAGTTGTTAGTAGGTGCTGTGTGCCGTTCTGCTCTGGGGTGTATGCAGTTGTTAGCAGGTGCTGTATGCCGTTCTGTTCTGGGGTGTAGGCAGGTGTTAGCAGGTGCTGTATGCCGTTCTGTTCTGGGGTGTAGGCAGTTGTTAGCAGGTGCTGTATGCCGTTCTGCTCTGGGGTGTAGGCAGTTGTTAGCAGGTGCTGTATGCCGTTCTGTTCTGGGGTGTAGGCAGGTGTTAGCAGGTGCTGTATGCCGTTCTGTTCTGGGGTGTAGGCAGTTGTTAGCAGGTGCTGTATGCCGTTCTGTTCTGGGGTGTAGGCAGGTGTTAGCAGGTGCTGTATGCCGTTCTGTTCTGGGGTGTAGGCAGTTGTTAGCAGGTGCTGTATGCCGTTCTGTTCTGGGGTGTAGGCAGTTGTTAGCAGGTGCTGTATGCCGTTCTGTTCTGGGGTGTAGGCAGTTGTTAGCAGGTGCTGTATGCCGTTCTGTTCTGGGGTGTAGGCAGTTGTTAGCAGGTGCTGTATGCCGTTCTGTTCTGGGGTGTAGGCAGTTGTTAGCAGGTGCTGTATACCGTTCTGCTCTGGGGTGTAGGCAGGTGGTAGTAGGTGCTGTATACCGTTCTGCTCTGGGGTGTAGGCAGGTATTAGTAGGTGCTGTATACCGTTCTGCTCTGGGGTGTAGGCAGGTGTTAGTAGGTGCTGTATGCCGTTCTGTTCTGGGGTGTAGGCAGTTGTTAGCAGGTGCTGTATGCCGTTCTGCTCTGGGGTGTAGGCAGTTGTTAGTAGGTGCTGTGTGCCGTTCTGTTCTGGGGTGTAGGCAGTTGTTAGCATTTGCTGTATACGGTTCTGTTCTGGGGTGTAGGCAGGTGTTAGCAGGTGCTGTATGCCGTTCTGTTCTGGGGTGTAGGCAGTTGTTAGTAGGTGCTGTATGCCGTTCTGTTCTGGGGTGTAGGCAGTTGTTAGTAGGTGCTGTGTGCCGTTCTGTTCTGGGGTGTAGGCAGTTGTTAGCATTTGCTGTATACGGTTCTGTTCTGGGGTTTAGGCAGGTGTTAGCAGGTGCTGTATGCCGTTCTGTTCTGGGGTGTAGGCAGTTGTTAGTAGGTGCTGTATGCCGTTCTGTTCTGGGGTGTAGGCAGTTGTTAGCAGGTGCTGTATGCCGTTCTGCTCTGGGGTGTAGGCAGTTGTTAGTTGGTTCTGTATGCCGTTCTGTTCTGGGGTGTAGGCAGTTGTTAGCAGGTGCTTTATGCCGTTCTGTTCTGGGGTGTAGGCAGTTGTTAGTAGGTGCTGTGTGCCGTTGGTGTTAGCAGGTGCTGTATGCCGTTCTGTTCTGGGGTGTAGGCAGTTGTTAGTAGGTGCTGTGTGCCGTTCTGTTCTGGGGTGTAGGCAGTTGTTAGCAGGTGCTGTATGTCGTTCTGTTCTGGGGTGTAGGCAGTTGTTAGCAGGTGCTGTATGTCGTTCTGTTCTGGGGTGTAGGCGGTTGTTAGCAGGTGCTGTATGTCGTTCTGTTCTGGGGTGTAGGCGGTTGTTAGCAGGTGCTGTATGCCGTTCTGTTCTGGGGTGTAGGCAGTTGTTAGTAGGTGCTGTATGCCGTTCTGTTCTGGGGTGTAGGCAGTTGTTAGTAGGTGCTGTATGCCGTTCTGTTCTGGGGTGTAGGCAGGTGTTAGCAGGTGCTGTATGCCGTTCTGTTCTGGGGTGTAGGCAGTTGTTAGTAGGTGCTGTATGCCGTTCTGTTCTGGGGTGTAGGCAGTTGTTAGTAGGTGCTGTATGCCGTTCTGTTCTGGGGTGTAGGCAGTTGTTAGCAGGTGCTGTATGCCATTCTGCTCTGGGGTGTAGGCAGTTGTTAGTAGGTTCTGTATGCCGTTCTGTTCTGGGGTGTAGGCAGTTGTTAGCAGGTACTGTATGCCGTTCTGCTCTGGGGTGTAGGCAGGTGTTAGCAGGTGCTGTATGCCGTTCTGTTCTGGGGTGTAGGCAGTTGTTAGCAGGTGCTGTATGCCGTTCTGTTCTGGGGTGTAGGCAGTTGTTAGCAGGTACTGTATGCCGTTCTGCTCTGGGGTGTAGGCAGGTGTTAGCAGGTGCTGTATGCCGTTCTGTTCTGGGGTGTAGGCAGTTGTTAGTAGGTGCTGTGTGCCGTTCTGTTCTGGGGTGTAGGCAGTTGTTAGCAGGTGCTGTATGTCGTTCTGTTCTGGGGTGTAGGCAGTTGTTAGCAGGTGCTGTATGTCGTTCTGTTCTGGGGTGTAGGCGGTTGTTAGCAGGTGCTGTATGCCGTTCTGTTCTGGGGTGTAGGCGGTTGTTAGCAGGTGCTGTATGCCGTTCTGTTCTGGGGTGTAGGCGGTATTTAGTAGGTGCTGTATGCCGTTCTGTTCTGGGGTGTAGGCAGTTGTTAGTAGGTGCTGTATGACGTTCTGTTCTGGGGTGTAGGCAGGTGTTAGCAGGTGCTGTATGCAGTTCTGTTCTGGGGTGTAGGCAGTTGTTAGTAGGTGCTGTGTGCCGTTCTGTTCTGGGGTGTAGGCAGTTGTTAGTAGGTGCTGTATGCCGTTCTGTTCTGGGGTGTAGGCAGTTGTTAGCAGGTGCTGTATGCCGTTCTGCTCTGAGGTGTAGGCAGTTGTTAGTAGGTTCTGTATGCCGTTCTGTTCTGGGGTGTAGGCAGTTGTTAGCAGGTACTGTATGCCGTTCTGCTCTGGGGTGTAGGCAGGTGTTAGCAGGTGCTATATGCCGTTCTGTTCTGGGGTGTAGGCAGTTGTTAGCAGGTGCTGTATGCCGTTCTGCTCTGGGGTGTAGGCAGTTGTTAGTAGGTTCTGTATGCCGTTCTGCTCTGGGGTGTATGCAGTTGTTAGCAGGTGCTGTATGCCGTTCTGCTCTGGGGTGTAGGCAGTTGTTAGTAGGTTCTGTATGCCGTTCTGCTCTGGGGTGTAGGCAGGTGTTAGCAGGTGCTGTATGCCGTTCTGTTCTGGGGTGTAGGCAGTTGTTAGCAGGTGCTGTATGCCGTTCTGTTCTGGGGTGTAAGCAGTTGTTAGCAGGTGCTGTATGCCGTTTTGTTCTGGAGTGTAGGCAGTTGTTAGCAGGTGCTGTATGCCGTTCTGTTCTGGGGTGTAGGCAGTTGTTAGCAGGTGCTGTATGCCGTTCTGTTCTGGGGTGTAGGCAGTTGTTAGCAGGTGCTGTATGCCGTTCTGCTCTGGGGTGTAGGCAGTTGTTAGTAGGTTCTGTATGCCGTTCTGCTCTGGGGTGTAGGCAGGTGTTAGCAGGTGCTGTATGCCGTTCTGTTCTGGGGTGTAGGCAGTTGTTAGCAGGTGCTGTATGCCGTTCTGTTCTGGGGTGTAGGCAGTTGTTAGCAGGTGCTGTATGCCGTTCTGTTCTGGGGTGTAGGCAGGTGTTAGCATGTGCTGTATGCCGTTTTGTTCTGGAGTGTAGGCAGTTGTTATCAGGTGCTGTATGCCGTTCTGTTCTGGGGTGTAGGCAGTTGTTAACAGGTGCTGTATGCCGTTCTGCTCTGGGGTGTAGGCAGTTGTTAGTAGGTTCTGTATGCCGTTCTGCTCTGGGGTGTAGACAGTTGTTAGCAGGTGCTGTATGCAGTTCTGTTCTGGGGTGTAGGCAGGTGTTAGCAGGTGCTGTGTGCCATTCTGTTCTGGGGTGTAGGCAGTTGTTAGCAGGTGCTGTATGCCGTTCTGTTCTGGGGTGTAGGCAGTTGTTAGCAGGTGCTGTATGCCGTTCTGTTCTGGGGTGTAGGCAGTTGTTAGCAGGTGCTGTATGCCGTTCTGTTCTGGGGTGTAGGCAGTTGTTAGCAGGTGCTGTATGCCGTTCTGTTCTGGGGTGTAGGCAGGTGTTAGCAGGTGCTGTATGCCGTTCTGTTCTGGGGTGTAGGCAGTTGTTAGTAGGTTCTGTATGCCGTTCTGTTCTGGGGTGTAGGCAGTTGTTAGCAGGTGCTGTATGCCGTTCTGCTCTGGGGTGTAGGCGGGTGTTAGTAGGTGCTGTATGCCGTTCTGCTCTGGGGTGTAGGCAGGTGTTAGCAGGTGCTGTATGCCGTTCTGTTCTGGGGTTGTAGGCAGGTGTTAGCAGGTGCTGTATGCCATTCTGTTCTGGGGTGTAGGCAGGTGTTAGCAGGTGCTGTATGCCGTTCTGTTCTGGGGTTGTAGGCAGGTGTTAGCAGGTGCTGTATGCCGTTCTGTTCTGGGGTGTAGGCAGGTGTTAGCAGGTGCTGTATGCCGTTCCTCTTGAGGTAGACAGCTAGATCTCTATTTTCATATTCTCCACCATTGGGAGACCTTAGCGCCTCTATCTTCAGGTCCTTCTGATTCTCTAGTAGACTCTTGAACTCCACAATGGGCTCGATTCAATTCAGCGTGATGTTAGGCCCGATTAGAGGATTTCTTCCCGCACCCCTCCAGAGGTGCGAGCAGAAATCTGATAAAACTACTGGTGCAATGCTATTTTGTGCCCTTAGCGTGGTGGAGATAGCATTGCGCCAGGCACTTTGAAGAATGGCAGTTCTTGTGACTAAACCCCATGTTTAAGTGCCGAGAACCAGCCTTCTCCGACATAACGGCGCGCTGTATTCAATGGAGCCCAGTAATACTTGTAACTTCACATTTGTATCTCAGGAAGTAAATGTGCGTTATCCTCATAGCATCATCTGCGTGTCACAAAGTAGCGATACCCACTCATATACCCCACTTCTATTGGCCCACCTATGTCTGTGGGTACTAACTGTGTGTGTGTCTGTGTGTACTAATTGTGTGCGTGTGTGTCTGTGTATACTAATTGTGTGTGTCTGTGTGTACTAATTATATTCATGTGTGTCTGTGTGTACTAATTGTGTGTGTCTGTGTGTACTAATTGTGTGTGTGTGCCTTTGTGTACTAATTATGTGTGTCTGTGTGTATGAATTCCAGTGGTGCTTTCGCTCTAGCTGCTGACTTGGGAAAGGGGTAATGTACTTTCTAACTTTTCACACAACTGTCACACTTTGGTCTTTCTGGATTGTGCACTGACGTCCCTGTTGCATGCCATCTACTAGCTTCTGTACATTATTGTACCCGAGGTACCCAGTCTTCTGTGCCATCGTCCATAGACTGACTGAAATCAGAATCTGCCATCACACAACAATCTTCAGTGTTCCAATGGTCCTAAACAAGCCACCATAGCAATTGTCCTGATTTTTGTGGCATTTAGGACTTTGTCTACTATTCCCCTCATGTTCATGGCATCACGTGGCTTTAGTGACTTGAACTAATATTCGTTACAGCTTCATGGCTCCTGTGTCTATATACCAACAATCTTTATGGCTCCTGTGTCCATATACCAACAATCTTTATGGCTCCTGTGTCCATATACCAACAATCTTTATGGCTCCTGTGTCCATATACCAACAATCTTTCTGGCTCCTGTGTCTATATACCAACAATCTTTATGGCTCCTGTGTCCATATACCAACAATCTTTATGGCTCCTGTGTCCATATACCAACAATCTTTCTGGCTCCTGTGTCTATATACCAACAATCTTTATGGCTCCTGTGTCCATATACCAACAATCTTTATGGCTCCTGTGTCCATATACCAACAATCTTTATGGCTCCTGTGTCCATATACCAACAATCTTTATGGTGACTGTCTGATAATTTAACACCGACTTGTTCCTACTATCATGCTTATGTGATAGGATACCAATTTATTCACTTGCTCTGAAGCCTTACGGCCCAACTGGATATACTTGAAACATTTGCACTTTGGCTTTTTAAGTTTTGTACCTTTGACAGCAGTACAACCGGGGGCTTAATTCATATTCCATGCTCTCACGAGCAGCGCCCTCTCCCCTCATGTGATTTTCCTTCTCTTACTTAGACTATCTCCTACTCCATACAACAGCACCTAGCCCTTGGATTCTGTCACCCTGATGCTTATGTCAGTGTCATGTCTGCTGATGCAGCAATGTGTATATACCATGTACTTAATAATCTGGCATGAAGTTTTGCAGCATTGCCCTCCGGAGTGTCTCTTTATAACATGTACAACAGGTATTTGGGGAAAAGCAGTTTTTATTTTTAAGAGTTTCCTATACAATATATGTGAGAACATCATATGCCAATTCTATCACTGTTTAAACCACACAGATACTTTGATTCTGGGTGATCGATATATCAAAGGAGGGATGCAAATTACTAGTTCCTGTGAAGTGTGGGTTGTGTTTATATTGTGCGAGACCATTGTCTTAGAGGTCAGGACGAGCTTACCTCCTATGGTATTGTGTGTTAGAAATGGATAAAAAGGGGGCCTGCGAGTCCTTAGAGAGTGTCCCTCTGACTATCAAAGAGGATTGAACTTCCGAAGATTATCTGTATGCTGTGGAGTAATTGTCTTTATAAAGACATATTCTTTGAGCAATAAACATCTTGCCTCAAGACGCCTGCATCTGCTGTATCCTGTGACCACCAGAATAGCGCAAAATGCAGCTTCCAGCTGAAACGCTCTGCCCAGTGGAATTAGCTAACACTACCCAGGAAGAGTTGCAGCAGCATGTCCACACATACCCAGAACGATGTGGTTCCAGGTGCCGGTGGTAGGATTTTGGTGGTGGCAGACACCACGCAGTGAGAAGAGTCATTACCAGACATTTACTAATATGAGAGGAAATCCCTAGGAGTGGTGAAGGAAGCCCCCTCTAGTTTCTCATAGACAGGTAACTGCCCTCTATTCTATTCGATTCGCCTGGCAGAGCGAGGTCACCTGGTCACATTATGAATAAAGGACTTTTCTGTACTCCATTCAGATGCTTGTTACTCCCAGCGCCTGAGACCCCAGACAGAGACCCCGGTACTTACCTGTCCGGCAGTTGCTGCGGGTCCGGCTTGCTGTTTCCGATCTCCGGAAGTCCATGCTGCGGCGGTGAGTGCCGGGTACAGCCGCATCGCTGAAGCAGCATGCATGGGTAGGGAGCAGCTTTGTGATAAGGGGTCAGGCGGGCTTCCGGGCCTAGTTTTCCTCACGCTAGCAGACTGGGGACCGACATCTTGCTCTGTATCATGTGATCCAGTTTCAGCCAACTCTGGCCAGTTTGGGAATCAGCTGAGGGTTCCAGCCAATCCACAGGCTCCCACAGGTATAAAACTCCCAGGTTTGCTGAGTCCAGATTGCCAGTGTCATAAGTCACACAGCTCTGTGTGTGAGCTCATGCCTGCACTCCCCAGAGAACTAGTCAGCATCCTCGGTGCTAGACCTCAGCTCTGTGGTTTCTGCTAAAACTTCTCATCTGTTCCAGTCCGATAGTACCATCCATCGGTTCCAATCCAGTAATACCATCCATTGGTTCCAGTCCGATAATACCATCCATCGTACCAGTCCAATAATACGCCCTTCAGTTCCAGTCCAATAATATCATCCATTGGTTCCAGTCCAATAATACCATCCATTGGTTCCAGTCCAATAATACCATCCATCGGTTCCAGTCCAATAATACCATCCATCGGTTCCAGTCCAATAATACCACCCATCGGTTCCAGTCCAATAATACCACCCATCGGTTCCAATCCAGTATTACCATCCATCGGTTTCAGTCATATAATTCCATCCATCGTTCCAGTCCAATAATACCATCCATCGGTTCCAGTCCAATAATACCACCCATTGGTTCCAGTCCAATAATACCACCCATCGGTTCCAATCCAGTATTACCATCCATCGGTTTCAGTCATATAATTCCATCCATCGTTCCAGTCCAATAATACCATCCATCAGTTCCAGTCCAATAGCACCGTCTATCGGTTCCAGTCCGATAATACCATCTATCGGTTCCAGTCCAATAATACCATCCATCGGTTCCAGTCCGATAATACCATCCATCGGTTCCAGTTTAATAATACCATCCATCGGTTCCAGTCCGATAATACCATCCATTGGTTCCAGTCCAATAATACCATCCATTGGTTCAAGTCCAATAATACCATCCATTGGTTCCAGTCCGATAACACCGACCAACAGTCCCAGTCAGACACACCAGCCATCGACTCATGGTCTCACTTCATAAGTCTCAGTTATTTAGCACTTGCTTTGGGGCAACCCAGACAGGGGGCCATGACCTACCCTTCTACACCTCCTTGCGGGGGTACCTGGTGAATACCACCGGCGGGTTAGACTCCACGCCCCTTTTCTGGGTCTTCGCCAACCACCAGGAGGTAGTACCAGTTCCCACTACTTTTATTTACCACTGACCTCTTGACTTCTGTTCTGGAATCCCAGTTGTCTCTTGTCTTCATTGATGCGAAGGAATTATATAAGACTGGCTCTCTTCCAATACTCCACCAGTCCAACTCCGCAAGCTTCCGATGCTGGGTTGGAGACATCCACATCTCAGAATCTGACAATTCTTTTATTCTGTGTGATTGCAGTTGAGATCTTAGTATTGTCCTGGTGGCCTTGGCTTTTAACCGATTGCCAGAGCCTACAGGTGTTGTTATACAGTAGGTGCCAGCGGTGTGTGATAGAGGTCAGTAAACATGATGACTTAACCAGGTCTTTGGGTTATTAACCAGGCTGAACGGGCTGTAGAATAACACAGGGCTAATACTGGTGTGTACAACACACACACACAATGCAGGTATACATCCTACAGACCCAGCCAGGAATGTAATGGGCAATGCAGGTGGTGTGCAGGTAATGGGAAGCTCACCTGTATTTATTTAGTGGTGTTGGAGAGGAGTCCGCTCTGATGCTGTCTCCTCTTCTCCTTATAGAGACTCTAGCTGGTCACCTTAACCAAGATGGCAGCCAAGGGTACTACTGCGCATGCACAACCCACTGTGCTGAGTGTCGCAGGGATGCAGAAATGTGCAGCCCCTATGCTCCCCAGAGGTGAGACTACACAGTACCACTGCACTAGAGGGGGGTACTAATTACCCAGGCCCAGGAATCATGAAGGGGCTCGGGTCCACACAGACCTGTGGTGGCAGCAGAGGTGGGGCAGAAGCACAGTCCAAAATTCAAATAGGGGAATCAAATCAACTGCCATTCCAGACACTGGCAAACACCACCGGCCGGGACTCACTGGCAGTTGGTGTGGCTCCCCTGTTTGAATTTTGGACTGTGCTGCATCCCCACTTCTGGAGCCACCACTGCACGCAAGCCCCCCTCCCATCCTTGCCTCTTACCTATCACCGGCAGCAGACTCTTTCTCCATCCCAGCAGAGCATGGCAGTCTCCTCTGCCTGCAGGACAGAAGAGTGATCGCACTGAATGTACATGGTGCCCCATTCGTGAATATGACCCTGGCTGAGGGGCACATGATGCCCCCCTGTGCCAGTCATCGTCAGCTCATTAGAAGTCCTTTCTATACTTATATTTTTAAAGGGGGCATGGCCACACCTCCATGATTAAGCCATGCCTCCTTCATTACTGGGGCCCGGGAGAGCTCTTTATAGCCCTAACTTAAGATAATATCACCACTGCTATATGTCTCCAATACCGCGATGCATATAACACTGTTACCACTGTTCCTAAATAAACCTGCAGGCCTGGTTACGGATCACTGTGTGGCCTAATCTCCAGTCCACAATTCCACTGGTGCCTATTGTAAACCTCCTGGATCCTATACCAATCGGACATTTCAAGGTTATGGGCCCAGGCCCCAGAGGCACCACAGTACCCTGTATGGGAAGTATACAGTGAGTCCTGCATTTGGATCACACACAGAACGCATAGCCAGCAAGACCTTCATGTATCTGAGAGATTTATAGAACTACACCACATGGAAGTTCGCTATGGAGATGCAGCCAAAGCATGAAAAACTTTAAAAGATTACAATTAATCCAGGTGACCTTCCAAATTCTCATGAAGTAGATAGAGCCATGAGAACCATTGGCTTAGCTATGGAGTTATATGTGTATTCCATAATTCATGGGAAAGCGTCATGACATGGCATGACATGTGGATAGCCCTGAAAACAGCGACTGAAGAGAAAGGTCTCATGAGGAGAATAAACCTGAGGCATACACCGTACAGTAATGTGTGCAGGACATGATAAGAGTATATTGACATGATGCTGTCCATATTTCAGCAACAGATATCTGTAGAAGTCCAAGTAGATGACAAGGAAGTTGCAATGGCGATGCTACTGAATCTAATGCCTGAATTTGATTTCTTGGTAGTGGCTTTACTATAGAATCAAGTGTGAATAAGATATCAATGGAGAGTGTGAGGAATAAACTGTTGCAGTTCCAGAAATGCAGAGCAGCTGAAACAAATGCTGATAGTCCTCACAAAGAGTGTCAAGCCCAAAAGGCCCAAGTACAAGTGTTTCGTATGTCACAAAGTGGGACACAAGGCCTCTGAATGCAAACTGGGAGATGTAAATGGCGTGCAGCAAAAGAAGTGACAAGAGAAACAATTTAGCCTTAAGTGTCACAAACTGTCACAGGAAGGATTGCTGGCGCATGGACTCGGGAGCCACGAGGCATTTCAGTTGCAATCAAGAATGGTTTACATCATTAAGTACGTGAAACCCTATTACAGTGAGGGGGGTTGGAGACAAGATCCTAAGAACAAGAGCTGAAACCATAGACGCAGACATCCAAGATGTGGAATTTGTACCAAACCTCACTGCCACAAGTGTCCTAGAACACAAATCATTTCAGGTCAAGTTCTCAGAGGGTAAGTATGTTGTGCAGAATAAAAGAAGGAACTGTGATAGTGATAACAACCCGGCTATATGTCCTAGATACAGAAGTGCAGGAATCAGTAGCAGGAAAAAAGAAGTGATAATGCCACTGTATAGGTCATTGGTACGGCCTCATCTGGAATACTGTGTCCAGTTCTGGAGACCCTATCTCCAGAAGGATTTAAATACATTAGAGAGTGTACAAAGAAGGGCAACTAAAATGGTGCATGGCCTACATCACAAAACTTACCCGGAAAGGCTAAAAGATCTTAACATGTATAGTTTGGAGGAGAGAAGGGAAAGGGGGGACATGATAGAAACTTTCAAATATATCAAGGGTCTTAACAAAGTTCAGGAGGGAAACATTCTTCAAAGGAAGAGAAGTATTAGAACTCAAGGACATACACTGAGACTGGAGGGGGGGAGGTTCAGGGGAAATTTAAGGAAAAATTACTTCACAGAAAGGGTAGTGGATAAGTGGAATAGCATCCCATCAGAGGTGGTAGAGGCTAAGGGGTATATGCAATTGCCGGCGAATCGCGGCAATTTTTCGCCCGTTTTTTAATTCGACACAATTTGACCGTCGAATTCCGGCAGGTGGGTGCCGGAATTCAACATATTCAATAAAAAACGGATTCGACAGTCCCGCTGTCGAAAAACGGCCGATTTGACGGATTTTGATTAGACTTGTAAAAATGTAAAAAAAAACGGGAAAAACCCCGAAAAAAAATTGCGTGGGGTCCCACCTCCTAAGCATAACCAGCCTCGGGCTCTTCGAGCCGGTCCTGGTTCTAAAAATCCGGGGGAAAAATTGACATGGGATCCCCCGTATTTTTAAAACCAGCACCGGGCTCTGCGCCTGGTGCTTGTGCAAAAAATACGGGGGACAAAAAGCGTAGGGGTCCCCCGTATTTTTTACACCAGCATCGGCCTCCACTAGCTGGACAGATAATGCCACAGCCGGGGGTCACTTTTATACAGCGCCCTGCAGCCGTGGCATTAAATATCCAACTAGTCACCCCTGGCCGGGGTACCCTTGGGGAGTGGGGACCCCTTCAATCAAGGGGTCCCCCCCCCAGCCACCCAAGGGCCAGGGGTGAAGCCCGAGGCTGTCCCCCCCCATCCAAGGGCTGCGGATGGGGGGCTGATAGCCTTGAGTAAAATGATAGAATATTGTTTTTTTCCAGAAGAACTACAAGTCCCAGCAAGCCTCCCCCGCAAGCTGGTACTTGGAGTACCACAAGTACCAGCATGCGGTTGGAAAAATGGGCCTGTTGGTACCTGTAGTTCTACTGGAAAAAAATACCCAAATAAAATAGAGATGAGCGGGTTCGGTTTCTCTGAATCCGAACCCGCACGAACTTCATGTTTTTTTTCACGGGTCCGAGCGACTCGGATCTTCCCGCCTTGCTCGGTTAACCCGAGCGCGCCCGAACGTCATCATGACGCTGTCGGATTCTCGCGAGGCTCGGATTCTATCGCGAGACTCGGATTCTATATAAGGAGCCGCGCGTCGCCGCCATTTTCACACGTGCATTGAGATTGATAGGGAGAGGACGTGGCTGGCGTCCTCTCCGTTTAGAATAGATTAGAGAGACACTTGATTTACTAATTTTGGGGAGCATTAGGAGTACTCAGTACAGTGCAGAGTTTTGCTGATAGTGACCACCAGTTTTATTTATAATCCGTTCTCTGCCTGAAAAAAGCGATACACAGCACACAGTGACTCAGTCACATACCATATCTGTGTGCACTGCTCAGGCTCAGGCCAGTGTGCTGCATCATCTATTATCTATATATAATATTATATATATCTGATTATCTGTCTGACTGCTCAGCTCACACAGCTTATAATTGTGGGGGAGACTGGGGAGCACTACTGCAGTGCCAGTTATAGGTTATAGCAGGAGCCAGGAGTACATAATATATTATATAGTGAGTGACCACCAGACACACAGTGCAGTTTATTTAATATATCCGTTCTCTGCCTGAAAAAAGCGATACACACAGTGACTCAGTCAGTCACATACCATATCTGTGTGCACTGCTCAGGCTCAGGCCAGTGTGCTGCATCATCTATATATATTATATATCTGTCTGACTGCTCAGCTCACACAGCTTATAATTGTGGGGGAGACTGGGGAGCACTACTGCAGTGCCAGTTATAGGTTATAGCAGGAGCCAGGAGTACATAATATTATATTAAAACAGTGCACACTTTTGCTGCAGGAGTGCCACTGCCAGTGTGACTAGTGACCAGTGACCTGACCACCAGTATATATAATATTAGTAGTATACTATCTCTTTATCAACCAGTCTATATTAGCAGCAGACACAGTACAGTGCGGTAGTTCACGGCTGTGGCTACCTCTGTGTCGGCACTCGGCAGCCCGTCCATAATTGTATATACCACCTAACCGTGTTTTTTTTTTCTTTCTTTATACATACATACTAGTTACGAGTATACTATCTCTTTATCAACCAGTCTATATTAGCAGCAGACACAGTACAGTGCGGTAGTTCACGGCTGTGGCTACCTCTGTGTCGGCACTCGGCAGCCCGTCCATAATTGTATATACCACCTAACCGTGTTTTTTTTTTCTTTCTTTATACATACATACTAGTTACGAGTATACTATCTCTTTATCAACCAGTCTATATATTAGCAGCAGACACAGTACAGTGCGGTAGTTCACGGCTGTGGCTACCTCTGTGTCGGCACTCGGCAGCCCGTCCATAATTGTATATACCACCTAACCGTGTTTTTTTTTTCTTTCTTTATACATACATACTAGTTACGAGTATACTATCTCTTTATCAACCAGTCTATATATTAGCAGCAGACACAGTACAGTGCGGTAGTTCACGGCTGTGGCTACCTCTGTGTCGGCACTCGGCAGCCCGTCCATAATTGTATATACCACCTAACCGTGGTTTTTTTTTCTTTCTTTATACATACATACTAGTTACGAGTATACTATCTCTTTATCAACCAGTCTATATATTAGCAGCAGACACAGTACAGTGCGGTAGTTCACGGCTGTGGCTACCTCTGTGTCGGCACTCGGCAGCCCGTCCATAATTGTATATACCACCTAACCGTGGTTTTTTTTTCTTTCTTTATACATACATACTAGTTACGAGTATACTATCTCTTTATCAACCAGTCTATATATTAGCAGCAGACACAGTACAGTGCGGTAGTTCACGGCTGTGGCTACCTCTGTGTCGGCACTCGGCAGCCCGTCCATAATTGTATATACCACCTAACCGTGGTTTTTTTTTCTTTCTTTATACATACATACTAGTTACGAGTATACTATCTCTTTATCAACCAGTCTATATATTAGCAGCAGACACAGTACAGTGCGGTAGTTCACGGCTGTGGCTACCTCTGTGTCGGCACTCGGCAGCCCGTCCATAATTGTATATACCACCTAACCGTGTTTTTTTTTTCTTTCTTTATACATACATACTAGTTACGAGTATACTATCTCTTTATCAACCAGTCTATATATTAGCAGCAGACACAGTACAGTGCGGTAGTTCACGGCTGTGGCTACCTCTGTGTCGGCACTCGGCAGCCCGTCCATAATTGTATATACCACCTAACCGTGGTTTTTTTCTCTTTCTTTATACATACATACTAGTTACGAGTATACTATCTCTTTATCAACCAGTCTATATATTAGCAGCAGACACAGTACAGTGCGGTAGTTCACGGCTGTGGCTACCTCTGTGTCGGCACTCGGCAGCCCGTCCATAATTGTATATACCACCTAACCGTGGTTTTTTTTTCTTTCTTTATACATACATACTAGTTACGAGTATACTATCTCTTTATCAACCAGTCTATATATTAGCAGCAGACACAGTACAGTGCGGTAGTTCACGGCTGTGGCTACCTCTGTGTCGGCACTCGGCAGCCCGTCCATAATTGTATATACCACCTAACCGTGGTTTTTTTTTCTTTCTTTATACATACATACATACTAGTTACGAGTATACTATCTCTTTATCAACCAGTCTATATATTAGCAGCAGACACAGTACAGTGCGGTAGTTCACGGCTGTGGCTACCTCTGTGTCGGCACTCGGCAGCCCGTCCATAATTGTATACTAGTATCCAATCCATCCATCTCCATTGTTTACCTGAGGTGCCTTTTAGTTGTGCCTATTAAAATATGGAGAACAAAAATGTTGAGGTTCCAAAATTAGGGAAAGATCAAGATCCACTTCCACCTCGTGCTGAAGCTGCTGCCACTAGTCATGGCCGAGACGATGAAATGCCAGCAACGTCGTCTGCCAAGGCCGATGCCTAATGTCATAGTACAGAGCATGTCAAATCCAAAACACCAAATATCAGTAAAAAAAGGACTCCAAAACCTAAAATAAAATTGTCGGAGGAGAAGCGTAAACTTGCCAATATGCCATTTACCACACGGAGTGGCAAGGAACGGCTGAGGCCCTGGCCTATGTTCATGGCTAGTGGTTCAGCTTCACATGAGGATGGAAGCACTCAGCCTCTCGCTAGAAAACTGAAAAGACTCAAGCTGGCAAAAGCACCGCAAAGAACTGTGCGTTCTTTGAAATCCCAAATCCACAAGGAGAGTCCAATTGTGTCGGTTGCGATGCCTGACCTTCCCAACACTGGACGTGAAGAGCATGCGCCTTCCACCATTTGCACGCCCCCTGCAAGTGCTGGAAGGAGCACCCGCAGTCCAGTTCCTGATAGTCAGATTGAAGATGTCAGTGTTGAAGTACACCAGGATGAGGAGGATATGGGTGTTGCTGGCGCTGGGGAGGAAATTGACCAGGAGGATTCTGATGGTGAGGTGGTTTGTTTAAGTCAGGCACCCGGGGAGACACCTGTTGTCCGTGGGAGGAATATGGCCGTTGACATGCCAGGTGAAAATACCAAAAAAATCAGCTCTTCGGTGTGGTGGTATTTCACCAGAAATGCGGACAACAGGTGTCAAGCCGTGTGTTCCCTTTGTCAAGCTGTAATAAGTAGGGGTAAGGACGTTAACCACCTCGGAACATCCTCCCTTATACGTCACCTGCAGCGCATTCATAATAAGTCAGTGACAAGTTCAAAAACTTTGGGTGACAACGGAAGCAGTCCACTGACCAGTAAATCCCTTCCTCTTGTAACCAAGCTCACGCAAACCACCCCACCAACTCCCTCAGTGTCAATTTCCTCCTTCCCCAGGAATGCCAATAGTCCTGCAGGCCATGTCACTGGCAATTCTGACGAGTCCTCTCCTGCCTGGGATTCCTCCGATGCATCCTTGCGTGTAACGCCTACTGCTGCTGGCGCTGCTGTTGTTGCCGCTGGGAGTCGATGGTCATCCCAGAGGGGAAGTCGTAAGCCCACTTGTACTACTTCCAGTAAGCAATTGACTGTTCAACAGTCCTTTGCGAGGAAGATGAAATATCACAGCAGTCATCCTACTGCAAAGCGGATAACTGAGTCCTTGACAACTATGTTGGTGTTAGACGTGCGTCCGGTATCCGCCGTTAGTTCACAGGGAACTAGACAATTTATTGAGGCAGTGTGCCCCCGTTACCAAATACCATCTAGGTTCCACTTCTCTAGGCAGGCGATACCGAGAATGTACACGGACGTCAGAAAAAGACTCACCAGTGTCCTAAAAAATGCAGTTGTACCCAATGTCCACTTAACCACGGACATGTGGACAAGTGGAGCAGGGCAGGGTCAGGACTATATGACTGTGACAGCCCACTGGGTAGATGTATGGACTCCCGCCGCAAGAACAGCAGCGGCGGCACCAGTAGCAGCATCTCGCAAACGCCAACTCTTTCCTAGGCAGGCTACGCTTTGTATCACCGCTTTCCAGAATACGCACACAGCTGAAAACCTCTTACGGCAACTGAGGAAGATCATCGCGGAATGGCTTACCCCAATTGGACTCTCCTGTGGATTTGTGGCATCGGACAACGCCAGCAATATTGTGTGTGCATTAAATATGGGCAAATTCCAGCACGTCCCATGTTTTGCACATACCTTGAATTTGGTGGTGCAGAATTTTTTAAAAAACGACAGGGGCGTGCAAGAGATGCTGTCGGTGGCCAGAAAAATTGCGGGACACTTTCGGCGTACAGGCACCACGTACAGAAGACTGGAGCACCACCAAAAACTACTGAACCTGCCCTGCCATCATCTGAAGCAAGAAGTGGTAACGAGGTGGAATTCAACCCTCTATATGCTTCAGAGGTTGGAGGAGCAGCAAAAGGCCATTCAAGCCTATACAATTGAGCACGATATAGTAGGTGGAATGCACCTGTCTCAAGTGCAGTGGAGAATGATTTCAACGTTGTGCAAGGTTCTGATGCCCTTTGAACTTGCCACACGTGAAGTCAGTTCAGACACTGCCAGCCTGAGTCAGGTCATTCCCCTCATCAGGCTTTTGCAGAAGAAGCTGGAGGCATTGAAGAAGGAGCTAAAAGGGAGCGATTCCGCTAGGCATGTGGGACTTGTGGATGCAGCCCTTAATTCGCTTAACAAGGATTCACGGGTGGTCAATCTGTTGAAATCAGAGCACTACATTTTGGCCACCGTGCTCGATCCTAGATTTAAAGCCTACCTTGGATCTCTCTTTCCGGCAGACACAGGTCTGCTGGGGTTGAAAGACCTGCTGGTGACAAAATTGTCAAGTCAAGCGGAACGCGACCTGTCAACATCTCCTCCTTCACATTCTCCCGCAACTGGGGGTGCGAGGAAAAGGCTCAGAATTCCGAGCCCACCCGCTGGCGGTGATGCAGGGCAGTCTGGAGCGACTGCTGATGCTGACATCTGGTCCGGACTGAAGGACCTGACAACGATTACGGACATGTCGTCTACTGTCACTGCATATGATTCTCTCAACATTGATAGAATGGTGGAGGATTATATGAGTGACCGCATCCAAGTAGGCACGTCACACAGTCCGTACTTATACTGGCAGGAAAAAGAGGCAATTTGGAGGCCCTTGCACAAACTGGCTTTATTCTACCTAAGTTGCCCTCCCACAAGTGTGTACTCCGAAAGAGTGTTTAGTGCCGCCGCTCACCTTGTCAGCAATCGGCGTACGAGGTTACATCCAGAAAATGTGGAGAAGATGATGTTCATTAAAATGAATTATAATCAATTCCTCCGCGGAGACATTGACCAGCAGCAATTGCCTCCACAAAGTACACAGGGAGCTGAGATGGTGGATTCCAGTGGGGACGAATTGATAATCTGTGAGGAGGGGGATGTACACGGTGATATATCGGAGGGTGAAGATGAGGTGGACATCTTGCCTCTGTAGAGCCAGTTTGTGCAAGGAGAGATTAATTGCTTCTTTTTTGGGGGGGGGTCCAAACCAACCCGTCATATCAGTCACAGTCGTGTGGCAGACCCTGTCACTGAAATGATGGGTTGGTTAAAGTGTGCATGTCCTGTTTTGTTTATACAACAAACAACAAGAAGAAGAAGATGATCTGTTAGTGGTGCACTAGATTTTTAAAATTTAACTTTTACTTACTGTCCTAAAATATAATTAATCTATCTTACTAAATCGAAAACACTATGCGAAATATTAACAACATATATGTGAAAAGATTATGACACTGTGAGACAATACAAAGAAGAATAAATGTAAAAAAGAATTAAAACAGCCTGGGTGTCTTTACTGTGTCTGTGTATTATAGTAATTGAATCCTTTTATTGGTAATATTACTACCTGAATGTGTTACTAAATATGTTTCACAAATTTTGTTTTTGAAACTAATGTATCCTATCTAAGCTCAGCTATAATTCTTGGCAGGCAGCCAGATCACGTTGTGCAACAATGTTAGCTACGGCAGTAGGCTGCTATTATTAATAGCATCTAAGTTGGAAGGGAAGCATATATTGATTATGTTGCACACTGTATCATTCAGTGTACAGCTTGTCTGATTTAATATGAGTGCTGTTATCATACAGCAATCATGGATTGTAATTCGATGCTAACCACTTCTAAGATTTAATATAAGTGCCAAGAACACGCAGCAATCCTAGAATACAATTCACTATTACCCGCTTGCTTGTATTAGCTGCGATGTCCGCGATTAGGCAGCCTTTAATTTCACTGATTCTCTTCAGTGACCCGCAGGGTGTCAGTTTTTATTAATGCCTTGTGGCAGACCTAGGGATATTAGCGCTTTTAATCCCTTGTCTGCTACTATAATGTGAAAGCAGGTTATACATATATGTTCTAATATGCGTGGAGTGTTGTTTATACAACATAAGGGTGGGTGGGAGGGCCCAAGGACAATTCCATCTTGCACCTCTTTTTTCTTTTCTTTTTCTTTGCATCATGTGCTGATTGGGGAGGGTTTTTTGGAAGGGACATCCTGCGTGACACTGCAGTGCCACTCCTAGATGGGCCCGGTGTTTGTGTCGGCCACTAGGGTCGCTAATCTTACTCACACAGTCAGCTACCTCATTGCGCCTCTTTTTTTCTTTGCGTCATGTGCTGTTTGGGGAGGGTTTTTTGGAAGGGACATCCTGCGTGACACTGCAGTGCCACTCCTAGATGGGCCCGGTGTTTGTGTCGGCCACTAGGGTCGCTAATCTTACTCACACAGCTACCTCATTGCGCCTCTTTTTTTCTTTGCGTCATGTGCTGTTTGGGGAGGGTTTTTTGGAAGGGACATCCTGCGTGACACTGCAGTGCCACTCCTAGATGGGCCCGGTGTTTGTGTCGGCCACTAGGGTCGCTAATCTTACTCACACAGCTACCTCATTGCGCCTCTTTTTTTCTTTGCGTCATGTGCTGTTTGGGGAGGGTTTTTTGGAAGGGCCATCCTGCGTGACACTGCAGTGCCACTCCTAGATGGGCCCGGTGTTTGTGTCGGCCACTAGGGTCGCTAATCTTACTCACACAGCTACCTCATTGCGCCTCTTTTTTTCTTTGCGTCATGTGCTGTTTGGGGAGGGTTTTTTGGAAGGGACATCCTGCGTGACACTGCAGTGCCACTCCTAGATGGGCCCGGTGTTTGTGTCGGCCACTAGGGTCGCTTATCTTACTCACACAGCGACCTCGGTGCAAATTTTAGGACTAAAAATAATATTGTGAGGTGTGAGGTATTCAGAATAGACTGAAAATGAGTGTAAATTATGGTTTTTGAGGTTAATAATACTTTGGGATCAAAATGACCCCCAAATTCTATGATTTAAGCTGTTTTTTAGTGTTTTTTGAAAAAAACACCCGAATCCAAAACACACCCGAATCCGACAAAAAAAATTCGGTGAGGTTTTGCCAAAACGCGTTCGAACCCAAAACACGGCCGCGGAACCGAACCCAAAACCAAAACACAAAACCCGAAAAATTTCAGGCGCTCATCTCTAAAATAAAAACAGGAGACACACACCGTGAAAGTAAAACTTTATTTCATACATGCCGACACATACATACTTACCTATGTTGACCCGCCGACTGCCACGCCCCCCTCGTCACTGAAGAATCCGGGGTACCTGTGAATAAAATTATACTCACCTGATCCAGTGTCCGGATCTTTTTAAATAATCCTCGTACTTGGCAAAACAACAAAACGGCAACCCGGACCAAACGGACTGAAAGGGGTCCCATGTTTACACATGGGACCCCTTTCCACGAATGCCGGGACCCCACGTGACTCCTGTCACAGAGGGTCCCTTCAGCCAATCAGCGAGCGCAACGTCGTGGCACTCTGCTGATTGGCTATGCGCGTCTGAGCTGTCAGACAGCGCATCACAAAGCCTTACCATTATATTCAATGGTGGGAACTTTGCGGTCAGCGGTGAGGTCACCCGCGGTCAGCAACCCCACCGCTGACCGCAAAGTTCGCACCATTGAAACTAATGGACGGAGCTGTGCGATGCGCTGTCTGCCAGCTAAGACGCGCATACAGCCAATCAGGAGAGTGCCACGAAGTGGCGCTTCCTGATTGGCTGAAGGGACCTTTCTGTGACAGCAGTCACGGGGGGGTCTCTGCATTCGGGGAAAGGGGTCCCATGTGTAAACATGGGACCCCTTTCAGTCCGTGTGGTCCGGGTATTCGTTTTTTTGTTTTGCCAAGTACATGGTTTACAAATCACAGGACACTGGATCAGGTGAGTATAATTTTATTCACAGGTACCCCGGATCGTCGGATCAGGAGACGTGGCAGTCGGCGGGTCAACATAGGTAAGTATGTATGTGTCGGCATGTATGAAATAAAGTTTTACTTTCACGGTGTGTGTCTCCTGTTTTTATTTGGTTATTTTTTTCCCAGTAGAACTACAGGTACCAGCGGGCCCGTTTTTCCACCCGCATGCTGGTACTTGTGGTTCTCCAAGTACCAGCTTGCGGGGGAGGCTTGCTGGAACTTGTAGTTCTTCTGGAAAAAACAATATTCTATCATTTTACTCAAGGCTATCAGCCCCCCATCCGCAGCCCTTGGATGGGGGGGACAGCCTCGGGCTTCCCCCCTGGCCTTTGGGTGGCTGGGGGGGGACCCCTTGATTGAAGGGGTCCCCACTCCCCCAGGGTACCCCGGCCAGGGGTGACTAGTTGGATATTTAATGCCACGGCCGCAGGGCGCTGTATAAAAGTGACCCCCGGCTGTGGCATTATCTGTCCAGCTAGTGGAGTCCGATGCTGGTGTAAAAAATACGGGGGACCCCTATGCTTTTTGTCCCCCGTATTTTTTTGAACCAGCACCAGGCGCAAAGCCCGGTGCTGGTTTTAAAAATACGGGGGATCCCATGTCAGTTTTTCCCCCGGATTTTTAGAACCAGGACCGGCTCGAAGAGCCCGAGGCTGGTTATGCTTAGGAGGGGGGACCCCACGCATTTTTTTTTCTGATTTTTACCATTCCATTTAAAAAAATAATAATAATAATAATAATAATAATAATAATATTTTTAGAAATATATAAATAATACTTGTGCCTCCAAAATAGACAAACCAAGTACCTAATCCCTTCTAATATAAATAGATATGCTATTACCAATAAAAAAAACACAAAAAAAAACTTGTTTTTAAATTTTTTTTTTATTAGAGTTCGCCAGCAAAGTGTGGCGGATTGAAAATGACGAATTTACTGTCTAAAAGCACTGTTGTCGAATTTACAATCTTCAATTGAATATACTTTTGTCGAATTGCCGCATTTGTACCATTGCAGAAATGTCGAATTTGACAAATGTCGAATTTCTAAAAGTCGAATTTGGAAAGTTCGTTTTTTTGGCGAAAAGTACTGAATTGCATTGTCGAATTTTTTTTGGGGCGAAAATGTCCCGTTTTTCGACAATTTCGGGAATTCGACCGCAATTGCATATACCCCTATGACTGTAGAGCAATTTAAACATGCTTGGGATAGGCATATGAATATCCTTACAAAGAATTAAGGTTCAAAAAGGGTTGAGATTTCCTAATGGTTCTTATCTGGCGTCAAATTCTTTGTTTCTATAAGTGTTGTGCCATGATGGCTTATAATTCAAGCCAACCTACGGAGCTGAGGCACAGGCGGCTAGGCCACCTGCGGTATGACTACGTCCAGAAACTCCACCACCTGGGGTACTAATACGTCCAGAAACTCCTTGATGGAATATAAGATGGAATATAAGCAAAAGACATGAAGCTGCCTCTGGCGGACTAGCTCGGCTAAATGGGTAAAAGCAGTAAGCTTTGTCCTGCTACGTAGCTCTGTTCAATGGAGAGGTGGGTACAAATGTCCCGGCTTTACGGGTGTTTTCCTATGTGACAGTGACTTCTTATTACACCACATTGCTGAACCCAGTCCCACCTGTACACATAGCACATACAAATAATTTATAACATATAACTATATCATATATAATCATATAGAGATATAAGTGTGTATTGCTCACCTTCCGCCGTCACGCTTATACTGCCATTGCACTTCTGCTTCCCGTCGTTGTGATAAACTAACACATTATAGAGGCTGCTCTCGGCCCTATGTACCAGCAAGTCGCCGTTCTCTTGCAGCGCACACCCACACTCGCTGTCATTATCGATTACCGTCTTTTTCCGTTTTGCAAGAAAAGCATTCCGATTTTTCTTCCACTGCACCTCGTCCATGTTTGATAGGCTGCAGCCTGGGATTTTTAGGAGCACCGACCTGTCCACAGCGACACGGATGGCGGTTTCCTGCTGCGTCACCAAACCTGCTGAGAACATAAGAGATTTATCAAATAAACCAACCAGCTACTAATTGTCATTTTTATTTAAAAAATTAATGTAACATGACAGGAGCTGAATACAGCCATTCCTAACGTGCAGCTAGTAAAGACACACTTCTGCAGCTCTTCAGAGTCCTGTGGTGATTTGCACACAGGCCACTTTACAGAGATGTTGATGAATTGCTGAGTCTGGAAAACTAGGGTGGGATGTACGAACGTGAAAATATGGCCAAAACGGCAGTTTTCAGAGGTTTGCCCATATTTTCTATATGTTCCAAGCTCCAGAATGCCATACATACATACAGTACATTCCGGAGCTTGTACTCGGCAGGGAACACCATCGGTAGATGACGTTGCCTAATCAAAACCTTTGGGCTTCTGGTCACAAGGTGCAGGGGTTCCAGTCGGATCCCTCCCGTGTCCCCTATCGCTCATGCGTCACATGCGCAGAAAGACACCAGGGTCATAAACCCGGAGGTCCTTGTATCGCAAATGACAGCTCATACTACGATTATAATCACAAATCTAGGTACACACTGGAGTTACTTTCCCGACAAGTGGTGGCAGGGACGGTGCAAGGTTTCTCAGCACCCTAGGCAAAACTTTAGCCACCCCCTTCCCCCCCCCAACCCACACACCAATACCCACTGTTCATCCTCAGGTGATAGCGTGGAGGTAGCATCTTAGAAGTTCAGCAGCAGCCGCCGTCTGCATTATGTACTCAGAGTTATAAGAAGACTCAGGGCTGCCCCCCCAGATCCTTGTGACCTATGCAGCTGCCTAATGGTAGAGCCGGCCCTGAGTGGCATCGGGACTTCGGCATCCACAATGTGATCCCACCCATACAGAGAACATGTAAAGGTCGTTAGACTGTATCACAGCAGATCAATCAGTGCCCTCCGGACTGTGCGCTGAGCGGCAGTACAACAATAGGAGAGAAATCTCTGTCAGCCACTCAGGGATTGTAGCGGTAATGACGCAGACCCCACACACTGTGGGTGCAGCCCCTGAGGACACCTCCTACCACCCGTCCAGACTTATAACCATTTATAACTATTTGTACCCTTGAGCTTACATTGAGCTTTTACTCCTCTATTCTCCATCTCACGGTTATTATCACCATGTATCTTCACTTACCTCACAGCTGCCTGTAAGTATTGTTCTCTCAGAATGATGCAATTTCTCTGCTTTTCCATATTTATTATATTTATTATTATTATTATTTATATACAGTTTCTTATATAGCGCAGCATATTCCGCTTTACAATTGGACACAACAGTGATAAGACAAACTGGGTAAGAACAGACAGACATAGAGGTAGGAGGGCCCTGCTTGCAGGCTTACACTCTATAGGGAATTAGGAAGGATACACAAGGAAAGGCACTATCTATAGCATCGCAGTCCCACCAGATTGCAAAGACAGTCCTGATGGGATGTACTGTAATTAGATATGAATGCTTCTGAAGGTTATGTGGGCGGTTCTGGAATGTAATACTCTAGCCTGAAGAGATGAGTTTTCAGGGAACGCTTGAAGGTTTGGAGACTAGAGGAGAGTCTTATTGTGCGTGGGAGGGCATTCCACAGAATGGGTGCAGCCCAAAGAAAGTCCTGCAATCATGCATGGGAGCGAGTAATGAGTGTGGATGAGAGACGTAGATCTTGTGCAGAGTGGAGAGGTCGGGTTGGGAGATATTATGAGATGAGTGAAGTGATGTACGTTGGTGTAGTTTGGTTAATGGCCTTGTGTGTGAGTAAAAGTATTTAATATTTAATACGGTAGAATACCGGTAACCAATGGAGAGACTGACAGAGCGGATCTGCAGACGATGAATGTCTACGTTGAAGACAGTTCAGAGTCAGGGATGACACCTAGGCAGCGGGTTTGTGGGGTAGGGTAGATTGTTGAGTTGTCAACATTTATGGAGATATGAGGTTGCTAACTACTATTGGCCAGTGGAAATATAATTAATTCTGTTTGGAAATGTTGAGTCTGAGGTGGCGAGATGTCATCCAAGGTGAAATGGCAGAAAGGCATTCAGTGACCCGGCCCAATACAGATGGTGACAATTCTGAGGAGTATAGTGTTATGAAACGCGATTACTATTGGTGTGAGACCCCTGGAGCCCTCATGAGGGTCTTCTGCTTATAACACCCCCCACTGTTCCCTTAGTGCTTGATATGCACACCGGTACTTAGGGGGCCCCCTGCACTTAAAACCTCCAGCAGTAGATGCTCACCCAATAGACTGGAGACCACTGAATCACAGTCTGGCGAATAACTGTGAGTGAGGACGCACAGGAGCTTGGAGGATAAGGTCAGAGCAGATTTAGAGACACAGCTTGGGTTGATGAGGCACTGAGTGGATGATATGGTTACGATACACCGCAACAGACTTGTATTAGAGTTTAGCAGAAGGTAAGCAGGCCAGAAATGCAAATTAGGGCTGGAAAGTTGCGGCTCCAGCCGTTCGAGATTTTGGCAGATGACAACAGGCCAGGAATGTAGAATGTGTAACTGGAGGTTGCAGCTTCAGCCATACAGGAGATACTGCGGTGGTAGTGTAGGGGTATACACGCCCACGTGTTTCTGGCCACACCCACACTGCACTGGCCACACCAGCGTGGCTCTGAGCCTCTGACCATGCCCACATAGCACTGGCCACGTCCACCAGGCTCTAACCACACCCCCACAGCACTAATCACACCCACATGACTCTGGCAACATCCTCATGGCTCTGACCATGCCCAGCTCTGGTCACACCATCACAGCACTGGCCATGTCCACCAGGCTCTGGCCGCACCCACACAGCTCTGACCACACCCACACATCACCAGCTACACCCCCACAGCACTAATCACACCCACATGGATCTGGCTACACCCACATAGCACAAGTCACACCCACATGGATCTGGCCACACCCACACAGCTCTGGCCCCATCCACATGGCTCTGGCCACACCCCACAGCACCGGTCAAGCTCCTCTCCTTTAACAGTAAACACCTGATTATATTCAGCCCCAGGCCCATGTGGCCCTTAATCCGGCACTGGGTGGACAGATATGCAGTAGCGATTGCAACTTTTGTCACAGCTGCTACTTGGTATTTATAATAATGCTGCAGCCGATGGACTGTCTACTGAGACGCCTACCGGCTGCTGCTTTAATCCGCCATGGTCTCCAAAAAGTCACACCATCGGTCAGACATTGATCACAGCCCCTATCAGACACCGACCTCACCATCGGTCAGATATCGCGTCACTATCGGATTTCTGAGTTCCGTATGGTTGCTCAGAACGTCTGATGGCATTTGTCCAATGGTGTGACTTGAACTTCATCTTTCGACACAGTCCCAGACACCAGCACACTCCCGACATGCCTGCTGTCCCCGGCCACCCCCGGTCATTGCCCAGGAATACCTACGAGAATTGTCTGGATGTCCCACCACTGAATCAGGCGCATTGTCCTCTATTTGCTCTGCGCAGGAGAACTAGATGGTGTTATGTGACCTGCTGAGACATCTGTGATGACAGTGATCCGGGGACCTGTCTGCGGTTACACATAATAACTACTTGGGGCTAAATGTAACAGCCTGCGAGA
Source organism: Pseudophryne corroboree (assembly GCF_028390025.1). Taxonomy (NCBI): domain Eukaryota; kingdom Metazoa; phylum Chordata; class Amphibia; order Anura; family Myobatrachidae; genus Pseudophryne; species Pseudophryne corroboree. The sequence continues at coordinate 1,049,300,966 of NC_086445.1, forward strand.
AGCCAGAGGTGCGGGATTGTGTGTTTTGCGACCGGTCGGGTTTTTAAAGCGGCAAACATTTACACGGCATAAGCAGTCTGGTATTTGCCTTGTAAATGATTTCCACTTTAAAATACAGGCATTCTCGCCCGGCTTCTCGCACCCTCTTGCGTTAACCCCTTGGTTTAGCTAACAGTCCGATACTGCAGCACCCACTGTAGAAGATCTTGCCATGTGCTCCACCACAAAGGTCCCAGGTCTGAATGTGCAACACAGAAGTCTATTCTATCTCCGGAAACCATCGGTAGGTCATCTGGTGACTCTCACCATCAGTGTAAGGAACATGTCAGCGAGTGAGAGGGGACTGGTTGCACTGGGAGGGTGATTGATAAGTACCCGTGTTTGAAGACAGATGGCGCCACTGACATCAAACCTGTACATCATCGTTTAGTGTCATCTGTGAAACGACTGTCAGAATTTCAGATACATTCATCGTGTACTTGTGGTTTGGAAGCTGTTGGAAGTGAGCAGGTTTGAGTTTTCTCTAACTATGGAGAACGCGCAGTACCGATCGGTGATTAGATTCTTGTTTTTGGATGGGAAGACGTGTGAGGAAATGAAAGAGGAGTTGGAAGCCGTTTATGGGGACATTTCACCTTCAATGACAACCATCAGATATTGGTTCAATGAATTCAAGCGTGGACGTACATCCGTCCTCGATGAAGAGCATCCAGGTCGCCCAATTGAGGTGACTACGGATGAATTTTCAACAAAATCCATGATATGTTATGGCAGACTGGCGGGTGAAGATCAGAGGGATTGTTGAGATCGTAGGCATCTCATTTGAACGTGTGCAGAATATCCTACATGAACATTTGGGCGTGACAAAGCTATCGGCAAGATGGGCGCCACGTTTGCTCACTGTGGACAACAAGCGGAATGGACAACAGTGGAAGCAGTGTTTGGACCCGTTTAAGCGCAATCCGAAGAAGTTTCTGCGCCGTTTCGTGACTGCTGATGTAACATGGATCCATCACTACACGCCAGAAGTGAAGGAACAGTCAAAACAGTGGACTTCACCCGGCGAACGTGCACCAAAGAAGGCAAAGACGGTTCCATTGGCCGGTCATGGCCACTGTTTTCTGGGATTCGAAAGGCATAATCTTCATCGACTATTTGGAAAAGCGAAGAACGATCACAAGGCAATATTATGCTCAATTATTGGGCAGATTCGACGAAGAGAAGACGGCCCCATGACAATGCGCCTGCACTCATCCCACGTCACCACAGCGAAATTGGTGGAATTGGGCTATGAATTGCTGCCGCATCCGCCGTATTCTCCAGATTTGGCCCCCTGCGACTTCTTCCTGTTTCCAAACATGAAAAAATGGCTCGGCGGAAAGAGATTCGCATCGAACGAGGAGGTCATCCCCGAAACTGTAGCCTATTTCCCAGAGTTCCACAAACCCTATTTTTTGGAGAGCTTGAAAAAGTTGGAATATCATTGGACCAAGTGTATCGAGCTAAAAGGGGACTATGTTGAAAAATAAATAAAAATCCCCCCCCCCCCCCAATTTTTTTTTCTTGCCTAACACGGGTACTTATCAATCACCCATTGCACAACACTATCGCCAAACATGACCCGTATGTTACCCCTACAGTGATGGAAGCAGCTGGTTATACAGCCCGGGGAAGAAAGGGTAAAAATAGTCTCCATGTGGGGGAATCGCCGACACCAGCGTATAACAAAACCCGCAGAAACGCAGCGACACTAGCAAGTGACATTAAATGCTTATAATATATTACATAGAACCAAAGTAGCTTTGTGTCCGTCTACCAGATTAATGCACCATGTCTAGATGACAAAAGACCTAATTCAGACTGGATAGCGGCAGCGACCGCAGTCTGAATCCCTATGTTGAGTGCGCACCCCGGGAGCATCTCTGGGCTGCGATCGCCTCTGCCTGATTGACAGGCAGAGGCGGGAGGGGGTGTGCCAACGGCATTAGAACGCCGTTGGCGGGGCACAGTCCGGACAACGCAGGCGTGTCTGGACCGCTGGGGGGGGGGGGGGACGGGCTGTGGTGGCTGCGTGATGTCACATGCAGCTGCTGCGACACGGGACGCGACGGGTAGCGGTCTGCCAGCGCTGGCAGGGAGCTATTCGCCAGGTGCAAAAGCATCACCGCCGTTTTATGCTTTTGCACTTGAGCAGGGGGGGGGGGGGGTAGGGCCTAACATGCAGGGCAGACTAGCCCTGTGCTGGGCGCTACCCCCCCCCCGCATGTCAGGGTAAATGATCGTTAGCATATCTACGATCAGATCTGAATTACCCCCCAAGTCATATAGACATTATTAATAACTCATGTTTGTTAGAGACGTGCGATTCGATTCTCTAGAAATCCGACCTACACAAATTTTGTGAATCTGAACAGAACCAAAACCCAGTCGGGATCTCCTGATCCTCACCATGGGCCTAATTCAGACCTGATCTCTTCTCTGCAGAGGTCTGTGATCAGATAGATGCCGCAAATAGAGAGTGAAAACCCGCCCGGTGCAAGTGTGCGAATGCATGTGCACGCCGTGCGGAAACTTCACCAGACAGCGGACAGCTGCAAATCCGTTCTCAACTCACCACCTAATGATGTTTCCAGTGTGTGCGCAGCCCAGGACTTACTCCTACAGTGCGATGAGAACGGGGTGATCGGGGCCGGAGCGGACGTCACACACCCGCCCTGACAACGCTTGGTAACGCCTGCATTTTACCGTACACTCCCAGAAAACGGTCACTTACCACCCACAAACATCCCTTACTGTCAATCATCTTGTGAACACCCGTGCGATCAAAATTTTCACAACATCCTGTCGCTGTTTGGCGTCACGCCTGCGCATTGTGGTGCATATTCATGCGCAGTCATCCGATCATCGGCCGCCGTGCGAATTCGCACAACAGTGATCAGGTCTGAAACAGCCTCCAAGTGCGCGGTTTGGGATTTGGATTTTAAATCAACATTTTGGTTTTGGATTGTAAAAATGACGCGATTTTATCTGTTTTTATCCATTTTCATGAAATCAGGGCCTAAGTCATATTAATACGCAAACCCGGTAGTTGTGCGGCTGCAGAGGCGCAGGACGGGTCTTGCAATGTCGCTCACAGTCCCCTGTCCGTGGGGTGATGACTGACATGCTGCAGCATTTGGGGCAGCCAGCACCGCATCGGGCGTTATGGGTCCAGGGTCTGCGTCATCGGACACCCACTTCCTGGACCTGGGTGACCGGATCCTGCAGAGCCCGATACCATCGCAGTGGTGATCAGAGTCTTCAGACGCAGCACTCGGATTTCACTAATGCAAACAGGAGGCGTCTCTCTCTCTCTCTCTCTCTCTCTACAGACGCCTCCTGCTGCGTTTGCATTGTAATGACACGGAATTGCGCAGCCTCTTCCCCGCATCTCCATACAATCATGAATCGGGCCCCGTTCCCATATACAGGGAATGACCTTCAGCTAAGGACCCTAAATATCTTATATGGCAGTAAGCCCAAAACTAACTGGCTGTGTGTGAGAGCCTCTCCTGGACACCTGGGATTGGTCACACCCTTCTCTCCGGCACTACCGACCAATCACAAGAAGACCGCTTGTTTCCAACGTTTCAGGGATGCAGAAGAATCACCTGGTGGGAATGGTGGACTATGAAGGAGGACAGTGGAGACACCGGGGTGCAGATATAACAGATCTCTAGCACCGATGTAAGGGAAATGGCTGTAAGGGCAGCTGGTGGGGTGGTGGGATCCATGGGAGGACATCTATTGGCATCTGAAGAGCTTCCCCTTCTATTAATGACCGGTGTTTAGCCCTGGTGGGGAACATGGACAGAGCGGTGACGGCTGTGTGACATTAGATGGCTGGCCCTGCGGCACGCTGAGATCCTGGCCTGCAGGAACCATAGCGTACAAGGGCTCGCAGTGTATACGCAGCACAGGAAGCTGAGGTGGCTGAGACTATAACTGTTTCCAACCTCAGTACCCGCAGCCTGTCACCCACCACATCATCCCACGCTACACTGAGACACCAGCCCGCAGCCTGTCACCCACCACATCATCCCACGCTGCACTGAGACACCAGCCTGCAGCCTGTCACCCACCACATCATCCCACGCTGCACTGAGACACCAGCCAGCAGCCTGTCACCCACCACATCATCCCACGCTGCACTGAGACACCAGCCTGCAGCCTGTCACCCACCACATCATCCCACGCTGCACTGAGACACCAGCCAGCAGCCTGTCACCCACCACATCATCCCACGCTGCACTGAGACACCAGCCCGCAGCCTGTCACCCACCACATCATCCCACGCTGCACTGAGACACCAGCCAGCAGCCTGTCACCCACCACATCATCCCACGCTGCACTGAGACACCAGCCCGCAGCCTGTCACCCACCACATCATCCCACGCTGCACTGAGACACCAGCCCGCAGCCTGTCACCCACCACATCATCCCACGCTGCACTGAGACACCAGCCCGCAGCCTGTCACCCACCACATCATCCCACGCTGCACTGAGACACCAGCCCGCAGCCTGTCACCCACCACATCATCCCACGCTGCACTGAGACACCAGCCCGCAGCCTGTCACCCACCACATCATCCCACGCTGCACTGAGACACCAGCCAGCAGCCTGTCACCCACCACATCATCCCACGCTGCACTGAGACACCAGCCAGCAGCCTGTCACCCACCACATCATCCCACGCTGCACTGAGACACCAGCCTGCAGCCTGTCACCCACCACATCATCCCACGCTGCACTGAGACACCAGCCAGCAGCCTGTCACCCACCACATCATCCCACGCTGCACTGAGACACCAGCCCGCAGCCTGTCACCCACCACATCATCCCACGCTGCACTGAGACACCAGCCAGCAGCCTGTCACCCACCACATCATCCCACGCTGCACTGAGACACCAGCCCGCAGCCTGTCACCCACCACATCATCCCACGCTGCACTGAGACACCAGCCCGCAGCCTGTCACCCACCACATCATCCCACGCTGCACTGAGACACCAGCCCGCAGCCTGTCACCCACCACATCATCCCACGCTGCACTGAGACACCAGCCCGCAGCCTGTCACCCACCACATCATCCCACGCTGCACTGAGACACCAGCCAGCAGCCTGTCACCCACCACATCATCCCACGCTGCACTGAGACACCAGCCCGCAGCCTGTCACCCACCACATCATCCCACGCTGCACTGAGACACCAGCCAGCAGCCTGTCACCCACCACATCATCCCACGCTGCACTGAGACACCAGCCTGCAGCCTGTCACCCACCACATCATCCCACGCTGCACTGAGACACCAGCCAGCAGCCTGTCACCCACCACATCATCCCACGCTGCACTGAGACACCAGCCCGCAGCCTGTCACCCACCACATCATCCCACGCTGCACTGAGACACCAGCCCGCAGCCTGTCACCCACCACATCATCCCACGCTGCACTGAGACACCAGCCCGCAGCCTGTCACCCACCACATCATCCCACGCTGCACTGAGACACCAGCCTGCAGCCTGTCACCCACCACATCATCCCACGCTGCACTGAGACACCAGCCCGCAGCCTGTCACCCACCACATCATCCCACGCTGCACTGAGACACCAGCCAGCAGCCTGTCACCCACCACATCATCCCACGCTACACTGAGACACCAGCCTGCAGCCTGTCACCCACCACATCATCCCACGCTGCACTGAGACACCAGCCAGCAGCCTGTCACCCACCACATCATCCCACGCTGCACTGAGACACCAGCCAGCAGCCTGTCACCCACCACATCATCCCACGCTGCACTGAGACACCAGCCAGCAGCCTGTCACCCACCACATCATCCCACGCTGCACTGAGACACCAGCCTGCAGCCTGTCACCCACCACATCATCCCACGCTGCACTGAGACACCAGCCCGCAGCCTGTCACCCACCACATCATCCCACGCTGCACTGAGACACCAGCCCGCAGCCTGTCACCCACCACATCATCCCACGCTGCACTGAGACACCAGCCCGCAGCCTGTCACCCACCACATCATCCCACGCTGCACTGAGACACCAGCCCGCAGCCTGTCACCCACCACATCATCCCACGCTGCACTGAGACACCAGCCTGCAGCCTGTCACCCACCACATCATCCCACGCTGCACTGAGACACCAGCCTGCAGCCTGTCACCCACCACATCATCCCACGCTGCACTGAGACACCAGCCCGCAGCCTGTCACCCACCACATCATCCCACGCTGCACTGAGACACCAGCCAGCAGCCTGTCACCCACCACATCATCCCACGCTGCACTGAGACACCAGCCCGCAGCCTGTCACCCACCACATCATCCCACGCTGCACTGAGACACCAGCCCGCAGCCTGTCACCCACCACATCATCCCACGCTGCACTGAGACACCAGCCCGCAGCCTGTCACCCACCACATCATCCCACGCTGCACTGAGACACCAGCCCGCAGCCTGTCACCCACCACATCATCCCACGCTGCACTGAGACACCAGCCTGCAGCCTGTCACCCACCACATCATCCCACGCTGCACTGAGACACCAGCCCGCAGCCTGTCACCCACCACATCATCCCACGCTGCACTGAGACACCAGCCAGCAGCCTGTCACCCACCACATCATCCCACGCTGCACTGAGACACCAGCCCGCAGCCTGTCACGCACCACATCATCCCACGCTGCACTGAGACACCAGCCAGCAGCCTGTCACCCACCACATCATCCCACGCTGCACTGAGACACCAGCCTGCAGCCTGTCACCCACCACATCATCCCACGCTGCACTGAGACACCAGCCCGCAGCCGTGCTCACCCAGAGCGCCACGCCGGCCTAGCACACAGTGACTGGTGACACAGGTCAGGGGGTGATCACTGCTTACTGTGGGCTTATGTTACGGGACAGTATATGGCGTCACAGAGCAGCGCACGCAGAGCCAGATGTACTAAGCCTTAAAAAGTGGAGAGTGATAAACTACCAGCCAATCAGCTCCTAACTGTGATTCTTCAAACACAGCCTGTAACGTGACAGGAGCTGATTGGCTGGTACTTTACCACTCTCCACTTATCACTGCCCCGTAGAAGGACTAGCCCACGGTATAATTACCGCAGGGCATTTTGAGCTTCACAGGACCATAGAAACGTGTTACTGCAGCGTCAGCGCGGTATAATAATGATCCTGTAGCAGCGACTTATACACATTCTATTCTGTACATAGGCCTTTATTCACACCTGATCGCTAGGCTGCCATTGCGTACAGCGGGCGATCAAGTCTAAACTGCGCATGTGTATGCACCGCAATGCGCAGGTGCATCGCACGGGTACAACGCGGATCGCCGCTCAATGACGGGTTTGTGCGAAGAATCCATTCGCACGGGCGTTCACAAGGAGATTGACAGGAAGAGACCATTTGTGGGTGGTGTCAAGTGACCATTTTCTGGGAGTGGTAGGGAAAACGCAGGCGTGTCCAAGCGTTTGCAGGGCGGGTGTCTGACGTCAATTCCGGTCCCGGACAGGCTGAAGTGATCGAGCGGCTGAGTAAGTCCTGGACAACTCAGAAACTGCACAAGATCTCGTTTGTACCGCTCAGCTGCACATGCGATCGCACACTTACAAAGTAAAAATACACTCCCCTATGGGCGGCAAGAATGCGAACGCAGGACTGCAGAAAAACACCCTAGCGAGCGATCAGGTCTGAATTATCGCCCATAGTACACTGCGCATGTGGCGTGATGGTCCGGCAGCAGACACAGTGATTGACAGTAAGGAACCGTCTCTGGGAGGAATGGGGGAGTGGCGACTGAGACGCAGGTGTGTAGCGACCATTATCGCGGAGTGTATGAGACTGCGGCTGCAGATACGGCACACGCCGCTGACAGCTGTAGTTACAGAACATTTAATAATGTGTAAATATAAGTAGCGCACTGACCCCCTGAGGGGGTTTTATCATTAACTAGCATGTTCTCAGATTAGTGGTGCAGCAGAGCGCGACGTCACCGCTGTATTATCCGCACGTTTAGCTCAGTCACATTATCTCTGTGCTGCGTCTTTCCGTCATGTTATTAGGTCACAAAATGGTTACTCATTGACCCCATCCATTCAGAATCCTGCGACTGACAGACACCAATATCAGCCAATCCCTCCTCTCCACCGCTACGCATATCTCCGCCCCTCCTATTGGCTGGCATGAGAAATGTTGGACTCCTCTGCAGACTGCCATGGGCAAGCGGCTTAGCCAGAAAATGGGCCCTCTCCTCTAACCACCCCTCCCCCCAATGCCTCTTGTCCACCTTCAATTCCCTCCTCTGCCCCACACAGTAAGCTCTCACAAGCATCGCCCCTCACCCCTATCACTCTCACCCTGCACTGTGTGGCATGGGCGTAGCTATAGTGCAGGGGTGGCCAACCAGTCAGAGACAAAGAGCCAAGAAATCTTGTTAGGTACATCAAAGAGCCGACTTCGAGCCGAAGGCGCACTTGCAAAAATGGGGTGTGACCTTGTGCCTGCTAGGCCATGCCCCTGGTATAAAATACATTGAAAAAGCCACTTCTACATCAAATAATTGAAAAAGCCAGATTCATATAATACACTTCAGTTCCTTCATGTGTCACTCCAGCTAGCTCGCCCATGTGTATTTGGCTCCCTCAGTTCTCAGTCTACGTAGTGCTGCTGCATGTCTGGCTGGAGTGCAGCGGTTTACATATCTCTTGTGGTCACGTGACTTTGAGTGTTGGGAGCCACATTTGAATGAAGAAAGAGCCGTATGTGGCTCAAGAGCCACGTGTTGGCCACCACTGCTATAGTGGGTGAGGGATGCCATTGCTTTACTTGCCAACTGTACCCGATTGTCAGGGAGACTCCCCGGAACAGTAACGATCTCCCTGACTCCCTGGAGAGCCCAGAAATCTCCCTGATAGCCCCTTACCCCCATTACGTAGCCGTTATATTCTTGGGGGAAGGGGGGGGGGGGGTAGATATATATATAGTGATATGGGCTCATCAGTGCCATTTGCCTGCATTTCTCTATGGCTTCAGCATGCCCTGAGAAGTGTCAGTGGCTTTCATCAGCAAGTAGATCTCACTAAAGTCTTTGGGTCTTATGTATAGTTGGATGCCAGTCATGCTTATGACACGCCTGTCACATGTAGCTGGACACATCTGCACTTATAGGTGTTACTGTCACAATCTCCATGACATGCTTCTTCAAAAGTCGGCAAGTATGCTTTAGAGCAAGAATGGGGAACCTTCGGCCCTCCAGCTGTTGTTGAACTACACATCCCAGCATGCCCTGCAACAGTTTTAGCATGGCCAAATAGCAAAACTGTAGCAAGGCATGCTGGTATGTGTAGTTCAACAACAGCTGGAGGGCCGAAGGTTCCCCATCCCTACTTTAGAGCCCAGAGGATTCGGGGGACTGCGTCTGCAGCCAGGTCATAAAGTTGTCTATAAGGTTCCCGGAAATGCTAACCACTGTGTGGTATAATGTGTACAGAGCGCGCTGTGTGATGTGTACTGTCAGCAGTACAATGTGGTGTAATATGAACTGGGGGCACTATGGGGCATAACAGTAACTAGGGCACTACTATGGGGCATAACAGTAACTAGGGCACCACTATGGGGCATAACAGTAACTAGAGCACCACTATGGGGCATAACAGTAACTAGGGCACCACTATGGGGCATAACAGTAACTAGGGCACCACTATGGGGCATAACAGTAACTAGGGCACCACTATGGGGCATAACAGTAACTAGGGCACCACTATGAGGCATAACAGTAACTAGGGCACCACTATGGGGCATAACAGTAACTAGGGCGCCACTATGGTGCATAACAGTAACTAGGGCACCACTATGGGGCATAACAGTAACTAGGGCACCACTATGAGGCATAACAGTAACTAGGGCGCCACTATGGGGCATAACAGTAACTAGGGCGCCACTATGGGGCATAACAGTAACTAGGGCGCCACTATGGGGCATAACAGTAACTAGGGCGCTACTATGGGGCATAACAGTAACTAGGGCACCACTATGGGACATAACAGTAACTAGGGCACCACTATGGGGCATAACAGTACCTAGAGCGCCACTATGGGGCATAACAGTAACTAGGGCGCCACTATGGGGCATAACAGTAACTAGGGCACCATTATGGGTCATAACAGTAACTAGGGCGCCACTATGGGGCATAACAGTAACTAGGGCGCCACTATGGGGCATAACAGTAACTAGGGCACCATTATGAGGCATAACAGTAACTAGGGCACCACTATGGGGCATAACAGTAACTAGGGCACCACTATGGGGCATAACAGTAACTAGGGCACCATTATGAGGCATAACAGTAACTAGGGCGCCACTATGGGGCATAACAGTAACTAGGGCGCCACTATGGGGCATAACAGTAACTAGGGCGCCACTATGGGGCATAACAGTAACTAGGGCGCCACTATGGGGCATAACAGTAACTAGGGCGCTACTATGGGGCATAACAGTAACTAGGGCACCACTATGGGACATAACAGTAACTAGGGCACCACTATGGGGCATAACAGTACCTAGAGCGCCACTATGGGGCATAACAGTAACTAGGGCGCCACTATGGGGCATAACAGTAACTAGGGCACCATTATGGGTCATAACAGTAACTAGGGCGCCACTATGGGGCATAACAGTAACTAGGGCGCCACTATGGGGCATAACAGTAACTAGGGCACCATTATGAGGCATAACAGTAACTAGGGCACCACTATGGGGCATAACAGTAACTAGGGCACCACTATGGGGCATAACAGTAACTAGGGCACCATTATGAGGCATAACAGTAACTAGGGCGCCACTATGGGGCATAACAGTAACTAGGGCACCACTATGGGGCATAACAGTAACTAGGGCACCATTATGAGGCATAACAGTAACTAGGGCGCCACTATGGGGCATAACAGTAACTAGGGCGCCACTATGGGGCATAACAGTAACTAGGGCACCACTATGGGGCATAACAGTAACTAGGGCACCACTATGGGGCATAACAGTAACTAGGGCACCACTATGGGGCATAACAGTAACTAGGGCACCATTATGAGGCATAACAGTAACTAGGGCGCCACTATGGGGCATAACAGTAACTAGGGCACCATTATGAGGCATAACAGTAACTAGGGCGCCACTATGGGGCATAACAGTAACTAGGGCACCACTATGGGGCATAACAGTAACTAGGGCACCATTATGAGGCATAACAGTAACTAGGGTGCCACTATGGGGCATAACAGTAACTAGGGCGCCACTATGGGGCATAACAGTAACTAGGGCACCACTATGGGGCATAACAGTAACTAGGGCATCACTATGGGGCATAACAGTAACTAGGGCATCACTATGGGTCATAACAGTAACTAGGGCATCACTATGGGGCATAACAGTAACTAGGGCACCATTATGGGTCATAACAGTAACTAGGGCACCATTATGAGGCATAACAGTAACTAGGGCGCCACTATGGGGCATAACAGTAACTAGGGCACCACTATGGGGCATAACAGTAACTAGGGCACCACTATGGGTCATAACAGTAACTAGGGCACCATTATGAGGCATAACAGTAACTAGGGCACCACTATGGGGCATAACAGTAACTAGGGCACCACTATGGGGCATACCAGTAACTAGGGCACCATTATGAGGCATAACAGTAACTAGGGCGCCACTATGGGGCATAACAGTAACTAGGGCACCACTATGGGGCATAACAGTAACTAGGGCACCATTATGAGGCATAACAGTAACTAGGGCACCACTATGGGGCATAACAGTAACTAGGGCACCACTATGGGGCATAACAGTAACTAGGGCGCCACTATGGGGCATAACAGTAACTAGGGCGCCACTATGGGGCATAACAGTAACTAGGGCACCACTATGGGGCATAACAGTAACTAGGGCACCATTATGAGGCATAACAGTAACTAGGGCACCACTATGGGGCATAACAGTAACTAGGGCACCACTATGGGGCATAACAGTAACTAGGGCGCCACTATGGGGCATAACAGTAACTAGGGCACCACTATGAGGCATAACAGTAACTAGGGCACCACTATGGGGCATAACAGTAACTAGGGCATCACTATGGGTCATAACAGTAACTAGGGCACCACTATGGGGCATAACAGTAACTAGGGCGTCACTATGGGTCATAACAGTAACTAGGGCACCACTATGGGGCATAACAGTAACTAGGGCACCACTATGAGGCATAACAGTAACTAGGGCACCACTATGAGGCATAACAGTAACTACGACACCACTATGGGACATAACAGTAACTAGGGCACCATTATGGGGCATAACAGTAACTAGGGCACCACTATGGGACATAACAGTAACTAGGGCACCATTATGGGGCATAACAGTAACTAGGGCACCACTATGGTGCATAACAGTAACTAGGGCATCACTATGGTGCATAACAGTAACTACGACACCACTATGGGACATAACAGTAACTAGGGCACCATTATGGGGCATAACAGTAACTAGGGCACCATTATGGGGCATAACAGTAACTAGGGCACCACTATGGGGCATAACAGTAACTAGGGCACCATTATGGGGCATAACAGTAACTAGGGCACCACTATGGGGCATAACAGTAACTAGGGCACCACTATGGGGCATAACTGTAACTAGGGCACCACTATGGGGTATAACAGTAACTAGGGCACCACTATGAGGCATAACAGTAACTAGGGCACCACTATGAGGCATAACTGTAACTAGGGCACCACTATGGGGCATAACAGTAACTAGGGCACCACTATGAGGCATAACAGTAACTAGAGCGCCACTATGGGGCATAACAGTAACTAGGGCACCACTATGGGGCATAACTGTAACTAGGGCACCACTATGGGGTATAACAGTAACTAGGGCACCACTATGAGGCATAACAGTAACTAGGGCACCACTATGAGGCATAACTGTAACTAGGGCACCACTATGGGGCATAACAGTAACTAGGGCACCACTATGAGGCATAACTGTAACTAGGGCACCACTATGGGGCATAACAGTAACTAGGGCACCACTATGAGGCATAACAGTAACTAGGGCACCACTATGAGGCATAACTGTAACTAGGGCACCACTATGGGGCATAACAGTAACTAGGGCACCACTATGGGGCATAACAGTAACTAGGGCACCATTATGAGGCATAACAGTAACTAGGGCACCACTATGAGGCATAACAGTAACTAGGGCACCACTATGGGGCATAACAGTAACTAGGGCACCACTATGGGGCATAACAGTAACTAGGGCGCCACTATGGGGCATAACTGTAACTAGGGCACCACTATGGGGCATAACTGTAACTAGGGCACCACTATGGGGCATAACAGTAACTAGGGCACCACTGTGGGGCATAACAGTAACTAGGGCACCACTATGGGGCATAACAGTAACTAGGGCACCACTATGGGGCATAACAGTAACTAGGGCACCACTATGGGGCATAACAGTAACTAGGGCACCACTGTGGGGCATAACAGTAACTAGGGCACCACTGTGGGGCATAACAGTAACTAGGGCACCACTATGGGGCATAACAGTAACTAGGGCACCACTGTGGGGCATAACAGTAACTAGGGCACCACTATGGGGCATAACAGTAACTAGGGCACCACTATGGGGCATAACTGTAACTAGGGCACCACTATGGGGCATAACAGTAACTAGGGCACCACTGTGGGGCATAACAGTAACTAGGGCACCACTATGGGGCATAACAGTAACTAGGGCACCACTATGGGGCATAACAGTAACTAGGGCACCACTGTGGGGCATAACAGTAACTAGGGCACCACTATGGGGCATAACAGTAACTAGGGCCCCACTATGAGGCATAACAGTAACTAGGGCACCACTATGGGGCATAACAGTAACTAGGGCACCACTATGGGGCATAACAGTAACTAGGGCACCACTGTGGGGCATAACAGTAACTAGGGCACCACTATGGGGCATAACAGTAACTAGGGCACCACTGTGGGGCATAACAGTAACTAGGGCACCACTATGGGGCATAACAGTAACTAGGGCACCACTATGAGGCATAACAGTAACTAGGGCACCACTATGGGGCATAACAGTAACTAGGGCACCACTATGGGGCATAACAGTAACTAGGGCACCACTATGGGGAATGCAATGAATAATTTCTGTGGAGAGAGGTGTATTTCTAGAATGGGGTAGGGAGTAGGGACCCCTTCAAGATGTTGCTATGGGGGCTACAAAGTTCTGGCTGTGCCCCTGCTATCCGTGTCTGACTCTGAGTCGCTGCTGTCTACTACTTTATGCTAATCAGCCCTTGTGTCAGAATGTGCAAGCACTGCGATACCCACTTTGTGCAGCTGCAGACGCAGTCATCAGACGCAGCGATCGGGTGTAGCCATAGGACGAACCATGGAAACTTTAACCAGCCCCATGCTAGGTGCAGATTCTCCATCTGAGTTCGGCCTCCAGTGTCAGCGATTATGCGTCTGAGTTCGGCCTCCAGTGTCAGCGATTATGCGTCTGCGTTCGGCCTCCAGTGTCAGCGATTATGCGTCTGAGTTCGGCCACCACAGCGACACACCCGCAGCACTCACATAACACGACCATAGTACGGACCATCTCAGTGCGTCTGAGGTGCCGCCTCCCAGTCACCGCCCAGGACACCCGGCATGTCTCCCATGCCTCTAAGACACTGAGTGCCTCAGTTGCGCCTCTGCGTGTACACAACGTGGGGGGCATGCACTGTGTGTGGTTTGGGGGATTTTCACATGTGCAGTATCAAACATCGCCAGTTTACGTGAACACCGGCATTGGGTGCAACTCAGACTTAGACCCCGCATTTCTCCAGAGCGCCCCCCACAGGTAATGACTCTCCCAGGTCACTGGGCCATAGATTGCTTCTGTTACTAACTCTCTCACCTGCCCATTTATCAAGACTGTGGTCCTAATTCAGACCTGAGCGCTAGCAGGCGATTTTTGCAGCGCTGCGATCAGATAGTCGCCGCCCACAGGGGGGTATTTTAGTTGTGTAAGTGTGCGATCGCATGTGTAGCAGAGCTGTACAAACAGATCTTGTGCAGTCTCTGCGCAGCCCAGGACTTACTCAGCCGCTGCGATCACATCAGCCTGTCCGGGACCGAAATTGACGTCAGGGACCCTCCCTGAAAACGCTTGGACACGCCTGCGTTTTTCCAAACACTCCCAGAAAACGGTCAGTTGACACCCACAAACGCCTTCTTCCTGTCAATCTCCATGCGAACGCTCGTGCGATCCCTTTTTTTGCACCATCCCGACGCTATGCACCGATGCCCGGTGCTGTCCTCCGACGCGCCTGCGCATTGCGGTGCATATGCATGCGCAGTTCAGACCTGATCGAAGGCTG
Source organism: Pseudophryne corroboree (assembly GCF_028390025.1). NCBI lineage: Eukaryota > Metazoa > Chordata > Amphibia > Anura > Myobatrachidae > Pseudophryne > Pseudophryne corroboree. The sequence continues at coordinate 1,049,316,464 of NC_086445.1, forward strand.
TGAGAAAACGCAGCATGGTGATCAGGTCTGAATTACCCCCTATGGACAGTGGAAGAACGGGACGCGAACCAGCGACTGGAGAAACATTAAGATGCTCCATTGGTTCTTGAGAAAATAAATCAGTCACGTTAATGCGGCAGTGCGGCGGGGATAAGTGCGGCTGGCGTATAATGTGGTGACAGCTTTGTCTGTACTATGCGTATCCCTGTTATTTGTTCTGCAGTTACAGACTCGGGTACAGGGATAATACTGTATGTATCACATTCCCATTGTAAGGGTATTTCAATTGGAGTCGAAAGCTGCCGTCTATCGAAAAGACGTCAGTTTTTGACTTTTTTAGGTCGGAAGGGGGTTCCGACCTATTCAATATAACCCAAAATTATTCGACAAGTCAAGGAATTCGACTTGTCGAAAAGCACGTGGATAGGCGGAATAGCCGCCGATCCGCGTGCTTGTGTCGAAAACGGGGCCAAAACCGACAGATTTTGGCCCCCTTTTCGACCATCTCAATCAGACTTTAAAAAAAGTCGGATTGAGGACATAAGACGGGGGAGCGGGGCTGCGGGCTCCAGGTCACTACCTCTGATGGGCGCCCCCTGGCCAGGCTCTCGACAGTGCACCCCGGCCGCCGCTGACAGGTCCCCCGCCGCCGCTGACAGGTCCCCCGCCGCCGCTGATGTGTCCGCCGCTGACAGCGTCCCCCGCCGCCTGACAGGTACCCCCGGCCGCTGCAGTTACCTCTCCCTGGCCACCGCTGATGTGTCCCCTGCCGCCGCTGACAGTGTCACCTGCCGCCTGACAGGTACCCCCGGCCGATGCAGTTAACTCTCCTAGGCTGCCGCTTATGTGTCCCCCTCCCCACCGCCGCTGACAGCTACACCGGGCAGCCGCTAGCAGCAGCAGGACGGGACACCGTGAGCGGACAAATCCGATAGTTGGATTTGGCCGCTCATTTGAATAGGGCTTGTCGGATCCGACTTTAATTGAATATACCCCTATATGTTCTTAAGCCCCCGTGGGTGAGATCCCTCCTGGGTGGTGATCCATAGATTTGCAGAATAATATTGCCATGGTAATGGGTTGCTTCATTTATGTGGCAAAACATCCACCTGCCATTTACAATGAATCACCATTGTGCTCTGGAAAATGTGACAGTTGGTGAACTCTCCCTGTGCACCTGCCGGGTGACCTGGAGCATGTGACCTGCTGGGTGGTCTGGAAACTGTGACCGTTATTTGCAGCCACCCACTAAGCAGCTGAATGTTTCCAGATTCCACTCCTAAGGGGGTGAAATGGGGTAAAATGTTCCGCCCAGCAAACCCTTGCCCGGTTGAACCCGGGGACATCAGCTAGTATATATTATTTTTTTTACACCAATCTTAGGTAATCTAAGAACCGAAGATGCACACATACGAAGGGGCTCATACGTGTTTTACTTCACTTCCCGAGCTGGCCGTATACGCAAGAAGTGCGCAGCTCTACAAGAGTGACATATGCAGCAGTTTTACACCTGGAGTAGGTAATAGTACAGCAGACAATTCATACACAATACTGGTAGTAACGCCTCCGCTGCTGGGCCTATTCTGGTCCAACTGCAACGTTAATATCAGTAGTTACCTATGCAGCACCCACACACATGACGTTACCCCTTGTATGTATGTATGTATGTATGTGATTGTATGTACGTGTGTGAGTGCAGGGACACTATTACTGCTCTCACGCCTGTTTCCTGGCTCGCCTTGCATGTATGTATGTATGTATGTATGTATGTATGTGTCTGTATGTGTATGCATGTGTGTGTATGTACGTACGTACGTACGTACGTACGTATGTATGTGTGTGAGTGCAGCGACACTATGGCTGCTCTCACGCCTGTTTCCTGGCTCGCCTTGCATGTATGTATGTGTGTGTATGTATGTATGTGTGTGTGTGTGTGTGTGTGTATGTATGTATGTGTGTGAGTGCAGGGACACTATGGCTGCTCTCACGCCTGTTTCCTGGCTCGCGTTGCATGTGTGTGTGTATGTATGTATGTATGTATGTATGTGTGTGTGTGTGAGTGCAGGGACACTATGGCTGATCTCACGCCTGTTTCCTGGCTCGCGTTGTATGTGTGTGTGTGTATGTGTGGATGCATGTATGTATGTATGTATGTGTATGTATGTGTGTGAGTGCAGGGACACTATGGCTGATCTCACGCCTGTTTCCTGGCTCGCGTTGTATGTGTGTGTGTATGTGTATGTGTGTATGTATGTATGTATGTATGTATGTGTGTGAGTGCAGGGACACTATGGCTGATCTCACGCCTGTTTCCTGGCTCGCGTTGCATGTATGTGTATGTATGTATGTATGTATGTATGTATGTGTGAGTGCGGGGACACTATGGCTGCTCTCACGCCTGTTTCCTGGCTCGCGTTGCATGTATGTATGTATGTATGTGTGTGAGTGCGGGGACACTATGGCTGCTCTCACGCCTGTTTCCTGGCTCGCCTTGCATGTATGTATGTATGTGTGTGTATGTATGTATGTATGTGTGTGTGTATGTATGTATGTGTGTGAGTGCAGGGACACTATGGCTGCTCTCACGCCTGTTTCCTGGCTCGCGTTGCATGTGTGTGTGTGTGTGTGTGTGTGTGTGTATGTATGTATGTATGTATGTGTGTGTGAGTGCAGGGACACTATGGCTGATCTCACGCCTGTTTCCTGGCTCGCGTTGTATGTGTGTGTGTGTATGTGTGGATGTATGTATGTATGTATGTGTATGTATGTGTGTGAGTGCAGGGACACTATGGCTGATCTCACGCCTGTTTCCTGGCTCGCGTTGTATGTGTGTGTGTATGCGTATGTGTGTATGTATGTATATGTATGTATGTATGTATGTGTGTGAGTGCAGGGACACTATGGCTGATCTCACGCCTGTTTCCTGGCTCGCGTTGCATGTATGTGTATGTATGTATGTATGTATGTATGTATGTGTGAGTGCGGGGACACTATGGCTGCTCTCACGCCTGTTTCCTGGCTCGCGTTGCATGTATGTTAGAGATGAGCGCCTGAAATTTTTCGGGTTTTGTGTTTTGGTTTTGGGTTCGGTTCCGCGGCCGTGTTTTGGGTTCGACCGCATTTTGGCAAAACCTCACCGAATTTTTTTTGTCGGATTCGGGTGTGTTTTGGATTCGGGTGTTTTTTTTCAAAAAACCCTAAAAAACAGCTTAAATCATAGAATTTGGGGGTCATTTTGATCCCAAAGTATTATTAACCTCAAAAACCATAATTTACACTCATTTTCAGTCTATTCTGAATACCTCACACCTCACAATATTATTTTTAGTCCTAAAATTTGCACCGAGGTCGCTGTGTGAGTAAGATAAGCGACCCTAGTGGCCGACACAAACACCGGGCCCATCTAGGAGTGGCACTGCAGTGTCACGCAGGATGTCCCTTCCAAAAAACCCTCCCCAAACAGTACATGACGCAAAGAAAAAAAGAGGCGCAATGAGGTAGCTGACTGTGTGAGTAAGATAAGCGACCCTAGTGGCCGACACAAACACCGGGCCCATCTAGGAGTGGCACTGCAGTGTCACGCAGGATGTCCCTTCCAAAAAACCCTCCCCAAACAGCACATGACGCAAAGAAAAAAAGAGGCGCAATGAGGTAGCTGACTGTGTGAGTAAGATAAGCGACCCTAGTGGCCGACACAAACACCGGGCCCATCTAGGAGTGGCACTGCAGTGTCACGCAGGATGTCCCTTCCAAAAAACCCTCCCCAAACAGCACATGACGCAAAGAAAAAAAGAGGCGCAATGAGGTAGCTGACTGTGTGAGTAAGATAAGCGACCCTAGTGGCCGACACAAACACCGGGCCCATCTAGGAGTGGCACTGCAGTGTCACGCAGGATGTCCCTTCCAAAAAACCCTCCCCAAACAGCACATGACGCAAAGAAAAAGAAAAGAAAAAAGAGGTGCAAGATGGAATTGTCCTTGGGCCCTCCCACCCACCCTTATGTTGTATAAACAGGACATGCACACTTTAACCAACCCATCATTTCAGTGACAGGGTCTGCCACACGACTGTGACTGATATGACGGGTTGGTTTGGACCCCCCCCAAAAAAGAAGCAATTAATCTCTCCTTGCACAAACTGGCTCTACAGAGGCAAGATGTCCACCTCATCATCATCCTCCGATATATCACCGTGTACATCCCCCTCCTCACAGATTATCAATTCGTCCCCACTGGAATCCACCATCTCAGCACCCTGTGTACTTTGTGGAGGCAATTGCTGCTGGTGAATGTCTCCACGGAGGAATTGATTATAATTCATTTTAATGAACATCATCTTCTCCACATTTTCTGGATGTAACCTCGTACGCCGATTGCTGACAAGGTGAGCGGCGGCACTAAACACTCTTTCGGAGTACACACTTGTGGGAGGGCAACTTAGGTAGAATAAAGCCAGTTTGTGCAAGGGCCTCCAAATTTCCTCTTTTTCCTGCCAGTATAAGTACGGACTGTGTGACGTGCCTACTTGGATGCGGTCACTCATATAATCCTCCACCATTCTTTCAATGGTGAGAGAATCATATGCAGTGACAGTAGACGACATGTCCGTAATCGTTGTCAGGTCCTTCAGTCCGGACCAGATGTCAGCATCAGCAGTCGCTCCAGACTGCCCTGCATCACCGCCAGCGGGTGGGCTCGGAATTCTGAGCCTTTTCCTTGCACCCCCAGTTGCGGGAGAATGTGAAGGAGGAGATGTTGTTGACAGGTCGCGTTCCGCTTGACTTGACAATTTTCTCACCAGCAGGTCTTTCAACCCCAGCAGACTTGTGTCTGCCGGAAAGAGAGATCCAAGGTAGGCTTTAAATCTAGGATCGAGCACGGTGGCCAAAATGTAGTGCTCTGATTTCAACAGATTGACCACCCGTGAATCCTTGTTAAGCGAATTAAGGGCTCCATCCACAAGTCCCACATGCCTAGCGGAATCGCTCCGTGTTAGCTCCTCCTTCAATGTCTCCAGCTTCTTCTGCAAAAGCCTGATGAGGGGAATGACCTGACTCAGGCTGGCAGTGTCTGAACTGACTTCACGTGTGGCAAGTTCAAAGGGCATCAGAACCTTGCACAACGTTGAAATCATTCTCCACTGCACTTGAGACAGGTGCATTCCACCTCCTATATCGTGCTCAATTGTATAGGCTTGAATGGCCTTTTGCTGCTCCTCCAACCTCTGAAGCATATAGAGGGTTGAATTCCACCTCGTTACCACTTCTTGCTTCAGATGATGGCAGGGCAGGTTCATTAGTTTTTGGTGGTGCTCCAGTTTTCTGTACGTGGTGCCTGTACGCCGAAAGTGTCCCGCAATTCTTCTGGCCACCGACAGCATCTCTTGCACGCCCCTGTCGTTTTTTAAAAAATTCTGCACCACCAAATTCAAGGTATGTGCAAAACATGGGACGTGCTGGAATTTGCCCAGATTTAATGCACACACAATATTGCTGGCGTTGTCCGATGCCACAAATCCACAGGAGAGTCCAATTGGGGTAAGCCATTCCGCGATGATCTTCCTCAGTTGCCGTAAGAGGTTTTCAGCTGTGTGCGTATTCTGGAAACCGGTGATACAAAGCGTAGCCTGCCTAGGAAAGAGTTGGCGTTTGCGAGATGCTGCTACTGGTGCCGCCGCTGCTGTTGTTGCGGCGGGAGTCCATACATCTACCCAGTGGGCTGTCACAGTCATATAGTCCTGACCCTGCCCTGCTCCACTTGTCCACATGTCCGTGGTTAAGTGGACATTGGGTACAGCTGCATTTTTTAGGACACTGGTGACTCTTTTTCTGAGGTCTGTGTACATTTTCGGTATCGCCTGCCTAGAGAAATGGAACCTAGATGGTATTTGGTACCGGGGACACAGTACCTCCAACAAGTCTCTAGTTGGCTCTGCAGTAATGATGGATACCGGAACCACGTTTATCACCACCCAGGATGTCAAGGCCTCAGTTATCCGCTTTGCAGTAGGATGACTGCTGTGATATTTCATCTTCCTCGCAAAGGACTGTTGGACAGTCAATTGCTTGGTGGAAGTAGTACAAGTGGTCTTACGACTTCCCCTCTGGGATGACCATCGACTCCCAGCAGCAACAACAGCAGCGCCAGCAGCAGTAGGCGTTACACGCAAGGATGCATCGGAGGAATCCCAGGCAGGAGAGGAATCATCAGAATTGCCAGTGACATGGCCTGCAGGACTATTGGCATTCCTGGGGAAGGAGGAAATTGATACTGAGGGAGTTGGTGGGGTGGTTTGCGTGAGCTTGGTTACAAGAGGAAGGGATTTACTGGTCAGTGGACTGCTTCCGCTGTCGGCCCAAGTTTTTGAACTTGTCACTGACTTATTATGAATGCGCTGCAGGTGACGTATAAGGGAGGATGTTCCGAGGTGGTTAACGTCCTTACCCCTACTTATTATAGCTTGACAAAGGGAACACACGGCTTGACACCTGTTGTCCGCATTTCTGGTGAAATACTTCCACACCGAAGAGCTGATTTATTTGGTATTTTCACCAGGCATGTCAACGGCCATATTCCTCCCACGGACAACAGGTGTCTCCCCGGGTGCCTGACTTAAACAAACCACCTCACCATCAGAATCCTCCTGGTCAATTTCCTCCCCAGCGCCAGCAACACCCATATCCTCCTCATCCTGGTGTACTTCAACACTGACATCTTCAATCTGACTATCAGGAAAGACCGCGTAGGGAACATACTGTGACCATAGCGGCATAAACGCACGGTCGGGGCTTCCGCAGCGCCGCTCAATGCATCAGCTTGGCTTGGAAGGGGTTAATGTTTTGTGGTGGGAGGAACGTGGAGAGAGGGTCCTAGGGGCTGATTGGCTGGATCATGTATAGGGGCTGGCCTGTCATACATATAGGCTGCTGACAGGGTACTTCCTCCCTCTTTTCAGCTCTTCTCGTGGAACTGCTAAGTAACCCCCTTTTTATCTCTTATATTGCTAACAGTATTTAATTTTCCTATCACTTTATTCCTTTTTTTTTTTTTTTATTCTCTCCCCTTATTATCTTCTATACTCTCTCTGCTGTCCCGTTATCTCCCTTCTCCTAACTATTACTATCTTCATTTTGCATTCTTCTCACTTCCCCCCTCCTTTCTCCTTACATCTCTCAGGGGGGGAAATGCAGATCTCTGTGGCTGACTGGCAAGGCGCAGCGCAAGGCTCCCCACACGGCTTATGGACTCTGATGGTGTCCAGCCGTAACGGGGAAGACCTGTTGCGCCCTCTGCGCTGGAGACTCCGGCCGCGCGCGTCCGTGTACGCCCGCCCGCTCGCACTCCCCTTCGGCACCTGTTCCCGTCTCCGTCACCGCCGCTGGCTGCGGCGCTAGACGGAGCGACGGGGGGGGGACGCGGCCGTCTGAGGCGGCCTGCCAGGGACAGTGTCCTGCTGTCCCTGGATCCACTGCTCGGGGCTGCCCACTCGCACTCCCCTTCGGCACCTGTTCCCGTCTCCGTCACCGCCGCTGGCGGCGGCGCTAGACGGAGCGGGGGGGGGGGGGGGGGCGCCCGTCTGAGGCGGACTGCCAGGGACAGTGTCCTGCTGTCCCTGGATCCACTGCTCGTGGCTGCTGCTGTAGGGGCTGACCACGTGGGGCCGGGAACAGTCTCCCGCCCTGCGCATCGCCCGCCCGGCCACACTTAGTAGTATAGTGGGTCCTAAGTTCAATCCCCACTATGGCTACAATTATATTAAAGGGTGGGAAAGCCCATATTATATATTGTATCAGCAGGAGGGAGGGTGGATCGCGTAGCTGCCAGGCAGGGGTCTGGCCAGCGCGCGCGTGCCACTACCGCCATGGGGACTACAGGGGCCCATATGAGGCCTGTTAGTGCGCCCCGGGGACAAGCCCACCGGCAGGCTCCCTCCTGTGGCATGGCGGGGCCACACACCCGCTCTGCGGCTGGGCTGCTGCCGGCGATGTCCATTGAAAAACTGTCGGCCTGGGGCGTGCCGCGCCCGCCCACGGTGGGTCGGGCCACCTGGCCTCTCCTGCCATGGCTGGATCCGTGGTACCAGCCCCTTCCGGGTCTGCTCACAGGCCTCTTCGTACTGCAGCCTGCCGTGACAGTGTGGCCCCTACCAGTCTCATACGAGGACGGCGGGAGGCGTGCGTTCTGTCCCGCCCCGCGTCCGGATGCCGGCTTCCGTCGCTTCAACGGATAGCTCTCAGTCAGACGTGGAGCTGCCTCTTTCTAGTTCTGGCAATTCTCCGGTTTCTCCTCCCGGGGCTAATGATCGGGATGAGAGGAGGTCGCGGCGCGGCCGTTCCGGTCGGGGGGTATCGTAGCGGAGCGGACGTGCCATTGTACCTCACAGTGAGGGATCATCGGAGTCCTTGCTCCCGACGGGAGGTTTGCGAAGCTCCCGTGGGGCGTGCGACTCGCGTTCTTGGTCTGATCTTAGAGCCATTTGTGCCTCTGTCGGCTGTGGCTCCCTTGTTATCCTCCATACCCGGGGGACCGTGTCTGGCCACTTCTTCTTTGGAGGATAGCATTGCACAATTTCTTATCTCGCTCCGGGCCTCTGGCTCGACGGTCGCCCCGCCCGCCCCACTCCCGGCGGCTGCTGGTTCGATAGGGGAACATTGTCTCTCTTTTGTTTCCCCAGCCGCGGACGTTGGGCCAGGACTGTAGTCAGTCGGCGGATCCACAAGTCGGGACGGATGGAGTTCCCCCTCGTACTGGTGAGTCTTCAGTGGACCCTGACTGGTCCAAGGGGAGCGCACTTTCACCCCATAGTGGGGGTGGGGATCTAGTACTCAGTCCCGCTCATCTAGCAGCGCGTAAGGTTAACGGCAAGCGCGATAGGCGCAGGTGTCGGGGCACGGACTCTTCCCTTGCCTCCACGTCCTCAGAGGGTGTCCTCCTACGACGATGGTTGGGACAGGGTCAAGCGTCGAACACGGCGGCAGCAATGGCATTTTCCCTTTTCCGCCTCGCACGCGTCGGTGGAGTCAGACTCCGTTTACTGCGCCAACACAGCAATGTACAGTGGTCTGCGGCCCCGGGTCCGAGACTGGATCCGTAAGGGCCTATCTGTCTATATTTTGCCCTTACTAGCGATGCTCGTATAGCCTTGCTTTCAGCTAAGCAAAAGGGCCGGGGCAGCGAGGACGCTTTGTGCTCCTACCAGACTTTAGTTAGATCCTGTTGATCTTTGCGGCGTGTTACTCAGAGACGCGCCCGGACGAACACATGACCATCATGCGCCATCCATTCCTGATACACGTGCTGTACCATACTTGGGGGAGTTACTACGAGGACTTACGGCGCAAACAGCTTGCTGCGGCAAATCTATACCTTCGGTTAAAAGTATGTGGTATTGTGATCGGAGCTGCCGCAGGATTCAGTCGGTACAGCAGGAACGACGGGTTCCACGACCTGCCTCTCATTCTGCCGGCTTTTTAGGGGGTTCATGGCGGGCGGGGCATGGTTAATGCTTCGCTTTCAATCCTGCCCAAGGCGGTTTGGGGTGGAGGGTGTCGTATGCGTCACTCCTGCACCAGCTGTGGCGGAGGCCACAGGATCAAGGACTGCCTCAGTACACGGCACAGGGGTAATTCCGGCCCGCAGTGCCGCGGCCCCAAGCGCTGGCCACAGACCCCACCCCAATTATACTTCGGGCGTTCATACCCTGGCTGCGACGGTTCCCGCGGCCGGTGGACCTCCTATTCTTATACTCGGGTTTACGCACCTGGTTTCCTCTTGCCGATACATGGACTGGGAGGTCCCGGGGCTAGTACTAACTTGCATTCGGCTCGGGAGTTTCTGGGCGTGCTCCGGCAGAAGGTTGCGGCTGCATTGTCGTTGGCCGGGAGGATAGGCTTTCTCATCCATCGTTCCTGTCCTATCGGGTCATCGGTTTTGATGAGGCTATCCCTATTATCAGGTAGGGTCGTTCACCTATCTATAAGCTTGATTCGGCCATAGATGCCATTCGGTCCTTTGGTCCGGGCGGTAATGTGTGAATTGGATATCGCGTCAGCATTTCGCTCCTCCCGCTGCACCTTTTGTCTTTCGATTTATGGGTTTTCAACTGGATGATGGCTACAACATCCATCGCTGCCTCCCCGTGGGTTTTTTCTCTCTTGTGCGCTGACTTTGTAAGGTGCAGTTCTTTCCTCCGCTGGGGTCTGCAGCAGGCGACGGGCTAGCGGGGTATGTCGCCCTACCTGGATGATTCTCTTTTGCTCGTCCCACCTGGCTCTGTTCGCTGCGTCGTCTTACTATGGTTGGCCATTGGCAAGGTCCCTCAGCCTCCTTGTTTACCTCGGGATTCAGATGGATACAGTCGCTGGTCTCTGAAGGCTGTTTGGGGACAAGGTGTTGCGTCTGCCCGATGGTATCCTCTATTAGCTCGCCGCGGACAAGCTTACTCTACAACAGGCTCAATCCTTCTGTGGCCTGTTTCTTTTTGTGGGGAAGGTTATCCCCATAGGTAGAGTTTTTCTGTGGGAAATTGGAACGGCCGACAGTTGGGATTGGACGCCCTCATCATTTTCTTAGTTTAGCACTCAAGGTATTTACGTATTTGGGACGGATTTCTAGTTCGTTTCACCTCCTCTCTGGAGTTTTTACGGACGCCTCTGGTGATTGCGATTCTTGCTGTTGCTGGATATTTTTTTTTTTTTTTTTTTTTTTCCCCATACTGGGCACAGGGGCGCTCTGGCGCTATGCCCGGCGTAAAAAACAGGTGGTCTTCTTTCGCGACAATTTGGCCGTGTTTTTGCCATCATTAGGCAGGAGTTCACAGCCTTGCTGGACTGCTGGTCTTCGCCCAGATAGTCTTGCTATGCAAGGTGACCAACATTACGTTGCGATACAAGCATGTCCCGGCTGAGCGCAACAAAATTGATGATACCCTTTCTTGCGGCGAATGGCAGTGGTTTCGGCAGTTAGCTCCTGCTGCTCTACTGCTTCTGTGTGTGGATTGGAGGATTTAGCCCACAGGTTTTGGCTCCTGCAACTTTTTACGGCTTATCTGGCCAAATTGCTACCTTCTGGAGAGGGGCCATAGTGGGTAGGACCCCTCACAACGCAGATGGCCCATAGTTGCATTGCATTTGGGATCGCTGGGATGGTGGCAGAAGGCCGATCCCATAACATCTGGATAGCTGGCTCTCAGGGATAGTGGCAAAAGGCCGATCCCATAACATCTGGGTAGCAGGCCCTCAGGGATAGTGGCAGAAGGCCGATCTGGGTAGCATGCCCTCAGGGATGGTGGCAGAAGGCCGATCCCTAACATCTGGGTAGCAGGCCCTCAGGGATGGTGGCAGAAGGCCGATCCCATAACATCTGGGTAGCAGGCCCTCAGGGATGGTGGCAGAAGGCCGATCCCAGAACATCGGGGCAGAGGGCCCTTAGGCCGATCCCAGAACATCGGGGCAGATGGCCCTCCAACATTTAGGTTATTATTTCAATTATGATTTTGAGATATTCTATTTTCCTGAGCTGTCTGCTTTCTGCTATGTGTGAAAAATATTTTCAACCGTCCCTTAGTTAGACAGGGAGTTTTTTCATCCAAGTTTAGATTTAATAGGCCTTCCTTTCAGTCAATAGAGGCCGTCGACGTATGCCCCGAAGGTTTGGGGTGTAGGATTCGGCGCTCACAATACGTGGATACGGGGTTACGATATGGGATACGAGGTTCGCCTCTTCATGACGGCCTTTACGATGGCCTTCCACGGTGCGCCCAGGGTGGTGAGCTGTGGTCCGTCTCTCGGACTTCAGCCTCGCCCATGCTGGCGGCCTGCGTCGTCGTATGCCCCGACGGTTTGTGGTGTCAGATTCAGCGCTCCAGGACGGACGTGGCCGGCACGGGGCAGTGGGTTCGAATGGGTCAGGCTCGTGCGCGGGGCATTTGTCCAGTGGCCGCGATCCGGGCTTGTTCGTCCCTTCTGCCTCCAACGGCCACCGGGTGGCTCGTCCATCGGGATGGTGCCCCATTGTCCAGATATCACTCCCGGTCGGTTTTGGAGCGTTGTCTTTTGTACCCGGGTCTATCTCCGGCCGACACTGGGACTCACTCTTTCCGCATCGGCGCTGCGTCTGCAGCCGCTGCGGCGGGTTGGTCCGAAGTCGAAGTCCGGGCACTGGGTAGGTGGAGGTCTGGTGCAGTCATACGCTATATCAGGCTTTTTCCTCCCAGTGCGCCCCTTTGAGGACTAGCCGCTCGTCGCAGTTGCACTTTGCGATTGCGGGGGCCTTGAGGAATTTTTGTTTTATCGTTGGTTTTAATTACGGTTTTTGCCGGCTAACGAAGTTTTGTGTTTTTGCCTCAAGTCAAATTGGGCGACCCTTCCCCCCAAAACCCCCTCCCCATTAGGGATGCAGTTAGGTTGCCCTTCCACTACTCATACTATCTTTATTTGTTTATTAACCTGCGTCACACCCTTCTTTTGCAGGACGGCGGTTAGATCCGCACTTTATATGATTCGACGTCAGCTGTTAAAACTTATGGCTGACTGGCTGTATTGCCTGATCCTCTGGTCAGCCATCGTCCCTCGGCGGTCTTGGCCTGGAGCCTTTAACCGGGTCAATGCGGTTGTCGGTCATGCTGTCCTCCAGCATGGCGACCTGGTCTTGCCGCACGGTGGTATCTCCTTCCATGATCCGTCACAGTACTGGTATGACGGGGGGCATCTAGTCGTCGGCTGGTACGCTGATCTTCTTGGAGGTCATTTTTCACATTCTTAGGCCCCTTTAGGTAGTTTTTCTTGGGTTCCGTTGCGTTAGTCCGTGTTCTACTTTTAGGTCTCTTTCGTTTGTTTTGTTCTGCTTTTTAGGTCCCTTTAGTTAGTCTTTTCGGAGTAGGTGGCGGTGGCAGGTTGGTAACCTGGCAGTTGGCCGGTTTCTGAACGGTTACTTAATTTTAACTATCAGTTCAAGGTTAGTAAGTTTGGGTGTACTTTTAGGTAAATTATATAGTTGCATAATTAGTTTACGGGCATCGCTTTACCAAGTGGGTCCATATAACTGGTATAAACATATGTGGATGGTGGGGCCGGTGGCCCAATTTTTACCATGTAGGGGCGGAGCTTACCTCCGTCCCTGCAACTATTGGTGGGCAGGGGTAGTGGCAGAAGGTCGACCCCTGTCCTTGGATTTTTGATTTTCGATGTCTGGGATGGAGGCAGGAGGCCGATCCCGGAACATCTGGGGCAGAAGGCTCCCTCACACATATGTTTTTATTGCTTGTTTTTCTGTATTATAACATTGATCACCCATGTTACGTTTATCATGCTTAACCGTTCTTCTCCCCGCCACCTTAGTTAGAGAGGGAAGTCTGCATTTTAGTTTTAGTATTTTAATAGGCCTTCCTCTCAGTCAGAAAATAAAAGCTGACCCCTTTCACGCCAATTACAGTTGTTGTGTCTTTATTTTATAAGATAAGTGTGCTTGAGTGGCGCGTGGATGCATCTGACGTGTGAGGTTTAAGACCGCGTAGGGAACATACTGTGACCATAGCGGCATAAACGCACGGTCGGGGCTTCCGCAGCGCCGCTCAATGCATCAGCTTGGCTTGGAAGGGGTTAATGTTTTGTGGTGGGAGGAACGTGGAGAGAGGGTCCTAGGGGCTGATTGGCTGGATCATGTATAGGGGCTGGCCTGTCATACATATAGGCTGCTGACAGGGTACTTCCTCCCTCTTTTCAGCTCTTCTCGTGGCCCGCCCTCCCGCCCTGGGGACTTGGTTTTGTTTTTACTTCATTTGTTCTACAGTCGGGTTCATTGTGTCGGCTTTTGGTGGCCGGTTTCTGAACGGTTACTTAATTTTAACTATCAGTTCAAGGTTAGTAAGTTTGGGTGTACTTTTAGGTAAATTATATAGTTGCATAATTAGTTTACGGGCATCGCTTTACCAAGTGGGTCCATATAACTGGTATAAACATATGTGGATGGTGGGGCCGGTGGCCCAATTTTTACCATGTAGGGGCGGAGCTTACCTCCGTCCCTGCAACTATTGGTGGGCAGGGGTAGTGGCAGAAGGTCGACCCCTGTCCTTGGATTTTTGATTTTCGATGTCTGGGATGGAGGCAGGAGGCCGATCCCGGAACATCTGGGGCAGAAGGCTCCCTCACACATATGTTTTTATTGCTTGTTTTTCTGTATTATAACATTGATCACCCATGTTACGTTTATCATGCTTAACCGTTCTTCTCCCCGCCACCTTAGTTAGAGAGGGAAGTCTGCATTTTAGTTTTAGTATTTTAATAGGCCTTCCTCTCAGTCAGAAAATAAAAGCTGACCCCTTTCACGCCAATTACAGTTGTTGTGTCTTTATTTTATAAGATAAGTGTGCTTGAGTGGCGCGTGGATGCATCTGACGTGTGAGGTTTACTGGACTGCGGGTGCTCCTTCCATCACTTGCAGGGGGCGTGCAAATGGTGCAAGGCGCATGCTCTTCACGTCCAGTGTTGGGAAGGTCAGGCATCGCAACCGACACAATTGGAGTCGGACTCTCCTTGTGGATTTGGGATTTCGAAGAACGCACAGTTCTTTGCGGTGCTACTGCTTTTGCCAGCTTGAGTCTTTTCATTTTTCTAGCGAGAGGCTGAGTGCTTCCATCCTCATGTGAAGCTGAACCACTAGCCATGAACATAGGCCAGGGCCTCAGCCGTTCCTTGCCACTTCGTGTGGTAAATGGCATATTGGCAAGTTTACGCTTCTCCTCCGACAATTTTATTTTAGGTTTTGGAGTCCTTTTTTTACTGATATTTGGTGTTTTGGATTTGACATGCTCTGTACTATGACATTGGGCATCGGCCTTGGCAGACGACGTTGCTGGCATTTCATCGTCTCGGCCATGACTAGTGGCAGCAGCTTCAGCACGAGGTGGAAGTGGATCTTGATCTTTCCCTAATTTTGGAACCTCAACATTTTTGTTCTCCATATTTTAATAGGCACAACTAAAAGGCACCTCAGGTAAACAATGGAGATGGATGGATACTAGTATACAATTATGGATGGACTGCCGAGTGCCGACACAGAGGTAGCTACAGCCGTGGACTACCGTACTGTACTGTGTCTGCTGCTAATATAGACTGGTTGATAAAGAGATGTAGTATGTATGTATAAAGAAGAAAGAAAAAAAAACCACGGGTAGGTGGTATACAATTATGGATGGACTGCCGAGTGCCGACACAGAGGTAGCTACAGCCGTGGACTACTGTACTGTGTCTGCTGCTAATATAGACTGGTTGATAAAGAGATGTAGTATGTATGTATAAAGAAGAAAGAAAAAAAAAACCACGGGTAGGTGGTATACAATTATGGATGGACTGCCGAGTGCCGACACAGAGGTAGCTACAGCCGTGGACTACTGTACTGTGTCTGCTGCTAATATAGACTGGTTGATAAAGAGATGTAGTATGTATGTATAAAGAAGAAAGAAAAAAAAACCACGGGTAGGTGGTATACAATTATGGATGGACTGCCGAGTGCCGACACAGAGGTAGCTACAGCCGTGGACTACTGTACTGTGTCTGCTGCTAATATAGACTGGTTGATAAAGAGATGTAGTATGTATGTATAAAGAAGAAAGAAAAAAAAACCACGGGTAGGTGGTATACAATTATGGACGGACTGCCGAGTGCCGACACAGAGGTAGCTACAGCCGTGGACTACCGTACTGTACTGTGTCTGCTGCTAATATAGACTGGTTGATAATGAGATGTAGTATGTATGTATAAAGAAGAAAGAAAAAAAAACCACGGGCAGGTGGTATACAATTATGGATGGACTGCCGAGTGCCGACACAGAGGTAGCTACAGCCGTGGACTACTGTACTGTGTCTGCTGCTAATATAGACTGGTTGATAAAGAGATGTAGTATGTATGTATAAAGAAGAAAGAAAAAAAAACCACGGGTAGGTGGTATACAATTATGGACGGACTGCCGAGTGCCGACACAGAGGTAGCTACAGCCGTGGACTACTGTACTGTGTCTGCTGCTAATATAGACTGGTTGATAATGAGATGTAGTATGTATGTATAAAGAAGAAAGAAAAAAAAACCACGGGTAGGTGGTATACAATTATGGATGGACTGCCGAGTGCCGACACAAAGGTAGCTAGAGCCGTGAACTACCGTACTGTGTCTGCTGCGACTGGATGATAAATAATGATATAAAAAATATATATATATCACTACTGCAGCCGGACAGGTATATATTATATAATGACGGACCTGCTGGACACTGTCTGTCAGCAGAATGAGTTTTTTATAGAATAAAAAAAAAAACACCACACAAGTCACACGACGAGTGTTTAACTTTTTCAGGCAATCACAATATAGTATACTATACTGGTGGTCAGTGTGGTCAGGTCACTGGTCAGTCACACTGGCAGTGGCACTCGTGCAGCAAAAGTGTGCACTGTTTAATTTTAATAATATGTACTCCTGGCTCCTGCTATAACCTATAACTGCTCCCCAGTCTCCCCCACAATTAAGCTGTGTGAGCACAGTCAGATATTATACATAGATGATGCAGCACACTGGGCTGAGCAGTGCACACAGATATGGTATGTGACTGAGTCACTGTGTATCATTTTTTTCAGGCAGAGAACGGATTATATTAAATAAAACTGCACTGGTGGTCACTGGTCAGTGGTCAGTCACTAGTAAACTCTGCACTCTCTAGTACTCCTAAGCTCCAGTAAATCAAGTGTCTCTGTCTCAAATCAATCTCACTCTCTCTCTTCTATTCTAAACGGAGAGGACGCCAGCCACGTCCTCTCCCTA
Source organism: Pseudophryne corroboree (assembly GCF_028390025.1). NCBI lineage: Eukaryota > Metazoa > Chordata > Amphibia > Anura > Myobatrachidae > Pseudophryne > Pseudophryne corroboree. The sequence goes on from NC_086445.1 coordinate 1,049,333,272, forward strand.
TCAATCTCAATGCACGTGTGAAAATGGCGGCGACGCGCGGCTCCTTATATAGAATCCGAGTCTCGCGAGAATCCGACAGCGTCATGATGACGTTCGGGCGCGCTCGGGTTAACCGAGCAAGGCGGGAAGATCCGAGTCGCTCGGACCCGTGAAAAAAAACATGAAGTTCGGACGGGTTCGGATTCCGAGGAACCGAACCCGCTCATCTCTAATGTATGTATGTATGTATGTATGTATGTATGTGAGTGCGGGGACACTATGGCTGCTCTCACGCCTGTTTCCTGGCTCGCGTTGCATGTATGTATGTATGTGTATGTATGTATGTATGTATGTGTGTGTATGTATGTATGTATGTATGTATGTGTATGTGAGTGCGGGGACACTATGGCTGCTCTCACGCCTGTTTCCTGGCTCGCGTTGCATGTACACTGCGGCAGTTACAGATATCCCCGTGTGATAAATAAGTGGCAGATACCAGGTGTTTGCCTGTAACTGAATTCCATCTGTCCTGTGGTTTTGTGTCTGTATTTGCTGAATGTGACTAATGACACCGCAGACAGAGACAGGCTGTCCTATGGCCCTCATTCCGAGTTGTTCGCTCGGTAAATTTCATCGCATCGCAGCGATTTTCCGCTTAGTGCGCATGCGCAATGTCCGCACTGCGACTGCGCCAAGTAAATTTGCTATGAAGCTAGGATTTTTACTCACGGCTTTTTCTTCGCTCCGGCGATCGTAATGTGATTGACAGGAAATGGGTGTTACTGGGCGGAAACAGGCCGTTTTATGGGCGTGTGGGAAAAAACGCTACCGTTTCCGGGAAAAACGCAGGAGTGGCCGGAGAAACGGAGGAGTGTCTGGGCGAACGCTGGGTGTGTTTGTGACGTCAAACCAGGAACGACAAGCACTGAACTGATCGCAGATGCCGAGTAAGTCTGAAGCTACTCTGAAACTGCTACGAGGTGTGTAATCGCAATATTGCGAATACATCGTTAGCAATTTTAAGATGCTAAGATTCACTCCCAGTAGGCGGCGGCTTAGCGTGTGTAACTCTGCTAAAATCGCCTTGCGAGCGAACAACTCGGAATGAGGGCCTATGTACGTTTTATTGAGCACAACTGGGGTAATGACGTAACATTGTGTGCTACCACTGCCCCCCACATCTCCTGGTGCAAATCACATGCGTGTGCTACTGTGTTCTCCTGGTGCGAGCCTGGCGCATACACTACTGTCACTGCCGCAGAGCTGGATGCATGAGACGCACGTATTCCACTGCTCCAGCTATTTCCAGTGTCTGACACCTTTACTAAATCATGGACAATTAATGAATAAATTACCCCCCCCCAGCAAATGAGAGTGATAATAGGCGAGTACGATCCTTCATACTGTACATCCGTATCACCCCTCCCCCTAGAGACACTGAAACACCGCTGTAAAACAGAGAGCGGGCGCAGGGGGCTAGTTATCAATATGGTCACTTGTAGCCGTTACAGAGATTCTAGGGGGACAAAACCTGCTCATAGCGCTACAAAACATGCAGCGGCAAAGACCGCACATTGGCCCTCATTCCGAGTCGTTCGCTCGCAAGGCGATTTTAGCAGAGTTGCTCACGCTAAGCCGCCGCCTACTGGGAGTGAATCTTAACATCCTAAAATTGCGAACGACGTATTCGCAATTTTGCGATTACAAACTTCTTAGCAGTTTCAGAGTAGCTTCAGACTTACTCGGCAACTGCGATCAGTTCAGTGCTTGTCGTTCCTGGTTTGACGTCACAAACACACCCAGCGTTCGCTCAGACACTCCCCCGTTTCTCCAGCCACTCCTGCGTTTTTTCCGGAAACGGTAGCGTTTTTTCCCACACGCCCATAAAACGGCCTGTTTCCGCCCAGAAACACCCACTTCCTGTCAGGGCGTGTTTGTGACGTCAAACCAGGAACGAAACGGACTGAGCTGATCGCAATCTGTGAGTAGGTCTCGAGCTACTCAGAAACTGCTAAGAAGTGTCTATTCGCAAATCTGATAATCTTTCGTTCGCAAATCTACTATGCTAAGATACACTCCCAGTAGGCGGCGGCTTAGCGTGTGCAATTCCTCCCCCAGCACTGGCTGCAGTAACCCCTGCGCTGACCCACAGAGACGGGAGAGATACAGCAAATATAGGAGGAAGAGGCGGCCTATGTCCTGCAATTCCTCCCCCAGCACTGGCTGCAGTAACCCCTGCGTGGCCCACAGAGACGGGAGAGATACAGCAAATATAGGAGGAAGAGGCGGCCTATGTCCTGCAATTCCTCCCCCAGCACTGGCTGCAGTAACCCCTGCGTGGCCCACAGAGACGGGAGAGATATAGCAAATTTAGGAGGAAGAGGCGGCCTATGTCCTGCAATTCCTCCCCCAGCACTGGCTGCAGTAACCCCTGCGTGGCCCACAGAGACGGGAGAGATACAGCAAATATAGGAGGAAGAGGCGGCCTATGTCCTGCAATTCCTCCCCCAGCACTGGCTGCAGTAACCCCTGCGCTGACCCACAGAGACGGGAGAGATACAGCAAATATAGGAGGAAGAGGCGGCCTATGTCCTGCAATTCCTCCCCCAGCACTGGCTGCAGTGACCCCTGCGCTGACCCACAGAGACGGGAGAGATACAGCAAATATAGGAGGAAGAGGCGGCCTATGTCCTGCAATTCCTCCCCCAGCACTGGCTGCAGTAACCCCTGCGTGGCCCACAGAGACGGGAGAGATACAGCAAATATAGGAGGAAGAGGCGGCCTATGTCCTGCAATTCCTCCCCCAGCACTGGCTGCAGTAATCCCTGCGCTGACCCACAGAGACGGGAGAGATACAGCAAATATAGGAGGAAGAGGCGGCCTATGTCCTGCAATTCCTCCCCCAGCACTGGCTGCAGTAATCCCTGCGCTGACCCACAGAGACGGGAGAGATACAGCAAATATAGGAGGAAGAGGCGGCCTATGTCCTGCAATTCCTCCCCCAGCACTGGCTGCAGTAACCCCTGCGTGGCCCACAGAGACGGGAGAGATACAGCAAATATAGGAGGAAGAGGCGGCCTATGTCCTGCAATTCCTCCCCCAGCACTGGCTGCAGTAATCCCTGCGCTCACCCACAGAGACGGGAGAGATACAGCAAATATAGGAGGAAGAGGCGGCCTATGTCCTGCAATTCCTCCCCCAGCACTGGCTGCAGTGACCCCTGCGCTGACCCACAGAGACGGGAGAGATACAGCAAATATAGGAGGAAGAGGCGGCCTATGTCCTGCAATTCCTCCCCCAGCACTGGCTGCAGTAATCCCTGCGCTGACCCACAGAGACGGGAGAGATACAGCAAATATAGGAGGAAGAGGCGGCCTATGTCCTGCAATTCCTCCCCCAGCACTGGCTGCAGTAACCCCTGCGTGGCCCACAGAGACGGGAGAGATACAGCAAATATAGGAGGAAGAGGCGGCCTATGTCCTGCAATTCCTCCCCCAGCACTGGCTGCAGTAATCCCTGCGCTGACCCACAGAGACGGGAGAGATACAGCAAATATAGGAGGAAGAGGCGGCCTATGTCCTGCAATTCCTCCCCCAGCACTGGCTGCAGTAATCCCTGCGCTGACCCACAGAGACGGGAGAGATACAGCAAATATAGGAGGAAGAGGCGGCCTATGTCCTGCAATTCCTCCCCCAGCACTGGCTGCAGTAACCCCTGCGTGGCCCACAGAGACGGGAGAGATACAGCAAATATAGGAGGAAGAGGCGGCCTATGTCCTGCAATTCCTCCCCCAGCACTGGCTGCAGTAATCCCTGCGCTCACCCACAGAGACGGGAGAGATACAGCAAATATAGGAGGAAGAGGCGGCCTATGTCCTGCAATTCCTCCCCCAGCACTGGCTGCAGTGACCCCTGCGCTGACCCACAGAGACGGGAGAGATACAGCAAATATAGGAGGAAGAGGCGGCCTATGTCCTGCAATTCCTCCCCCAGCACTGGCTGCAGTAACCCCTGCGCTGACCCACAGAGACGGCAGAGATACAGCAAATATAGGAGGAAGAGGCGGCCTATGTCCTGCAATTTGTAATTTACCTGGTTCAATATTATTATTATTATTATTATTATTATTATTATCCTTTATTTATATGGTGCCACAAGGGTTCCGCAGCGCCCAATTACAGAGTACATAAACAAATAATCAAGCAGGAAAACAGCGACTTACAGGTGATGACAGTATAGGACAAGTACAGGGTAAATACACATAGCTACATCCGCAGATGACACTGGAATAAGTATCAGGTGGCAGAAGACTGATTTGATGCAGTTGAAGATTATTAAAGTAAGAAAGGATAAGCACATGAGGGAAGAGGGCCCTGCTCGTGAGAGCTTATATTCTAAAGGGGAGGGGTAGACAGACAGGGGTGAGACATATGGGGTACATAGAGAGCGTGGAACAGAGGTTTAGGATGAGATTTGGCTGGGTTTGGTGAAGAAGTGGGTCTTGAGAGCCCGTTTGAAGTTTTGTAGAGAGGTGGAGAGTCTGAGGGGGAGAGGTAGGGAATTCCAGAGAAGTGGTGCAGCACGTGAAAAATCTTGGAGGTAGGAGTGGGAGGAAGTAATCCGCAGACAGGAGAGGCGTGCATTAGGGAGATAAGGTCAGAGATGTAGATGGGAGAGGAGTGGGTGAGGGCTTTGTAAGCGAGTGTGAGAAGCTTGAAATGGATTCTGAAAGGGAAGGGGAGCCAGTGAAGGTCTAGTAAGAGAGGAGAGGTAGACGTAGTGCGTTTGGTGAGGAAGATGAGCCGGGCAGCAGCATTGAGGATAGATTGGAGTGGAAAGAGGTATTTGTCAGGAATGCCAGGCAGGAGGAGATTACAGTACTCCAGTCTGGAGATGACCAGTGAGTGGATGAGAGTCTTAGTAGCATCCTGGGTCAGAAAGGGTCTGATCCTGGAAATATTTTTTAGATGAAAACGGCAGGTTTGTGAGAGGTGCTGAATGTGTGGTTTGAAGGAGAGGGAGGAGTCAAGGATTACTCCAAGACAGCGCACTTGGGGGCTAGAGGAGATAGTAGTGCCATCAAAAGATAATGAGATTGTAGGAGGTGAGGTTATGCGGGAGGGAGGGAAGATGATCAGCTCGGTCTTAGACATGTTAAGTTTAAGAAAGCGCTGGGACATCCAGGAAGAGGTAGCAGAGAGACAGTTGGAGATACGAGTGAGGAGAGCAGGGGAGAGGTCTGGAGAGGAAAGATAGATTTGAGTGTCATCAGCATAGAGATGATATTGGAAACCAAAAGAACTAATGAGCTTACCTAGTGAGGACGTATAGAGAGAGAAGAGAAGAGGACCAAGGACAGAACCTTGGGGTACCCCTACAGTTAGTGGAAGTGAGGGGGAGGTGGAGTCATGAGAGGAGACAGAGAATGAATGGTCAGAAAGGTAGGAGGACAGCCAAGAGAGGGCAGTGTCACGCAGACCAATGGAGTGAAGGATTTGCAGTAGGAGAGGATGGTCCACAGTGTCAAAAGCAGCAGAGAGACCCAGTAGAATAAGTAGAGAGTAGTGTCCCTTAGATTTAGCAGCATGGAGGTCATTGCATACTTTTGTAAGGGCAGTTTCAGTGGAGTGGAGAGGACGGAAGCCAGACTGGAATGTGTCAAGCAGTGAGTGTGAGGAAAGAAAGGAAGTAAGGCGGTTGTAGACAATACGCTCAAGGAGTTTGGAGGCAAAAGGGAGGAGAGAGATGGGTCGGTAATGGAGAGAGTGTTTGTATCAAGGGTAGGTTTTTTAAGAATAGGAGAGATGAGTGCATGCTTGAAGGCAGAGGGGACAGTGCCTGATGAGAGGGAGAGATTGAGAAGGTGGGAGAGATGGGGACAAGAAGAAGGAAAGAGGTAGCGGAGGAGGCGGGAGGGGATAGGGTCAAGTGGGGAGGTGGTGAGGGGACAGGAACGAATAAGGGCCATGACTTCCTCTCCAGATGCATGGGAGAAAGATGTCAGAGTTGGTGCGAGGGATGGGGAGGGTTGGTAAGGGATGGGAGAAGGCTGGTTACTGATGGTCTGGTGTGATGTGATGTCCTGAGGTATGGAGTCAATTTTGGATGTGAAGTAAGTGGCAAAGTCAAGAGCAGAGAGTGAGGAATCGAGACGAGGTGGAGGTGGGCAGAGGAGTGAGTTGAGAGTGGTAAAGAGGCGCCGGGGGTTCGAAGACTGAGAGATGAGGTTCTTGAAGTATGACTGTTTAGCAAGAGAAAGGGCAGCACTGAAGGATGAGAGCATAAGTTTGAAATGGAGGAAGTCTGCCTTAGAGCGTGATTTCCTCCAGTGTTGCTCAGCAGTACGTGAGCATTTTTGCAGATATTCGGTGCATTTGGTGTGCCAGGGTTGAGGTGTTAAATTGCGAGGGTGAATAGTGGTTGGTGGAGCAACAGAGTCAAGAGCAGAAGTAAGGGATGCATTGTATGTGGAAGTGGCTTGTTCAGGGCATGAGAGAGAGAGAGAATAGGAGAGAGAAGTGAGTCAAACAGGGAGGAAAGGAATGTGGTGGCAATAGCTTCAATGTTACGCTTAGTGATGGTAGCCTTAGGAGGTAGAGATGGGGAAGTCGAGAGAGATAGGTTAAAGGAGAGCAGGTGGTGGTCAGAGAGGGGAAATGGGGAGCTGGAGAAATCAGAAATATCACAGCGGTGAGTGAAGACCAGATCCAGTGAGCTCCCATTCACATGGGAGGGTGAGGAGGTCCACTGGGAGAGACCAAGTGAAGAGGTGAGGTTAAGGAGTTTAGAGGCAGGGGATTGTGTGGGGATGTCAATAGGGATGTTGAAATTGCCTAGGATAATGGAGGGAATGTCAGAAGAGAGGAAGTGAGGAAGCAAAGTTGTCGATGAATTTGGAAGCAGTGCCAGGGGGGTGGTAAATGACAGCTACTCTAAGATGTACTGGTTGGAAGAGGCGTATAGTATGGACCTCAAATGTAGAGAATGTAAGGGATGGTTCTGGTGGTATGAGTTGGTAGGAGTAACTAGAAGGTAAAAGGACCCCAACACCACCCCCATGGCGACCCCCAGGTCGGGGTGTGTGTGTGTGAATGTGAGGCCCCCAGCAGAGAGAGCAGCAGGAGAAGTAGTGCCAGAGGGCGTAATCCAAGTTTCAGTAATGGCTAGTAGGTGTAGGGAGTTGAAAATGAAAAGGTCATGAGTGGGGACCAGTTTGTTACAAACAGATCTGGCATTCCAGAGGGCACAGGATAGGGGATGTGAGTGTGTGGGAGAGATGTGAATGAGATTATCAGGGTTGGTGTAGTGGTGAGGGGAGTGTGTACATGACAGAGGGCACAGGATAGGGGATGTGAGTGTGTGGGAGAGATGTGAATGAGATTATCAGGGTTGGTGTAGTGGTGAGGGGAGTGTGTACATGACAGAGGGCACAGGATAGCGGGTGTGAGTGTGTGGGAGAGATGTGAATGAGATTATCAGGGTTGGTGTAGTGGTGAGGTGAGTGTGTACATGACAGAGGGCACAGGATAGGGGGTGTGAGTGTGTGGGAGAGATGTGAATGAGATTATCAGGGTTGGTGTAGCGATGAGGTGAGTGTGTACATGACAGAGGGCACAGGATAGGGGGTGTGAGTGTGTGGGAGAGATGTGAATGAGATTATCAGGGTTGGTGTAATGGTGAGGTGAGTGTGTACATGACAGAGGACACAGGATAGGGGGTGTGAGTGTGTGGGAGAGATGTGAATGAGATTATCAGGGTTGGTGTAGTGGTGAGGTGAGTGTGTACATGACAGAGGGCACAGGATAGGGGGTGTGAGTGTGTGGGAGAGATGTGAATGAGATTATCAGGGTTGCTGTAGTGGTGAGGTGAGTGTGTACATGACAGAGGACACAGGATAGGGGGTGTGAGTGTGTGGGAGAGATGTGAATGAGATTATCAGGGTTGGTGTAATGGTGAGGTGAGTGTGTACATGACAGAGGACACAGGATAGGGGGTGTGAGTGTGTGGGAGAGATGTGAATGAGATTATCAGGGTTGGTGTAGTGGTGAGGTGAGTGTGTACATGACAGAGGGCACAGGATAGGGGGTGTGAGTGTGTGGGAGAGATGTGAATGAGATTATCAGGGTTGCTGTAGTGGTGAGGTGAGTGTGTACATGACAGAGGGCACAGGATAGGGGGTGTGAGTGTGTGGGAGAGATGTGAATGAGATTATCAGGGTTGGTGTAGTGGTGAGGTGAGTGTGTACATGACAGAGGGCACAGGATAGAGGGTGTGAGTGTGTGGGAGAGATGTGAATGAGATTATCAGGGTTGGTGTAGTGATGAGGTGAGTGTGTACATGACAGAGGGCACAGGATAGGGGGTGTGAGTGTGTGGGAGAGATGTGAATGAGATTATCAGGGTTGGTGTAGCGATGAGGTGAGTGTGTACATGACAGAGGGCACAGGATAGGGGGTGTGAGTGTGTGGGAGAGATGTGAATGAGATTATCAGGGTTGGTGTAGTGGTGAGGTGAGTGTGTACATGACAGAGGACACAGGATAGGGGGTGTGAGTGTGTGGGAGAGATGTGAATGAGATTATCAGGGTTGGTGTAGTGGTGAGGTGAGTGTGTACATGACAGAGGGCACAGGATAGGGGGTGTGAGTGTGTAGGAGAGATGTGAATGAGATTATCAGGGTTGGTGTAGTGGTGAGGTGAGTGTGTACATGACAGAGGGCACAGGATAGGGGGTGTGAGTGTGTGGGAGAGATGTGAATGAGATTATCAGGGTTGCTGTAGTGATGAGGTGAGTGTGTACATGACAGAGGGCACAGGATAGGGGGTGTGAGTGTGTGGGAGAGATGTGAATGAGATTATCAGGGTTGGTGTAGTGGTGAGGTGAGTGTGTACATGACAGAGGGCACAGGAGAGGGGGTGTGAGTGTGTGGGAGAGATGTGAATGAGATTATCAGGGTTGCTGTAGTGGTGAGGTGAGTGTGTACATGACAGAGGGCACAGGATAGGGGGTGTGAGTATGTGGGAGAGATGTGAATGAGATTATCAGGGTTGGTGTAGTGGTGAGGTGAGTGTGTACATGACAGAGGGCACAGGATAGGGGGTGTGAGTGTGTGGGAGAGATGTGAATGAGATTATCAGGGTTGGTGTAGTGGTGAGGTGAGTGTGTACATGACAGAGGGCACAGGATAGGGGGTGTGAGTGTGTGGGAGAGATGTGAATGAGATTATCAGGGTTGGTGTAGTGGTGAGGTGAGTGTGTACATGACAGAGGGCACAGGATAGGGGGTGTGAGTGTGTGGGAGAGATGTGAATGAGATTATCAGGGTTGGTGTAGTGGTGAGGTGAGTGTGTACATGACAGAGGGCACAGGATAGAGGGTGTGAGTGTGTGGGAGAGATGTGAATGAGATTATCAGGGTTGGTGTAGTGGTGAGGTGAGTGTGTACATGACAGAGGGCACAGGATAGAGGGTGTGAGTGTGTGGGGGAGATGTGAATGAGATTATCAGGGTTGGTGTAGTGGTGTGGTGAGTGTGTACATGACAGAGGGCACAGGATAGGGGGTGTGAGTGTGTGGGAGAGATGTGAATGAGATTATCAGGGTTGGTGTAGTGGTGAGGTGAGTGTGTACATGACAGAGGGCACAGGATAGGTGGTGTGAGTGTGTGGGAGAGATGTGAATGAGATTATCAGGGTTGCTGTAGTGGTGAGGTGAGTGTGTACATGACAGAGGGCACAGGATAGGGGGTGTGAGTGTGTGGGAGAGATGTGAATGAGATTATCAGGGTTGGTGTAGTGGTGAGGTGAGTGTGTACATGACAGAGGGCACAGGATAGGGGGTGTGAGTGTGTGGGAGAGATGTGAATGAGATTATCAGGGTTGGTGTAGTGGTGAGGTGAGTGTGTACATGACAGAGGGCACAGGATAGGGGGTGTGAGTGTGTGGGAGAGATGTGAATGAGATTATCAGGGTTGGTGTAATGGTGAGGTGAGTGTGTACATGACAGAGGGCACAGGATAAGGGGTGTGAGTGTGTTGGAGAGATGTGAATGAGATTATCAGGGTTGGTGTAGTGGTGAGGTGAGTGTGTACATGACAGAGGGCACAGGATAGGGGGTGTGAGTGTGTGGGAGAGATGTGAATGAGATTATCAGGGTTGGTGTAGCGGTAAGGTGAGTGTGTACATGACAGAGGGCACAGGATAGCGGGTGTGAGTGTGTGGGAGAGATGTGAATGAGATTATCAGGGTTTGTGTAGTGAGGTGAGTGTGTACATGACAGAGTGCACAGGATAGGGGGTATGAGTGTGTGGGAGAGATGTGAATGAGATTATCAGGGTTGGTGTAGTGGTGAGGTGAGTGTGTACATGACAGAGGGCACAGGATAGGGGGTGTGAGTGTGTGGGAGAGATGTGAATGAGATTATCAGGGTTGGTGTAGTGGTGAGGTGAGTGTGTACATGACAGAGGGCACAGAATAGGGGGTGTGAGTGTGTGTGAGAGATGTGAATTAGATTATCAGGGTTGCTGTAGTGGTGAGGTGAGTGTGTACATGACAGAGGGCACATTATAGGGGGTATGAGTGTGTGGGAGAGATGTGAATGAGATTATCAGGGTTGGTGTAGCGTTGAGGTGAGTGTGTACATGACAGAGGGCACAGGATAGGAGGTGTGAGTGTGTAGGAGAGATGTGAATGAGATTATCAGGGTTGGTGTAGCGGTGAGGTGAGTGTGTACATGACAGAGGGCACAGGATAGGGGGTGTGAGTGTGTAGGAGAGATGTGAATGAGATTATCAGTGTTGGTGTAGCGGTGAGTTGAGTGTGTACATGACAGAGGGCACAAGATAGGGGGTGTGAGTGTGTGGGAGAGATGTGAATGAGATTATCAGGGTTGGTGTAGTGGTGAGGTGAGTGTGTACATGACAGAGGGCACAGGATAGTGGGTGTGAGTGTGTGGGAGAGATGTGAATGAGATTATCAGGGTTGGTGTAGTGGTGAGGTGAGTGTGTACATGACAGAGGGCACAGGATAGGGGGTGTGAAAGTGTGGGAGAGATGTGAATGAGATTATCAGGGTTGGTGTAGCGGTGAGTTGAGTGTGTACATGACAGAGGGCACAAGATAGGGGGTGTGAGTGTGTGGGAGAGATGTGAATGAGATTATCAGGGTTGGTGTAGTGGTGAGGTGAGTGTGTACATGACAGAGGGCACAGGATAGGGGGTGTGAGTGTGTGGGAGAGATGTGAATGAGATTATCAGGGTTGGTGTAGTGGTGAGGTGAGTGTGTACATGACAGAGGGCACAGGATAGGGGGTGTGAGTGTGTGGGAGAGATGTGAATGAGATTATCAGGGTTGGTGTAGTGGTGAGGTGAGTGTGTACATGACAGAGGGCACAGGATAGGGGGTGTGAGTGTGTGGGAGAGATGTGAATGAGATTATCAGGGTTGCTGTAGTGATGAGGTGAGTGTGTACATGACAGAGGGCACAGGATAGAGGGTGTGAGTGTGTGGGAGAGATGTGAATGAGATTATCAGGGTTGCTGTAGTGGTGAGGTGAGTGTGTACATGACAGAGGGCACAGGATAGGGGGTGTGAGTGTGTGGGAGAGATGTGAATGAGATTATCAGGGTTGGTGTAGTGGTGAGGTGAGTGTGTACATGACAGAGGGCACAGGATATGGGGTATGAGTGTGTGGGAGAGATGTGAATGAGATTATCAGGGTTGGAGTAGTGGTGAGGTGAGTGTGTACATGACAGAGGGCACAGGATAGGGGGTGTGAGTGTGTGGGAGAGATGTGAATGAGATTATCAGGGTTGCTGTAGTGGTGAGGTGAGTGTGTACATGACAGAGGGCACAGGATAGGGGGTGTGAGTGTGTGGGAGAGATGTGAATGAGATTATCAGGGTTGGTGTAGTGGTGAGGTAAGTGTGTACATGACAGAGGGCACAGGATATGGGGTGTGAGTGTGTGGGAGAGATGTGAATGAGATTATCAGGGTTGGTGTAGTGGTGAGGTGAGTGTGTACATGACAGAGGGCACAGGATAGGGGGTGTGAGTGTGTGGGAGAGATGTGAATGAGATTATCAGGGTTGCTGTAGTGGTGAGGTGAGTGTGTACATGACAGAGGGCACAGGATAGGGGGTGTGAGTGTGTGGGAGAGATGTGAATGAGATTATCAGGGTTGCTGTAGTGGTGAGGTGAGTGTGTACATGACAGAGGGCACAGGATAGGGGGTGTGAGTGTGTGGGAGAGATGTGAATGAGATTATCAGGGTTGGTGTAGTGGTGAGGTGAGTGTGTACATGACAGAGGGCACAGGATAGGGGGTGTGAGTGTGTGGGAGAGATGTGAATGAGATTATCAGGGTTGCTGTAGTGGTGAGGTGAGTGTGTACATGACAGAGGGCACAGGATAGGGGGTGTGAGTGTGTGGGAGAGATGTGAATGAGATTATCAGGGTTGCTGTAGTGGTGAGGTGAGTGTGTACATGACAGAGGGCACAGGATAGGGGGTGTGAGTGTGTGGGAGAGATGTGAGTGAGATTATCAGGGTTGGTGTAGTGATGAGGTGAGTGTGTACATGACAGAGGGCACAGGATAGAGGGTGTGAGTGTGTGGGAGAGATGTGAATGAGATTATCAGGGTTGCTGTAGCGTTGAGGTGAGTGTGTACATGACAGAGGGCACAGGATAGGTAGTGTGAGTGTGTGGGAGAGATGTGAATGAGATTATCAGGGTTGCTGTAGTGGTGAGGTGAGTGTGTACATGACAGAGGGCACAGGATAGGGGGTGTGAGTGTGTGGGAGAGATGTGAATGAGATTATCAGGGTTGCTGTAGTGGTGAGGTGAGTGTGTACATGACAGAGGGCACAGGATAGGGGGTGTGAGTGTGTGGGAGAGATGTGAATGAGATTATCAGGGTTGCTGTAGCGTTGAGGTGAGTGTGTACATGACAGAGGGCACAGGATAGGTAGTGTGAGTGTGTGGGAGAGATGTGAATGAGATGATCAGGGTTGCTGTAGTGGTGAGGTGAGTGTGTACATGACAGAGGGCACAGGATAGGGGGTGTGAGTGTGTGGGAGAGATGTGAATGAGATTATCAGGGTTGGAGTAGTGGTGAGGTGAGTGTGTACATGACAGAGGGCACAGGATAGGGGGTGTGAGTGTGTGGGAGAGATGTGAATGAGATTATCAGGGTTGGTGTAGTGGTGTGGTGAGTGTGTACATGACAGAGGGCACAGGATAGGGGGTGTGAGTGTGTGGGAGAGATGTGAATGAGATTATCAGGGTTGGTGTAGTGGTGAGGTGAGTGTGTACATGACAGAGGGCACAGGATAGGGGGTGTGAGTGTGTGGGAGAGATGTGAATGAGATTATCAGGGTTGGTGTAGTGGTGAGGTGAGTGTGTACATGACAGAGGGCACAGGATAGGGGGTGTGAGTGTGTGGGAGAGATGTGAATGAGATTATCAGGGTTGGTGTAGTGGTGAGGTGAATGTGTACATGACAGAGGGCACAGGATAGGGGGTGTGAGTGTGTGGGAGAGATGTGAATGAGATTATCAGGGTTGGTGTAGTGGTGAGGTAAGTGTGTACATGACAGAGGGCACAGGATAGGGGGTGTGAGTGTGTGGGAGAGATGTGAATGAGATTATCAGGGTTGCTGTAGCGATGAGGTGAGTAACATTGAGTGCAGGGATGATGAGAGAGTAGTGATGGTGCGGGTGCCTGAGCTAGGAGGGGAAACTGCAGGAGGTGGGCAGGGAGGGAGATCAGTGTGATGTGGATTGGGTTGTGGGGAGGTGACAGGGAAAGGAGGGAGCAGGGCTGAGTTGTGGGGTAGCAGGACCATGGGGCAGAGGTGAATGAAAGTGGGGTAACAGGAAAGGAGGGGGAAGGAAACAGAGGGATGGAGGGGAGACAGAGGAGGGGAGAGAGGAGGAGGTGCAGGAGACTAGGGTGGAATGATACAGAGGGATGGAGGGGAGGCAGAGGAGGGGAGAGAAGAGGAGGTATAGGAGACTAGGGGGGAAGGAAACAGAGGGATGGAGGGGAGACAGAGGAGGGGAGAGGAGGAGGTGCAGGAGACTAGGGGGGGAAGGATACAGAGGGATGGAGGGGAGGCAGAGGAGGGGAGAGAGGAGGAGGTGTAGGAGACTAGGGGGGAATGATACAGAGGGATGGAGGGGAGGCAGAGGAGGGGAGAGAGGAGGAGGTATAGGAGACTAGGGGGGAAGGAAACAGAGGGATGGAGGGGAGACAGAGGAGGGGAGAGGAGGAGGTGCAGGAGACTAGGGGGGGAAGGATACAGTGGGATGGAGGGGAGACAGAGGAGGGGAGGGAGGAGGAGGTGCAGGAGACTAGCGGGGAAGGAAACAGAGGGATGGAGGGGAGACAGAGGAGGGGAGAGAAGAGGAGGTGCAGGAGACTAGGGGGGGAAGGATACAGAGGGATGGAGGGGAGACAGAGGAGGGGAGGGAGGAGGAGGTGCAGGAGACTAGGGGGGAAGAAAACAGAGGGATGGAGGGGAGAGAGGAGGAGGTGCAGGAGACTAGGGGGGACGGAAACAGAGGGATGGAGGGGAGACAGAGGAGGGGAGAGAAGAGGAGGTGCAGGAGACTAGGGGGGAAGAAAACAGAGGGATGGAGGGGAGAGAGGAGGAGGTGCAGGAGACTAGGGGGGAAGGAAACAGAGGGATGGAGGGGAGACAGAGGAGGGGAGAGAGGAGGAGACTAGGGGGGAAGGAAACAGAGGGATGGAGGGGAGACAGAGGAGGGGAGGGAGGAGGAGGTGTAGGAGACTAGGGGGGAAGGAAACAGAGGGATGGAGGGGAGACAGAGGAGGGGAGAGAGGAGGAAGTGTAGGAGACTAGGGGGGAAGGAAACAGAGGGATGGAGGGGAGACAGAGGAGGAGGTGTAGGAGACTAGGGGGGAAGGATAAAGATACATTATTAGGTAGACACTAAGTGATGTGGGGAGTATAAGAAAGCCTTGACATAGTGATAAGTAGGTAAATAGGTTGAGGGAAAGTGGAAGTAGGAGAGGAGACTGTAAGGGAATCCGAGCAGAAGAATTGCAGAAATGCAGGTGAGAAAAGCAGTGTAGTCTCAATGGGTGTAGATTTAGTATGAAATGAGTCAAAAGCGTAGATAAAGTGGGTGCAGAAATGTATCTGTAGTGTAAGAAATGAAAGGATTGTGAGAGGTTTAAGAAGTAATAGTAATTACGTTAGATGTTTTAAGTGTTTGCAGGTAAAATTGCATTGGTGCAGCTGTGCTTAAAAAAACAAAATTACAATAATACAGATACAAGCATTTGTTGGTGAGATGGATGGTTTTTGAATTGTCCAAGTAAGGTAGTTCCGTGCTTTTTAATCAGATGGAACAATCAGGAGGTGAGTGATCTGAGGAGTGACTCACATTTGTTATTAGTTCTTCAGTTTTCTTTGTTTTGTTAGATTGGTGTGCTTCTGTTTTCCTTCTTTTTCACTTTGATTCAACGCTGATGGAACGCTGCTGTTATGTGGCAATTTTATCACGCTTTGATAAAAATGCACGCTTAGATAGTAAATGCACAGCCTACACCATTGAACTTAAGTAGTGGACTCCTACAAGTGAAACCAATAATTGACATCTGTAGCCACACCCCACCCCCTCAAATGCCAAGCAGTAAATTACCGTACAAAAACAACCATGCATTCCACAAACATTAAACTGGGTCTATATCATTCAAACCTAGCAGAATTAGCTTTGGATATACAGATATAGTGCAGCAGAATATGTTGGTGGTTGTAGTCAATTGTAATTACCTAGCAGAATTAGCTTTGCATATACAGATATAGTGCAGCAGAATATGTTGGTGGTTGTAGTCAATTGTAATTACCTAGCAGAATTAGCTTTGCATATACAGATATAGTGCAGCAGAATATGTTGGTGGTTGTAGTCCATTGTAATTACCTAGCAGAATTAGCTTTGCATATGCAGATATAGTGCAGCAGAATATGTTGGTGGTTGTAGTCAATTGTAATTACCTAGCAGAATTAGCTTTGGATATACAGATATAGTGCAGCAGAATATGTTGGTGGTTGTAGTCAATTGTAATTACCTAGCAGAATTAGCTTTGCATAAGCAGATATAGTGCAGCAGAATATGATGGTGGTTGTAGTCAATTGTAATTACCTAGCAGAATTAGCTTTGCATATACAGATATAGTGCAGCAGAATATGTTGGTGGTTGTAGTCAATTGTAATTACCCAGCAGAATTAGCTTTGCATATACAGATATAGTGCAGCAGAATATGTTGGTGGTTGTAGTCAATTGTAATTACCTAGCAGAATTAGCTTTGCATATACAGATATAGTGCAGCAGAATATGTTGGTGGTTGTAGTCAATTGTAATTACCTAGCAGAATTAGCTTTGCATAAGCAGATATAGTGCAGCAGAATATGATGGTGGTTGTAGTCAATTGTAATTACCTAGCAGAATTAGCTTTGCATATACAGATATAGTGCAGCAGAATATGTTGGTGGTTGTAGTCAATTGTAATTACCCAGCAGAATTAGCTTTGCATATACAGATATAGTGCAGCAGAATATGTTGGTGGTTGTAGTCAATTGTAATTACCTAGCAGAATTAGCTTTGCATATGCAGATATAGTGCAGCAGAATATGTTGGTGGTTGTAGTCAATTGTAATTACCCAGCAGAATTAGCTTTGCATATACAGATATAGTGCAGCAGAATATGTTGGTGGTTGTAGTCCATTGTAATTACCTAGCAGAATTAGCTTTGCATATGCAGATATAGTGCAGCAGAATATGTTGGTGGTTGTAGTCAATTGTAATTACCTAGCAGAATTAGCTTTGGATATACAGATATAGTGCAGCAGAATATGTTGGTGGTTGTAGTCAATTGTAATTACCTAGCAGAATTAGCTTTGCATAAGCAGATATAGTGCAGCAGAATATGATGGTGGTTGTAGTCAATTGTAATTA
The DNA here is from genome assembly GCF_028390025.1 of Pseudophryne corroboree. Taxonomy (NCBI): domain Eukaryota; kingdom Metazoa; phylum Chordata; class Amphibia; order Anura; family Myobatrachidae; genus Pseudophryne; species Pseudophryne corroboree. The sequence continues at coordinate 1,049,350,223 of NC_086445.1, forward strand.
CCTAGCAGAATTAGCTTTGCATATACAGATATAGTGCAGCAGAATATGTTGGTGGTTGTAGTCAATTGTAATTACCCAGCAGAATTAGCTTTGCATATACAGATATAGTGCAGCAGAATATGTTGGTGGTTGTAGTCAATTGTAATCACCTAGCAGAATTAGCTTTGCATATACAGATATAGTGCAGCAGAATATGTTGGTGGTTGTAGTCAATTGTAATCACCTAGCAGAATTAGCTTTGCATATACATAATATAGAAACAACAATCATATTATAACAAAAAGCAACCTGTGCCAACAGTGACTGATTCCCCCATTCTCTGCTTCCCTGACGCTGATCTGATCCACTGAACAGTGAGCATAAAACACAGATCAGCGGACATCGATGATCTCCGATCTGTCGGGGAACTGGCAAAAAAAATAGCATAATATAAATCCGGGACTCGCTGTTCCCGATCATTTTTTGGTCAGAATGCTGGATTTTCTCAATCCACAGATCCTGGTCTTGAGGAGCCTGCACAGTGCACGGGCCGAGTGTCCGCGTCTGGTGTCTCCTGTATGGCGCCTCTCCCTGATGTCACAGCGATCATGCATCTCTCAGTATCTCTCTAGGTCACAAAGCTACACAATAGTGACAACGCCGTCCACAGTCATCCACTATGTCATGCCGGAACAGACAGACAGGCAAAAATGACAACTTTACAATACAGTATAGATATAGATTATATTCTACCTGGATTCATTCTAACGGGTTCTCATATAGAAATATCACATGAATAATAAGGTAATATCCGATATAGGTAACATGCAACTCTGTATTATAACATCATAGAGATGGCAAATAGACCACCTGTGTCATCTAATGATAACCTCACCCATATATTATATACAGTATATATATATATATGTATTAGGTGTGCATCCTGTTTTCGTGTCTCCCTTCTGCGTGTGAAGCTTATGACGAGCCACAGAACTGCACAGGTAGCACTACTCCCATAGGCAGCAGACTCTGCTCCTGACCGGTGTCTTCTGCTCCTTACCTGGGACAAGGAGGGGACAGAGGCCGATCCAGATGCAGAGAAGTGCAGGACCTTGTAGCTCCATGACCTGCTGGAAGTGACAGAGCTGAGTGCCTGGTGTCTGACTGTAGCTGAAGAGGAAGAGGTGGAGACCTACGTGACATTCTCACTGACACTGAGAGATCTGTGCCTGTTCCTTAGAGCCAACGATGTGAGGTATCACCAAGGTCAGCGTAGTCTGTGCTCTCTCTCCTTCCATCCTCATGTTATCCCCCTATTCATAATATATTCATCTACTCCATGGAGTACCACCACATGCCTGTCCTCTGCTAGACAACCCTTCCCACCCACCTTATAACTGGGACAGATCCCAGAGCAGAGATCACTGGGTGGCTGAGCATTAAAAATACTGTATCTGTATCTGTAAAACATGTTGCAGAATCTGTCACAGGAGCCTAAAGTCTCGTGTCCAGTCCTCAGTGGTCCCACATGTGCCAGCCTCTCACATTCAGTCCTCAGTGGTCCCACACCAGCCAGGCTCTCACATGCAGTCCTAAGTGGTCCCACACGTGCCAGCCTCTCACATTCAGTCCTAAGTGGTCCCACATGGGCCAGCCTCTCACATTCAGTCCTAAGTGGTCCCATATGGGCCATCCTCTCACATTCAGTCCTAAGTGGTCCTACATGAGCCAGCCTTTCACATTCAGTCCTAAGTGGTCCCACACGTGCCAGCCTCTCACATGCAGTCCTCAGTGGTCCCACACCAGTCAGGCTCTCACATGCAGTCCTCAGTGGTCCTACACGGGCCAACCTCTCACATTCAGTCCTAAGTGGTCCCACACGGCCAGCCTTTCACATTCAATCCTAAGTGGTCCCACATGGGCCAGCCTCTCACATTCAGTCCTAAGTGGTCCTACACGTGCCAGCCTCTCACATTTAATCCTAAGTGGTCCCACATGGGCCAGCCTCTCGCATTCAGTCCTAAGTGGTCCTACACGGGCCGTCCTCTCACATTCAGTCCTAAGTGGTCCTACATGAACCAGCCTCCCACATTCAGTCCTAAGTGGTCCTACGTGGGCCAGCCTCTCACATTCAGTCCTAAGTGGTCCTACACGGGCCATCCTCTCACATTCAGTCCTAAGTGGTCCCACATGGGCCAGCCTCTCACATTTAATCCTAAGTGGTCCCACATGGGCCAGCCTCTCGCATTCAGTCCTAAGTGGTCCTACACGGGCCGTCCTCTCACATTCAGTCCTAAGTGGTCCTACATGAACCAGCCTCCCACATTCAGTCCTAAGTGGTCCTACGTGGGCCAGCCTCTCACATTCAGTCCTAAGTGGTCCTACACGAGCCAGCCTCTCACATTCAGTCCTAAGTGGTCCCACACCAGCCAGGCTCTCACATTCAGTCCTAAGTGGTCCCACATGGGCCAGCCTCTCACATTCAGTCCTAAGTGGTCCTACATGAGCCAGCCTCTCATGTTCAGTCCTAAGTGGTCCTACACAGGCTAGACTCTCACATTCAGTCCTAAGTGGTCCCACATGGGCCAGCCTCTCACATTCAATCCTATGTGGTCCCACATGGGCCAGCCTCTCACATTTAGTCCTAAGTGATCCCACATGGGCTAGCCTCTCACATTCAGTCCTAAGTGGTCCCACATGGGCCGGCCTCCCATGTTCAGTCCTAAGTGGTCCTACATGAGCCAGCCTCTCACGTTCAGTCCTAAGTGGTCCTACACGGGCCATCCTCTCACATTCAGTCCTAAGTGGTCCTACATTAACCAGCCTCTCACATTCAGTCCTAAGTGGTCCAACATGGGCCAGCCTCTCGCATTCAGTCCGAAATGGTCCCTTTCACATTCAGTCCTAAGTGGTCCTACACGGGCCAGCCTCTCACATTCAGTCCTAAGTGGTCCCACATGGGCCAGCCTCTCACGTTCAGTCCTAAGTAGTTCTACACCAGCCAGGCTCTCACATTCAATCCTAAGTGGTCCCACATGGGCCAGCCTCTCACATTCAGTCCTAAGTGGTCACACACCAGCCAGGCTCTCACATTCAGTCCCAAGTGGTCCCACATGGGCCAGCCTCTCACATTCAGTCCTAAGTGGTCCTACACGGGCCAACCTCTCATGTTCAGTCCTAAGTGGTCCCACACAGGCTAGCCTCTCACATTCAGTCCTAAGTGGTCCTACATGAGCCAGCCTCTCATGTTCAGTCCTAAGTGGTCCCACACAGGCTAGCCTCTTACATTCAGTCCTCCTCATCATCAAATGTTTGGCAGCATACTATACATAACTATTTCATACCTTTAAATATAAAATGAAAAGTTTTTTTAAACAAAATTTGACTGAAACTTTAAATTTCAACATTTAAAAACTTTTTGTACAAACAATCAATCTGGTACATCTACAGTTGGAGACAATAAAAGACAAAATATTTTTCTAGCACTCATAATATACTGTACACATATACACATATAGAAATACTATACTTTCCCTGGAGAGTCCAGCTACAGCAGCATATTCTCCCTCAGTACCAGATCCAGAGGATGGGGACCAATGGCAGGTGCAGATGTGGGGGTGCAGCACAGTCCAGAATTCAAATAGGGGAGCCACACCAACTGCCACCCCAAACGCTGCCACACATCACCATCTGGGACTCACTGGCAGTTGGTGTGGCTCCCCTATTTGAATTTTGGACTGTACTGCACCCCCACCTCTGGAGCCACCAATGATGGGGACACAGGATTGTCCCATCCAGGTGATGTGTCAGGTGTTGTGCTGTAGTATGGGCCTGGGGACGCTGCACATCTTGGTGAGCTGGCCAGGGTTGTGGTCTGGGTTGGATGCGGCTGGGGAAGTGGGCTGGGATGGTGGATTGGATGTAGCTGGGGAAGTGGGCTGGGATGATGGGTTTGGGTTGGCTTGGGAAGTGGGCTGGGATGGTGGATTGGATGGGGTTGGAGAAGTGGGCTGGGATGGTGGATTGGATGTAGCTGGGGAAGTGGGCTGGGATGATGGGTTTGGGTTGGCTGGGGAAGTGGGCTGGGATGGTGGATTGGATGGGGTTGGGGAAGTGGGCTGGTTTGGTGGCTTGTATGCAGCTGGAGAAGTGTGTTGGATGATGGGTTGGATGCAGCTGGGGAAATGGGCTGAGATAGTGGGTTGGATGGGGCTGGGGTGTGGACTGGGATGATGGATTGGATGGGGGATGGGGAAGTGAGTTGGGATGGTAGGTTTGATGGGGCTGGGGAAGTAAGCTGGGATGGAGGGTTGGATGGGAGCTGGGGAAGTGGGCTGGGATGATGATTGGATGCGGCTGGGGAAATGGGCTGGGATGGTGGGTTGGATAGGGGCTGGGGAAGTGAGCTGGGATGGTGGCTTGGATGCGGCTGGAGAAGTGGGCTGGATGATGGGTTGGATGTAGCTGTGGAAGTGGGCTGTAATGATGGATTTGGGTTGGCTGGGGAAGTGGGCTGGGATGGTGGATTGGATGGGGTTAGGGAAGTGGGCTGGTTTGGTGGTTTGAATGCAGCTGGGGAAGTGTGTTGGATGATGGGTTGGATGCGGCTGGGGAAATGGGCTGAGATAGTGGGTTGGATGGGGCTGCGTTGTGGACTGGGATGATGGATTGGATGGGGATGGGGAAGTGAACTGGGATGGTGGGTTGGATGGGGCTGGGGAAGTAAGCTGGGATGGAGGGTTGGTTGGGAGCTGAGGAAATGGGCTGGGATGATGATTGGATGCGGCTGGGGAAATGGGCTGGGATGGTGGGTTGGATGGAGGCTTGGGAAGTGAGCTGGGATGGTGGCTTGGATGTGTCTGGGGAAGTGGGCTGGGATGGTGTACTGGATGGGTTTGAGGAAGTGGGCTGGTTTGGTGGCTTGGATGCAGGTGGGGAAGTGTGCTGGATGATGGGTTGGATGCGGTTGGGGAAGGGTGCTGTGATGATGGGTTGGATGGGGTTGGGGAAGTGGGCCGGATGATGGGTTGGATGTGGCTAGGGAAGTGGGCTGGGATGATGGGTTGGATGTGGCTAGAAATGTGGGCTGGCATTTTGGGCCTAGCCATGGTTACTTACTAATTTTAAATGGATACTGAACTTTAAAAATGGCCACTGATGGGGACACAGGATTGTCCCATCCAGGTGATGTGTGCAAAAAAAGATATTCAGAGATACTCTGTGCAATATACTCTATGGTGCAGCTATAGTCTAAATCTAATAGTGCTTTCCCCACTGCACTACAGATAGATACAATTTCAAAGAGGATAAGAAATAGATTACAAGCGCTCCACAGATAGACCAAGTCACCATTATGGGGGGTACTCACGGAGCGATCGCTGCTTAAAATCTAAGCAATCTGACTAGTGTCAAAGTCAGAAAAATGTCTTAATGCACACTGCCATATTTGCACCGCACACTGGTCCGTGCTGCGCGTGCGTACGCTCTCCCGTGGAAGCGCATACTCGCAATAGCGTGCACTCGCACGCGCAGTATGCGCATTTACGGTAGAGTTTATGTGATCGTAGCGTGCGACTCATTCGTTACAGATGTTCACAATTAATGTAGTTTATAGATCATGGTCCCTTTGATAGATTCTGTAAGTTTGGTTAAAGTACAATGTCCCAGAGCTGAGGAATCCCTCCTTATATCGTACGAAGGGTCTAACAGGAATTATACAGCAGTGTTTGGTACCCATCGGAAGAGTATTTAATTAGCAATATTCCGGTGTTGGTTTGGAGCGTATTAATCGCTCGTGCGAATAGTTATGGACATAAGAAGTTTATGTCCATTTCTATTATTTACACATACTCAGGTATGCGGCGGGAAACCCAGTTTCCCACCCACCTGAGCTGTTGGAAATCGTCACAGCCCACCTGTATGAATCACCCTATGACCTTTTGTTATGATACAGGGCCGAATTCCTTCGGCCAATGGACAATGGGATTGTAGGACCAGGAGATTGCATTGTGTGTGGGGCATAAATAGGCAGGCCGACCACATCCAGCTCACTCTCTCATCAACGGTTATCTGCTGATAACCGGGAGCTGGATATCGAGGCGCAGGCGATCATACCCTTTGTGCGTAAGTTTTCTCTCCGTTATCATTGTCTTTCTGCGAGCCAATTTCTCTCTCTCTCTCTCTATCTCTCTCTCTCCTCTTTTTCTCTTAAATACTTCATAGTAGTATTGTATTGTATTGCATTTAGGTCAGTGTAGTATTGTCTTTTTGTATTTATTGTTTAGTTCTGTGGTTAGGAAGTCTCTGTTATATTGTAGTGTATCATATGTACTGTTATCCCCTTTTACAAGTATATTAGATATAATACAGTTAATAGGCCTTGGAACCTAAACCAGTATCTGTGTATTTTCTATAGTGTTAAGTGTTCACTTGAGCGTCGGTGACGCTCAAGCAGCTTTGTAGTTAGTCAGGTTACACAAGGTTGCACTTACACCCTGTACTCACATTAAGGTATTCAGTGTATTTCATTGGTATAAGGTTTTATCATAAAGGTATAGTGTTGTGAGCGTCTGCATCGCTGGTGACCTCCTCGTGGTCTCGAGCGTAAGCTACGCCATAGCGAATCATTACCCTAGACATAACCAATAACGTGTCCTGTGATCCCTGGGCCGTGAGCGAACGTGACGCTTGAGCGTCTCGCCTACGGCTGAGCGATCGTTACGCAACTAGCGTACCATTACGGTACTTCTTAAGTAAACAGCGTACAGTGTTCTTAGCTTCATAAAGGGTTGTTTATACGACAAAGGAATTTAGCATTGTCAATTGCGGGCTCGTCCTATCCTTCTCATATCTGCACTAGGTAGATCAGCGGACATTATCCCTCCAGCAAAGGGTGGGAGGTTGTCTCACAGTGCTGGCGGGATAAGCGTCTGCTTCGCTTAGATAAAGAGTGCTGAAGGAATCCGGGAACCGGAAGTAAGAACAAAACGCTTGTGTCTTTTAAAACTTTTATTTCTCTTCTGTCTTGCGTATACACGCACGCATACATATATCTGCATTTCTGTTTCATTTTTCGTATATCACTATTCCTGTTTGCCAATTTTATAGTTGATAGAAAGTGCTAAAAAGAGATTTGCTGTTATTTAATAGTAGAGGTGATAGTTAAAGTATAGAACAAACACACGGTTTGTCTGAGATACAAGGCAGTCAGTGTGGATTGCGGTAGATGATCAGGGATCATTTACATTGATAAAAATATATTGTGTTACGGTGGATCCTTTGCATTGCGTACACGTGTCGCTAACAAAGACTAGCGTACGCAATCCAAAAGGCAGACGCACGCAGCGTTCATTACGCAACGTAGCGTCCGGTTACGCTCACGTAGCTCAAGTCACAAAAAAGTTGAATTAGCGCAAAGCGATAATTAGCGCAAGGCGATAATTAACGCACAGCGGTAGATAACGCGAAGCGGTAAATAACGCAAATCTATTTTTGGAAAATCTGAAATTTAGTTTAACAGATCCTGCTCCTAATTGGTAACACTTTTGGCCTAAAGACAATTTCTGCGCAGAAATAGATATAGAAACAAAAGTGTACTTGTGTTGAGTGAGTGTGTTTTGTATACAAAAGTTTATATAACTTTAAGGTGGAACCAAAAGGAAAGCCGGGTACTCGTCAAGGGACATACGTGTAAGTGACATATACGGTGGCTAGGGAGGCATCTCTGGTTAAATAATATTTGAGCATTAGAGTATAGCGGACCATAAGGTAACAAGACCAGGAGGTCATAAGGTAACAAGACCAGGAGGTCGTAAGGTAAAAGGTCCGCTATAAAAGTCCAGTGGCACAACGCCTGGGGTGTTGGTGCAGAACCCATATAGGCCATACAAGCTCTGGCTGAAGGAATCGCAGCCGGAAACATAGATTCCATTGATCTTTCAGTACATGACAAGTAGTGCTCGTATACTGAACGATTGGACCGCACGTTATTGTGTGCAGTAGTTAGTAATCTGACCTAATACCATTAGAGTAAAGTGGTCACAAACGCTATCTGTACATTCTGACGTGATTTGTGTAATTTTTTATTTTTGGAAGGGAAGTTCGCTGGTCACTCAGGAACTATCTAACAACCCCAACTTTACTGGAAAGAGTAAGTGTCCTGCGGGTAACCCTCATATGTTCCAGTAAACTAAAGGTTCACAGGGGCCCTAGGTTGGGTCCAGCAGCTCTGGCTACAGTGATTGCAGCACAGGCCAACGTGGGCGAGAAGTAAGTGGGGTACTTGATAAACCACCACCGCCGGCCTGCCCAAGGACATCTTGGTTTGTTTGTAAGGGTTCGCTGAAAGCCTTGATATTCAAGGAGGAATAAGCAACGCCTGCAGATTATGGGGGCCATTTGTTCAGGTAGGGGGCGATCAACCTCGGTTCGGGTTGATTCAGAGAACCGATCCATCGGGTCGGCACGATATGTGATGTGTAAGAAATATGGAAATCAGGCTGAAGTTTTATGTGATGAATGGGAGAGAATGACTGTACAAGACAGGGACAAATTCCCAAGAATAGGTAGCTTCAGTCCAGTAGTGTTACAAAATTTAAGGAGGAGGATAAGTCTCGTTGAACCAACGAAGAGACAAAATAAACATTATGAATATTTACAGTTATGGCAACAGGAAAGTGAATTACAAAAAGAGTCTATTGACTTTTCTGACTCTTATCTTGAGGGGAGAGACATGGCAGCAGGAGAGGAGTTGATTGCGGAGAGAAAAGCACAAAAGTGGAACAATAAAAACGCTCTTAGCAACTGTAATATAGATTATAAGAATAAGTGTAATAAATGTAACAATGATTATTGTAATACTGTTGAATGTACAACTATTAACCTGTGCAAGCTGCACCCCATGTCAAACCTCCCTCAGGAATACAAACAAGAAAGTGAGCCCAGAACGATGTCGGCACCTCTTCCAGAAGCCATCCTACAAGACATCCAGGTGGACACGACCAAATTGGTAAAGGCAATAATCGAACCCCCTAACAGAGGGTCAGGTGAGGTCGTGTCCACAGGTACGTACAATGTTTCATATCACGCACAAACAGATGTACCCCATATTGTAAGACCAACACAAGATGATGTAACTGAGCTCGATCTGGCCAGGGTGATCTCAGTCCCCAATGGGAAGACTGACGATCAGGGAATCATTCCCGTCAAGGACAGTGCAATGCGCTGTCTCTTGTCCCGGACCGAATTGAGATCAATTATGTCCGAATTTCCTGATCCTGGGAAAAATCTAGCCAAATGTCAAAGGTTTATTAAAGAACTAGGAAACGCCACAGAACCCACCAACAAAGAGTGGCGGACAGTGCTGAGGGCATGTTTGCCCTCCAGGGTTGACCCTGAAAAATTCATTGCTGATTGTAAATTAAACATGGAGGTACCCTGTATGGAGGAACACAATCAGGAATGTATTAGGCAGATTAACCGACAGTTAGGAATATATTTCCCAACCACTGTCAAGTGGAGTGAAATTTTCTCCATAAGGCAAAACGAAAAGGAAAATGTTTCTAATTATTTCAATCGAGCACTGCAAATAATGGCTAGGAACACTGGGATCGCAGACATCAAGACAAATGCACAACATAAAGGAATAGCGGTTAAGGTATTAATGAATGGTTTAAAGGATGAATTAAAAACAAGGGTACAGACCACCAACCCAAACTGGAGAGATATCTCGGTGGCCGCACTAAGAGAGGCCGTCATTAATCATGACCAGAATATCACCAGGTACAGAGAGTCACAAAAAGATAAGTTAATGGCAGCAAATATACAGGCCCAAACCACAAGATCACCCCAACAAAAGCCCCACACCCCTGCGAGAAACCCAGATATGGTAGTCTGTTACCATTGTCATAAAAAGGGACACATTGCAAGAGATTGTAGATCAAGAGAAAGACAACGACATAATCATGGTATCCAAGGAACCAGGGAAGTACAGGGGAAACGATTGATGATGATGAGCATCCGAGCGTTTGAGGAGGCATCAAATCAACCAAAACCTCAGGTCATTGACACGTGGAGGGAGCCCAGGATTTGTTACCATTGTAGGAGAGAAGGGCATTATGCCAGCAACTGTAATAACACACATAAAGTTAGACCCCCTAGACATGAAAATGAGCAAAAGTTATGACACACCAAATTATAATCAAGGATCATATAGTTAGGAAAGGTGATCATTAGGACTGATGGTAAGCCTGAGGTAACGGTTAGTAAATTGGGAGGTCATTCACTGAAGACACAGGAATGACCAGGTTAAACGTTGTAAATGTATTTGTGAAAAATGTTTTTTCTTTCTCTCTCTATCCCCATCTCTGACGATTATTGGTAAGAATTCAAACATTGCATATTCGCTTGGTCCTTGCAGAAGTCTACCAAACCCCAGCATGACCTATCCACCACAATGTATTCTGGCCAGATACAGACAGTGGAATAATGCAAGTGCTGGTGGGGAGGGACTGCTCAAGGAAACCATTAGACACGTAGATACGACAGCCTAATAGTCTGACAATGTTTTCTTAATGTTGACAACGTTTAAAAAAATGCTTTGTTTCTCTTCTCTTATTGGTGGTTATTGTCGGGTTATGTAATGTATATATGCACATGAATTGTTCTCTATCTCTTTTGTTTTTTTGTTGTCTCTCTCTTCTCACTCATGTTTCCATGATTTAAAGATGGTATGTCACCCCTAAGTGTTAACCAATGGTAATGCCAGATTTTTGCTCCTTACAGAAAGATCGCCGGTTAGGAAGGAATATTGCATCACCAGAATGTTCGTTTGAAGACTGAGAGACAACACCTTTGAGAGGACAGCAGAACAAGAAGAACAACAAGACGAGAGAACTTATTATCGTAACGAGTTCTCTCCCCCTCAAACTGATTTTCTTATACCCCATTTACAAATTTCTTCTTTTCTCCTCCTGTAAGATGGACTTGCCCCAAGAGACTGTGATATGGATTTTTCCCGTTAACCATGATGTTGACCAGAGCAGTCTGTTTCGGTGAGAGTACCAGTGAGGTCGAGAAAGGATCCAGAAAGGTCCTGATGACTGAGACGGAGGTGTAAATTTCCAATAGCAACCCAATCACCAAGCAAAGGCGAGTACCGGGCACGATCTAACAACCATGTTATTTGTAAACAACTGTGAAGGAATGTTAGTTCAAAAAGAAAGTTGTATCTGTAGGCTCTGTAACAAAGAAATGCCAAATCTAGTTTTAATATCCATATGGACCGGCATCCATTGAGTGACTATCACTCCTTAGTGGGTAACGTATTAAACAAGACCGATTGTTGGGTATGCTCTCAAGTACCTCAGGGTCACAGCAAATCAGGGCTAGTACCATTTCCTTTAACGTTAGGGGAGGTACTTGAGCTAAGTGGTGGGAGACCGGTGGACCGGAGGTTTAACATCTCCAGCCCTCCTAGTTTGAAGCTCCACCAATACCATGTGGATAGGTCCCTCATATGTTTTAACATCTCCAATCCCAGAAAACCGGGAAATTGGGAAGTGTCATGGAGCAACCTTACCATGACCTTTTCACACAGAGCAGATAGAATGCCTACAGATACCGAGCTCGTACGCCACATAGCCAGTAGAGGAAAATCTTTTCGGTATCGATATACCTTAGGAAATAGGATTACTAGAGTTGGAGAGGTATCACCAGGATACTGTGCACATGTCATACAAACTGATACGTGCATTAGGCAGATGGAAGAATTAGGGTCAGGAGATTTCACCTGGAAGGTTTGTAACATGGTCATGTCCTTCTCCGTCCCTTATGTTCTCCCCGATGACGCATATTTCATATGCGGGAGAAAGGCGTACAAGTGGCTAGCCCCAAACTCTGAAGGATTGTGTTATATTGGAAAAGTATTGCCTGAAGTGATGACTGTTACACATGACAAAATGAAGGACATACACCGTGGTGCCCAAGCTCCTTATACTCACACTCACTACGAGCACCGGGTTAAAAGACAACTGTCAGAAAGGTTAGAGCATCCGGCCTCTGATCTTATCCATGAATCCACCGGGATTCAGGTTCTGGTAGCGTTAGATTTCACTCGCACCGCTCGAGGTGTGATGAATTATAGATACATTTCCGCACTCGCCAATTTATTAGATAATATCACTGAAATGTATGATGACACGTTTAGATACACTGGAAGAGAACTTCAAGCTTACAAAACAGAACTAGTTCAGCATAGGATGGTTCTTAATTATCTTACAGCAGTAACAGGCGGATATTGTGTTACATTGGCAACACAGTACGGCATAAAGTGTTGCACGTATATCACAAATAGCACCGAGGATCCGGTAGAGGTCATAGACCAAAAGATGGATGATATTCTGCAATTAAAGTGGGAATTTCGTCGAAAACACAATCTCACCCTTGCTGCTGTAGGTAATGAGCTGACTGGTTGGGTGTCATGGTTGAACCCGCGAAATTGGTTCTCCGGTTTAGGAGACTGGGCTCAAGGAGTCATAATGGATGTTGGAAAGTTTCTACTATGTATCTTGGGTGTCGTTATATCGATTGGATTGATATTTAGATGCGGGCAGGCTTTAATGAGGTGCAAACAAAGTACAAAAGTGATGAGCTTGAGGAGTGAGGAAACTGTAATTAACCTGGATTTGATTTATGACCCAATGATAGAAACCAGGATGTGATGAAAATGCGATTATACGGTCCGTTTCTTTCACCTGTTTTTCTGCTTTTCTCCAAGATACAAAGACCCCCTTGGACGAGGAAGCTGGCGAGACGAGATGTATACAGACCACAGACAAGCACCAAAGAAGAAGATTTGACAACTTTAAATATGGACACTTGATGAACTTTGCCATGGATCCCCAGTTTCCCTAGTATTTTTAAACTCACGCTAGCCCAACATTTTTGTAAATCTGATGGCACTGACAAAGCTTGTTGCTCATGCCTAAGGAGCAAAACAGCGCAAAGAAGACGACTCTCAACAGATACCGAAAACAACTTCGACGACAGATGTACATTTCCCTGACATAGAATATCATTGCATTTTTCGTAAGTGTTCTTTATCTTCATCTCTACAACCCTCAGGTAACGACACACATAGACGATAGGGAATACAGGCACAGATATCAGCAACCACATACCTCCCCCATTCATGTATCATCAACTAAAATGTGCATCCCCATTTTGTTACAACCACAGCCGAAATGAGCTCGGTAGAGTTTGACAGCCCATCCACAGACCTGTACCACAGGATAAGAAGGAATTCAAATGTATACTTCGCAATACCTCGAAGCTTGATTTACAACACGTACGGCACGATGATACATGACCCCCCAAACATGGATTCATACACACATGCTTCTGCTATCTCACTAGGTCATACCCTCTTCACACCTTCTCCTCTCTCCTCCCCTACCCAACCATGGAAATCAATTAACCCCTGACTTACATTTTTCTCCTTAAATGTTTTGTGGCAGTTATTATTGACTGCCAAAGGGTGGACTGTCAAAGTCAGAAAAATGTCTTAATGCACACTGCCATATTTGCACCGCACACTGGTCCGTGCTGCGCGTGCGTACGCTCTCCCGTGGAAGCGCATACTCGCAATAGCGTGCACTCGCACGCGCAGTATGCGCATTTACGGTAGAGTTTATGTGATCGTAGCGTGCGACTCATTCGTTACAGATGTTCACAATTAATGTAGTTTATAGATCATGGTCCCTTTGATAGATTCTGTAAGTTTGGTTAAAGTACAATGTCCCAGAGCTGAGGAATCCCTCCTTATATCGTACGAAGGGTCTAACAGGAATTATACAGCAGTGTTTGGTACCCATCGGAAGAGTATTTAATTAGCAATATTCCGGTGTTGGTTTGGAGCGTATTAATCGCTCGTGCGAATAGTTATGGACATAAGAAGTTTATGTCCATTTCTATTATTTACACATACTCAGGTATGCGGCGGGAAACCCAGTTTCCCACCCACCTGAGCTGTTGGAAATCGTCACAGCCCACCTGTATGAATCACCCTATGACCTTTTGTTATGATACAGGGCCGAATTCCTTCGGCCAATGGACAATGGGATTGTAGGACCAGGAGATTGCATTGTGTGTGGGGCATAAATAGGCAGGCCGACCACATCCAGCTCACTCTCTCATCAACGGTTATCTGCTGATAACCGGGAGCTGGATATCGAGGCGCAGGCGATCATACCCTTTGTGCGTAAGTTTTCTCTCCGTTATCATTGTCTTTCTGCGAGCCAATTTCTCTCTCTCTCTCTCTATCTCTCTCTCTCCTCTTTTTCTCTTAAATACTTCATAGTAGTATTGTATTGTATTGCATTTAGGTCAGTGTAGTATTGTCTTTTTGTATTTATTGTTTAGTTCTGTGGTTAGGAAGTCTCTGTTATATTGTAGTGTATCATATGTACTGTTATCCCCTTTTACAAGTATATTAGATATAATACAGTTAATAGGCCTTGGAACCTAAACCAGTATCTGTGTATTTTCTATAGTGTTAAGTGTTCACTTGAGCGTCGGTGACGCTCAAGCAGCTTTGTAGTTTGTCAGGTTACACAAGGTTGCACTTACACCCTGTACTCACATTAAGGTATTCAGTGTATTTCATTGGTATAAGGTTTTATCATAAAGGTATAGTGTTGTGAGCGTCTGCATCGCTGGTGACCTCCTCGTGGTCTCGAGCGTAAGCTACGCCATAGCGAATCATTACCCTAGACATAACCAATAACGTGTCCTGTGATCCCTGGGCCGTGAGCGAACGTGACGCTTGAGCGTCTCGCCTACGGCTGAGCGATCGTTACGCAACTAGCGTACCATTACGGTACTTCTTAAGTAAACAGCGTACAGTGTTCTTAGCTTCATAAAGGGTTGTTTATACGACAAAGGAATTTAGCATTGTCACTAGATTGCTTAGATTTTAAGCCTGATCGCTCCGTGTGTAGCCCCCTCAGCGATAGCGATGCGCAGCCCCGCGCATCGCTATCGCTGGTGCTAGATTGGCCTGCCATGCAGGCCAATCTAGCGGGTCGCTCATTTCACCCGCTGGGTGAAGTGAGCGGCCCCCCCGTCTCCCCCCGCACGCTCAGCACACATCGCGCTGTGCTGAGCGGCGGGAGAGATGTGTGCTGAGCGGTTCGCTCAGCACACATCTCTCCCGCATCGGCCCCGTGAGTACTGGGCTTTAGTCTCACCACAATGTTATAGATAAAGAGAGGAACAATACCGTCTTATCAGATGTATCAACTTCACAATTATCTGGTAATGTTCCAGCTCATTTCTTTGCATGTTATCTGTAACAGACTGTGTCCCCTTCGTATATACAAGAGCCAATTTAGCTCATAAAGGGGAACACAATAAAAAAATATCATAGTGCAAATTATCATTTAAAACACTGGAGTTTAATACTATAATACACTTACAAACATAGAAGATAAAAAGCGCATATTCAAAATCCCTTTAGGCAGTGGCAGCAACGAATTGGAAAGTCCTCAAAGTCCCCTGGTGGATCTGGGTCAACTGTACCAAGCTCCGGAACAAGATAGCAGTGCAGGATTTCCAAAGCAGTAGCCTTCCAACGGGATGATATAAATAGGGAGAGCAGTACGCTTAACACGTTTCAGACATTTGTGTCCTTCATCAGAAGCGTGTGATGGTGAGACTAATGGTGAACTGGTCTACCCATCCAGGTGATGTGTCAGGTGTTGTTCTGTAGTAAGGGCTTGGGGAGGCTGCATATCTTGGTGAGCTGTCCGGGGTTGTGGCCAGGGTTGGATGCAGCTGGGGAAGTGGGCTGGGATGGTGAGTTGGATGTGGCTGGGGAAATGGGCTGGGATAGTGGGTTGGATGGGGCTGGGTAAGTGGGCTGGATGATGGTTTAAATGCAACTGAGGAAGTGAGCTGGGATGATGGGTTGTATGCGGGTCGGGAAGTGGGCTGGATGATGGGTTGGATGCAGCTGGGGAAGTGTGCTTGATGATGGGTTAGAGGCGGCTGGGGAAGTGGGCTGGGATGATGATTGGATGCGGCTGGGGAAATGGGCTGGGATGGTGGGTTGGGGAAGTGGGCAGGGATGGTGTGTTGGATGGGGTTGGATAAGTGGGCTGTGTTGGTGGCTTGGATGCGGCTGGGGAAGTGGGCTGGATAATGGGTTGGAGGCGGCTGGGGAAGTGTGCTGGGATGGTGGCTTGGATGCGGCTGGGGAAGTGGGCTGGATAATTGGTTGGAGGCAGCTGGGGAAGTGGGCTGGTATGGTGGCTTGGATGCGGCTGGGGAAGTGGGCTGGATGGTAGTTTGGAGGCGACTGGGGAAGTTGGCTGGGATGATGGGTTGGATGCAGCTGGGGAAGTGGACTGGGATGATGGGTAGAATGTGGCTGGGATGGTGGGTTGGATGTGGCTAGGGAAGTGTGCTGGGATGGTGGGTTGGATGTGGCTAGGGAAGTGGGCTGGGATGATGGGTTGGATGTGGCTAGAGATGTGGGCTGGCATGGTGGGCTTAGCCATGGTAAATAATTACATATAATTGGATACTGCCCTAAAAAAATGGCCACAAATGACAATAGAATGTTGTTGTTTGAAAGAAATCAAAGAAGGGGAAAAAAAATAATTGGGATGAGGAAACTCCTTTACTCTTTGATGCCCCCCCACTCTCGTCGGCACTATGTCTTGTGGGGGCTGTTGAGACAATCTGCCGGAGTGGAGGGAGCTGGTCGTTGTTGTACTTGGTCCTTCATGGCCTGCTCTTTGACCCGCCAGCTCCCTCTGCAGGGATGCAAACATCTGGGTTTGCTCCAGGATGGCCTGTGTATAGTCCTGGGTCATCTGCTGTTGATCCTGGACCATATCCGTCCACTCCTGTGTGGCCTGGGTCAATTCCTGGAGGCAATAATTGATTTGCAAGGCCATCCGGGTGTGGGTGCCTTATGTCACTGCCATAGGTCGATTTGCTGCCCAATGCAGTCCAACTGCCTGTTCTGGTGCTCCATAAATGCCAGGTGGTGTTCTGCAAATGATGGAGGGAGATGGAGATCTCCTCCACATTGCAAATGTTGGGCTGTGGCCTGGGCGGTGGTTGTTGCGGCTGCTGTAGTGGTGGCACATGGTGCGTAGGCCCCATGGGAGTGAAGATGATGGTGGTGTTGTCATCCTCCTCCTTGTCTTCCCCCAGTGAACAGGCCACCATCCCTGGAAGTGGCAGACTCAGAGCAGCTGGAGATGGAAGGAGCAGCGGTGATGGGAGCACATGAGGAGGTCCTCAAAGGAAGCAAAAAGATCAAATAAATACACTCATAATGAGGACTAAAACCAACCTGCACTAATCTGAGACACCTACCAATGCACATGCTTAAAATACCATGCTAGCTGACTGACTTACATTAACTTTACAATGTATACACGGATTGTGAAATCTCTTTTCAGGGGCCCTTTTATACAATAACTACAGTACTTCACATATCAGTTAAAGGTAGGACGCAGTCTCTTAATCCCTGATGTGGTTGTGTCCACCTTGATTTATGTTATGGTTGCCTTAATATACCACAATTGTATTTTAAAGAAGAATATGTGGGTATCCACTTTCCTTACATATGGCTGCAGAACCATGTAATGAGTGTAATGTGAGTGTGTGTTCTTACCAGCCCATACCTTACAACTGTCCTGATTTTCACAGGACAGTCCTGTTTCCCATGGTGTGTGTGTGTGTGGGGGGGAGTTGGGAGGTTCCTGTCACTCACTGCTCTGATTAGCAGAGCAGCGGTGAATAGATGGTCTGCATGCGATCGCGAGCCGTTGCCGTTTTACAGAAATTACATGTGCTAACTTGTAATCTCTTCAGGGCTATTTTTAATATGCTCACATTTATGTACTTATTATTTGTAATTATTTTGAGTTTTTTTTAGAAAATATCTTTGGGATAACATGATCTGATTTTTTAA
This sequence comes from Pseudophryne corroboree, assembly GCF_028390025.1. Lineage (NCBI taxonomy): Eukaryota > Metazoa > Chordata > Amphibia > Anura > Myobatrachidae > Pseudophryne > Pseudophryne corroboree. Next base: position 1,049,368,188 of record NC_086445.1, read on the forward strand.
TTTAGGTTCCAATCACTTTAATTGTTAATAAAAAAATAAATAAAATTCCCCTGCATAAAAATGATCTTAAAAATATACATTTATCTGTATTGAGGCCCAAAAAAAATCTACTAAACAATGTTTTAGGTTGTTACACTTCAAAGGGAACATTTTTCCATTTACTTACCAGGACCAGGTGGGGAGACTGGGTGGTCCATGTCCACTACATGCACTCCTGGGAGGACCTCCAGAGGGATGATCTGTTTGAACTCCTCCTCTAAGGCCCTGTAGTGGACTGGTGGGGCTCATCCTCCTCCTGTCCTGAGACCAGGGCCGGGTTAAGGGCCACATGGACCTGGAGCTGAAAAGTTTCAAAGGCCTATACTGAGAAGGGGAGGAGCTGTGATGAGTGTTGTGTGAGTGTGGCCAAAGCCATGTGAGTGTGTGCACCCTATACACTGTAAGCCCCACTGTCTCCCTAAATACATAAAGATACAAAAATCGCTTAATTTTGTGAGAAAACTACAAAAACAATTTTGAATACTTGTGATTTATGATTGTTTGGCCAGCTGTGCAGCTGGTCATCATCCTCCTGCCATGACGACGGGCCTATTTTTATGTGGAAGCCTGGAGCTGTAGCTCCATCCTCCCCATTGTTAATCTGGCTCTGTCTGAGACTCTGTTGGTGCTCCTCAGCCACCTTGGCCTTCAGGACCATCTTGATGTCTCCATATCTCTTCTTCACATTCTTCAGGTCCCGATGGCAGGAGCTGACCACATTGACTGCATCCTGACTCGACCTCCACATGGTATTCTTCAGGAATGCAGGAGTGCCAGCAGGCGTGGGTACACCTGCACCATAGCATGGACCAGGGCAGGGGTGTATCTAGGAATACGGGCGCCCCTGGCAAAGTAAGGGACTGGTGCCCCACATATTTGAAATAGGGAGGGTGCATGATCTTGTGGGAAAGGGTTACTACACAGTAGTAACCCTTATACACATCATGCCCACACAGTAGCAGTTCCCTTTACACATTATGCCCACACAGTAATTCTTATAACACTGACGAGACATCAGCAGTGCCTGGCCTGGCTGAGGATGCAATGCCACCCAAAGCCAGGTAGTATAATCAAATAGTAGTGCAAAGAAGTGCAGTGCAGCGCACTACCTAGTGGTGCAAGTAGAAAAAAATCCTTAGTGGTACTGTGTGCGTGCGCCTTCGCCAAAAAATGGGTGTGGCCACATGGGGTGTGGCCAATGAAAATGGAGGCGTGATACACATATGACCCCAATAGTGCAGTGCCAGATACACATCTTCCCCCAATAGTGCCAGATACACACATGCCCCCACAGTGCCAGATATGCCCCCACGGTGTTAGATATTCCCCCACAGTGAAAGATACACATATGCCCCCACAGTGCCAGATATGCCCCCATGTTGACAGATATACCCCCACATTGCCAGATACACATGCCCCAACGGTGCTAGATATGCCCTTATAGTGCCAGATATGCCCCCACGGTGCCAGATAAGTCCTCACAGTCATATAGTCATAGTCCCCCTCCCCTTCCCAGTACATAGCCATAGTCCCCTCCCAGTAAATAGCCATAGTCCCCATCTCCCCAAGCAATAGCCGTAGTCTCCAAGCACATAGCCATAGTCTACACCTCTCCCAACACAGTCATACAGTAGTCCCCACCCACTTCCATCACATAACAATAGTTCCCTGCCAGCATAGAAGCCATAGTCCCCCTCCCTGCACATAGCCCCTCACCTCCCCAAGCACATAGCCATAGTCCCCATCCCCCTCCCAGCATATAGCTGTAGTCCGCCCTTAGCACATAGTAGTAGTCTCCCCCACTCCCAGCAAACACATAGCCTCCCCACACAGCACAAAGCCCTAGTCCCCACCCCGCAACATCCCAGCAGATAGCCGTAGTGTCTGGCAATGCCTGCTGTGCCGAGCTGCCTGGGATGGAGGGCGGAGGATCGCTCAGCAGGCAGGAGCTGGCGCCGATGTACGGCACCGCACCAAACTACGTGAAGAAACTGAAAATAAACTACAGCACCCAGCAGCCCTTGCCGCCGGGAGCTCCCGACAGCAATTGTTTCTGGGAGTTGTAGTTTATTATCAGTTTCTACCCTGTAGTGCATTGCGGTGCCGTACATCGGCGCCAGCTCCGGCCTTCTGAGCAATCCTCCGCCCTCCATCCCAGGCAATGCACAGGCAGCTTAGCACAGCAGGTACTATGGCTCAAGGGATTCCACCCATTGGCCAAGGGTGGCACCGTCGGGCGGCGCCCCCTGCTCGGCTGGCGCCCCTGGCGAGTGCCATCCTGGCCAATGGGCAGATACGCCCCTGGACCAGGGCACAGTTTTCAAATGAATACCTCACACTGCACAAGCCCTGGTCCTGCCATGTGCTGATGTCCCAGCCTCTTCATCCTCCTTCTACTCCTCCTCAGTGTCCTCCACAGCAGTCTACTGTGCCTCCTCCTCTCCTGCCTCTGTGTCAGACGCAGGCTGCTGCTGGGACATGACCTTCTCCTCCTCTACCAGCCTCCTCCTCCTCTCTCTACTCACTTCCCTGGATGCCATGCATACTCAGAAAACACCAACTACTGCTTAGAGATGAGCGGGTTCGGTTTCTTTGAATCCGAACCCGCACGAACTTCACTTTTTTTTCCACGGGTCCGAGCGACTCGGATCTTCCCGCCTTGCTCGGTTAACCCGAGCGCGCCCGAACGTCATCATGACGCTGTCGGATTCTCGCGAGGCTCGGATTCTATCGCGAGACTCGGATTCTATATAAGGAGCCGCGCGTCGCCGCCATTTTCACTCGTGCATTGAGATTGATAGGGAGAGGACGTGTCTGGCGTCCTCTCCATTAGAATAGAGATAGATAGATTAGATAGAGAGAGATTGTGCAGAGTCGCAGACAGAGTTAGTTTACCACAGTCAGTGACCAGTGCAGCAGCTAGTTAACTTTTATTTAATATAATATATCCGTTCACTTCTCTCTGCTATATCCGTTCTCTGCCTGAAAAAAAAAACGATACACAGCACAGTCAGTCACACAGTGTGACTCAGTCTGTGTGCACTCAGCTCAGCCCAGTGTGCTGCACAGTCATCAATGTATAAATTAAAAGCTTATAATTAATTGTGGGGGAGACTGGGGAGCACTGCAGGTTGTTAGCAGGAGCCAGGAGTACAATTATATTAATTAACAGTGCACACTTTTGCTGCAGGAGTGGTGACCAGTGCCTGACCACCAGTATAGTATTGTTGTATACTACTAATATCTCTTTAAATATCAACCAGTCTATATTAGCAGCAGACACAGTACAGTGCGGTAGTTCACGGCTGTGGCTACCTCTGTGTCGGCACACGGCAGGCAGTCCGTCCGACCAGAATTGTATTATTTATTATTATATACCTACCACCTAACCGTGGTTTTTTTTTCATTCTTTATACCGTCATAGTGTCATCCTAATTGTTACGAGTATACTACTATCTCTTTATCAACCAGTGTACAGTGCGGTAGTTCACGGCTGTGGCTACCTCTGTGTCGGCACACGGCAGGCAGTCCGTCCGACCAGAATTGTATTATTTATTATTATATACCTACCACCTAACCGTGGTTTTTTTTTCATTCTTTATACCGTCATAGTGTCATCCTAATTGTTACGAGTATACTACTATCTCTTTATCAACCAGTGTACAGTGCGGTAGTTCACGGCTGTGGCTACCTCTGTGTCGGCACACGGCAGGCAGTCCGTCCGACCAGAATTGTATTATTTATTATTATATACCTACCACCTAACCGTGTTTTTTTTTTCATTCTTTATACCGTCATAGTGTCATCCTAATTGTTACGAGTATACTACTATCTCTTTATCAACCAGTGTACAGTGCGGTAGTTCACGGCTGTGGCTACCTCTGTGTCGGCACACGGCAGGCAGTCCGTCCGACCAGAATTGTATTATTTATTATTATATACCTACCACCTAACCGTGTTTTTTTTTTCATTCTTTATACCGTCATAGTGTCATCCTAATTGTTACGAGTATACTACTATCTCTTTATCAACCAGTGTACAGTGCGGTAGTTCACGGCTGTGGCTACCTCTGTGTCGGCACACGGCAGGCAGTCCGTCCGACCAGAATTGTATTATTTATTATTATATACCTACCACCTAACCGTGGTTTTTTTTTCATTCTTTATACCGTCATAGTGTCATCCTAATTGTTACGAGTATACTACTATCTCTTTATCAACCAGTGTACAGTGCGGTAGTTCACGGCTGTGGCTACCTCTGTGTCGGCACACGGCAGGCAGTCCGTCCGACCAGAATTGTATTATTTATTATTATATACCTACCACCTAACCGTGGTTTTTTTTTCATTCTTTATACCGTCATAGTGTCATCCTAATTGTTACAAGTATACTACTATCTCTTTATCAACCAGTGTACAGTGCGGTAGTTCACGGCTGTGGCTACCTCTGTGTCGGCACACGGCAGGCAGTCCGTCCGACCAGAATTGTATTATTTATTATTATATACCTACCACCTAACCGTGGTTTTTTTTTCATTCTTTATACCGTCATAGTGTCATCCTAATTGTTACGAGTATACTACTATCTCTTTATCAACCAGTGTACAGTGCGGTAGTTCACGGCTGTGGCTACCTCTGTGTCGGCACACGGCAGGCAGTCCGTCCGACCAGAATTGTATTATTTATTATTATATACCTACCACCTAACCGTGGTTTTTTTTTCATTCTTTATACCGTCATAGTGTCATCCTAATTGTTACGAGTATACTACTATCTCTTTATCAACCAGTGTACAGTGCGGTAGTTCACGGCTGTGGCTACCTCTGTGTCGGCAGTCGGCAGGCAGTCCGTCCATCCATAATTGTATTATTATTATAATATATACCACCTAACCGTGGTTTTTTTTTCATTCTTTATACCGTCATAGTGTCATACTAGTTGTTACGAGTATACTACTATCTCTTTATCAACCAGTGTACAGTGCGGTAGTTCACGGCTGTGGCTACCTCTGTGTCGGCAGTCGGCAGGCAGTCCGTCCATCCATAATTGTATTATTATTATAATATATACCACCTAACCGTGGTTTTTTTTTCATTCTTTATACCGTCGTCATAGTGTCATACTAGTTGTTACGAGTATACTACTATCTCTTTATCAACCAGTGTACAGTGCGGTAGTTCACGGCTGTGGCTACCTCTGTGTCGGCAGTCGGCAGGCAGTCCGTCCATCCATAATTGTATTATTATTATTATAATATATACCACCTAACCGTGGTTTTTTTTTCATTCTTTATACCGTCGTCATAGTGTCATACTAGTTGTTACGAGTATACTACTATCTCTTTATCAACCAGTGTACAGTGCGGTAGTTCACGGCTGTGGCTACCTCTGTGTCGGCAGTCGGCAGGCAGTCCGTCCATCCATAATTGTATTATTATTATAATATATACCACCTAACCGTGGTTTTTTTTTCATTCTTTATACCGTCGTCATAGTGTCATACTAGTTGTTACGAGTATACTACTATCTCTTTATCAACCAGTGTACAGTGCGGTAGTTCACGGCTGTGGCTACCTCTGTGTCGGCAGTCGGCAGGCAGTCCGTCCATCCATAATTGTATTATTATTATAATATATACCACCTAACCGTGGTTTTTTTTTCATTCTTTATACCGTCGTCATAGTGTCATACTAGTTGTTACGAGTATACTACTATCTCTTTATCAACCAGTGTACAGTGCGGTAGTTCACGGCTGTGGCTACCTCTGTGTCGGCAGTCGGCAGGCAGTCCGTCCATCCATAATTGTATTATTATTATAATATATACCACCTAACCGTGGTTTTTTTTTCATTCTTTATACCGTCGTCATAGTGTCATACTAGTTGTTACGAGTATACTACTATCTCTTTATCAACCAGTGTACAGTGCGGTAGTTCACGGCTGTGGCTACCTCTGTGTCGGCAGTCGGCAGGCAGTCCGTCCATCCATAATTGTATTATTATTATAATATATACCACCTAACCGTGGTTTTTTTTTCATTCTTTATACCGTCGTCATAGTGTCATACTAGTTGTTACGAGTATACTACTATCTCTTTATCAACCAGTGTACAGTGCGGTAGTTCACGGCTGTGGCTACCTCTGTGTCGGCAGTCGGCAGGCAGTCCGTCCATCCATAATTGTATTATTATTATAATATATACCACCTAACCGTGTTTTTTTTTTCATTCTTTATACCGTCGTCATAGTGTCATACTAGTTGTTACGAGTATACTACTATCTCTTTATCAACCAGTGTACAGTGCGGTAGTTCACGGCTGTGGCTACCTCTGTGTCGGCAGTCGGCAGGCAGTCCGTCCATCCATAATTGTATTATTATTATAATATATACCACCTAACCGTGGTTTTTTTATACCACCTAACCGTGGCAGTCCGTCCATAATTGTATACTAGTATCCAATCCATCCATCTCCATTGTTTACCTGAGGTGCCTTTTAGTTCTGCCTATAAAATATGGAGAACAAAAAAGTTGAGGTTCCAAAATTAGGGAAAGATCAAGATCCACTTCCACCTCGTGCTGAAGCTGCTGCCACTAGTCATGGCCGAGACGATGAAATGCCAGCAACGTCGTCTGCCAAGGCCGATGCCCAATGTCATAGTACAGAGCATGTCAAATCCAAAACACCAAATATCAGAAAAAAAAGGACTCCAAAACCTAAAATAAAATTGTCGGAGGAGAAGCGTAAACTTGCCAATATGCCATTTACCACACGGAGTGGCAAGGAACGGCTGAGGCCCTGGCCTATGTTCATGGCTAGTGGTTCAGCTTCACATGAGGATGGAAGCACTCAGCCTCTCGCTAGAAAACTGAAAAGACTCAAGCTGGCAAAAGCACCGCAAAGAACTGTGCGTTCTTTGAAATCCCAAATCCACAAGGAGAGTCCAATTGTGTCGTTTGCGATGCCTGACCTTCCCAACACTGGACGTGAAGAGCATGCGCCTTCCACTATTTGCATGCCCCCTGCAAGTGCTGGAAGGAGCACCCGCAGTCCAGTTCCTGATAGTCAGATTGAAGATGTCAGTGTTGAAGTACACCAGGATGAGGAGGATATGGGTGTTGCTGGCGCTGGGGAGGAAATTGACCAGGAGGATTCTGATGGTGAGGTGGTTTGTTTAAGTCAGGCACCCGGGGAGACACCTGTTGTCCGTGGGAGGAATATGGCCGTTGACATGCCAGGTGAAAATACCAAAAAAATCAGCTCTTCGGTGTGGAGGTATTTCACCAGAAATGCGGACAACAGGTGTCAAGCCGTGTGTTCCCTTTGTCAAGCTGTAATAAGTAGGGGTAAGGACGTTAACCACCTCGGAACATCCTCCCTTATACGTCACCTGCAGCGCATTCATAATAAGTCAGTGACAAGTTCAAAAACTTTGGGTGACAGCGGAAGCAGTCCACTGACCAGTAAATCCCTTCCTCTTGTAACCAAGCTCACGCAAACCACCCCACCAACTCCCTCAGTGTCAATTTCCTCCTTCCCCAGGAATGCCAATAGTCCTGCAGGCCATGTCACTGGCAATTCTGACGAGTCCTCTCCTGCCTGGGATTCCTCCGATGCATCCTTGCGTGTAACGCCTACTGCTGCTGGCGCTGCTGTTGTTGCCGCTGGGAGTCGATGGTCATCCCAGAGGGGAAGTCGTAAGCCCACTTGTACTACTTCCAGTAAGCAATTGACTGTTCAACAGTCCTTTGCGAGGAAGATGAAATATCACAGCAGTCATCCTACTGCAAAGCGGATAACTGAGGCCTTGGCATCCTGGGTGGTGAGAAACGTGGTTCCGGTATCCATCATTACTGCAGAGCCAACTAGAGACTTGTTGGAGGTACTGTGTCCCCGGTACCAAATACCATCTAGGTTCCATTTCTCTAGGCAGGCGATACCGAAAATGTACACAGACCTCAGAAAAAGAGTCACCAGTGTCCTAAAAAATGCAGCTGTACCCAATGTCCACTTAACCACGGACATGTGGACAAGTGGAGCAGGGCAGGGTCAGGACTATATGACTGTGACAGCCCACTGGGTAGATGTATGGACTCCCGCCGCAAGAACAGCAGCGGCGGCACCAGTAGCAGCATCTCGCAAACGCCAACTCTTTCCTAGGCAGGCTACGCTTTGTATCACCGCTTTCCAGAATACGCACACAGCTGAAAACCTCTTACGGCAACTGAGGAAGATCATCGCGGAATGGCTTACCCCAATTGGACTCTCCTGTGGATTTGTGGCATCGGACAACGCCAGCAATATTGTGTGTGCATTAAATCTGGGCCAATTCCAGCACGTCCCATGTTTTGCACATACCTTGAATTTGGTGGTGCAGAATTTTTTAAAAAACGACAGGGGCGTGCAAGAGATGCTGTGGGTGGCCAGAAGAATTGCGGGACACTTTCGGCGTACAGGCACCACGTACAGAAAACTGGAGCACCACCAAAAACTACTGAACCTGCCCTGCCATCATCTGAAGCAAGAAGTGGTAACGAGGTGGAATTCAACCCTCTATATGCTTCAGAGGTTGGAGGAGCAGCAAAAGGCCATTCAAGCCTATACAATTGAGCACGATATAGTAGGTGGAATGCACCTGTCTCAAGTGCAGTGGAGAATGATTTCAACGTTGTGCAAGGTTCTGATGCCCTTTGAACTTGCCACACGTGAAGTCAGTTCAGACACTGCCAGCCTGAGTCAGGTCATTCCCCTCATCAGGCTTTTGCAGAAGAAGCTGGAGGCATTGAAGAAGGAGCTAACACGGAGCGATTCCGCTAGGCATGTGGGACTTGTGGATGCAGCCCTTAATTCGCTTAACAAGGATTCACGGGTGGTCAATCTGTTGAAATCAGAGCACTACATTTTGGCCACCGTGCTCGATCCTAGATTTAAAGCCTACCTTGGATCTCTCTTTCCGGCAGACACAGGTCTGCTGGGGTTGAAAGACCTGCTGGTGACAAAATTGTCAAGTCAAGCGGAACGCGACCTGTCAACATCTCCTCCTTCACATTCTCCCGCAACTGGGGGTGCGAGGAAAAGGCTCAGAATTCCGAGCCCACCCGCTGGCGGTGATGCAGGGCAGTCTGGAGCGACTGCTGATGCTGACATCTGGTCCGGACTGAAGGACCTGACAACGATTACGGACATGTCGTCTACTGTCACTGCATATGATTCTCTCAACATTGATAGAATGGTGGAGGATTATATGAGTGACCGCATCCAAGTAGGCACGTCACACTGTCCGTACTTATACTGGCAGGAAAAAGAGGCAATTTGGAGGCCCTTGCACAAACTGGCTTTATTCTACCTAAGTTGCCCTCCCACAAGTGTGTACTCCGAAAGAGTGTTTAGTGCCGCCGCTCACCTTGTCAGCAATCGGCGTACGAGGTTACATCCAGAAAATGTGGAGAAGATGATGTTCATTAAAATGAATTATAATCAATTCCTCCGCGGAGACATTGACCAGCAGCAATTGCCTCCACAAAGTACACAGGGAGCTGAGATGGTGGATTCCAGTGGGGACGAATTGATAATCTGTGAGGAGGGGGATGTACACGGTGATATATCGGAGGGTGAAGATGAGGTGGACATCTTGCCTCTGTAGAGCCAGTTTGTGCAAGGAGAGATTAATTGCTTCTTTTTTGGGGGGGGTCCAAACCAACCCGTCATATCAGTCACAGTCGTGTGGCAGACCCTGTCACTGAAATGATGGGTTGGTTAAAGTGTGCATGTCCTGTTTTGTTTATACAACATAAGGGTGGGTGGGAGGGCCCAAGGATAATTCCATCTTGCACCTCTTTTTTCTTTTCTTTTTCTTTGCATCATGTGCTGATTGGGGAGGGTTTTTTGGAAGGGACATCCTGCGTGACACTGCAGTGCCACTCCTAGATGGGCCCGGTGTTTGTGTCGGCCACTAGGGTCGCTAATCTTACTCACACAGCTACCTCATTGCGCCTCTTTTTTTCTTTGCGTCATGTGCTGTTTGGGGAGGGTTTTTTGGAAGGGACATCCTGCGTGACACTGCAGTGCCACTCCTAGATGTGCCCGGTGTTTGTGTCGGCCACTAGGGTCGCTAATCTTACTCACACAGTCAGCTACCTCATTGCGCCTCTTTTTTTCTTTGCGTCATGTGCTGTTTGGGGAGGGTTTTTTGGAAGGGCCATCCTGCGTGACACTGCAGTGCCACTCCTAGATGGGCCCGGTGTTTGTGTCGGCCACTAGGGTCGCTTATCTTACTCACACAGCGACCTCGGTGCAAATTTTAGGACTAAAAATAATATTGTGAGGTGTGATGTGTTCAGAATAGGCTGAAAATGAGTGTAAATTATGTTTTTTGAGGTTAATAATACTTTGGGATCAAAATTACCCCCAAATTCTATGATTTAAGCTGTTTTTTAGGGTTTTTTTAAAAAAACACCCGAATCCAAAACACACCCGAATCCGACAAAAAAAATTCGGTGAGGTTTTGCCAAAACGCGGTCGAACCCAAAACACGGCCGCGGAACCGAACCCAAAACCAAAACACAAAACCCGAAAAATTTCCGGCGCTCATCTCTACTACTGCTACCGCCTCTCTCTTAAACCACCTGCTCCTCTCTAAAATGCCTACAACCTTTCAAAGGACAAAATGAGGGTGTGGAGTTTATATGGGGTATGTGATGCTTCAATGATGTGACTTTTGGGGGCCAATGGGTGCCTTTCTCTCACATGGTGTGCCTCCTAAACTAAAAAACGCATTCCGGTAGGTCCGAAAAAGATGCATATACATTTAAGATGCATTCCGGTTAGTCCGAAAATATTGGACATGTTCTAGTCTAAGTACTGCGACAACTGGGATTAGATACACATGAAGCCAATCACATTGGCCGAGTTTCAGGAAATAGATGCACACTTGTCTGATGTGGTGAGATAATGGGAGGCTGAGCCAGCATGTGACTTAGCACAGTTCTTGATTACTTCATGGAAGGCCTAAGGAAGGAGGGCCATGATCCTGAGGGAATTGGTGACCTGCTATGGCTACTTTTGGTGTGGATACAGTACCAGGTGGTGTCCGTAGTAAGAAATATACTATATCTGCGGGGGTACAGTATACTGACAGCGGCATCCCAGCCATCAGAATCCAGACAGGACCCCATTAAGCCCCCTAACCCTCACCTTTTCCCCACCCTAACCTTAAACCTCCCTCGTGCGTGCCTAACCCTCCCCGGTGGTGCCTAACCCTGACCCTCCCTTCCCCTCTATGTACCTAACCGTAACCCTCCCCGGTGGTGCCTAACCCTGACCCTCCCTTCCCCTCTATGTGCCTAACCTTATCCCTTCCCGTTGGTGCCTAGCCCTAACCCTCCCTTCCCCGCTGCCTAAACCTAACCTTCCCCGCTATGTGCCTAACCCCCCCCCCTTCTCTATAGTGCCTAACCTACCCATCCTGGTACTGGTACCTAACCCTCCCATCCCTAAACCCTAGCCCTATCCCCCTATCTGATGGCTAAACCTAACCGCCCGCACGTCGGGATGCGACTAAAAGTAGGTTTGGGATTCTGGGCGTCGGTATTTAGACATCGGGATCCCGAGTCCTGTCTGTATTTAGACTAGAGATGAGCGCCTGAAATTTTTCGGGTTTTGTGTTTTGGTTTTGGGTTCGGTTCCGCGGCCGTGTTTTGGGTTCGACCGCGTTTTGGCAAAACCTCACCGAATTTTTTTTGTCGGATTCGGGTGTGTTTTGGATTCGGGTGTTTTTTTCAAAAAACCCTAAAAAACAGCTTAAATCATAGAATTTGGGGGTCATTTTGATCCCAAAGTATTATTAACCTCAAAAACCATAATTTACACTCATTTTCAGTCTATTCTGAATACCTCACACCTCACAATATTATTTTTAGTCCTAAAATTTGCACCGAGGTCGCTGAGTGAGTAAGATAAGCGACCCTAGTGGCCGACACAAACACCGGGCCCATCTAGGAGTGGCACTGCAGTGTCACGCAGGATGTCCCTTCCAAAAAACCCTCCCCAAACAGCACATGACGCAAAGAAAAAAAGAGGCGCAATGAGGTAGCTGTGTGAGTAAGATTAGCGACCCTAGTGGCCGACACAAACACCGGGCCCATCTAGGAGTGGCACTGCAGTGTCACGCAGGATGGCCCTTCCAAAAAACCCTCCCCAAACAGCACATGACGCAAAGAAAAAAAGAGGCGCAATGAGGTAGCTGTGTGAGTAAGATTAGCGACCCTAGTGGCCGACACAAACACCGGGCCCATCTAGGAGTGGCACTGCAGTGTCACGCAGGATGGCCCTTCCAAAAAACCCTCCCCAAACAGCACATGACGCAAAGAAAAAAAGAGGCGCAATGAGGTAGCTGTGTGAGTAAGATTAGCGACCCTAGTGGCCGACACAAACACCGGGCCCATCTAGGAGTGGCACTGCAGTGTCACGCAGGATGTCCCTTCCAAAAAACCCTCCCCAAACAGCACATGACGCAAAGAAAAAAAGAGGCGCAATGAGGTAGCTGTGTGAGTAAGATTAGCGACCCTAGTGGCCGACACAAACACCGGGCCCATCTAGGAGTGGCACTGCAGTGTCACGCAGGATGTCCCTTCCAAAAAACCCTCCCCAAACAGCACATGACGCAAAGAAAAAAAGAGGCGCAATGAGGTAGCTGTGTGAGTAAGATTAGCGACCCTAGTGGCCGACACAAACACCGGGCCCATCTAGGAGTGGCACTGCAGTGTCACGCAGGATGTCCCTTCCAAAAAACCCTCCCCAAACAGCACATGACGCAAAGAAAAAAAGAGGCGCAATGAGGTAGCTGACTGTGTGAGTAAGATTAGCGACCCTAGTGGCCGACACAAACACCGGGCCCATCTAGGAGTGGCACTGCAGTGTCACGCAGGATGTCCCTTCCAAAAAAACCCTCCCCAATCAGCACATGATGCAAAGAAAAAGAAAAGAAAAAAGAGGTGCAAGATGGAATTGTCCTTGGGCCCTCCCACCCACCCTTATGTTGTATAAACAAAACAGGACATGCACACTTTAACCAACCCATCATTTCAGTGACAGGGTCTGCCACACGACTGTGACTGATATGACGGGTTGGTTTGGACCCCCCCCAAAAAAGAAGCAATTAATCTCTCCTTGCACAAACTGGCTCTACAGAGGCAAGATGTCCACCTCATCTTCACCCTCCGATATATCACCGTGTACATCCCCCTCCTCACAGATTATCAATTCGTCCCCACTGGAATCCACCATCTCAGCTCCCTGTGTACTTTGTGGAGGCAATTGCTGCTGGTCAATGTCTCCACGGAGGAATTGATTATAATTCATTTTAATGAACATCATCTTCTCCACATTTTCTGGATGTAACCTCGTACGCCGATTGCTGACAAGGTGAGCGGCGGCACTAAACACTCTTTCGGAGTACACACTTGTGGGAGGGCAACTTAGGTAGAATAAAGCCAGTTTGTGCAAGGGCCTCCAAATTGCCTCTTTTTCCTGCCAGTATAAGTACGGACTGTGTGACGTGCCTACTTGGATGCGGTCACTCATATAATCCTCCACCATTCTATCAATGTTGAGAGAATCATATGCAGTGACAGTAGACGACATGTCCGTAATCGTTGTCAGGTCCTTCAGTCCGGACCAGATGTCAGCATCAGCAGTCGCTCCAGACTGCCCTGCATCACCGCCAGCGGGTGGGCTCGGAATTCTGAGCCTTTTCCTCGCACCCCCAGTTGCGGGAGAATGTGAAGGAGGAGATGTTGACAGGTCGCGTTCCGCTTGACTTGACAATTTTGTCACCAGCAGGTCTTTCAACCCCAGCAGACCTGTGTCTGCCGGAAAGAGAGATCCAAGGTAGGCTTTAAATCTAGGATCGAGCACGGTGGCCAAAATGTAGTGCTCTGATTTCAACAGATTGACCACCCGTGAATCCTTGTTAAGCGAATTAAGGGCTGCATCCACAAGTCCCACATGCCTAGCGGAATCGCTCCCTTTTAGCTCCTTCTTCAATGCCTCCAGCTTCTTCTGCAAAAGCCTGATGAGGGGAATGACCTGACTCAGGCTGGCAGTGTCTGAACTGACTTCACGTGTGGCAAGTTCAAAGGGCATCAGAACCTTGCACAACGTTGAAATCATTCTCCACTGCACTTGAGACAGGTGCATTCCACCTACTATATCGTGCTCAATTGTATAGGCTTGAATGGCCTTTTGCTGCTCCTCCAACCTCTGAAGCATATAGAGGGTTGAATTCCACCTCGTTACCACTTCTTGCTTCAGATGATGGCAGGGCAGGTTCAGTAGTTTTTGGTGGTGCTCCAGTTTTCTGTACGTGGTGCCTGTACGCCGAAAGTGTCCCGCAATTCTTCTGGCCACCGACAGCATCTCTTGCACGCCCCTGTCGTTTTTTAAAAAATTCTGCACCACCAAATTCAAGGTATGTGCAAAACATGGGACGTGCTGGAATTGGCCCAGATTTAATGCACACACAATATTGCTGGCGTTGTCCGATGCCACAAATCCACAGGAGAGTCCAATTGGGGTAAGCCATTCCGCGATGATCTTCCTCAGTTGCCGTAAGAGGTTTTCAGCTGTGTGCGTATTCTGGAAAGCGGTGATACAAAGCGTAGCCTGCCTAGGAAAGAGTTGGCGTTTGCGAGATGCTGCTACTGGTGCCGCCGCTGCTGTTCTTGCGGCGGGAGTCCATACATCTACCCAGTGGGCTGTCACAGTCATATAGTCCTGACCCTGCCCTGCTCCACTTGTCCACATGTCCGTGGTTAAGTGGACATTGGGTACAGCGGCATTTTTTAGGACACTGGTGACTCTTTTTCTGAGGTCTGTGTACATTTTCGGTATCGCCTGCCTAGAGAAATGGAACCTAGATGGTATTTGGTACCGGGGACACAGTACCTCCAACAAGTCTCTAGTTGGCTCTGCAGTAATGATGGATACCGGAACCACGTTTCTCACCACCCAGGATGCCAAGGCCTCAGTTATCCGCTTTGCAGTAGGATGACTGCTGTGATATTTCATCTTCCTCGCAAAGGACTGTTGAACAGTCAATTGCTTACTGGAAGTAGTACAAGTGGGCTTACGACTTCCCCTCTGGGATGACCATCGACTCCCAGCGGCAACAACAGCAGCGCCAGCAGCAGTAGGCGTTACACGCAAGGATGCATCGGAGGAATCCCAGGCAGGAGAGGACTCGTCAGAATTGCCAGTGACATGGCCTGCAGGACTATTGGCATTCCTGGGGAAGGAGGAAATTGACACTGAGGGAGTTGGTGGGGTGGTTTGCGTGAGCTTGGTTACAAGAGGAAGGGATTTACTGGTCAGTGGACTGCTTCCGCTGTCACCCAAAGTTTTTGAACTTGTCACTGACTTATTATGAATGCGCTGCAGGTGACGTATAAGGGAGGATGTTCCGAGGTGGTTAACGTCCTTACCCCTACTTATTACAGCTTGACAAAGGGAACACACGGCTTGACACCTGTTGTCCGCATTTCTGTTGAAATACCTCCACACCGAAGAGCTGATTTTTTTGGTATTTTCACCTGGCATGTCAACGGCCATATTCCTCCCACGGACAACAGGTGTCTCCCCGGGTGCCTGACTTAAACAAACCACCTCACCATCAGAATCCTCCTGGTCAATTTCCTCCCCAGCGCCAGCAACACCCATATCCTCCTCATCCTGGTGTACTTCAACACTGACATCTTCAATCTGACTATCAGGAACTGGACTGCGGGTGCTCCTTCCAGCACTTGCAGGGGGCGTGCAAATGGTGGAAGGCGCATGCTCTTCACGTCCAGTGTTGGGAAGGTCAGGCATCGCAACCGACACAATTGGACTCTCCTTGTGGATTTGGGATTTCAAAGAACGCACAGTTCTTTGCGGTGCTTTGCCTTTTGCCAGCTTGAGTCTTTTCAGTTTTCTAGCGAGAGGCTGAGTGCTTCCATCCTCATGTGAAGCTGAACCACTAGCCATGAACATAGGCCAGGGCCTCAGCCGTTCCTTGCCACTCCGTGTGGTAAATGGCATATTGGCAAGTTTACGCTTCTCCTCCGACAATTTTATTTTAGGTTTTGGAGTCCTTTTTTTACTGATATTTGGTGTTTTGGTTTTGACATGCTCTGTACTATGCCATTGGGCATCGGCCTTGGCAGACGACGTTGCTGGCATTTCATCGTCTCGGCCATGACTAGTGGCAGCAGCTTCAGCACGAGGTGGAAGTGGATCTTGATCTTTCCCTAATTTTGGAACCTCAACATTTTTGTTCTCCATATTTTAATAGGCACAACTAAAAGGCACCTCAGGTAAACAATGGAGATGGATGGATTGGATACTAGTATACAATTATGGACGGGCTGCCGAGTGCCGACACAGAGGTAGCCACAGCCGTGAACTACCGAACTGTACTGTGTCTGCTGCTAATATATAGACTGGTTGATAAAGAGATAGTATACTCGTAACTAGTATGTATGTATAAAGAAAGAAAAAAAAACCACGGTTAGGTGGTATATACAATTATGGACGGGCTGCCGAGTGCCGACACAGAGGTAGCCACAGCCGTGAACTACCGCACTGTACTGTGTCTGCTGCTAATATATAGACTGGTTGATAAAGAGATAGTATACTCGTAACTAGTATGTATATATAAAGAAAGAAAAAAAAACCACGGTTAGGTGGTATATACAATTATGGACGGGCTGCCGAGTGCCGACACAGAGGTAGCCACAGCCGTGAACTACCGCACTGTACTGTGTCTGCTGCTAATATATAGACTGGTTGATAAAGAGATAGTATACTCGTAACTAGTATGTATGTATAAAGAAAGAAAAAAAAACCACGGTTAGGTGGTATATACAATTATGGACGGGCTGCCGAGTGCCGACACAGAGGTAGCCACAGCCGTGAACTACCGCACTGTACTGTGTCTGCTGCTAATATATAGACTGGTTGATAAAGAGATAGTATACTCGTAACTAGTATGTATGTATAAAGAAAGAAAAAAAAACCACGGTTAGGTGGTATATACAATTATGGACGGGCTGCCGAGTGCCGACACAGAGGTAGCCACAGCCGTGAACTACCGCACTGTACTGTGTCTGCTGCTAATATATAGACTGGTTGATAAAGAGATAGTATACTCGTAACTAGTATGTATGTATAAAGAAAGAAAAAAAAACCACGGTTAGGTGGTATATACAATTATGGACGGGCTGCCGAGTGCCGACACAGAGGTAGCCACAGCCGTGAACTACCGCACTGTACTGTGTCTGCTGCTAATATATAGACTGGTTGATAAAGAGATAGTATACTCGTAACTAGTATGTATGTATAAAGAAAGAAAAAAAAACCACGGTTAGGTGGTATATACAATTATGGACGGGCTGCCGAGTGCCGACACAGAGGTAGCCACAGCCGTGAACTACCGCACTGTACTGTGTCTGCTGCTAATATATAGACTGGTTGATAAAGAGATAGTATACTCGTAACTAGTATGTATGTATAAAGAAAGAAAAAAAAACCACGGTTAGGTGGTATATACAATTATGGACGGGCTGCCGAGTGCCGACACAGAGGTAGCCACAGCCGTGAACTACCGCACTGTACTGTGTCTGCTGCTAATATATAGACTGGTTGATAAAGAGATAGTATACTACTAATATTATATACTGGTGGTCAGGTCACTGGTCACTAGTCACACTGGCAGTGGCACTCCTGCAGCAAAAGTGTGCACTGTTTAATTTTAATATAATATTATGTACTCCTGGCTCCTGCTATAACCTATAACTGGCACTGCAGTAGTGCTCCCCAGTCTCCCCCACAATTATAAGCTGTGTGAGCTGAGCAGTCAGACAGATATATAATATATATATATAGATGATGCAGCACACTGGCCTGAGCCTGAGCAGTGCACACAGATATGGTATGTGACTGACTGAGTCACTGTGTGTATCGCTTTTTTCAGGCAGAGAACGGATATATTAAATAAACTGCACTGTGTGTCTGGTGGTCACTCACTATATAATATATTATGTACTCCTGGCTCCTGCTATAACCTATAACTGGCACTGCAGTAGTGCTCCCCAGTCTCCCCCACAATTATAAGCTGTGTGAGCTGAGCAGTCAGACAGATATATATAATATTATATATAGATAATAGATGATGCAGCACACTGGCCTGAGCCTGAGCAGTGCACACAGATATGGTATGTGACTGAGTCACTGTGTGCTGTGTATCGCTTTTTTCAGGCAGAGAACGGAATATAAATAAAAGTGGTGGTCACTGGTCACTATCAGCAAAACTCTGCACTGTACACTACTGAGTACTCCTAATGCTCCCCAAAATTAGTAAATCAAGTGTCTCTCTAATCTATTCTAATTCTAAACGGAGAGGACGCCAGCCACGTCCTCTCCCTATCAATCTCAATGCACGTGTGAAAATGGCGGCGACGCGGGCTCCTTATATAGAATCCGAGTCTCGCGATAGAATCCGAGCCTCGCGAGAATCCGACAGCGTCATGATGACGTTCGGGCGCGCTCGGGTTAACCGAGCAAGGCGGGAAGATCCGAGTCGCTCGGACCCGTGAAAAAAAACATGAAGTTCTGGCGGGTTCGGATTCAGAGAAACCGAACCCGCTCATCTCTAATTTAGACGCCAGTGTTCCTGCTGCGGACGTGATTCCGGCGTCGGTATTTAGAGCGCCAGGATCCCGTCTATCGGTATCCTGACTGCATCCCATTTGCGGAGACGGTAAGATAGTTTGAATACATCCACATACATGACATGTCATATACTTTAGATGTTTTTTATTTTACTTTTTTTTTTTTTTAAATAATAGAGGTATTCATTGGACCTCTGAGCACATTATACAGACACAAGTAAACATTATCTTTATAGAAACTAGAATGTGGCTGCGTCTCGTCGGCCCCATTTGTAACCTTTAGGTAACCTCAACCCTATGTGACCCTCAGTTCTCTGTAAGGATATTCATATTACTAGTAATTGATTTTTCATTTGTGTAAAGTGAATCATCTGTGCTTATTACAATCTATTGATTTTAAATATTTAAACACACAAAGGGGAGAATTCAATTGTTTGAAAAGTCAGTTGGGTGTCTGTCTAATAGACAGGAAAAAACAGACACCCAAACGACTTTTCAAACAATTGAATTCCCCCCTAAGTGTAAAGGGGGGTACACCTGGAGAGTTGTCTGCTTAATTTCTAAGCAATCTGACTAGATTGCTTTGGAATTAAGCACGGATCTCTCGTTTGTATGCCCATAGATATAGCAATGCGCGGCCCTACATCACTATCGCTGGTTCTAGATTGGTCTGCATACAGGCACAATCTACTTAGATCGCTCATTTCACTGCTCGGTGAAGTGAGTGTCCCCCGTCCCCACCCTCGCTCAGCACACATCTCCCCGTGTGTACCTCCCTTTAGTCTTGAATATCAGAGATTTTTATGTACACATACTGATAACAGGAAGAAAAGATTTGTCTTGGTGCGGTGCACCTAAATTGAAAAATGAACTTTTATTTCTTCATTAAAAAAGTTTTTTCATAAAAAAACCTGCAAAGTATTGAGAGAAAAAAGTGAAAAAGTAAGAAAATTGTGACATAAACTACGCTGTGCGTGAGAGCGCCAATGAACGTGAATTTGTTATATAAATTATATTAATAAACTCATTTACTACTGCGTCTTACATTGATTTATTTCTGTCTCCACCTATGGAGTTCCGCTGCCTAAATTGGATTGTGGTACCAATGCGCTAATAAGTTACAAAGTTCCATCCCATTGGTTAAGCAACACTTGCAATGATGAATGTGTAATACACTAATAATCCTGTATAGATAAACAGGAATATTATAAATCAATGGGACATTGTGGGTGAATCTAATCCAATAGGTTTGAGAGTTCAACATATTATATTCCCACTTTATTTAATACATATATGTATCCATTAACCAGAATATAATCGATCCAATTACACTGCTGTAGTTTATTAGCGCATTGGTACCACAATCCAATTTAGGCAGCGGAACTCTATAGGAGGAGACAGAAATAAATCAATGTAAGACGCAGTAGTAAATGAGTTTATTAATATCATTTATATAACAAATTCTCGTGCATTGGTATTCTCACACACAGCAAATATATGTCACAATTTTCTTACTTTTTCACCTTTTGCTTTCTCTTAATACTTTGCAGCTTTTTATGAAAAAAACTTTTTGAATGAAGAAATAAAAGTGAATGTTTATATTTAGGTGCACCGCACCAAGACAAATCTGTTTCTTCCTGTTATAAGTTCACGTTATTTGTTATATGGTAGCACACCCCATGTTAGAATGTGAATCATTCCACAATATAATATAATAAGTAGAGATGAGCGGGTTCGGTTTCTCTGAATCCAAACCCGCACGAACTTCATGTTTTTTTTCACGGGTCCGAGCGACTCGGATCTTCCCGCCTTGCTCGGTTAACCCGAGCGCGCCCGAACGTCATCATGACGCTGTCGGATTCTCGCGAGACTCGGATTCTATATAAGGAGCCGCGCGTCGCCGCCATTTTCACACGTGCATTGAGATTGATAGGGAGAGGACGTGGCTGGCGTCCTCTCCATTTAGATTAGAAGAGAGAGAGAGAGAGAGAGATTGACCTGATTTACTGGAGCTTAGGAGTACTGTAGAAGTGTAGAGAGTGCAGAGTTTACTAGTGACTGACCACAGTGACCACCAGACAGTGCAGTTTTATTTAATATATCCGTTCTCTGCCTGAAAAAAACGATACACACAGTGACTCAGTCACATACCATATCTGTGTGCACTGCTCAGCCCAGTGTGCTGCATCATCTATGTATATATATCTGACTGTGCTCAGCTCACACAGCTTATAATTGTGGGGGAGACTGGGGAGCACTGCAGTGCCAGTTAATAGTTATAGGTTATAGCAGGAGCCAGGAGTACATATTATATTAAAATTAAACAGTGCACACTTTTGCTGCAGGAGTGCCACTGCCAGTGTGACTGACCAGTGACCTGACCACACTGACCACCAGTATAGTTAGTAGTATACTATATTGTGTGATTGCCTGAAAAAGTTAAACACTCGTCGTGTGACTTCACTTGTGTGGTGTTTTTTTTTTTATTCTATAAAAAACTCATTCTGCTGACAGACAGTGTCCAGCAGGTCCGTCATTATATAATATATACCTGTCCGGCTGCAGTAGTGATATATATATATTTTTTATATCATTATTTATCATCCAGTCGCAGCAGACACAGTACGGTAGTTCACGGCTGTAGCTACCTCTGTGTCGGCACTCGGCAGTCCGTCCATAATTGTATACCACCTACCCGAGGTTTTTTTTTCTTTCTTCTTTATACATACATACTACTACATCTCTTTATCAACCAGTCTATATTAGCAGCAGACACAGTACGGTAGTTCACGGCTGTAGCTACCTCTGTGTCGGCACTCGGCAGTCCGTCCATAATTGTATACCACCTACCCGTGGTTTTTTTTTCTTTCTTCTTTATACATACATACTACTACATCTCTTTATCAACCAGTCTATATTAGCAGCAGACACAGTACAGTACGGTAGTTCACGGCTGTAGCTACCTCTGTGTCGGCACTCGGCAGTCCGTCCATAATTGTATACCACCTACCCGTGGTTTTTTTTTCTTTCTTCTTTATACATACATACTACTACATCTCTTTATCAACCAGTCTATATTAGCAGCAGACACAGTACGGTAGTTCACGGCTGTAGCTACCTCTGTGTCGGCACTCGGCAGTCCGTCCATAATTGTATACCACCTACCCGTGGTTTTTTTTTCTTTCTTCTTTATACATACATACTACTACATCTCTTTATCAACCAGTCTATATTAGCAGCAGACACTGTACAGTACGGTAGTTCACGGCTGTAGCTACCTCTGTGTCGGCACTCGGCAGTCCGTCCATAATTGTATACCACCTACCCGTGGTTTTTTTTTCTTTCTTCTTTATACATACATACTACTACATCTCTTTATCAACCAGTCTATATTAGCAGCAGACACAGTACAGTACGGTAGTTCACGGCTGTAGCTACCTCTGTGTCGGCACTCGGCAGTCCGTCCATAATTGTATACCACCTACCCGTGGTTTTTTTTTCTTTCTTCTTTATACATACATACTACTACATCTCTTTATCAACCAGTCTATATTAGCAGCAGACACAGTACGGTAGTTCACGGCTGTAGCTACCTCTGTGTCGGCACTCGGCAGTCCGTCCATAATTGTATACCACCTACCCGAGGTTTTTTTTTCTTTCTTCTTTATACATACATACTACTACATCTCTTTATCAACCAGTCTATATTAGCAGCAGACACAGTACGGTAGTTCACGGCTGTAGCTACCTCTGTGTCGGCACTCGGCAGTCCGTCCATAATTGTATACCACCTACCCGTGGTTTTTTTTCTTTCTTCTTTATACATACATACTACTACATCTCTTTATCAACCAGTCTATATTAGCAGCAGACACAGTACGGTAGTTCACGGCTGTAGCTACCTCTGTGTCGGCACTCGGCAGTCCGTCCATAATTGTATACCACCTACCCGTGTTTTTTTTTTCTTTCTTCTTTATACATACATACTACTACATCTCTTTATCAACCAGTCTATATTAGCAGCAGACACAGTACAGTACGGTAGTCCACGGCTGTAGCTACCTCTGTGTCGGCACTCGGCAGTCCGTCCATAATTGTATACCACCTACCCGAGGTTTTTTTTTCTTTCTTCTTTATACATACATACTACTACATCTCTTTATCAACCAGTCTATATTAGCAGCAGACACAGTACAGTACGGTAGTTCACGGCTGTAGCTACCTCTGTGTCGGCACTCGGCAGTCCGTCCATAATTGTATACCACCTACCCGTGGTTTTTTTTTCTTTCTTCTTTATACATACATACTACTACATCTCTTTATCAACCAGTCTATATTAGCAGCAGACACAGTACAGTACGGTAGTTCACGGCTGTAGCTACCTCTGTGTCGGCACTCGGCAGTCCGTCCATAATTGTATACCACCTACCCGTGGTTTTTTTTCTTTCTTCTTTATACATACATACTACTACATCTCTTTATCAACCAGTCTATATTAGCAGCAGACACAGTACAGTACGGTAGTTCACGGCTGTAGCTACCTCTGTGTCGGCACTCGGCAGTCCGTCCATAATTGTATACTAGTATCCATCCATCTCCATTGTTTACCTGAGGTGCCTTTTAGTTGTGCCTATTAAAATATGGAGAACAAAAATGTTGAGGTTCCAAAATTAGGGAAAGATCAAGATCCACTTCCACCTCGTGCTGAAGCTGCTGCCACTAGTCATGGCCGAGACGATGAAATGCCAGCAACGTCGTCTGCCAAGGCCGATGCCCAATGTCATAGTACAGAGCATGTCAAATCCAAAACACCAAATATCAGTAAAAAAAGGACTCCAAAACCTAAAATAAAATTGTCGGAGGAGAAGCGTAAACTTGCCAATATGCCATTTACCACACGGAGTGGCAAGGAACGGCTGAGGCCCTGGCCTATGTTCATGGCTAGTGGTTCAGCTTCACATGAGGATGGAGGCACTCAGCCTCTCGCTAGAAAAATGAAAAGACTCAAGCTGGCAAAAGCAGTAGCACCGCAAAGAACTGTGCGTTCTTCGAAATCCCAAATCCACAAGGAGAGTCCAATTGTGTCGGTTGCGATGCCTGACCTTCCCAACACTGGACGTGAAGAGCATGCGCCTTCCACCATTTGCACGCCCCCTGCAAGTGCTGGAAGGAGCACCCGCAGTCCAGTTCCTGATAGTCAGATTGAAGATGTCAGTGTTGAAGTACACCAGGATGAGGAGGATATGGGTGTTGCTGGCGCTGGGGAGGAAATTGACCAGGAGGATTCTGATGGTGAGGTGGTTTGTTTAAGTCAGGCACCCGGGGAGACACCTGTTGTCCGTGGGAGGAATATGGCCATTGACATGCCTGGTGAAAATACCAAAAAAATCAGCTCTTCGGTGTGGAGGTATTTCAACAGAAATGCGGACAACAGGTGTCAAGCCGTGTGTTCCCTTTGTCAAGCTGTAATAAGTAGGGGTAAGGACGTTAACCACCTCGGAACATCCTCCCTTATACGTCACCTGCAGCGCATTCATAATAAGTCAGTGACAAGTTCAAAAACTTTGGGTGACAGCGGAAGCAGTCCACTGACCAGTAAATCCCTTCCTCTTGTAACCAAGCTCACGCAAACCACCCCACCAACTCCCTCAGTGTCAATTTCCTCCTTCCCCAGGAATGCCAATAGTCCTGCAGGCCATGTCACTGGCAATTCTGACGATTCCTCTCCTGCCTGGGATTCCTCCGATGCATCCTTGCGTGTAACGCCTACTGCTGCTGGCGCTGCTGTTGTTGCTGCTGGGAGTCGATGGTCATCCCAGAGGGGAAGTCGTAAGACCACTTTTACTACTTCCACCAAGCAATTGACTGTCCAACAGTCCTTTGCGAGGAAGATGAAATATCACAGCAGTCATCCTACTGCAAAGCGGATAACTGAGGCCTTGGCATCCTGGGTGGTGAGAACCGTGGTTCCGGTATCCATCATTACTGCAGAGCCAACTAGAGACTTGTTGGAGGTACTGTGTCCCCGGTACCAAATACCATCTAGGTTCCATTTCTCTAGGCAGGCGATACCGAAAATTTACACAGACCTCAGAAAAAGAGTCACCAGTGTCCTAAAAAATGCAGCTGTACCCAATGTCCACTTAACCACGGACATGTGGACAAGTGGAGCAGGGCAGGGTCAGGACTATATGACTGTGACAGCCCACTGGGTAGATGTATGGACTCCCGCCGCAAGAACAGCAGCGGCGGCACCAGTAGCAGCATCTCGCAAACGCCAACTCTTTCCTAGGCAGGCTACGCTTTGTATCACCGGTTTCCAGAATACGCACACAGCTGAAAACCTCTTACGGCAACTGAGGAAGATTATCGCGGAATGGCTTACCCCAATTGGACTCTCCTGTGGATTTGTGGCATCGGACAACGCCAGCAATATTGTGTGTGCATTAAATATGGGCAAATTCCAGCACGTCCCATGTTTTGCACATACCTTGAATTTGGTGGTGCAGAATTATTTAAAAAACGACAGGGGCGTGCAAGAGATGCTGTCGGTGGCCAGAAGAATTGCGGGACACTTTCGGCGTACAGGCACCACGTACAGAAGACTGGAGCACCACCAAAAACTACTGAACCTGCCCTGCCATCATCTGAAGCAAGAAGTGGTAACGAGGTGGAATTCAACCCTCTATATGCTTCAGAGGTTGGAGGAGCAGCAAAAGGCCATTCAAGCCTATACAATTGAGCACGATATAGGAGGTGGAATGCACCTGTCTCAAGCGCAGTGGAGAATGATTTCAACGTTGTGCAAGGTTCTGCTGCCCTTTGAACTTGCCACACGTGAAGTCAGTTCAGACACTGCCAGCCTGAGTCAGGTCATTCCCCTCATCAGGCTTTTGCAGAAGAAGCTGGAGACATTGAAGGAGGAGCTAACACGGAGCGATTCCGCTAGGCATGTGGGACTTGTGGATGGAGCCCTTAATTCGCTTAACAAGGATTCACGGGTGGTCAATCTGTTGAAATCAGAGCACTACATTTTGGCCACCGTGCTCGATCCTAGATTTAAAGCCTACCTTGGATCTCTCTTTCTGGCAGACACAAGTCTGCTGGGGTTGAAAGACCTGCTGGTGAGAAAATTGTCAAGTCAAGCGGAACGCGACCTGTCAACATCTCCTCCTTCACATTCTCCCGCAACTGGGGGTGCGAGGAAAAGGCTCAGAATTCCGAGCCCACCCGCTGGCGGTGATGCAGGGCAGTCTGGAGCGACTGCTGATGCTGACATCTGGTCCGGACTGAAGGACCTGACAACGATTACGGACATGTCGTCTACTGTCACTGCATATGATTCTCTCACCATTGAAAGAATGGTGGAGGATTATATGAGTGACCGCATCCAAGTAGGCACGTCACACAGTCCATACTTATACTGGCAGGAAAAAGAGGCAATTTGGAGGCCATTGCACAAACTGGCTTTATTCTACCTAAGTTGCCCTCCCACAAGTGTGTACTCCGAAAGAGTGTTTAGTGCCGCCGCTCACCTTGTCAGCAATCGGCGTACGAGGTTACATCCAGAAAATGTGGAGAAGATGATGTTCATTAAAATGAATTATAATCAATTCCTCCGCGGAGACATTGACCAGCAGCAATTGCCTCCACAAAGTACACAGGGAGCTGAGATGGTGGATTCCAGTGGGGACGAATTGATAATCTGTGAGGAGGGGGATGTACACGGTGATATATCGGAGGATGATGATGAGGTGGACATCTTGCCTCTGTAGAGCCAGTTTGTGCAAGGAGAGATTAATTGCTTCTTTTTTGGGGGGGGTCCAAACCAACCCGTCATATCAGTCACAGTCGTGTGGCAGACCCTGTCACTGAAATGATGGGTTGGTTAAAGTGTGCATGTCCTGTTTTGTTTATACAACATAAGGGTGGGTGGGAGGGCCCAAGGACAATTCCATCTTGCACCTCTTTTTTCTTTTATTTTTCTTTGCGTCATGTGCTGTTTGGGGAGGGTTTTTTGGAAGGGACATCCTGCGTGACACTGCAGTGCCACTCCTAAATGGGCCCGGTGTTTGTGTCGGCCACTAGGGTCGCTTATCTTACTCACACAGTCAGCTACCTCATTGCGCCTCTTTTTTTCTTTGCGTCATGTGCTGTTTGGGGAGTGTTTTTTGGAAGGGCCATCCTGCGTGACACTGCAGTGCCACTCCTAGATGGGCCCGGTGTTTGTGTCGGCCACTAGGGTCGCTAATCTTACTCACACAGCTACCTCATTGCGCCTCTTTTTTTCTTTGCGTCATGTGCTGTTTGGGGAGTGTTTTTTGGAAGGGCCATCCTGCGTGACACTGCAGTGCCACTCCTAGATGGGCCCGGTGTTTGTGTCGGCCACTAGGGTCGCTAATCTTACTCACACAGCTACCTCATTGCGCCTCTTTTTTTCTTTGCGTCATGTGCTGTTTGGGGAGTGTTTTTTGGAAGGGCCATCCTGCGTGACACTGCAGTGCCACTCCTAGATGGGCCCGGTGTTTGTGTTGGCCACTAGGGTCGCTAATCTTACTCACACAGCTACCTCATTGCGCCTCTTTTTTTCTTTGCGTCATGTGCTGTTTGGGGAGGGTTTTTTGGAAGGGACATCCTGCGTGACACTGCAGTGCCACTCCTAAATGGGCCCGGTGTTTGTGTCGGCCACTAGGGTCGCTAATCTTACTCACACAGCTACCTCATTGCGCCTCTTATTTTCTTTGCGTCATGTGCTGTTTGGGGAGGGTTTTTTGGAAGGGACATCCTGCGTGACACTGCAGTGACACTCCTAAATGGGCCCGGTGTTTGTGTCGGCCACTAGGGTCGCTAATCTTACTCACACAGCTACCTCATTGCGCCTCTTATTTTCTTTGCGTCATGTGCTGTTTGGGGAGGGTTTTTTGGAAGGGACATCCTGCGTGACACTGCAGTGACACTCCTAAATGGGCCCGGTGTTTGTGTCGGCCACTAGGGTCGCTAATCTTACTCACACAGCTACCTCATTGCGCCTCTTTTTTTCTTTGCGTCATGTGCTGTTTGGGGAGGGTTTTTTGGAAGGGACATCCTGCGTGACACTGCAGTGCCACTCCTAGATGGGCCCGGTGTTTGTGTCGGCCACTAGGGTCGCTAATCTTACTCACACAGCTACCTCATTGCGCCTCTTATTTTCTTTGCGTCATGTGCTGTTTGGGGAGGGTTTTTTGGAAGGGACATCCTGCGTGACACTGCAGTGACACTCCTAAATGGGCCCGGTGTTTGTGTCGGCCACTAGGGTCGCTTATCTTACTCACACAGTCAGCTACCTCATTGCGCCTCTTTTTTTCTTTGCGTCATGTGCTGTTTGGGGAGGGTTTTTTGGAAGGGCCATCCTGCGTGACACTGCAGTGCCACTCCTAGATGGGCCCGGTGTTTGTGTCGGCCACTAGGGTCGCTTATCTTACTCACACAGTCAGCTACCTCATTGCGCCTCTTTTTTTCTTTGCGTCATGTGCTGTTTGGGGAGGGTTTTTTGGAAGGGACATCCTGCGTGACACTGCAGTGCCACTCCTAGATGGGCCAGGTGTTTGTGTCGGCCACTAGGGTCGCTTAGCTTAGTCATCCAGCGACCTCGGTGCAAATTTTAGGACTAAAAATAATATTGTGAGGTGTGAGGTATTCAGAATAGACTGAAAATGAGTGGAAATTATGGTTTTTGAGGTTAATAATAATATGGGATCAAAATGACCCCCAAATTCTATGATTTAAGCTGTTTTTTAGGGTTTTTTGACAAAAACACCCGAATCCAAAACACACCCGAATCCGACAAAAAAAATTCGGTGAGGTTTTGCCAAAACGCGGTCGAACCCAAAACACGGCCGCGGAACCGAACCCAAAACCAAAACACAAAACCCGAAAAATTTCAGGCGCTCATCTCTAATAATAAGGGGTCCATCTGTTTCTAAAAAATGTTTTTGATATAGACAGCATGCTGTGCTATTGGCATTTCCCATATTTATGTACACATACTGTACTGTACATCAAAATTGTACAGAATTACTGAGAAAGGCAGCTCACCTGTGTGCATGGGTGTGCAGTGTGTGCATGGGTGTGCAGTGTGTGCATGGGTGTGCATGGGTGTGCAGTGTGTGCATGGGTGTGCAGTGTGTGCATGGGTGTGCAGTGTTTTCACCACTGATGTTAGTCTAGTACTAAAAACAGTGAAACCATACATCATTATCATTATCTGCGCAGACCCAGAGCTACACAGACATCACACAACCAAGTTCCCGTCTACTTTTGTTAAGAAATTTCAGCCCCTCCTGGGAACACCCATGTTACGGGTCCCGTTTGCATATACAGATCTCTTGTATTTGCTTTTGCTAATTGTCACATAATAATCACAGTAATCACTTTGGGGCCGCAGCACACAATAGAAAAATCGCTGCATTGTCTGAAAATCAGTTGTGTACAAACATGAATAAGCCCTAAATTCAGAATAATGGACACTAGCAATACAATGCAGGCTGATCCAGACCAGAACTGTAATGGGACCAGAGGTGAACAGAAGCTTGAACTATATGTACAAATAATATCGATATTACTAGTAGGGCAAAATCAATACAGGCGCTATGGTAAAGTTATGAACAAATTCTGAAAAAATTCACACTAGTATAATTTCATATAAATCTGCAGCTCCCATGCGGGGTATCTGTAATCCCCCAATGAGCAATATATATTATAGATATAAATATAGTTATACTTATATGACTATACAAGAGAGCGCAAGATAATGAAAAAATAGAAACAATTTATTAGAATATTAAAATATTAAAAATGTTCATCATATAAAAAAAAAAACAATGTTGCTGAATATATAGAGCATTAAAGTCCACTGACCATCACTGATAAACTACCAATTGAACAATAATGTCCCATGTGATTTATAATTGAATGTCCAGTTGTTCCTTATGGACAAGGATTGAATATTGATTTACAGAGTATCCCACTTCTGACTCTATACAGGAACATTGAAGAGCAGAAACACAGTGATTTGAAGGTACCTCTGCAAAAGATGTGATCACATATGCATGCTTGTTGTGCTTATTTGAAAGACGCCTAAAAGGAGTATGATTTTAAAGTCTCCTAGCCAGCGTCTTGCTTCCCTGTTCACCCCCCACACACATACATCCGTCAAGATGGCTGAACGCTCACTGCAGATGAAATGATGATGAAATAGCCGTGTCCTATGGCACAAGGACAGCCGGACAATGCGGGAGCTACAATTTCTACATTCCTGACCGCCTCTGCACACCTGAGTTCAGGTGCACAGCCGATCTTCCCCACTGCATCTGAGCCGCGTCTGCTTCTCCCCCCCCCCCGGGACCTGCCAACGTCTGCACACTGCCACACTTGGGACCTGTCATCGTCTCTACACCGCTGCTCCCGCATTGTCCGGCTGTCCTTGTGCCATAGGACACGGCTATTTCATCATCATTTCATCTGCAGTGAGCGTTCAGCCGTCTTGACGGATGTGTGTGTGCGGGGGGTGAACAGGGAAGCAAGACGCTGGCTAGGAGACTTTAAAATCATACTCCTTTTAGGTGGCTTTCAAATAAGCATAACAAGCATGCATATGTGATCACATCATTTGCAGAGGTATCTTCAAATCACTGTGTTTCTGCTCTTCAATGTTCCTGTATAGAGTCTGAAGTGGGATACTCTGTATGTCAATATTCAATCCTTGTCCATAAGGAACAACTGGACACAGAAGCTTGAACTAGACTGGGACCAGAGAAGATGCAGCTAAAGCTACACTGGAACCAGAGGATAGAACTGGACTGGAACCAAAGAAGATGCAGCTAAGGCCGGACTGGAACCAAATGAGATGCAGCAAAAGCTGGACTGGAATCGGAGGCTACAACTGGACTGGAACCAAAGAAGATGCAGCTAAAGCCGGACTGGAACCAGATGAGATGCAGCTAAAACCAGATTGAAACCAGAGAAGCTGCAGCTAAAGCCGGACTGGAACCAGATGAGATGCAGCTAAAGCCAGATCGGAAGCAGACAAGATGCAGCTAAAGCTGGACTGGAACCTGTGAAGATGCAGCTAAAGTCAGACTAGAACCAAATGAGATGCAGCTAAAGCCAGAATGAAACGAGAAGATAAAGCTAAAGCCAGACTGGAACCATAGAAGATGCAGCTAAAGCCAGAATGGAACCATAGAAGATGCAGCTAAAGCCAGACTGGAACCACAGTAGCTGCAGCTAAAGCCGGACTGGAACCAGAGAAGATGCAGCTTAAGCAAGACTGGAACCAGATGAGATGCAGCTAAAGCTGGACTGGAATCAGATTAGATGAATCTAAAGCCACACTGGAACCAGAGAAGATGCAGCTGAAGCTTGACTGGTACCAGATGAGATGCAGCTTAAACCAGACTGGAACCAAAAGAAGATGCAGCTAAAGCCAGACTGGAACCAGAGAAGATGCAGCTAAAGCCGGACTGGAACCCAAGTAGATGCAGCTACAGCTGGTCTAGAACCAGATGAGATGCAGCTAAAGCCAGACTAGAACCAGAGAAGATGCAGCTAAAGCCAGACTGGAACCAGAGAAGATGCAGCTAAAGCCAGACTGGAACCAGATGAGATGCAGCTAAAACCAGACTGGAACCAAAGAAGATGCAGCTAAAGCCGGACTTGAACCAGAGTAGCTGCAGCTAAAGCTGGACTGGAACCAGAGAAGATGCAGCTAAAGCCAGACTGGAACCAGAGAAGATGCAGCTAAAGCCAGGCTGGAACCAGAGAAGACCCAACTAAAGCCGGAATGGAATCGGAGGCTAGAAATGAACTAGAACTAGAGAAGATGCAGCTAAAGCCAGACTGGAACCAGAGAAGATGCAGATAAAGCCAGACTGGAATCGGAGGCTAGAACTGAACCAGAACCAGAGTAGATTCAGCTAAAGCCAGACTGGAACCATAAAAGATGAAGCTACAGCCGGACTTGAACCAGAATAGCCGCAGCTAAAGCTGGACTGGAACAAGAGAAGATTCAGCTAAAGCCAGACTGGAACCAGAGAAGATGCAGCTAAAGCCGGACTGGAACCAGAGTAGATGCAGCTACAGCTGGTCTAGAACCAGATGAGATGCAGCTAAAGCCAGACTGGAACCAGAGAAGATGCAGCTAAAGCCAGACTGGAATCGGAGGCTAGAACTGAACTAGAACTAGAGAAGATGCAGCTAAAGCCACACTGGAACCAGAGAAGATGCAGCTAAAGCAAGACTGGAACCAGATGAGATACAGCTAAATCCAGACTGGAACCAAAGAAGATGCAGCTAAAGCCGGACTCGAACCAGAGTAGCTGTAGCTAAAGCTGGACTGGAACCAGAGAAGATGCAGCTAAAGCCAGACTGGAACCAGAGAAGATGCAGCTAAAACCAGGCTGGAACCAGAGAAGATGCAACTAAAGCCGGAATGGAATCGGAGGCTAGAAATGAACTAGAACCAGAGAAGATGCAGCTAAAGCCAGACTGGAACCAGAGAAAATGCAGATAAAGCCAGACTGGAATCGGAGGCTAGAACTGAACTAGAACCAGAGAAGATTCAGCTAAAGCCAGACTGGAACCATAAAAGATACAGCTAAAGCCAGACTTGAACCAGAGTAGCTGCAGCTAAAGCTGGACTGTAACCAGAGAAGATGCAGCTAAAGCCAGACTGGAACCAGAGAAGATGCAGCTAAAGCCGGACTGGAACTAGATGAGATGCAGCTACAGCTGGTCCAGAACCAGATGGGATGCAGCTAAAGCCAGACTGGAACCAGAAAAGATGCAGCTAAAGCCAGACTGGAATCAGAGGCTAGAACTGAACTAGAACCAGAGAAGATGCAGCTAAAGCCAGACTGGAACCAGAGAAGATGCAGCTAAAGCTGGACTGGAACCAGATGAAATGCAGCTAAAACCAGACTGGAACCAAGCAAGATGCAGCTAAAGCCAGACTTGAGCCAGAGTCGCTGCACCTAAAGCTGGACTGGAACCAGAGAAGATGCAGCTGAAGCCAGACTGAAACCAGAGAAGATGCAGCTAAAGCCGGAATGGAATCGGAGGCTAGAAATGAACTAGAACCAGAGAAGATGCAGCTAAAGCCAGACTGGAACCAGAGAAGATGCAGATAAAGCCAGACTGGAACCATAAAAGGTGCAGCTAAAGCCAGACTTGAACCAGAGTCGCTGCATCTAAAGCTGGACTGGAACCAGAGAAGATGTAGCTAAAGCCAGACTGATACCAGAGAAGATGCAGCTAAAGTCAGATTGGAATCAGAGGCTAGAACTGAACTAGAACCAGAGAAGATGCAGCTAAAGCCAGACTGGAACCAGAGAAGATGCAGCTAAAGCCGGAATGGAATCGGAGGCTAGAACTGAACTAGAACCAGAGAAGATTCAGCTAAAGCCAGACTGGAACCATAAAAGGTGCAGCTAAAGCCGGACTTGAACCAGAGTCGCTGCATCTAAAGCTGGACTGGAACCAGAGAAGATGTAGCTAAAGCCAGACTGATACCAGAGAAGATGCAGCTAAAGTCAGATTGGAATAAGAGGCTAGAACTGAACTAGAACCAGAGAAGATGCAGCTAAAGCTGGACTGGAACCAGATGACATGCAGCTAAAGCCAGACTGGAACCAAATGAGATGCAGCTAAAGCCAGAATAAAACGAGAAGATAAAGCTAAAGCCAGACTGGAACCATAGAAGATGCAGCTAAAGCCAGACTGGAACCACAGTAGCTGCAGCTAAAGCCGGACAGGAACCAGAGAAGATGCAGCTAAAGCCAGACTGGAACCAGATGAGATACAGCTAAAGCTGGACTGGAATCAGATTAGATGAATCTAAAGCCACACTGGAACCAGAGAAGATGCAGCTGAAGCTTGACTGGTACCAGATGAGATGCAGCTTAAACCAGACTGGAACCAAAGAAGATGCAGCTAAAGCCAGACTGGAACCAGAGAAGATGCAGCTAAAGCCGGACTGGAACCCGAGTAGATGCAGCTTCAGCTGGTCTAGAACCAGATGAGATGCAGCTAAAGCCAGACTAGAACCAGAGAAGATGCAGCTAAAGCCACACTGGAACCAGAGAAGATGCAGCTAAAGCCAGACTGGAACCAGATGAGATGCAGCTAAAACTAGACTGGAACCAAAGAAGATGCAGCTAAAGCCGGACTTGAACCAGAGTAGCTGCAGCTAAAGCTGGACTGGAACCAGAGAAGATGCAGCTAAAGCCAGACTGGAACCAGAGAAGATGCAGCTAAAGCCAAGCTGGAACCAGAGAAGACGCAACTAAAGCCGGAATGGAATCGGAGGCTAGAAATGAACTAGAACCAGAGAAGATGCAGCTAAAGCCAGACTGGAACCAGAGAAGATGCAGATAAAGCCAAACTGGAATCGGAAGCTAGAACTGAACTAGAACCAGAGAAGATTCAGCTAAAGCCAGACTGGAACAATAAAAAATGAAGCTAAAGCCGGACTTGAACCAGAATAGCCGCAGCTAAAGCTGGACTGGAACAAGAGAAGATGCAGCTAAAGCCAGACTGGAACCAGAGAAGATGCAGCTAAAGCCAGACTGGAACCAGAGAAGATGCAGCTAAAGCCAGACTGGAACCAGAGAAGATGCAGCTAAAGCCAGACTGGAACCAGAGTAGATGCAGCTACAGCTGGTCTAGAACCAGATGAGATGCAGCTAAAGCCAGACTGGAACCAGAGAAGATGCAGCTAAAGCCGGACTGGAACTAGATGAGATGCAGCTACAGCTGGTCTAGAACCAGATGGGATGCAGCTAAAGCCAGACTGGAACCAGAAAAGATGCAGCTAAAGCCAGACTGGAATCAGAGGCTAGAACTGAACTAGAACCAGAGAAGATGCAGCTAAAGCCAGACTGGAACCAGAGAAGATGCAGCTAAAGCTGGACTGGAACCAGATGAAATGCAGCTAAAACCAGACTGGAACCAAGCAAGATGCAGCTAAAGCCAGACTTGAGCCAGAGTCGCTGCACCTAAAGCTGGACTGGAACCAGAGAAGATGCAGCTGAAGCCAGACTGAAACCAGAGAAGATGCAGCTAAAGCCGGAATGGAATCGGAGGCTAGAAATTAACTAGAACCAGAGAAGATGCAGATAAAGCCAGACTGGAATCGGAGGCTAGAACTGAACTAGAACCAGAGAAGATTCAGCTAAAGCCAGACTGGAACCATAAAAGAGGAAGCTAAAGCCAGACTTGAACCAGAGGCGCTGCATCTAAAGCTGGACTGGAACCAGAGAAGATGCAGCTAAAGCCAGACTGGAACCAGATGAGATGCAGCTAAAGCTGGACTCGAATCAGATTAGATGAATCTAAAGCCACACTGGAACCAGAGAAGATGCAGCTGAAGCTGGACTGATACCAGATGAGATGCAGCTTAAACCAGACTGGAACCAAAGAAGATGCAGCTAAAGCTGGACTGGAACCAGAGAAGATGCAGCTAAAGCCGGACTGGAACCCGAGTAGATGCAGCTACAGCTGGTCTAGAACCAGATGAGATGCAGCTAAAGCCAGACTGGAACCAGAGAAGATGCAGCTAAAGCAAGACTGGAATCGGAGGCTAGAACTGAACTAGAACCAGAGAAGATGCAGCTAAAGCCAGACTGGAACCAGAGAAGATGCAGCTAAAGCCAGACTGGAACCAGATGAGATGCAGCTAAAACCAGACTGGAACCAAAGAAGATGCAGCTAAAGCCGGACTTGAACCAGAGTAGCTGCAGCTAAAGCTGGACTGGAACCAGAGAAGATGCAGCTAAAGCCAGACTGGAACCAGAGAAGATGCAGCTAAAGCCAGGCTGGAACCAGAGAAGACCCAACTAAAGCCGGAATGGAATCGGAGGCTAGAAATGAACTAGAACCAGAGAAGATGCAGCTAAAGCCAGACTGGAACCAGAGAAGATGCAGCTAAAGCCGGAGTAGATGCAGCTACAGCTGGTCTAGAACCAGATGAGATGCAGCTAAAGCCAGACTGGAACCAGAGAAGATGCAGCTAAAGCCAGACTGGAACCAGAGAAGATGCAGCTAAAACCAGGCTGGAACCAGAGAAGATGCAACTAAAGCCGGAATGGAATCGGAGGCTAGAAATGAACTAGAACCAGAGAAGATGCAGCTAAAGCCAGACTGGAACCAGAGAAGAGGCCGATAAAGCCAGACTGGAATCGGAGGCTAGAACTGAACTAGAACCAGAGAAGATTCAGCTAAAGCCAGACTGGAACCATAAAAGATGCAGCTAAAGCCAGACTTGAACCAGAGTAGCTGCAGCTAAAGCTGGACTGTAACAAGAGAAGATGCAGCTAAAGCCAGATTGGAACCAGAGAAGATGCAGCTAAAGCCGGACTGGAACTAGATGATATGCAGCTACAGCTGGTCTAGAACCAGATGGGATGCAGCTAAAGCCAGACTTGAACCAGAAAAGATGCAGCTAATGCCAGACTGGAATCAGAGGCTAGAACTGAACTAGAACCAGAGAAGATGCAGCTAAAGCCAGACTGGAACCAGAGAAGATGCAGCTAAAGCTGGACTGGAACCAGATGAAATGCAGCTAAAACCAGACTAGAACCAAGCAAGATGCAGCTAAAGCCAGACTTGAGCCAGAGTCGCTGCACCTAAAGCTGGACTGGAACCAGAGAAGATGCAGCTGAAGCCAGACTGAAACCAGAGAAGATGCAGCTAAAGCCGGAATGGAATCGGAGGCTAGAAATGAACTAGAACCAGAGAAGATGCAGCTAAAGCCAGACTGGAACCAGAGAAGATGCAGATAAAGCCAGACTGGAATCGGAGGCTAGAACTGAACTAGAACCAGAGAAGATTCAGCTAAAGCCAGACTGGAACCATAAAAGGTGCAGCTAAAGCCGGACTTGAACCAGAGTCGCCGCATCTAAAGCTGGACTGGAACCAGAGAAGATGCAGCTAAAGCCAGACTGATACCAGAGAAGATGCAGCTAAAGCCAGATTGGAACCAAAGTAGCTGCAGCTAAAGCTGGACTGGAACAAGATGAGATGCAGCTAAAGCCAGACTGGAACCAGAGAAGATGCAGCTAAATCCAGACTGGAATCAGAGGCTAGAACTGAACTAGAACCAGAGAAGATGCAGCTAAAGCCAGACTGGAACCAGAGAAGATGCAGCTAAAGCTGGACTGGAACCAGATGACATGCAGCTAAAGCCAGACTGGAACCAAATGAGATGCAGCTAAAGCCAGAATAAAACGAGAAGATAAAGCTAAAGCCAGACTGGAACCATAGAAGATGCAGCTAAAGCCACACTGGAACCATAGAAGATGCAGCTAAAGCCAGACTGGAACCACAGTAGCCGCAGCTAAAGCCGGACTGGAACCAGAGAAGATGCAGCTAAAGCTGGACTGGAATCAGATTAGATGAATCTAAAGCCACACTGGAACCAGAGAAGATGCAGCTGAAGCTGGACTGGTACCAGATGAGATGCAGCTTAAACCAGACTGGAACCAAAGAAGATGCAGCTAAAGCCAGACTGGAACCAGAGAAGATGCAGCTAAAGCCGGACTGGAACCCGAGTAGATGCTGCTACAGCTGGTCTAGAACCAGATGAGATGCAGCTAAAGCCAGACTAGAACCAGAGAAGATGCAGCTAAAGCCACACTGGAACCAGAGAAGATGCAGCTAAAGCCAGACTGGAACCAGATGAGATGCAGCTAAAACCAGACTGGAACCAAAGAAGATGCAGCTAAAGCCGGACTTGAACCAGAGTAGCTGCAGCTAAAGCTGGACTGGAACCAGAGAAGATGCAGCTAAAGCCAGACTGGAACTAGAGAAGATGCAGCTAAAGCCAGGCTGGAACCAGAGAAGACGCAACTAAAGCCGGAATGGAATTGGAGGCTAGAAATGAACTAGAACCAGAGAAGATGCAGCTAAAGCCAGACTGGAACCAGAGAAGACGCAACTAAAGCCGGAATGGAATCGGAAGCTAGAACTGAACTAGAACCAGAGAAGATTCAGCTAAAGCCAGACTGGAACCATAAAAGATGAAGCTAAAGTCGGACTTGAACCAGAATAGCCGCAGCTAAAGCTGGACTGGAACAAGAGAAGATGCAGCTAAAGCCAGACTGGAATCAGAGAAGATGCAGCTAAAGCCAGACTGGAACCAGAGTAGATGCAGCTACAGCTGGTCTAGAACCAGATGAGATGCAGCTAAAGCCAGTCTGGAACCAGAGAAGATGCAGCTAAAGCCAGACTAGAACCAGAGAAGATGCAGCTAAAGCCACACTGGAACCAGAGAAGATGCAGCTAAAGCCAGACTGGAACCAGATGAGATGCAGCTAAAACCAGACTGGAACCAAAGAAGATGCGTCTAATGCCGGACTTGAACCAGAGTAGCTGCAGCTAAAGCTGGACTGGAACCAGAGAAGATGCAGCTAAAGCCAGACTGGAACCAGAGAAGATGCAGCTAAAACCAGGCTGGAACCAGAAAAGATGCAACTAAAGCCGGAATGGAATCGGAGGCTAGAAATGAACTAGAACCAGAGAAGATGCAGCTAAAGCCAGACTGGAACCAGAGAAGATGCAGATAAAGCCAGACTGGAATCGGAGGCTAGAACTGAACTAGAACCAGAGAAGATTCAGCTAAAGCCAGACTGGAACCATAAAAGATGCAGCTAAAGCCGGACTTGAACCAGAGTAGCTGCAGCTAAAGCTGGACTGTAACAAGAGAAGATGCAGCTAAAGCCAGACTGGAACCAGAGAAGATGCAGCTAAAGCCGGACTAGAACTAGATGAGATGCAGCTACAGCTGGTCTAGAACCAGATGGGATGCAGCTAAAGCCAGACTGGAACCAGAAAATATGCAGCTAAAGCCAGACTGGAATCAGAGGCTAGAACTGAACTAGAACCAGAGAAGATGCAGCTAAAGCCAGACTGGAACCAGAGAAGATGCAGCTAAAGCTGGACTGGAACCAGATGAAATGCAGCTAAAACCAGACTGGAACCAAGCAAGATGCAGCTAAAGCCAGACTTGAGCCAGAGTCGCTGCACCTAAAGCTGTACTGGAACCAGAGAAGATGCAGCTAAAGCCGGAATGGAATCGGAGGCTAGAAATTAACTAGTACTAGAGAAGATGCAGCTAAAGCCAGACTGGAACCAGAGAAGATGCAGGTAAAGCCAGACTGGAATCGGAGGCTAGAACTGAACTAGAACCAGAGAAGATTCAGCTAAAGCCAGACTGGAGCCATAAAAGGTGCAGCTAAAGCCGGACTTGAACCAGAGTCGCTGCATCTAAAGCTGGACTGGAACCAGAGAAGATGCAGCTAAAGCCAGACTGGAACCAGATGAGATGCAGCTAAAGCTGGACTGGAATCAGATTAGATGAATCTAAAGCCACACTGGAACCAGAGAAGATGCAGCTGAAGCTGGACTGATACCAGATGAGATGCAGCTTAAACCAGACTGGAACCAAAGAAGATGCAGCTAAAGCCAGACTGGAACCAGAGAAGATGCAGCTAAAGCCGGACTGGAACCCGAGTAGATGCAGCTACAGCTGGTCTAGAACCAGATGAGATGCAGCTAAAGCCAGACTGGAACCAGAGAAGATGCAGCTAAAGCCAGACTGGAATCGGAGGCTAGAACTGAACTAGAACCAGAGAAGATGCAGCTAAAGCCAGACTAGAACCAGAGAAGATGCAGCTAAAGCCAGACTGGAACCAGATGAGATGCAGCTAAAACCAGACTGGAACCAAAGAAGATGCAGCTAAAGCCGGACTTGAACCAGAGTAGCTGCAGCTAAAGCTGGACTGGAACCAGAGAAGATGCAGCTAAAGCCAGACTAGAACCAGAGAAGATGCAGCTAAAGCCAGGCTGGAACCAGAGAAGACGCAACTAAAGCCGGAATGGAATCGGAGGCTAGAAATGAACTAGAACCAGAGAAGATGCAGCTAAAGCCAGACTGGAACCAGAGAAGATGCAGATAAAGCCAGACTGGAATCGGAAGCTAGAACTGAACTAGAACCAGAGAAGATTCAGCTAAAGCCAGACTGGAACCATAAAAGATGCAGCTAAAGCCGGACTTGAACCAGAGTAGCTGCAGCTAAAACTGGACTGGAACCAGAGAAGATGCAGCTAAAGCCAGACTGGAACCAGAGAAGATGGAAAATGGCCGCCGCGGCACTGAAGGGGTTAACCATTAACAGGACAATGGGCGCTTGACGCCATATTCAAAATGTATAGGGCGCTAGGCACCAGGTGTTTATTAATGTTTAAAATCTGTATTTCATGATGTGCCGCGGTCCCGGACCCCTCTGGCGACCGTGGCAGTGAGGGCAGCCCCCGGCGCGCTGAGCAGAGTGTGCGCGCCGGGGGAGAGGTGAACCGCTGCAGCCGGGAAATCAGCTCCCGCTGCAGCGATCGGAGTGCGCCGCTGACCGCCAGGGTCCGGGAGCTCTGCTCCCGGCAACGGCAGCGGTGAGCACAGACCCCCGGCGCACTGAGCTGTGTGCGCGCCGGGGGGAGAAGGGAGAGCCGCTGCGGCTGGGAGCTCGGCTCCCGCTGCAGCGCGCTCTGGGGGGTTGCCTGTGCTGAGGGACGGGAGCTCTGCTCCTGGCGCCTCAGCACACTGGAGGCGGCCAAGGGGGGTGCGTCGCAGCCCGGCTCCCTGCCGGACGCTGCGGCGAGGGCACCAGATCTCAGCGCCGCATACAGGGGACCGGGCTAGCCGGCCCCCTGCGCGGCGAGGCCACCAGAGTGCACCGCTCATGGGGGACCGGGCTAGCCGGCTCCCTAGCGGCGGGGGGATGATTAGGTTGGTAAGTGCTGGGGTCCGGGAGCTACGCTCCCGGCTGTCACAACTGAGGGCCTGAGCTGACGGGAGGCAGCCTCAGTTGTAGGGGCTGAGATGTACCGGAACCTGGGAGGTTGTATCAGACCCCTGGACATGTAAGTAACATGAATAATAACTGCCCGAAGGCGTGACCACGACAACTTGGATAAAAAGTCAATGATGTTTATTATGACAACTCCGCAACACAGCAGCAGTAAAAGAAAACGTAAAAGTCAGCAAAGAATAAATACAGTTCCTGGGTACTACAGGATGGCAGGAGCCACAGGGCACTGGTAGTGTGAGACAGTTCTTATAATCTTCTAGATGGAAAGTCCTTACCAGGCCCGACTGTAGCAATGGAGATAACCCAGGATTGTGCCAGCTGGTGTTCCAGGAAAAGCTGGGTTGCTGAAGATAAAACAGCTGCTGTGGATACTGGCTGGAACCAGACTGTTGTTAGCACGGAGTGAATACTGGCTGGAACCAGTTAAATAATAAATGAACTTGGGAGCGATGAAATATGAACTGAAATGTAGAACTTGAGAGCGGAGAAATAATAATACCGGTGGAGAGTGGTAAAGTGTAGAAAGGACACCGGCCCTTTAAGAGAAGCTGTACTCTGCTGGAAGCTGAGCTGGAAGCAGGTAATGCTGTAGCTGGAAACAGATGAATCCACAATGGATTGGAGAGTCAGGCTACACCGCAGGTGGAATGCTGGTGCGGGTCTCTATGGTGGAAGTCTTGAGACAGGAGCTGGAACCTGGAAGACAATCACAGGGGAGAGACAAACAGGAACTAGGTTTGACAACCAAAGCACTGACGCCTTCCTTGCTCAGGCACAGTGTATTTATACCTGCAGCAAGGAAGGGATTGGCTAGGCAATTATGCAGATTATCAATACTGAGAACAGATTGGTGGAAATGATCAGCTGACAGAATCCAAGATGGCTGCGCCCATGCAGACACTTGGAGGGAAGTTTGGTTTGTAATCCATGTGGTAATGAAAACAGTAATGGCGGCGCCGGCCACCGGAGACAGGAGGCGCCAGGCTGACAGATGCACATCCAACCACGCGGACACAGCGGAGGCCGCGGCTGACGTAATCACCACTCAGACACTCTGCATGCAGAAGTTCAGGGACGGCGGCGGAGGCCGCGGGAGACGCCATGCCAGGTGTAATATGGCGTTTACTGTGACAGCGTCCCAGAGTGACAGGAGAGGATACAGGAATGTACACATCAGGATAACAGATGGGATCCGGTCCTGGAGCGCTGAGCCAGCCTTAGGAGGCATCTGATGGGTAAGAAATGGCGTCCAGATACCCGGATCGTGACAGCACCCCCCCCTTTAGGAGTGGCCCCAGGACACTTCTTTGGCTTTTGAGGAAACTTGGAATGGAATCTCCGGACCAAGGCAGGAGCATGGACATCAGAAGCATTGGTCCATGAACGTTCCTCAGGACCATAACCCTTCCAGTCAATAAGATATTGTAGTTGACCGTAACGGTGACGTGAGTCCAGGATCTTGGCCACTTCATACTCAACGCCTCGTTGAGTTTGGACTTTCGGAGTTGGAGGAAGTGAGGAATGAAACCGATTCAAGATCAGCGGTTTCAACAGGGAAACATGGAATGTCCTGGGTATTTTTAAGAAGGGAGGCAACTGGAGTCTGTAAGCAACAGGATTGATGACTTGTTCAATCTTGAAAGGACCGATATAACGAGGTGCAAACTTCATACTGGGAACTCTTAACCTCAAATTCTTCGTGGATAACCATACCCGATCACCCACCTTGAGAGCAGGAACTGCTCGACGCTTCTTATCCGCGAACTTCTTGTACCTGAACGATGCCTTGAGCAGAGCTGATTGTACGCTCTTCCAGATGTTGGCAAACTGATGCAAGGTAATGTCCACTGCGGGAACAGAAGTTGCTGGAAGCAGTTGGAACTCAGGGACTTTAGGGTGGAATCCGAAGTTAGTGAAGAATGGTGTTGAAGCAGATGAAGAATGATACTGGTTGTTATGACAGAACTCGGCCCAGGGAAGTAATTGAACCCAGTCATCTTGAGAGGAGGACACATAGATGCGGAGGAAGGCCTCCAAGTCCTGATTCACCCTCTCAGTTTGACCATTGGTCTGAGGATGGTAAGCCGTGGAAAACTTTAGCTTGACTTGGAGGACTTGACATAAACTTCGCCAGAATTTGGCTGTGAATTGAACTCCTCGATCTGAGATGATTTCTTCAGGAAGACCGTGGAGTCGGAAGATCTCTTGTATGAATATTTGAGCCAACTTGGAAGCTGACGGAAGACCGGTGAGAGGAATGAAGTGTGCCATCTTGGTGAACCGGTCAACTACCACCCAGATGGTATTAAACTTGTTGCACATGGGCAAATCTGTAATAAAGTCCATCGACAAATGGGTCCATGGTCGACGGGGAACAGATAGTGGAACCAGTTGCCCCGCAGGCGACTGGCGGGATACTTTATGTTGAGCACACTTTGGGCAAGATGCAATAAACTCCAAAACGTCCTTTTTCAGAGTTGGCCACCAATAGGACCTAAAGATAAACTCCAGGGTTTTTTGGATACCTGTATGTCCGGCAAAGCGGGAAGCATGGGCCCAATGCATGAGCTTCTTCCTTAGTGTCGGCTTCACAAAACTTTTCCCTGATGGGGGCATAGAGTCCATCCCTACCGTGGAGAATGCCAACGGATTTATAATAGGATGCTTGTCTGAAGACTCTGACTCATTTTCTTGCTCCCATGAGCGGGAAAGGGCATCGGCCTTGCGATTCTGAGAGCCCGGACAGAACTGGAGTTTAAAGTCGAACCTGGAAAAGAAAAGTGCCCATCTGGCCTGACGAGGGTTGAGACATTGTGCGCCTTTCAGATATAAAAGGTTCTTGTGGTCTGTAAGTATGGTGATTGAATGAGAAGCTCCCTCCAACAGATACCTCCACTCTTCTAGAGCGAGCTTGATGGCTAGCAACTCCTGGTCGCCAATGGCATAGTTGCTCTCAGCTGGGGAGAACTTCCGGGAGAAGAAACTGCAAGGGTGTAAATGGCCATCTTTAGCCCTCTGAGATAACACCGCTCCTACTCCAACGGAGGAGGCATCCACCTCTAAGATGAAAGGTGAGTCGATGTCAGGCTGTTTCAGAACAGGCGCAGAGATGAACCTTTGTTTTAAAAGATGAAATGCTTGAATGGCTTCTTCAGACCACTTGGACGGGTTAGCACCCTTCTTAGTGAAAGCAGTAATAGGCGCCACAATGGTGGAAAAGTCTCGTATAAACTTTCGGTAATAGTTGGCGAACCCTAAGAACCTCTGGACCCCTTTGAGGGTTAAGGGTACCGGCCAATTTTGGATTGCTTGTAGTTTATCAGGATCCATCTCTAGTCCGGAACCGGACACAATGTACCCTAGAAACGGAATGGACTTGACTTCAA
Organism: Pseudophryne corroboree; assembly: GCF_028390025.1. Lineage (NCBI taxonomy): Eukaryota > Metazoa > Chordata > Amphibia > Anura > Myobatrachidae > Pseudophryne > Pseudophryne corroboree. The sequence continues at coordinate 1,049,412,211 of NC_086445.1, forward strand.
AGACGCATTTTTCTAATTTGCAATAGAGATGATTGACACGGAGACGGGACAGAACCTCTTTAACCCAAAAACGATGTTCCTCTAAATCGTTGGCAAAAATGAGGATATCGTCTAGATAGACCACGACATGACGGTATAGAATGTCTCTGAAGATCTCATTGACAAAATGCTGGAAGACAGCTGGAGCATTGCTCAATCCGAAGGGCATGACGAGGTACTCATAATGTCCGTCACGGGTGTTAAAGGCGGTCTTCCACTCGTCACCCTCACGGATCCGGATGAGATTGTATGCACCTCTCAAGTCCAGCTTTGTAAAGATGGTAGCTCCGCTAACTCTGTCAAAGAGCTCAGTAATCAGGGGTAAAGGATAACGGTTCTTGATGGTAATGTCGTTCAAACCTCTGTAGTCGATGCACGGCCGCAGACCACCATCTTTCTTTTTTACAAAAAAGAAGCCTGCGCCGGCTGGAGAAGAAGAAGGTCGAATGAACCCCTTTGCTAGGTTCTCTTTAATATATTCCTCCATAGAATGCGTCTCAGGCAGAGACAACGGATAAGTTCGGCCTCGAGGTGGAACCTTCCCTGGAACGAGATCAATCGGGCAGTCCCATTCTCTATGAGGAGGAAGGATATCAGCAGAAGCTTTACTGAACACATCCGTGAAATCTTGATATGGAGGAGGTGGAACATCAGACGACCTGGGGGAGGAAGAACAGACAGGCAATACTTTAAACAAACATGTCTCAGCACAGGAGGAACCCCATGCCAGAATTTGCGTAGTCGTCCAATCAATTGTAGGATTGTGAAGACGGAGCCATGGAAGGCCCAGGACCACGGGATGTGTGGCTCTTGGAATCACTAAAAAAGAAATAAGTTCGGAATGAAGAACTCCCACTCTCAGACGAACTGGTAGAGTCCTTAAAGAAATAACTGCATCAAAAATTTTGCTGCCATCCACGGCAGTTAAAGAAATGGACGAAGGAAGTCTCTCGGTGGGTAGGGACCACCGTTTAACATAGGCTTCGGTAATAAAGTTCCCAGCTGCTCCGGAATCAAGGAGGGCAATGACGTTCCGATAACGTTGAGCAACTTGAAGCGAGACTGGGAGATTACAATCTTGAGGAGATGGAGAGGAGATCATTACTCCTAGCCGGCCCTCTCCTTGGCGAGCTAGGATTTGGAGTTTCCCGGACGTTTGGGACAGGCATTAATGGTGTGAGACGGAGCTGCACAATAGAGACAGAGAGACTCGGAGAGACGTCTTCGGCGCTCAGCAGGAGTTAAACGGGAACGGCCAAGTTGCATGGGCTCATCTTTAGATGGTGACAGTTGACGAGGAGGAGGAGCAGAAGATTTTGGAGCAGATGATCTTCCACGCTCAGTTGCTCTCTCTCTGAAACGTAAATCAACTTTCGTGCAGAGTGAGATTAGCTCATCTAACTTAGAAGGTAAGTCTCTGGTAGCTAACTCATCTTTAATACGCTCAGATAAGCCATGCCAGAATGCAGCATACAGGGCCTCGTCGTTCCATGCCAGTTCGGATGCCAGGATCTGGAACTGTATCAGATATTGTCCTACAGAACGTGACCCCTGGCGTAAACGGAGAATCTCGGATGAAGTTGAGGTTACCCGGCCTGGCTCGTCGAAGATGCGCCTGAATGTTGACACGAAGGCAGTGTAGGAAGATAGCAGGGTGTCGGACCTCTCCCATAACGGTGATGCCCAATCAAGAGCTGAGCCACTGAGAAGAGAAATAATGTAGGCAATTTTTGTACGGTCACTGGGAAAATTGCCAGGTTGTAGCTCAAACTGAATCTCACACTGGTTGAGAAATCCCCTGCAGAATCTTGGAGATCCGTCAAATTTTGCTGGCGTTGGAAGATGAAGACGTGGAGCAGAAATGGGTAAGGTGGGTGGGGTTATAGCTGGAGTCACTGTGGTTGACGCACCAGACGCGCCTGGTCCACGGAGAGTTGTCTGAATCCCATCCAGCCGAGTAGAGAGATCCTGGAGACAGCGGATGATGTGGCCCTGTGCAGCCTCCTGATGTTCTAGTCGGGCTGCCAGTTCTTGCATCGGCCTGGCCGCTTGATCCTGGTCTCCGGCTGGATTCATTAGGTCAGTGCTTACTGTCACAACTGAGGGCCTGAGCTGACGGGAGGCAGCCTCAGTTGTAGGGGCTGAGATGTACCGGAACCTGGGAGGTTGTATCAGACCCCTGGACATGTAAGTAACATGAATAATAACTGCCCGAAGGCGTGACCACGACAACTTGGATAAAAAGTCAATGATGTTTATTATGACAACTCCGCAACACAGCAGCAGTAAAAGAAAACGTAAAAGTCAGCAAAGAATAAATACAGTTCCTGGGTACTACAGGATGGCAGGAGCCACAGGGCACTGGTAGTGTGAGATAGTTCTTATAATCTTCTAGATGGAAAGTCCTTACCAGGCCCGACTGTAGCAATGGAGATAACCCAGGATTGTGCCAGCTGGTGTTCCAGGAAAAGCTGGGTTGCTGAAGATAAAACGGCTGCTGTGGATACTGGCTGGAACCAGACTGTTGTTAGCACGGAGTGAATACTGGCTGGAACCAGTTAAATAATAAATGAACTTGGGAGCGATGAAATATGAACTGAAATGTAGAACTTGAGAGCGGAGAAATAATAATACCGGTGGAGAGTGGTAAAGTGTAGAAAGGACACCGGCCCTTTAAGAGAAGCTGTACTCTGCTGGAAGCTGAGCTGGAAGCAGGTAATGCTGTAGCTGGAAACAGATGAATCCACAATGGATTGGAGAGTCAGGCTACACCGCAGGTGGAATGCTGGTGCGGGTCTCTATGGTGGAAGTCTTGAGACAGGAGCTGGAACCTGGAAGACAATCACAGGGGAGAGACAAACAGGAACTAGGTTTGACAACCAAAGCACTGACGCCTTCCTTGCTCAGGCACAGTGTATTTATACCTGCAGCAAGGAAGGGATTGGCTAGGCAATTATGCAGATTATCAATACTGAGAACAGATTGGTGGAAATGATCAGCTGACAGAATCCAAGATGGCTGCGCCCATGCAGACACTTGGAGGGAAGTTTGGTTTGTAATCCATGTGGTAATGAAAACAGTAATGGCGGCGCCGGCCACCGGAGACAGGAGGCGCCAGGCTGACAGATGCACATCCAACCACGCGGACACAGCGGAGGCCGCGGCTGACGTAATCGCCACTCAGACACTCTGCATGCAGAAGTTCAGGGACGGCGGCGGAGGCCGCGGGAGACGCCATGCCAGGTGTAATATGGCGTTTACTGTGACAGCGTCCCAGAGTGACAGGAGAGGATACAGGAATGTACACATCAGGATAACAGATGGGATCCGGTCCTGGAGCGCTGAGCCAGCCTTAGGAGGCATCTGATGGGTAAGAAATGGCGTCCAGATACCCGGATCGTGACACCGGCACCTCAGCGCTGCAACAGAGACAAAGCCACAGCGGCCGGGACAAGTGTCCCAGGCCGCCGGGCTTCGGATCAGGGGGGTGCGCCGCTCCGTGCGGCGAGGCCACAAAGTGAGTGCCCCACTGGGGGGACAGGGAGTGCCAGCTCCCTGGACCCCAGTGGCAGGCAGATAGGCTGGAGGATGGGGGAAGCCAGCCCCATACCTCCAGCACAGACAGAGTCCTAGCAGCCAGGCTGCAGGACTAGGGGACAGTATGTAGAAAAACAAAGACATTGTTTTAAATGTAATAACATATACAGTGCCTGGATATGTAGAGCCTGTGCAGAACACAGGCTCAGTGTATATTTAAAGGGGAATGTACAGTGTGTTTTGAATGAAATGTATTTAAAGGTAAATTGCACTTACATGGTTGTGTGTCCCAGGAGGGGGGAATCCATGGCTGTGCAGGCTGATGGATTCTCCCAGACCTTTTCCCCAAAAACGGAATACTTTTCCATCCAGCCTCACACTTGAAAGGGGCATTGGGAGAGAGAGAAGAAGCTCAGCTTTGAAACAAGCTGAGTGGTTTTCCGGAGCTCCATGGAGATCACCTGTAGTGGCCTGGAAACCTGGGCCGGGGAGCTAGGCTGCCCAGCTCTGGAGCCCAAATCCAGGCTGCAGGCAGTGGGCTAGGTCCCGGGCAGGTTTCTGGAAGTCAGTTTTAGGAGGGAAAACTTCCCCCAGCCTAGACTGAACGGCACCGGGGTGTATCCTGATCCTCCAGGATGGGACAGTCATAGGAGAGTGACCACTCCCCACTGTCCATAGAGAACAATGTTAGCTGTGCATGTGACCAAGGCATGCACAGCTCATGGGTAAACATTGATTGGTTGTACACCACAGGGCGGGCTTTCCCCCTGTGGTAATGTGAATTGGAGTAGGATAAAAGGAGGGCAGTTGGCCCATGGAAATTGTATTGTACCATCTTTATTCTGCTGAAACATCTGATTGTATGCTGTTGCCCCTAGCAATAGGGAGGAGCCTTTTTAAAGGTTATTATTGAGCAAATAAACATCATTGCCTCAAGAAGATTGCTTCATCTTGTGACCTATAGGGTTATGCCAAACCTAGCCCTGTCCTCCGGATGTCCAGGGAAGCACCTAACGTCTCCAAGTTCCGCCTTCCGCCAGCTACCGGTAGAGGCCTAGCAAGTGGCTAGTGGGGATTCGTCAACACCACACAGGTGTGGTAAGGCAGTGCGTCGGCACATACAGAGCAGAACCGTGGTTCCAAACGCCACGGCAGGTTAGGAGTTTGGTGGTGGCAGCATAAACCCGCCCACAGCGCAGTGGGTGGAGTCAGTAACAGGCGGTTACTGACGGTAAGCGGGAATCCCCTATGTGGTCAGGTCTCGTGTGACTTGACCTTCCATTCTTTGCACAGCCGACGGGACGCGAAAGCGGCGAGTGCTTTCGTACGGGACCGTCCTGTCACAGAAATTGGTGGCATAGCGGTGGGATAATCCCAGGTGGCTTTTCATCACCCGATTGGAGAAGCCGAGTTACTCAGGAGAGGAGTAACTGCAGCGCAGGAGAACGCACAAGATGGCGGAATTCAGCGGAATGTCCAAGGATGATCTGGAGATCGTGTGCCAGGAGAAGGGTGTGGATATCTCTTTCAACGCGTCCAGAAGCGTCATGAAGGCGGCGCTCATGAGCGTGGAGGAGTCCCATCGGGCGGAGGTGGAAAGCACTGACGGCGTCAGCATCACAGAGGACGGCCCAACAGTGGACCTTCGTAAGGAACCGGTGAGACCCACAAGCCCCGCCCTCTCTCACAGCAGCAATGTTTCCCAGCAATCCCTAGCAGGGCCAGGATCCCAACGTCCCAGGGGGGGCGGCCCGGATACCCTTGCAGATCGGCTAGCGGAATTGGGGGAAAGGGCAACGGAGCAAGAGCGCTTGATCATCATCCAAATGTGGCGTGATGAGCGAGCACCACAGGCCGTGGTACCCCGGGAGCCGTTGTCAGCTGTTGTACACAGATCAGGATGTATTCAGTTTGCCAAGTTTGCAGACAGTGATGGGGACATTGATGGACATTTGCAAGTTTTTGAAAGGACTTGTAAACTACACGATCTACCCAAGTCGGAGTGGGTGAGACACCTTGTGCCCACTCTGCATGGAGAGGCCTTGGAGGCCTATCGAGGAGTGGCCACGGAGGACTGTGGGGACTACGACGAAGTCTCACGGGCCCTCCTCCAGCGATTCTTCATCACTCCAGAGTCTTACAGGAAGAAGTTCAGAGACTTGCCCAAGAATCCTAGCAGCACCCATAAGCAGTTCGCCAACCAGCTGCGGCAGTACGTGGTGAAGTGGGTAAAGGATTCGGAAGCCACTACATGGAACGCACTGATTGACCTGATCTGCAGGGAGCAGTTCTACCGCAGGTGCGCCCCAGAAGTGAAGGAGTGGGTGCTAGATCGGGAGCCACCCAGCTTAAAGATGGCTGCCCAGTTAGCAGACTAGTATGTGGCAATTTGGCCACAGGGCCAGAAGCGCTCAGCCAGCAGCCAGATCCAAAAGACTGTACCACCAAGGGGACACCCCTCTTCAACTCATCACCCCCAAAGACAAGCATCTTCCAACCCGGGTGCTCTTGGCCAGCAACCGCACCGCAGCGTCCCTGCAACTGATCAGAGATCATCGGTGCCACGACTGGAGAAGAAGTGCTACGGCTGTGGGAAAATCGGACATCTGAGGATGAACTATCCTGCATCCCAAGCACCCCAGACTCGTGCCCCAAATCCGAGTGCTGGAGCCCGGCTCGCTTGTTTGACGAGAGGAGATGAGCCTACAGAGACTGTTCCCCCTCCAGTCAGTCCGATGGAGTGTGGCGAGAGACAGGTGCACTCTGCGGAGAGAGTCACCTGCATGGCCAAGCAGCCCCTACACAACATGTGGAGGCACCTGCAGCCAGTCCACGTGGGACCCCTGCAGGGAGAAGGCCTAAGAGGCTCTGGGGCCTCAATCACTGTGGTGAGCCCCCACCTTATAGATCCTGCTGCAGTATTGCAGGGTCGCACTGCCAAGGTCACCCTGGCAGATGGAATGGAGAAAGCGGTTCCCATGGCAAGAGTCTACCTGGACTGGGGAGCTGGACCAGAGTTGCGAGAAGTTGCCGTCATGGATGGTCTCCCAACTGATGTGCTCCTAGGAAATGACCTGGGTGGTGGGATCATCACCACGTTTGCTGGCGCCATTCCCCGGAGTCAAGTTCCACAACCCCCGTTGACATCAGCTACTCCAGCACAGCCCAGCCCAGAGGAAAAGACTACAGCTGCTAGACAACTGCCAGCACAGCCAACCACAGCATCAACCAGCCCAGAGGAAAAGAATACAGCGACTAGATCGGCACATCGACCCCGCATGCCTTTTGCCTCTGGTATGCCTACGTCCCCTAGCAACGCAGAGGATGTCGGTTCTGTTTGATCCTGTGGGGGTGCCCAATGATGCTCCTGACACCAGTGGTTTCCCAACTCCAGCGGTGAGTATGAGAAACCACACTGACTTTTCCATGACTGACCCCTACCAGACTGACCCTAGTAGTCCCCACCTAGATCCCCCTGTAGAGTGTCCCAATTTAGGAGAGATTGAGGGCCACAGGCAGGAGTTTAGGGAGGCTCAACTCTCTGACCCATCCCCGAAAGGCATGAGGCGCCACTCTGGCAGCGGCCTTGACAGGGTTGGGGCGGGAAGTTTGACCTGGCGGGAAGGGTTAAGGTACAGGGTAGCCAGGAAAGTGGGAGGGGATAGACCAGATAGGGAATGTGTCCAACTGGTCCCCCCAGGGAACTTTCCTGCGCAACCGGTGTCGGTTGCCAGCGAAACCCCTTTGGACAGTAACCCTGAGATAGACCGTACCCTGAAGTGCCTGACACAGTGCTTACCCTGGTCTGGAATGTCGGATGACGCCCAGACCAACTGTAAGGCTGGTGCCATGTGTTGGCAGCTGGGGCACTCCAGCGGTTGTGTTGTCTCTGAACCTCTGCCCATAGGAGAACCTTTACAGCAAGTTGCTGTGGACATAGCAGGTCCCCTGCCTGTGCGGAGTAGATTGGGGAAGACACGCAGCCTCCCTGTAGTGGATGCCACACAGGATCCAGAGGCTGGTGGTCTGGCCGCCATCACTGTGGCACAGGTAGCGGATGAGGAGGAAGGAGTAGGCCTAGGTGACAGGGTACGTTTCCCGAGTCATAGGTCGACAGATGAGGATTGGAGGGCAGGTCTGACAGTTCGGGCAGACAGTTGCCAGATAGGTTTGACGGAGGTGCAGTGCCTGGGGCACCATGTGGGAGGAGACAGGGGTAGGCCCAAACCAGAGGGGGTGGAGGCAACCAGAGGCTGTCCCCGACCCACATCACCCAGACCGGTACTGACCTTAGAACCTGTAAGGCCCTACGGACACGTTGTCATTGACTTTAGTCCTGTAGTGAACCCCTTGACAGAGATGGCTAGGAAGGGCATTCCCAAGTCAGTGGACTTTGCACCCGCTTGCGAGTTGGCATTCCAGTCATTGAAGGAGGCTCAGGTACCCGCTCCAGTGCTGATGGCGCACATTTTTGACCAGGACTGTGTGTTACGAACTACTGCGCCACTACACGGACTGGGAGTAGTACCGAGCCAGAAAGAGCCATATGGGCAGGAGCACCCTGTGGCCTGTTTGAGCAGTATACTGCTATTGTGGGAGGTGGGGTATGCCACAATTGGGACACCGTGGGTGGCACTTGTTTGTAACCAGCCCCCCACGGTGGTGACTTACCACCCACCTGTTAGGTGGCTGCAACCTACCTTGGGGAAATTTGACAGACTTTTGTGGTGGAGCCTTGAACTTGGACTTCAGGTGGACTATTTGAACATTGTGCACCCACGAAGAGAGGCCCACTACACTAGGGATGAACTGTCTAGGCCGGAGCCTACACCCCCCAGGTAGCGTCCCCTTCACCCCAACGGAATGCGGGACCAGGACCCAAATCGTTGGGACATGGGTCCCTGGTTGACCCGCTTGAATGGGGGGGGGAGGAGTGTGGCGGAGAGGCCCCAGCCACGTGGAAAATGGCCGCCGTGGCACTGAAGGGGTTAACCCCTAGTGCCCGGCGCCATTAACAGGACAATGGGCGCTTGGCGCCATATTCAAAATGTATAGGGTGCTAGGCGCCAGGTGTTTATTAATGTTTAAAATCTGTATTTCATGATGTGCCGCAGTCCCGGACCCCTCCGGCGACCGCGGCAGTGAGGGCAGCCCCCGGCGCGCTGAGCAGAGTGTGCGCGCCTGTGGAGAGGTGAACCGCTGCAGCCGGGAGATCAGCTCCCGCTGCAGCGATCGGAGTGCGATGCTGACCGCCAGGGTCAGGGAGCTCTGCTCCCGGCAACGGCAGCGGTGAGCACAGACCCCCGGCGCACTGAGCTGTGTGCGCGCCGGGGGGAGAAGGGAGAGCCGCTGCGGCTGGGAGCTCGGCTCCCGCTGCAGCGCGCTCTGGGGGGTTGCCTGTGCTGGGGGACGGGAGCTCTGCTCCCGGCGCCTCAGCACACTGGAGGCGGCCAGCCGCGGCAGCCGGGACGAACGTCCCGGGCTGCTGGGCGGCAAGGGGGGTGCGTCGCAGCCCGGCTCCCTGCCGGACGCTGCGGCGAGGGCACCAGATCTCAGCGCCGCATACAGGGGACCGGACTAGCCGGCCCGCTGCGCGGCGAGGCCACCAGAGTGCGCCACTCATGGGGGACCGGGCTAGCCGGCTCCCTAGCGGCGGGGGGATGATTAGGTTGGTAAGTGCTGGGGTCCGGAAACTACGCTCCCGGCACCTCAGCGCTGCAACAGAGACAGAGCCACAGCGGCCGGGACAAGTGTCCCGGGCCGCCGGGCTTCGGATCAGGGGGGTGCGGCGTTCCGTGCGGCGAGGCCACAAAGTGAGTGCCCCACTGGGGGGACAGGGAGAGCCAGCTCCCTGGACCCCAGTGGCAGGCAGACAGGCTGGAGGATGGGGAAAACCAGCCCCATACCTCCAGCACAGACAGAGTCCTAGCAGCCAGGCTGCAGGACTAGGGGACAGTATGTAGAAAAACAAAGACATTGTTTTAAATGTAATAACATATACAGTGCCTGGGTATGTAGAGCCTGTGCAGAACACAGGCTCAGTGTATATTTAAAGGGGAATGTACAGTGTGTTTTAAATGAAATGTATTTAAAGGTAAATTGCACTTACTTTTTTTGTGTGTCCCAGGAGGGGGGAATCCATGGCTGTGCAGGCTGATGGATTCTCCCAGACCTTTTCCCCAAAAACGGAATACTTTCCCATCCAGCCTCACACTTGAAAGGGGCATTGGGAGAGAGAGAAGAAGCTCAGCTTTGAAACAAGCTGAGTGGTTTTCCGGAGCTCCATGGAGATCACCCGTAGTGGCCTGGAAACCTGGGCCGGGGAGCTAGGCTGCCCAGCTCTGGAGCCCAAATCCAGGCTGCAGGCAGTGGGCTAGGCCCCGGGCAGGTTTCTGGAAGTCAGTTTTAGGAGGGAAAACTTCCCCCAGCCTAGACTGAACGGCACCGGGGTGTATCCTGATCCTCCAGGATGGGACAGTCATAGGAGAGTGACCACTCCCCACTGTCCATAGAGAACAATGTTAGCTGTGCATGTGACCAAGGCATACACAGCTCATGGGTAAACATTGATTGGTTGTACACCACAGGGCGGGCTTACCCCCTGTGGTAATGTGTATTGGAGTAGGATAAAAGGAGGGCAGTTGGCCCATGGAAATTGTATTGTACCATCTTTATTCTGCTGAAACATCTGATTGTATGCTGTTGCCCCTAGCAATAGGGAGGAGCCTTTTTAAAGGTTATTATTGAGCAAATAAACATCATTGCCTCAAGAAGATTGCTTCATCTTGTGACCTATAGGGTTATGCCAAACCTAGCCCTGTCCTCCGGCTGTCCAGGGAAGCACCTAACGTCTCCAAGTTCCGCCTTCCGCCAGCTACCGGTAGAGGCCTAGCAAGTGGCTAGTGGGGATTCGTCAACAGCACACAGGTGTGGTAAGGCAGTGCGTCGGCACATACAGAGCAGAACCGAGGTTCCAAACACCACGGCAGGTTAGGAGTTTGGTGGTGGCAGCATAAACCCACCCACAGCGCAGTGGGTGGAGTCAGTAACAGGCAGTTACTGACGGTAAGCGGGAATCCCCTGTGTGGTCAGGCCTCGTGTGACTTGACCTTCCATTCTGTGCGCAGCCGACGGGACGCGAAAGCGACGAGTGCTTTCGTACGGGACCGTCCTGTCACAGGAACCATAAAAGATGCAGCTAAAGCCGGACTTGAACCAGAGTAGCTGCAGCTAAAGCTAGACTGGAACCAGAGAAGATGCAGCTAAAGCCAGACTGGAACCAGAGAAGATGCAGCTAAAGCCGGACTGGAACTAGATGAGATGCAGCTACAGCTGGTCTAGAACCAGATGGAATGCAGCTAAAGCCAGACTGGAACCAGAAAAGATGCAGCTAAAGCCAGACTGGAATCAGAGGCTAGAACTGAACTAGAACCAGAGAAGATGCAGCTAAAGCCAGTCTGGAACCAGAGAAGATGCAGCTAAAGCTGGACTGGAACCATATGAAATGCAGCTAAAACCAGACTGGAACCAAGCAAGATGCAGCTAAAGCCATACTTGAGCCAGAGTCGCTGCAGCTAAAGCTGGACTGGAACCAGAGAAGATGCAGCTAAACCCAGACTGAAACCAGAGAAGATGCAGCTAAAGCCAGACTGGAATAAGAGGCTAGAACAGAACTAGAACCAGAGAAGATGCAGCTAAAGCCAGACTGGAACCAGAGAAGATGCAGCTAAAGCTGGACTGGAACCATATGTAATGCAGCTAAAACCAGACTGGAACCAAACAAGATGCAGCTAAAGCCAGACTTGAGCCAGAGTTGCTGCATCTAAAGCTGGACTGGAACCAGAGAAGATGCAGCTAAAGCCAGACTGAAACCAGAGAAGATGCAGCTAAAGCCAGACTGGAAACAGAGTAGCTGCAGCTAAAGCTGAACTGGAACTAGATGAGATGCAGCTAAAGCCAGACTGGAACCAGAGAAGATGCAGCTAAATCCAGACTGAAATCAGAGGCTAGAACTGAACTAGAACCAGAGAAGATGCAGCTAAAGCCAGACTGGAACCAGAGAAGATGCAGCTAAAGCTGGACTGGAACCAGATGACATGCAGCTAAAGCCAGACTGGATCCAGAGAAGATGCAGCTAAAGCCAGACTGGAACCAAATGAGATGCAGCTACAGCTGGTCTAGAACCACATGAGATGCAGCTAAAGCCAGACTGGAACCAGAGAAGATGCAGCTAAAGCCGGACTTGAACCAGAGTAGCTACAGCTAAAGATAGACTGGTCCCAAAGAAGATGCAGCTAAATCCAGACTGGAACCAGAGAAGATGCAGATAAAGCCAGACTGGAACCAGAGTAGCTGCAGATAAAGCTGGACTGGAGCAAGATGAGATGCAGCTAAAGCCAGACTGGAACCAGAGAAGATGCAGCTAAAGCGTGACTGGAATCGGAGGCTAGAACTGAACTAGATCCAGAGAAGATGCAGCTAAAGCCAGACTGGAACCAGAAAAGATGCAGCAAAAGCTGGACTGGAACCAGATGAGATGCAGCTAAAGCCAGGCTGGAACCAAAGAAGTTGCAGCTAAAGCCGGACTTGAACCAGAGTAGCTGCAGCTAAAGCTGTACTGGAACCAGAGAAGATGCAGCTAAAGCCAGACTGGAACCAGATGAGATGCAGCTAAAGCCAGACTGGAACCAGATGAGATGAAGCTAAAACCGGACTGGAACCAGAGAAGATGCAGCTAAAGCCATACTGAAACCATAGTAGCTGCAGCTAAAGCCGGACTGGAACCAGATAAGATGCAGCTAAAGCCGGACTGGAACCAGAGTAGCTGCAGCTAAAGCCGGACTGGAACCAGAGAAGATGCAGCTAAAGCCAGACTGGAACCAGCGAAGATGTAGCTACAGCCAGACTGGATCCAGATAAGATGAATCTAAAGCTGGACTGGAACCAGAGAAGATGCAGCTGAATCCGGACTGGGACCAGATGAGATGCAGCTAAAGCCGGACTGGAACCAGAGAAGATACATCTAAAGCTGGACTGGAACCAGGGAAGATCCAGCTAAAGCCTGACTGGAAACAGATGAGATGCAGTTAAAGCCGGACTGGAACCAGAGAAGATGCAGCTAAAGCTTGACTGGAACCAGATGAAATGTAGCTAAAGCCAGACTAGAACCAGAGAAGATGCAGCTAAAGCCAGCCTGGAACCAGCGAAGATGTAGCTAAAGCCAGACTGGAACCAGATGAGATGAATCTAAAGCTGGACTGGAACCAGAGAAGATGCAGCTAAAGCTGAATTGGAACCAGAGAAGATGCATCTACAGCTGAATTGGAACCAGAGAAGATACAGCCAAAGCTGGACTGGAACTGGAGGCTAGAACTAGACTGGAACCAGAGAAGATGTAGCTAAAGCTGGACTTGAACCAGAGAAGATTCAGCTTGAACACGGGCTGGAAATAGAGCAGGCAGGACTCGAGTTACAGTACCAGACTGCAGAGGAACCGAGGCAGACTCAGAGACAGTGGTAGTGCACAAGTCCTATGTGGCAGGAGCACAGGTTGAGGCAGCAGATCGGAGACAGGAGATACACACTGGTGACTGAGCACACAGGAGTGGTGTTGTACATTGTTCTGACCAGGTGCCTGTAGCAGGTGCAGGTGTAAGCAGGGCGCTCTGGCAAGGGCTAGGTAGGAGAGGTCATGTGAGTGGACAGGCAGAGACTGGATACTGGTGCTCAGCTGATCCCAACCATCATGGCTGCACCCGTGGCATCTATCAATGCAGCGCCCTGACAAAGAATGCCCCACCTTGATAAAGCACAGCCGGACAGGGTAAGAATGACTACGTCCCGGAGTTATGGACATGTAACAGGTCCAGCCAGAAACATATGGGATAATGCAGGTGGTGTGCGGACATCTGTACTGATAGGAAATCTCCGATACCTCACTGCTCAGCTGACTATTTATCGAAGGCTATTAAGCTAGACACATCTACATATATAGGTTTACCATACTATCCCATTACAGGTTTACCATACTATCCCATTACAGGCTTACCATACTATCCCGTTACAGCTTTACCATACTATCCCTTTATACCGGGTCACTCATGAGTTACACAGGTTTTTCAGCTGCTTAAAACCAGGTGAAATGCAGGCTTGAAGTCAGCCAGCCGCAGAACCTGTGTAATCCATGAGTGTCCTGGTATAAAGGGATAGTATGGTAAGCCTATGTATATGGGGGGTCATTCCAAGTTGATCGCTCGCTAGCTACTTTTTGCAGCCGTGCGAATGCATAGTCACTGCCCACGGGGGAGTGTATTTTTGCTGTGCAAGTGTGCGAACGCATGTGCAACCGAGCGGTCCAAAAACATTTTGTGCAGTTTCTGAGTAGCTCTGGACTTACTCAGCCGCTGCGATCACTTCAGCCTGTCCGGGGCCGGAATTGACATCCGACACCCGCCCTGCAAACGCTTGGACACGATTGCACTTTTCCAACCACTCCCAGAAAATGGTCAGGTGACACCCAGAAACGCCCTCTTCCTGTCACTCTCCTTTTGATGGGCTGTGCGAATGGATTCTTCGTTAAATCCATCGCATAGCAACGATTCGCTTTGTACCCGAACGACGCGCCTGTGCATTGCAGTGTATATGCATGCGCAGTAGTGACCTGATCGCTGCGCTGCAAAAAACGTCAGCGTGCGATCAGGTCAGAATGACCCCCATGGTGCGGAGCATCTCAGCACAGAACTGGTCCCCTTAGTGACATCTGTGGGTTCTATAGTCCCAATTACAGCAACAAATCACAGGATTTTCATCATTTTACCATTACAGCGTCGTATCATGCAGCAACTTTCAGAAGCACGGGGATGTGCCATGGCGTTACGCCAGGTTCTGTCTTTATATCTGCAGTTACAATCACATGACACCAATACAGCGGCCTGGGAGATGGTTGTGGTTACAGCAGATGGAGGAGCCGGTTACTGGGACATCATGAGACCCCATGACGCAATATATACTCAGACATTTATTTCATCTATATATGTATTTCAGAAGCGGCTGCAGTCACCCCGCAGGCACCGCCGCCTACCCGCACCTCGCTCCCCGGCTGCAGCAGATGCCGTGGGCTGTGTGGGCGTCAGCTGCAGCCGGCTCCAGGGACAGACACCAGAGGTCAGTATTGACCTCTAGTGTCTGTGCGGCGCTGCTATGGGAGAGACGTCATGACGTCTCTCCCATAGAGATGAGCCGGCTGCCAGACGGAGCAGCAGCAGCAGCGGTCGGGAAGCAGGAGCGGGGCAGGGGTAAGTATTGTTTTTTTATTTTTGTGTGTGTGTGTTTGTAAGCGGCGAGAGGGGGCATAGTGACAAGGGGGCAAAGCAACAACTACTGGGGGCAAAGCAACAACTACTGGGGGCAAAGCAACAACTACTGGGGGCAAAGAAAGAGGGGGCACAACTACTGGGGACATAGAAAGAGGGGGCACAACTACTGGGGGCATAGAAAGAGGGGGCACAATTACTGGGGGCAAAGAAATGGGGCACAACTACTGGGGGCAAAGAAAGAGGGGGCACAACTACTGGGGGCATAGAAAGAGGGGGCACAACTACAGGGGGTAAAGAAACGGGGCACAACTACTGGGGGCAAAGCAACAGGGGTCACAACTACTGGGGGCAAAGAAAGAGGGGGCACAATTACTGGGGGCAAAGAAATGGGTCACAACTACTGGGGGCAAAGAAAGAGGGGGCACAATTACTGGGGGCAAAGAAATGGGGCACAACTACTGGGGGCAAAGAAAGAGGGGGCACAATTACTGGGGGCAAAGAAATGGGGCACAACTACTGGGGGCAAAGCAACAGGGGGCACAACTACTGGGGGCAAAGCAACAGGGGGCACAACTACTGGGGGCAAATCTACTGGGGGCATAGCTATAGGGGACACAACTACTGGGGCAAATCTACAGGGGGCATATCTACAGGGTGCATACCTACAGGGGGTATATCTACTGGGGGCATATCTACAGGGTGCATACCTACAGGGGGTATATCTACTGGGGGCACAGCTACAGGGGGCATATCTTCAGGGTGCATAGCTAAGGGGGCATATCTACTGGGGGCACAGCTACAGGGGGCATATCTACAGGGTGCATACCTACAGGGGGTATATCTACTGGGGGCACAGCTACAGGGGGTATATCTACTGGGGGCACAGCTACAGGGGGCATATCTTCAGGGTGCATAGCTAAGGGGGCATATCTACTGGGGGCACAGCTACAGGGGGCATATCTTCAGGGTGCATAGCTAAGGGGGCATATCTACTGGGGGCACAGCTACAGGGGGCATATCTACAGGGTGCATACCTACAGGGGGTATATCTACTGGGGGCACAGCTACAGGGGGCATATCTTCAGGGTGCATAGCTAAGGGGGAATATCTACTGGGGGCACAGCTACAGGGGGCATATCTTCAGGGTGCATAGCTACAGGGGGCATATCTACTGGGGGCACAGCTACAGAGGGCATATCTACTGGGGGCACAGCTACAGGGGGCATATCTACTGGGGGCACAGCTACAGGGGGCATATCTACTGGGGGCACAGCTACAGGGGTCATATCTACTGGGGGCACAGCTACAGGGGGCATATCTACAGGGTGCATAGCTACTGGGGGTACCCTTTTGGATTCTACTGGAGAAGGGGACATGAATTGCGGCGTGGGATGTAGGTAAGTATGTGTGAGTGTGTAAGTGTGCATGTATGTGTATTAAAGTTGTACTTTCATGGTGTGTGTCTTGTGTTTTTGTTTTTTTGTTGTTGTTGTAATGGAACTACAAGTACCAGCGGGCCCGTTAATTCCCAGCATGCTGGTACTTGTGGTTCTCCAAGTACCAGCTTGCGGGGAGGCTTGCTGGGACTTGTAGTTCCACAACAGAAAACAATATTCTTTTTTTACACTTTAAAAGGCTATCAGCCCCCCTTTAAAAGGCTTCACCCCTGGCCCTGGGTGCCTGAAGGGGGGGGGGCTTGATTTAAGGGGTCCCCACTCCCCCAGGGAACCCCCCGGCCGGTCTAAATACTGGGGAACCTCTGTGTAATTTTTCCAGAGTATTTTAACAATCAGGACCGGCTCAAAGAGCCCGGTGCTGGTTATGCTTAGGTGGGGGACCCCACGCATTTTGTTTTATTTTGAACACTTTCGTTACTGTACACAATGAAGCTCTGTAGGATCTCAGTGATGCAGTCGGCCTTTATTGTGTTAAATCCGACAGTGTTTTACTATTCTCTCCCGTAAAACACTGCCAGCAATACGAATTACACCGACATTGGTGAATTCGAATTGAAAAAACACGGTAGATTAGTAAATTACTGTGTTTTTTCTCAAAAAGTTGTATTCTCACACTGCCGATGTCAGCCCAGATTGATCTCGGCTGAAATCGGCAGAAATTAGATTCTTAGTAAATATACCCTTATGTGTCTACTTCTATTAGACTGTTACAAGAGGAGTTCCCCATGAGACGTTTGCCAGTGACACCAGTGATTTCTATGAGGCAGGAGCTCTGTACACGCTGCACATAGGGCAAACGATTACTATTGCTAAATCAAACCAGTACGGCATGGAAAAATAACACACAAAGCAAACAAAGGAACAAATAAATAATGTGTAAGCTCTTTGTAGGATAAGTCAGTAGCCCGGGCTGTGTTTGCAGCAATGCTTACCCCGCAGCTACCGCTGTATGAAGATGGCGGTAGACCATTGCAGTCTATACAAATGGAGCCAGCAGAGGGTTCCCACAGAAATGGCGCTCTGCATGTGCAGTAGTCCTTTCAGGGCCCGTGTCCGTGCAAGCGCTCATTGACACATTGGCCCCAGTACAAATGCATATTGCAATGCTGGGTGCTCATATCATGCCCAGATTTTATTAAATATGTGATTAATGATAAATAAGCCCCTATCTTCTCTGGTCTTTCCCTATCCTACCTCTAATATCCACAGTGGTTCAGCTGTTCTAGTCCCATCTCTGTTGTCATCCATTCAAGGTGTTACCTGCCTGGGAATAGGTGGGGTCAGTGATTAAGTATAGGAAGTTGTAGGAGAGGTCAGTAATGTAGGGCAGATGATAGAGGTGTCAGCATGGTAGTGCAGTAATGTAGTGCGAGGAGGTAGTGCAGAGTATAGGTGGTCATTGTGGTCTGGGAAGTGTGACAGCGGGTAATACACCTGTGCCTCTGCTGGGTGGTCTGGGAAGTGTGACAGTGGGTAATACACCTGTGCCTCTGCTGGGTGGTCTGGGAAGTGTGACAGCGGGTAATACACCTGTGCCTCTGCTGGGTGGTCTGGGAAATGTGACAGTGGGTAATACACCTGTGCAGCTGCTGGGTGGTCTGGGAAGTGTGACAGTTGGTAATACACCTGTGCCTCTGCTGGATGGTCTGGGAAATGTGACAGCGGGTAATACACCTGTGCAGCTGCTGGGTGGTCTGGGAAGTGTGACAGTGGGTAATACACCTGTGCAGCTGCTGGGTGGTCTGGGAAGTGTGACAGTGGGTAATACACCTGTGCAGCTGCTGGATGGTCTGGGAAGTGTGACAGTGGGTAATACACCTGTGCAGCTGGTGGATGGTCTGGGAAGTGTGACAGTGGGTAATACACCTGTGCAGCTGCTGGATGGTCTGGGAAGTGTGACAGTGGGTAATACACCTGTGCACCTGCTGGGTGGTCTGGGAAGTGTGACAGTGGGTAATACACCTGTGCAGCTGCTGGGTGGTCTAAGAAATGTGACAGCGGGTAATACACCTGTGCACCTGCTGGATGGTCTGGGAAATGTGACAGTGGGTAATACACCTGTGCCTCTGCTGGGTGGTCTGGGAAGTGTGACAGCGGGTAATACACCTGTGCCTCTGCTGGATGGTCTGGGAAGTGTGACAGCGGGTAATACACCTGTGCCTCTGCTGGGTGGTCTGGGAAGTGTGACAGTGGGTAATACACCTGTGCCTCTGCTGGGTGGTCTGGGAAGTGTGACAGTGGGTAATACACCTGTGCAGCTGCTGGGTGGTCTGGGAAATGTGACAGTGGGTAATACACCTGTGCACCTGCTGGGTGGTCTGGGAAGTGTGACAGTGGGTAATACACCTGTGCAGCTGCTGGGTGGTCTGGGAAATGTGACAGTGGGTAATACACCTGTGCCTCTGCTGGGTGGTGTGGGAAGTGTGACAGCGGGTAATACACCTGTGCAGCTGCTGGGTGGTCTGGGAAATGTGACAGTGGGTAATACACCTGTGCAGCTGCTGGGTGGTCTGGGAAATGTGACAGTGGGTAATACACCTGTGCCTCTGCTGGGTGGTCTGGGAAATGTGACAGTGGGTAATACACCTGTGCCTCTGCTGGGTAGTCTGGGAAGTGTGACAGCGGGTAATACACCTGTGCCTCTGCTGGGTGGTCTGGGAAGTGTGACAGTGGGTAATACACCTGTGCAGCTGCTGGGTGGTCTGGGAAATGTGACAGTGGGTAATACACCTGTGCACCTGCTGGATGGTCTGGGAAGTGTGACAGAGGGTAATACACCTGTGCTCCTGCTGGGTGGTCTGGGAAGTTTGACAGTGGGTAATACACCTGTGCCTTTGCTGGGTGGTCTGGGAAGTGTGACAGTGGGTAATACACCTGTGCAACTGCTGGATGGTCTGGGAAGTGTGACAGCGGGTAATACACCTGTGCCTCTGCTGGGTGGTCTGGGAAGTGTGACAGTGGGTAATACACCTGTGCCTCTGCTGGGTGGTCTGGGAAGTGTGACAGTGGGTAATACACCTGTGCAGCTGCTGGGTGGTCTGGGAAGTGTGACAGTGGGTAATACACCTGTGCACCTGCTGGATGGTCTGGGAAATGTGACAGTGGGTAATACACCTGTGCCTTTGCTGGGTGGTCTGGGAAATGTGACAGTGGGTAATACACATGTGCCTCTGCTGGGTGGTCTGGGAAGTGTGACAGTGGGTAATACACCTGTGCAGCTGCTGGGTGGTCTGGGAAGTGTGACAGTGGGTAATACACCTGTGCAGCTGCTGGATGGTCTGGGAAGTGTGACAGTGGGTAATACACCTGTGCAGCTGGTGGATGGTCTGGGAAGTGTGACAGTGGGTAATACACCTGTGCAGCTGGTGGATGGTCTGGGAAGTGTGACAGTGGGTAATACACCTGTGCAGCTGGTGGATGGTCTGGGAAGTGTGACAGTGGGTAATACACCTGTGCAGCTGCTGGATGGTCTGGGAAGTGTGACAGTGGGTAATACACCTGTGCAGCTGGTGGATGGTCTGGGAAGTGTGACAGTGGGTAATACACCTGTGCAGCTGTTGGGTGGTCTGGGAAATGTGACAGTTAGTAACACACCTGTGCACCTGCTGGTTGGTCTAGGATAAGGTATAATAAAATGTCAGTGTATCATATATAATATATAATCTATCATCTCATATAGTATATAGTACTATACCTTTACAGGAATATAGGCTGTAGGATCTCACAGTAATCTCCGCACTTTACCATATCTTCCTTATAATCTGCCCTGTTCTCACTTCACACAGTGTCGTTCTTGTAATAAAATGACCAGGAATCGACATTTTAATGGACGGATTTTACAGTCAGACCCACAGGACAACCAGGATCCAGGATAAATGCATTGAAAAGAGGCAGATCCATATTGTTACATTCCTGATGCTCAGAACTAGAGAGATGTTGCGTAGTGAGTCCAGAGCACCAGGACGTGACGCTGAAATAAGGGATGGTACGGCAATAGCCCCTAGCACCCTACCTCCGTTGTTTTACCCGTGTGGTCAGTTCACGCCTGAGTGACTATGGTTTCTTGGGCTCACGGCAGCCGCGTTTGAAGGGAGGATTAGGTCTGCCCAACTCCGATGCCCCCAGGTCTTAGAGTGAGACAAGGCGTGAGCAGAGACAGGATAATAACAAGGGGACCTCTAACTAAGGCAAACAGAAAGCTAGGGGCTACTAACTGCCCTAAAACTAAATATATGTGCGGCACGCCGCCAAAGGAAAAGAACAACAAAAGACACCACTGTCCACACCCCCACATGGCACCGCCGTGTACCGGGGAGGACAGTGAAAAGCGGAAACCTCCGCAAAAACCACCAATACAAAATTAACACAAGGACTTAAGCGGCCTAGGCCGCAACCAGCGGCAGAATCCGCTACTCACGAAACCGGGAGAGAACCCCAACAAGCGAGAAAACCCAAATGACTGCAACAGGTTCACTTGGACAGGAAGGATTCCCAGGACCGGCTTCAGAACTCCAGGACTCAGGAGCGCAGGGAGCAGGATCGACCAGATACAGCTAAATCAGGAACAGACGTAGCAAGGCAGGAACAGCATACAGGAAGCTATCACCGGCGAGGCTGCAGTGTGCTGGCTCCCATAAAAAAAATTTTTTTCTCGGCAGGCAGCCTTCTTAAGGGCAAGGTGCACCTTTTTCCAAATCATTCTGAGACGGGAAGTTAAGGTCAACGAGGAGACTGGAGAATGAGGGTAAAAAGAATTGGCTCTAGGATGAAAGCCCAAGACCGAAAAGAATGGGGACTCCTTGGTGGAAGAATGACAAGAGTTATTATAGGCAAACTTGGCCAAAGGAAGAAATTCAGACCAATCATTCTGAATTTTGGCCGAATATAGCCGTAAATACTGTTTTAACGACTGATTAACACGTTCAGTTTGTCCGTTGGACTGTGGATTGTACCCAGATGTTAAAGAGAGTTTCATATTTAATGAGGCACAAAAACGTTTCCAGAAACGGGCGATGAATTGCGGTCCCCGATCAGAGACAATATCCCTGGGTAAACCATGGAGCCCGAACACATGGCGGAGAAACAAAACTGCCAACCCTTGAGCAGAGGGTAATCGGGGGAGAGCAATGAAGTGGGCCATCTTACTAAAACGGTCTACTACCACCCAAATGACTCGAAACTAGAGATGAGCGGATTCGGTTTTACTCGGTTTTACTCGGTTCTCAAAACCGAATCTTATTGGCTCACGGATGTCACGTGTTTTGGATAGCCAATAAGATTCGGTTTTGAGAACCGAGTAAAACCGAGTAAAACCGAATCCGCTCATCTCTACGAAACCCAGCTGAAAGAGGAAGGTCCACCACGAAATCCATGGATATATGTGACCATGGCCTGAGAGGAACGGCTAGATGCATGAGTTGCCCGACCGGCAACGATCGAGATACCTTGTACTGAGCACAAACCTGACAGGAACGGACAAATTCCCTTACATCTTTAGAAAGATTAGGCCACCACACTGAGCGAGAGATTAACTCCAAGGTCTTAGTGATACCCGGATGACCAGAAATCTTATTATCATGAAACTCAGCTAGAACAGTGCCCCTCAGAAATTCAGGGACGAAGAGACGATCTGCAGGAGTGACTTTGGGAGCCTGCTGCTGAAGCTGGACTAGCTGTGTAAATAAATCCTGTGTGAGGCCAGCCCGGATGACAGACGACGGGACTATGGGGGTAGTAGCCGGGTGGTTATTGTGAACCGGAAGAAAACAACGTGACAGGGCATCGG
The DNA here is from genome assembly GCF_028390025.1 of Pseudophryne corroboree. Lineage (NCBI taxonomy): Eukaryota > Metazoa > Chordata > Amphibia > Anura > Myobatrachidae > Pseudophryne > Pseudophryne corroboree. Next base: position 1,049,434,344 of record NC_086445.1, read on the forward strand.
CTTTTGTATTCTTGGAACCGGGCCTGAAGGTGATTATAAACCTGAAACGAGTAAAAAACAGCGCCCAACGTGCCTGTCGAGCATTAAGCTGTTTAGCTGACTCAATATACTGCAGGTTCTTGTGGTCAGTAAACACCGTAATGGTATGCCTTGCTCCTTCCAACCAGTGCCTCCACTCCTCGAAAGCCAATTTAACTGCCAACAATTCTCGATTACTAACATCATAGTTGGATTCTGCGGAGGAGAATTTTCTGGACATAAAGGCACATGGGTGTAATTCCTGAGACTCCAGGTCTTCCTGAGAAAGGATAGCCCCCACTCCAACCTCTGAGGCATCTACCTCGACAATAAAGGGGAGATCCGGGTTAGGGTGTCTGAGTACTGGAGTTGAGACAAAGGCCTGCTTTAAGGCCAGGAAGGCAGACTTGGCTTCAGGCGACCAATTGGAAGGGTCCGCTCCTTGTTTAGTCAATGCCACAATAGGAGCAACCAAATCTGAGAAGGTATGAATAAAACGCCTATAGTAATTTGCAAACCCTAAAAAGCACTGAATTGCTTTTAAGTTTGTGGGTTGTGCCCAATTTAGGATGGCCTGGAGTTTTTTTTGTTCCATGAAAAACCCCTTAGGAGAAATAATATACCCCAGGAAGGACACTTCTGTGATGTGGAAATCACATTTCTCCAGTTTGGCGTACAAATGATTTTCCCGTAACTTCTGAAGGACCAGTCGCACATGGGTAATATGTTGTTCCAAAGGCTCAGAGTAAATCAAAATGTCGTCTAAATAAACGACTACGAACTTTCCTAGAAAGTCGCGAAGGACGTCGTTAATGAGATCTTGAAATACAGCAGGAGCATTAGACAGCCCAAACGGCATCACCAGGTATTCATAATGTCCCGACTGTGTGCTGAAAGCCGTTTTCCACTCATCCCCAGATTTTATTCGGATGAGATTGTAAGCCCCTCTAAGATCGATCTTGGAAAAGATAACGGCAGTCCGGAGCTGATCAAATAGTACTGAAATCAGTGGCAAGGGGTAGGTGTTTTTAACAGAAATTTTATTCAGAGCCCGATAATCAATACATGGTCTGAGCGACCCATTTTTTTTCTCAACAAAAAAGAACCCTGCACTCAAGGGAGATTTCGAGGGCCTAATGAAGCCTTTTTTCAGGCTCTCCTGTACATAATCATTCATTGCCGTAGTTTCCGGCCCAGACAGGGCATATAGTCTCCCTTTAGGCAAAGAGGCACCGGGAACTAAGTCAATAGCGCAGTCATAGGACCGATGAGGGGGCAGAATATCCGCATTACCCTTGGAGAAAACATCGGCAAAGTCCTGATATTCCGAAGGAATAAGTTCTGGGGTGACTGCCGCAACCCGGACTGGACGGGAAATACATTCCTTAACACAAAAGGGACCCCATCGGGAAATCTCCCCAGACCGCCAATCTATGGTGGGATTATGAAAGGCAAGCCAGGGGTGACCCAACACTACGGGGACAGCCGGACAATGGGTAAGGTAAAATTCGATTTTCTCCGAATGTAGGGCCCCCACTGTCAATTGTACTGGAGGTGTGTGGTGAGTGATTACCCCATTAGAAAGCGGACCACCATCCAAACCGTGCATGGTGATACGTTTATCCAAAGGTATCTGTGGAATGCCCAAAGCCTGAGCCCAACCAAGATCCATGAAATTTCCCGCAGCTCCACTGTCGACAAAGGCCGACACCAACGAACTGAGACTACCAAAGGAAATTTTTACAGGAACTAATAAGGAATCATTAGAGGAGATCAACTGCAGACCCAAGTGAACCCCCTCACAATTCACTTGGTCAGAGCGTTTCCCTGCTTATTCGGGCAATTACGCGCGATATGTCCCTTGCCACCACAATACAAGCAAAGACCAGAATTTAGCCTTCTGGTTCTTTCCTCTGGGGACAGCCGGGAGAGACCCATTTGCATGGGCTCCTCGACGTCCTCAGGGAAAGTATACACACATGTACTAGGCCTGAAACTAGCTCCTCTTTCAGCCCTCCGCTCCCGGAGACGACGATCAATTTTAATAGCAAGCTCCATGAGTTTGTCTAAAGTCTCTGGAGCGGGGTACTGAAGGAGACTGTCTTTAATAACTTCAGACAAACCGAGTCGAAACTGACTGCGCAGGGCCGGGTCATTCCAGCCACAGTCGTTCGACCAACGGCGAAACTCGGTACAATACGCCTCTGCTGGATTTTTCCCTTGCTTAAGTGCACGCAGGTGGCTCTCAGCCGACGCTTCCCTATCAGGGTCATCGTACAAAAGGCCTAGGGACTTAAAAAAAGCATCTACAGAAAGCAAGGCAACATCATCGGCTTTTAGCCCAAAAGCCCAGGTTTGCGGATCGCCTTGTAGTAATGACATCACAATCCCGACCCGTTGAGACTCAGTACCAGAGGATCGGGACCTTAAACGAAAATAAAGCTTACAAGCTTCCTTGAAATTAAAAAAATCCTTTTGGTTACCTGAAAAACGGTCAGGAAGGTGCATCTTTGGTTCTGGAATCATACTCGGGGAGGCTCGCAAAAGATCTTCCTGCGATCTCATCCGAAGAGTAAGATCCTGAACCATCTGAGTTAGTTCCTGAATCTGGTTGGCCAAAAGCTGGCTGGGATTCGGTCCTAATACTGCCGGATTCATGAGGCCGAATTTCAAGGCCCACCAAAAACAAATAACTCTTTATATTTTTTTTCTTTTTGTTTTTTGGGCCGGTGATAATGTTACGTTCCTGATGCTCAGAACTAGAGAGATGTTGCGTAGTTAGTCCAGAGCACCAGGACGTGACGCTGAAATAAGGGATGGTACGGGAATAGCCCCTAGCACCCTACCTCCATTGTTTTACCCGTGTGGTCAGTTCACGCCTGAGTGACTATGGTTTCTTGGGCCCACGGCAGCCGCGTTTGAAGGGCGGATTAGGTCTGCCCAACTCCGATGCCCCCAGGTCTTAGAGTGAGACAAGGCGTGAGCCGAGACAGGATAATAACAAGGGGACCTCTAACTAAAGCAAACAGAAAGCTAGGGGCTACTAACTGCCCTAAAACTAAATATATGTGCGGCACGCCGCCAAAGGAAAAGAACAACAAAAGACACCACTGTCCACACCCCCACACGGCACCGCCGTGTACCGGGGAGGACAGTGAAAAGCGGAAACCTCAGCAAAAACCACCAATACAAAATTAACACAAGGACTTAAGCGGCCTAGGCCGCAACCCGCGGCAGAAGCCACTACTCACGAAACCGGGAGAGAACCCCAACAAGCGAGAACCCCCAGATGACTGCAACAGGTTCACTTGGACAGGAAGGATTCCCAGGACCGGCTTCAGAACTCCAGGACTCAGGAGCGCAGGGAGCAAGATCGACCAGATACAGCTGACCAGGAACAGACGTTGCAAGGCAGGAACAGCAAACAGGAAGCTATCACCGGTGAGGCTGTAGTGTGCTGGCTCCCATAAAAAGGCCCTGCTGGCCAATGACAGGAGGGCCAGCAAGACCAGCCCCCAGACCCTAATTACTAGTTGCCGTGCAGCTGCCCTGCTGCACGAGCAACTAATCAATCTTTATCTGGCAACGGGGAACGCGGTCCGCCAATGGCGTCCCCGTTGCTATGGACTCAGCGGCTGTGGACGCCCGGCGTCCTAGCGTTGCCAGGGACCCGGCGGCTACAGTACGCACGGCGTCCTGGTGTTGCTAGGCGCCGGGCGGGCAGGGAGAGAGGTGCGGCGGCCGTGAGCGTCGCTCGGAAGCAGACCGAGCGGCGCCGCGGACCGCGGCACCTAACACATATAAAATACACAGAAAATACAGATACAGATGGAGCCTCCCTCATCTTTGCAGTTTCTCCGCCTAAATGGAGGTTTAGTCATGTCTAGGCGATAGCTTAGGTTTTTGAGTTTAAGAACGGACAGGCGCGTTGAGGCACGACTACATACTCATCATGCAATACACATCTCCACCACTTGGTGTCTAATGCTCCACTAAACCCAGTACTTTAGAGCGAATAGCGACGAATTGATCTACAAGCTCTGGCAAATGGTCAGTGACGGCTGTAATGTTACTGTATACTGTACACACAGACGGAGAGAGTCAATTGAAAAAAAAAGTTTATACAGACTCAAATGAACATGTTAAAACAAGAGATGAGCATTGCCGTGTTACTGTACGTGAGCGCCCAAGTGCCGTAGGCAAAAAATATAATAAACAGTGTATACAGACGCAACTAATGTGTTAAAGCAATACTGTAGTTCATTGACGTTATATGTATATGTACAGTATTGTACATTATAAGCGTCCAAGTCCCGTAACGGTATAAACCAAAACCAATAGGAAGGGATCACTGCTTACAGTACATTTACACGTGAGCTTGTGTATCTATCATGTGGCGTCATGTCCGAGGGGTGAAGTGTGCCGCTTCCCATGCTTAGAGTCCCAGGTTCGATTCCCAAAGTGTGAATGCATGTTTATTTTTCCTGACACTTTATTAATTTTTTTACTTTTAATCTATAGTAATATACCTTCACATTCAATAGAAGTGTGCACACAGGTTTTACGTATATCAGGACAAAGCGGCAGAAGCATCTCATTATGCTATCTAAAATAGCGGCAAAGAGGTCCCATAGACACATCAATAAATATAATTAGTATATACAGATGCAACTAACTGTTTGAGCAATACTGTAGTTCATTGACGTTAGAGAATCCGTGCTGCACTTTATGAGAAGGGTTCACTGCTAACATTTACACAAGAGCTCATGTCTAGCAAAGCGACTACACTTCATTTCAGCTCTTCATTTACATACATTACAGTACTGTGTTGTCAATTTATTGTAACCCGACCTCCCTCCCTGTCTGTGAAATGAGCAGGCTCCCAGGGGAAGGGATAGGGGGGGGGGGGGGTTTTGCTAAATACTGTGTTTAAAGACAATACAGCATCTGCAGTGTCTTTGACCCACCTACCCCTTCCCCCTCCCCTGGGAGCCTGCTCATTTCACAGACAGGGAGTACTGTATTATTCATTCTCTGTTGTCACCCCAAAAAAGTAACCAATAGATCAATCAATTTAAATAGTGTATACAGACGCAAGCGGTCATGTAAAACAAAGGTTCATATCATGTAAGGGTTCTGTGAACTTATATGTAATTCCCGTAGAATGAACAATTAATTTAAATAGTGTATACTGATAATGTCAATTATTATCTTTAAACATAAAGCTATACACTATTACCGTGGAGCCGCTATGGCCGCTAGACCACGGGCACGTGCTACGCACTTTGTACGCTATTTGCGTACAGAGTCCTGCACGTGGTATGCACTTGGCGTACACACGCTGCGCTGAGTGTACGGATTACACACAGCGGGCGCACACACAGTTGATAACCTTTAAACCTTGTTAATAAAACACAGTAAGAATATACTTATACTAAACCTTAGTAGTCAAATACTGTAATGATGTAACGCTTAAAAACCTTAACAATGTGTATGCTGTTTGAGCGATTGAGACGCTAAGAGAGCCCTTTGCAGGAAAGTGAAAACACAACACCGGGTTTGGTTAAAACCACAGCAGCTCTAACACTGCCGTGGATTATTCAGAGAAAAAGGGGAAAACAATAAAAGTTATACACTACAAGCTAACACAGAAATCTAACAGAATAACAGAGAATAAGACGAACAATGGCGAACAATGGCTACAGAGAATATACATACGTGGGGAATCTTTCGCATGCTGTCCTCAGCTGTTCAGGTAGAAAGCCTTCAGAGACATGAGGCTGGCCAGGCAACAGTGGTCTTTATATACACAACATACATTCACAATACAATGGTACCTGTAATCTCATTGTTCATTGGACACAGGGATGTCCCTAATGCAAGGGAAAATACTTATCTTAGTTGTATGTATGTAAACGCCAGAAGCATTACTGGTAAAAAGGGTGAACTAGAAATACTTGCAGCAAGCAAACAGTATGATATTATAGGCATTACTGAAACTTGGTGGGATGAATCTCATGATTGGACAGTCAATCTAGAGGGCTATACACTGTTTAGGAGAGACAGACTAAATAAAAAGGGTGGAGGGGTGTGTCTTTACGTAAAGCCGTTTTTAAAACCTAATATATGGGAAGATATTCAGGAGGGGACTGTAGACACTGTCGAGACATTATGGGTGGAAATTGCATGCGGGGAAAAAGGAATAAAAAAGTTAGTATTGGGTGTATGCTATAGGCCGCCTGGTATCAACGCATCTGATGAGGAATTGTTACTAAAGCAAATTGAAAGAGCAGCAGGAGTAGGAGACATAGTAGTGATGGGAGATTTTAACTATCCAGAGATAAACTGGAAAAACGATTCATGTGATACTGCTAGGGGCAATATGTTTTTAAACACACTTAATGATAACTACTTAGTCCAACTAATTGAGGAACCAACTAGGTACAATGCAATCTTAGACCTGGTATTAACAAACAATGGGGATTTGGTATCAGGTATTATAGTAGGGGAACCCAAAGGAAATAGCGACCACAATATGGTCACATTCAATATCAGTTTCTATAAACAGCCCTATACTGGCTCAACTAGGACTTTAAACTTTAGCAAAGCAAATTTTGAAAAGATGAGGGTATTTTTCAGGGATATTAAATGGGAAGGTTTGTTTTTAGGAAAAAAATACTACGGAGAAATGGGAGGTACTAAAATTCCTGCTAGCTAAAAATACACTCAAATGTATTCCTATGAGTAGCAAAAAAAGGAATAAAAATCATAAACCGATGTGGCTTAACAAAAAGATTAAGGAACTTATGGGCAAGAAAAGGCGAGCATTTAAAAAATACAAATCTGACGGGGAAGCAGAGTCATTTCAGCACTATAAGGAATGTAACAAAATTTGCAAAAAGGAAATAAGAGCGGCTAAAGTAGAAACTGAAAAACTAGTAGCAAAGGAAAGCAAAGCGAATCCCAAAAAATTATTTAAATACATTAATAGCAAGAGATTAAAGAAGGAGAGTATAGGCCCTTTAAAAGACAAGTTGGGAGTCTTAAGCAAAAATGATAATGACATAGCGGACACACTAAATGAGTTTTTTTCAACAGTATTCACTCGTGAGGACCCAATTCAGGGACTAACGCACAATCTCAATAATGAGAATATCCCACTGATAGGTACTTATTTAAGCGAGGAAGTAGTCTGTGACCGATTAAAACATTTAAAGATTAATAAATCACCAGGGCCCGATGGTATTCATCCAAGGGTTCTAATGGAGCTTCACTCTGAACTGGCAAAACCGCTATCTTTGATCTTTAAGGATTCAGTTATATCAGGTATGGTTCCCAAAGACTGGCGTATAGCGGAAGTAGTGCCTATATTCAAAAAGGGAAGTAAAGCTGAACCAGGTAATTATAGACCAGTTAGTCTTACATCTATAGTGGGGAAAGTATTGGAAGGTATTCTAAGATATAGTATTCAGAAGTTCCTTGAAACCAATAAGGTCCTTAAAAGGAATCAACATGGGTTTATGAAGGACAGATCCTGTCAAACCAACTTACTTGGCTTTTATGAAACAGTAAGCGCAAACCTAGATCAGGGTAAAGACGTGGATGTAATCTTTTTAGACTTTGCCAAAGCGTTCGATACTGTACCACACATGAGACTTATCTACAAGCTACAAGAATCAGGGCTAGGAAGCACAATATGCACTTGGGTCAAAAACTGGTTAGATAATAGGAAGCAGCGTGTTGTGGTTAATGGATCTTTTTCAACTTGTACTGAAGTGCTAAGTGGTGTGCCGCAAGGCTCAGTATTAGGACCACTATTGTTCAATATTTTCATTAACGACCTAACAGAAGGTCTTGAGAGCATGGTGTCAATTTTTGCAGATGATACTAAATTGTGTAAGGCTATAAATACAGAGGAGGATGCCGAGTCTCTTCAGAACGACTTAATTAAATTAGAAGCATGGGCAGCCAAATGGAGAATGCGCTTCAACACAGACAAGTGTAAGGTAATGCACTGTGGTAACAAGAACATAAATTACACCTACCTACTAAATGGGGTAAAATTAGGGGTTTCTGTACTGGAAAAGGACTTAGGTGTCCTCATAGATAGCAAGCTAAGCAGTAGTACCCAAAGTAGGACTGCAGCAAAGAAGGCTAATAAGATATTAGCATGCATAAAACGGGGTATTGATGCTAGGGACGAGAGTATTATACTCCCGTTATACAAATCACTAGTGAGGCCACACCTTGAATACTGTGTACAATTCTGGGCACCGTACTACAAAAAGGATATCCTGGAGCTTGAAAAGGTACAGAGGAGGGCGACCAAACTAATTAAGGGCATGGAGACGATGGAATACAAGGAAAGGCTTGAAAGACTAGGCATGTTTACATTGGAAAATCGGAGACTAAGAGGGGATATGATCAACATCTACAAATATATAAGGGGACAATACACAGAGCTTGCGCGGGACCTGTTTTTGGTTAGATCAACACAGAGGACTCGTGGACACTCGCTCAGGTTAGTGGAGAGGAGATTCCGCACAATACGGCGTAAAGGCTTTTTCACGGTAAGGACAATACATGTTTGGAATTCCCTGCCCGAGGGAGTTGTTATGGCGGAATCTGTCAACACCTTTAAGAATGGGTTAGATAAATTCCTAATGGATAAGGATATCCAGGGGTATGGTGCATAGTCATGCATTATAGTTACTATAAATAGGGATAAAATGTAACGGCTGACAGCAGCATCAGTCAGAAATTTTAGTCAAATCATCATGCATAGGAGACCACAAATAGGTTGAACTCGATGGACAATTGTCTTTTTTCAACCTCAGATACTATGTTACTATGTTACTATGTTACTATGATGTGTCTCTACATTACAGCAAAGGTCATAGGTGGATTTGAACAGGTGGGCTGTGTCTTTCCCCAACTGCTCTGGTGGGAGGTATCCTCAGGATTCCCGCCGCATGTGTAATTTACAGCAAATAAAGTTAATGTTCATAATCTACTTCTGTACATAACTATATGCAGGAGCGAGCGATCCTTTCCTAACTAACATCGGAATGTTACTCTTAAAATACCCTACAGCTGGATACTAGACACCACCTTTCAACCTTTATCTGACCCTTCCTATCATGCAAAGAGGAATCTCTCTGTCCAGGAACAGTTTAAACTAATCATACTCGCTGACATGGTCTAGGGGAATATTAACTACAAAATGCACTATTTGGGTTAAATATGCTACGATCGAGTCGCACGCTACATGCTCACAAACTCCGCCGTAAATACACATCTCATGCGCACGATCGCCGGAGCGATCCTACGCAACTTGCGGGTATGTGCACGCACGGGGGAACAGGTGCACAAGCAGCGTGCATGTGCATGAGGGGTTAGTACAAGGGGTATGCATCATGATATTTTTCGACTTTGACAGTCCACCCTTTGGCAGTCAACAATAACTGCCACCATCTAAACAATTAAGCAGAAAAATATACAACACAATGAAATACCTATAAATGATTGGGTGGAGGGAGGAGAGGAGAAGGTGGGAAATGTATGACCTAGTGGGATAGTAAAAGCATGTATGTATGAAATTCATGTCTGAGGGGTCATGTATCATCGTGCCGTACATGTTCTAGATAAGCTTCGAGGTATTGCGAAGTATACATTAAATCCTTCTTATCCCATATTAAGGGTCTGTAAGTGGGCTAACAAACACTACCAAGCTCTTTTCGGCTTTTAGTTCCAACAAATGGGGTGCACATTAGTTGATGATACATGGAGGGGGAAAATATGTGAGTGCTAATATATGTACCTATATCACCTGTCGACTATGTGTGTTACTACCTGAAGATCGTAGAGATGAAGATAAGAAACATGTGTTATAAATACATTCATATGATAATGTGTGTAATTGTCCTTGGATGTCTTGTTGAAGTCTTGTCCGGATAGGTGTATCTTTGCTGTGGGTGGTAAGCAAAGTTTTTCAAGTGTCCATAGAAAGTTAAAGTCTCTAAAGTGTCTCGCAAAGTCTGTGAAAATGTTCATCAAAGGTCTGTAGAACTGTTCATCAAAATCTCCTTCCGAGTGGATGTCTTTTTACCTTGGAGAAAAACAAAGGAGAAACGGGTGAAAGAAACGGACCGTGGAATCACGTCTTATCACAACATTGTTTCGATTGATGGGTCATAAATTAAACCAGTTGTTGTAACAATGCCCTCGCTCCTTAAACTCATCACTTTGGTACTACGCTTGCAATGCATTAAAATCCGAACACATCTGAATATTAAACCAATCATTATGACAACTCCCAGGATACACAAGAGAAATTTCCCTACATTCACGATAACATTTTGAGCCCATTCTCCTAAACCTGAGAACCAATTGCGTGGGTTCAACCATGAAACCCAGCCGGTCAGTTCATTACTCACAGCAGTAAGGGTAAGGTTGTGTCTCCTTCGGAACTCCCACTTCAATTGCAAGATATCGTCCATCTTTTGATCTATGACCTCGGTTGGGTCATCGGTGCTGTTTGTGATATATGTACAGCACTTCACGCCATACTGAGTTGCTAGGGTGACACAGTACCCGCTTGTCACCGCTGTGAGGTAATTGAGAACCATCCTGTGCTGGATCAGTTCCGTTTTGTAAGCTTGCAATTCTCTCCCAGTATACCTGAAGGTGTCATCATACATCTCGGTGATATTGTCTATCAGGTTTGCTAGCGCAGTAATATACCTAAAATGTATAATTCCTCTGGCGGTACGGGTGATATCTAACGCGAGTAGGAATTGAATCCCCGTGGATTCGTGGATCAAATCAGAGGCTGTGTGCTCTGTCCTATCTATAAGGTGTCTCTTAACGATGTGTTCATAGTGAGTGTGAGTGTAAGGAGCTTGAGCATTGCGGTGAATGTCTTTCATCTTATTATGGGTAATGGTCATTACTTCTGGCAACACTCTTCCAATGTAACACAATCCCTCTGAGTTTGGGGCAAGCCACTTATACGCCTTCCTCCCACATATGAAATATGCATCATCGGGGAGGACATATGGGACAGAATATGACATCACCATATTGCAAACCTTTCAGGTGAAAAATCCTATCCCTAACTCTCTCATCTGTTCAGTACACGTATCAGGCTGTATGATATGCGCACAGTATCCTGGTGATACTTCTCCAACCCGCATGGTCCTACTTCCTAGAGTGTACCTATACTGAAAATATCTCCCACCGTTGGCTATTTGGCATATAAGTTCTGAGTCTACGGGCATTCTATCGGCTCTGTGTGAAAATGCCATGGTTTGGTTGTTCCATGTCACTTCCCAATTTCCCGGCTTTCGGGGATTGGAAATGTTAAAACATACTAAGGACCTATCCACATGATATTGGTGGAGCTTCAAACTAGGAGGCCTAGAAATATTAAATTTCTTGTCCACCGGTCTCCCACCCCTTAATTCAAGTACCTCACCTATTGTTAAAGAGTATGGCACTAGTCCTGACTTGCTCTGACCTTGAGGTACTTGTGAGCACACCCAGCATTCTGTTGATATTAAGGCTGGACTGATATCTCTGGATGCACCCATCCTCAACTATGTTTTAACAATTCCTACAGATACAATTCTCTTCAGCTAACAATCCTTCACAATGTCTCCTAGTGTCATGACTACCCGATCGTTTTCTGATACTCGCCTTTGCTCAGTGATTGTGTTGCTCTTGGAATTCTACGAATCCGTCCTTGTCATCAGAACCCATTCCAGATCCTTTCTCGACCTCTCTGGTACTCTCACCGAAACAGACTGTTCCGGTCAACAACAGGGTCAACAGAAAAACCCGGAACGCAGTCTCTTGGGGTAAGTCCATCTTGCAGGAGGAGGAAGAAAAAGTGGTAATGGGAGGTAAAGAACATAATTAGAAGGGAAAGAAAACTGGCGCGACAACCGCTTCTGATCCTGTAGTTCTCTGTGCTCAGGTGCCGTGACAACAGTCCTGCCTCTCAACTTTCCCGGAACAGGCACTCCAGTGATATGGTTTCCTCTGTACTCTGCTCTTTGTCACGGGCTTTCTCTGGGTCAGCGACCTTCTTACAGTGGGACGAGTGGACCCAAGTCTCTCTTTCGGCAACCTTCAATGCTGTTGTGCTGGTCAGTAAGACTTGGTACGGTCCTTCCCACCGGTCAATCAGGCAACCTGAGCGTAGAAAATTTTGAATCATTACATAATCCCCAGGTTCAATGTCATGACAATTACTGTCTGGCAGATCAGAAATCACTAGCTTTAGATTGCTGTTTTGATTCCTCAACTGCTTGCTCATCTTAACCAAATACTTTACAGTTACTTCATTGTTGCATTTCAAATCATCCTGGGGGTCAATCATTACATGGGGTTGTCGACCAAAAAGAATCTCAAAGGGTGACAGGTTAAGAGGGGACCTGGGAGTGGTTCTGATGCTGTACAATACAAGTGGCAAAGCTTCTGGCCACAACAATCCAGTTTCAGCCAACACTTTGCTCAACTTGTTCTTAATAGTGCTGTTTACTCTTTCCACTTTCGCACTCGCCTGTGGGCGGTACGGAGTATGCAGCTTACTATTAATTCCCATTAATTTGCACATTACCTGAAAGACTTCACCTGTAAAATGGGTACCCCTATCACTTTCAATTATCCTAGGGATACTATACCTGCACACAAATTCCTGCACAATTTTCTTTGCAGTAAACACAGCAGTATTTGTGGCAGCGGGGAACGCTTCTACCCAATTTGAAAACACATCAATACAAACCAATACATACTTTAAGTTTCTACAAGGTGGCAATTGTATGAAATCAATTTGTATCACCTGAAAAGGGCCGTCCGTTGGCGGGATATGGGATGGTTCTGTTGGTATTGCCTTTCCAATATTCTTCCTCAAGCAGGTGAGGCATGTCATTGCTCTCTTACCCGCATGAGAAGAGAATCCTGGCGCGCACCAGTAGGCTCTTACCAACTTGTACATACCTTCTTTGCCCAGATGAGTCAGACCATGTGCCGCCTCAGCTAAACTTGGAAGGTATGCTCTGGGTGCCACTGGCTTACCCTGTCCATCTGTCCAGAGTCCTGAGGACTCCTGGCCATATCCTTTTGACCTACAGACTGCCTTTTCCTGTGGGGAACACAAATTATGCATTTCACTCAATTTCTGTGTGTTGACAGTATTGAATACCATCAGTTGTGTGATGTCTGTCTGTATGGGGGTGCTGGCTGCTAATTTAGCAGCTTCGTCTGCCCGGCTGTTACCAAGTGACACTGGGTCTTGGCTGTACGTGTGGGCTTTACACTTGATAACAGCCACTCTGTCAGGTTCCTGTATCGCTGCTAGAAGTGTTTTGATGTGGGTCGCATGCGCCACGGGTGTGCCAGCTGCCGTCATGAAATTTCTGAGGCACCATAGGGTCCCAAAATCATGCACTATTCCAAAGGCATACCTAGAATCCGTGTAGATATTGGCTGACTTACCCTTAGCCAATTCACACGCTCTGGTTAGGGCGACCAGCTCAGCAACTTGTGCTGAGTGCGGTGGGCCCAGAGGTTCAGCTTCTATGGTACCTTTGTCATCTACGACTGCGTATCCAGTACACAAGTCTCCCGAGTCCGTCTGTCTGTGGCAACTACCATCAGTGTAAAAAGTAAAATCTACACCTTCCAGTGGGTTGTCACTGATGTCAGGCCTTGCAGTGAAATTTTGGGTCAAATATTCCATACAATCATGTGTGTCAGTGTCTGTACTAAATCCTCCTTCACCATCACTCTCATCCCCCACCCTTTGTGCCTGTCCAGGCACACCTGGGAGATACGTTGCAGGATTTAGTGCGCTGCTCTCCTTATGGTGATGTTTACAGGGGCCATTAGTGCTAATTCCCACCTTGTAAACCGTGCAGATTAAACGTGTCTGATTTGGGCAGAATTCAGTAAGGCTGACACTGCATGAGGTGTATGGATGGTCAGGTTGTGACCTAACACTACATCTTCGCTTTTACTCACTAGCAATGCTATCGCTGCAACACTTCGCAAGCATGTGGGGAGGGATTGTGCTACGGTGTCTAGCTGAGCACTGTAGTAGGCTACCGGCCTGCTGGCATCACCATGTTTCTGGGTTAAAACACCTGCCGCACACCCAGCACTCTCCGTACCGTACAATTCAAAGGGTTTCCCATAATCTGGCATACCTAATGCTGGTGCCTGCGATAGGCACTGTTTGAGTCTCTCAAATGCCAGTTCGGACTCGTCTGTGTGCGAAATCCGATCTGGTTTGTTTGATGAGACCATCTCTTGCAAAGGTAAGGCTAGCATGGAAAACCCTGGGATCCAGTTTCGGCAATACCCACACATTCCTAGGAAAGTGCGGATCTGTTGCTGGGTTTGTGGCAGAGTCATGTCGCAAATCGCCTGTATTCTATCAGCGGTGAGGTGTCTCAGTCCTTGTGTCAAGCAATGTCCCAAATATTTTACCTTGGTCTGGCATAACTGCAACTTATCCTTTGAAACCTTGTGTCCCGTATTAGAAAGATGAAACAAAAGCTGTTTCGTGTCTCTCAAGGACGATTCGAGTGAATCAGAACACAGCAGTAAGTCATCTACATACTGTATTAATACTGATCCGCTCTCAGGTTAAAAGGATTGTAAACAGTCATGCAAAGCCTGGGAGAAAATACTTGGGCTGTCAATGAAACCTTGTGGTAAGCGAGTCCAGGTGTACTGTACTCCTCTGTATGTGAATGCAAACAAGTATTGGCTGTCAGGGTGCAGAGGGACCGAGAAGAAGGCAGAACAGAGGTCAATAACAGTGAAAAATTTCGCAGTGGGAGGGATTTGCATAAGGATGACAGCTGGATTTGGCACTACGGGGAATTGGCTCTCAACTATTTTGTTGATCCCACTTAGATCCTGCACTAGCCTGTAACCCCTCCCCCCACTCTTTTTCACAGGGAAGATGGGACTATTGGCAGTGCTGGACAGGATGCCCTATTGCAGCAAGCGCTCTATGACTGGGTACACTCCTAACTCCACCTCTGGCTTCAGAGGATACTGTGGGATTTTTTAAGCTATCCTACCATCTTTTACTTGAACTACTACAGGAGCTACATTTGCCATCAATCCAGTGTCTTGTCCATCTTTGGTCCAAAGTGACTCCGGTATCTGGGAGATCATTTCCTCTACCTTGGATGGATACCTGTCTGTAACAGCAATGTGTGACATTAACCTTTGAGGGGAGTCTAGCATATCCTGTACTTCCTGAGCGTGATTCTCGGGTATATCTAAGAAAACACCTTTAGGAGTACAATATATGACACACCCCATCTTACACAGTAAATCTCTCCCAAGTAGATTAGTCGGAGCCGATGCAGCTAGCAAAAAGGAGTGCTTGGTCTGCAAAGGCCCTATCGTAATCTCTGCTGGTTTACTTAAAGGGTAGTGTTGTACTACTCCTGTTACTCCCATTGCTGTAATTGTTTTACCCGTGGTTTTCATACCCACCGTTGAATTTAACACTGACTTGGCCGCCCCCGTATCTACAAGGAAAGGTAGTGATCTACCAGCTACATCAATTGTGACCTCAGGTTCACTTCCAAGGCTCGCAATTAATTTCACTGGCTGCAGACTACAGGTGTGGCCCCACCCCTATTGTGTGTGGTGACCTCCCCGCAGCGCGCTGGCAGCTACAATATGTGAGGGGGGTAACTGAGAATTTTCAGAGACCTGCCAGTCTCTCCTTGGTGGGTACCTCTTTGTTTCTCCTGCATGCGGTTCATAACTTCTCCTCCTTCATTCCCTGATCCCAATTACGTGTGTCATACTGTGTGTCACGTTGTTGTCTGGGGGGTCGATATACCTTATGTGGGTCTTTAAAAATACAGCTTCGTGTGTAATGTCCTTCTCTCTGACAGTTAAAACATGTTATCACATTTGACTTACCAACAGGGGTCTGGGGTTTAGGCTGATGAGGCCTTGTTGTAAGGGCCTGTATACTTACTGTCATCAGCTTGTCCCCCTGTGACTCCCTGTGCCTAATGATGTTCCGATCATGCTCAATAGCGGTCTCTCTCAAAGCAGCCACCGAAATACCTCTCCAGCTAGGTTGAGTGGTTTGTACCCTGGTTCTCAACACTTCCTTTAACCCGTCCATTAATACAGACACCGCTACCTCCCTATGGTGCACATTATTCTTAATGTCTTCGATCCCAGTAAATCTAGCCATTTCCTGCAGTGCTCGATGGAAATAGTCAGAAGCAGTTTCACCTTCTTTTTGTCTAATGGAGAAGATTTTGTTCCATTTGACAACAGCTGGGAAATATACTCCTAACTGCAGATTGATCTGTTTAACATTCTCCTGATTGTATTCATCAGTGAGAGGTACCTCTTCATCTAATTTACAATCAGTAATGAATTTCACAGGGTCAATACTAGAGGGCAAACATGCCCGCAGCACTGTCCGCCAATCTTTGTTATTGGGTTCGGCGGCATTACCTAGTTCTTTAATAAACCTTTGACATGCGGCTAGATCTTTCCTGGGATCGGGAAATTCAGACATAATTGTCCTTAATTCTGTCCGGGACCAGGGACCAGGGACAATGCATTGCAATGTTCCTGATGGGAGTGACTCCCTGAGCGTCAGTCATTCCATTGGGGACTGCGATCACCCTGACAGGATTAAGTTCAATTACATCACTCTGGGTTGATTCTACAATGTGAGGTGTGATTGTTTCTGCATAATGTACAGTACCGTACTTACCTGTGGACACAACCTTATCTACTTTACTCCTATCACCATTAATACATTTATTAAGTGCACTTTTATCGTATACCAGTATGCCATTCTCTGTAGCCATTTTCTCTCCTGTTATGTATGGTGGTGGTGGTGCTGTTGCTATCAGTTTCCTGCTAGGGTTGGAACCAGCTGCTTGAGCTAATCCCTGTTGTATCTCACCTTCCTGTTGCCATAACTGTAAATAATCATAATGTCTAATCCTTTGTGTCTTGGATTTTATCAGACATATCCTTCTCCTTAGATTTTGCAACACCTCAGGATTAAAACTGCCTACCCTAGGGAACGGTTCCCTATCATCCACAGTCATTCGTTCCCATTCATTGCATAAGACCTCTGCGTGTGATCCATATTTTTCACACATTATGTACCTCGCCGACCCTTTGGGCCGCGGAATGATATCAACCTGAACCCTGGTTGATCGTCCCTTACTTGAGCAACTGGCCCCCATTCTTTGCAAGTATTGCCTTCTCAGCGAATTCCTACAAAAACCAAGTTACTCAGAGGTAAGGCGACGGTGAAAGTCCAACAAGTGCTCTGACTCACTTTCGCCCACGTCGGCCAATACACCTACACACTGTCTGCAGCGCTGGTCGTACCCAACCTAGGGCCCCTGTGTAACCTCTATTTACTGAGAGCGTGTGGGAGTGTGCTACCCCTCCCAGTAAATATCAGTTGCTGGAGATTTCCTGAGTGAACAGCGAAACTCCCTTAAAATAAAAAAAACCTGTTACACAAATCACGTTACGTATACAATTAGCGTCTATGACCCCGCGATTGTACGCAAATTGCGTAATGGGTATCAAGGTGAACTAACTAATGCACACAGTAACGTGCGGTACAGTCGCACTGTGTATAAGTAACTATTACTTATCCGCTGCACGACCAACGGAATCGGTTGTTTAGGCTGCGAAACCTCAGCCGGAGCGTATTCTCAAAACGGGCCTGTATGGGTACTACGCAAACCTCCGGGGCTGCGCTCTCTACCTCTGACCTTTCTCAGGCCAGGGTTTTCAGAGCTTCGCTTGACCTGGTCAGCGGATTTCTGACTTCGCCGACCTTTTGGTCTGCTGTAATACTAATTGCTCCTTTATACCTTATCAAAGTTAACGTGAGCAAGCCAATCTCACGCCACCAAGTGTTCACTTCACTGGTGTCCTCTGGGATCCCGGATCCCGGGTTCACAAAACCTTTATTGTTTGCACACTCACTCTTGCTCACTCATATACACTTCGATTTTTCTGTACAGAAAATTACTTTCATTCAGGTAAAACAGGCTAATCCCAGAGGTGATGCAATAAGAGAAGGATCTTTTAAACTAAAATATTGGAAACTGAACAAATTTGTGCTATTATCGCGTGGCTACCGTATTGCCTAAACTAAAACAATGCTATTGTGTGATTTGTATTTAGTGGGCGTATCTGTACGCACGTTGCGTAAACACGCCACGTGTGTAGGCCGTTGCGTTGCGTACGCAGTCCCGTACGCTGTCCGAGACACGTGTACAAAGGCCGGGTACGGCCGCAGTAACACAAATAACATGTTTCTATAAATGTAAACGATATTCAACTATAATCGCTTACTAACACCACACAGTATCTCCTGTATAAACCTTTATAACTGGGTCAGGCTGCGTGTGTGTTTTACAATTACTCCCTTAAATATTACTCTTTACTTTTAACTAAAATAGCAACAAATTTTCTCAGCACGTGATCAATGCTAATGGCAAACAAGAGGGTAGATATGCGAAAATACACAAACGAAATACAGGTGTGTGCGTGTGTTGCGTGCGCAGTTGGCACCAAACAGAAATTTAACAGATTTAAAACCAAACAATAGCTTTACGTTCTTACCTTCCGGATCCCACCAGCATCCCTTCAAACCAAGCGGAGCAGATGCTTATCTAATCAGCACTACTGTATCCCCGACCACAAAACGGCTAACAGGGGATACTACCTTCCCGCCCTTTGCTGATAGATAAAAGTCTGCCTTGTTCTGCTAGGCTGCGGATATGAGGAAAACCGGACGAGCTCCCAATTGATAATGTCAATTATTATCTTTAAACATAAAGCTATACACTATTACCGTGGAGCCGCTATGGCCGCTAGACCACGTGCACGTGCTACGCACTTTGTACGCTATTTGCGTACAGAGTCCCGCACGTGGTACGCACTTGGCATACACAATAGGGATGTGCACCTGAAATTTTTCGGGTTTTGTGTTTTGGTTTTGGGTTCGGTTCCGTGGCCGTGTTTTGGGTTCGAACGCGTTTTGGCAAAACCTCACCGAATTTTTTTTGTCGGATTCGGGTGTGTTTTGGATTCGGGTGTTTTTTTACAAAAAACCCTAAAAAACAGCTTAAATCATAGAATTTGGGGGTCATTTTGATCCCATAGTATTATTAACCTCAATAACCATAATTTCCACTCATTTTCACTCTATTCTGAACACCTCACACCTCACAATATTATTTTTAGTCCTAAAATTTGCACCGAGGTCGCTGGATGGCTAAGCTAAGCGACACAAGTGGCCGACACAAACACCTGGCCCATCTAGGAGTGGCACTGCAGTGTCAGGCAGGATGGCCCTTCCAAAAAATACTCCCCAAACAGCACATGACGCAAAGAAAAAAAGAGGCGCAATGAGGTAGCTGTGTGAGTAAGCTAAGCGACCCTAGTGGCAAACACAAACACCTGGCCCATCTAGGAGTGGCACTGCAGTGTCAGGCAGGATGGCCCTTCCAAAAAATACTCCCCAAACAGCACATGACGCAAAGAAGAAAAAAAAGAGGCGCAATGAGGTAGCTATGTGAGTAAGATAAGCGACCCAAGTGGCCGACACAAACACCTGGCCCATCTAGGAGTGGCACTGCAGTGTCAGGCAGGATGGCACTTCAAAAAAAATGTCCCCAAACAGCACATGATGCATAGAAAAAAAGAGGCGCACCAAGGTCGCTGTGTGACTAAGCTAAGCGACACAAGTGGCCGACACAAACACCTGGCCCATCTAGGAGTGGCACTGCAGTGTCAGGCAGGATGGCACTTCAAAAAATTGTCCCCAAACAGCACATGACGCAAAGAAGAAAAAAAGAGGCGCAATGAGGTAGCTGTGTGAGTAAGATAAGCGACCCAAGTGGCCGACACAAACACCTGGCCCATCTAGGAGTGGCACTGCAGTGTCAGGCAGGATGGCCCTTCTAAAAAATACTCCCCAAACAGCAAATGACGCAAAGAAAAATGAAAGAAAAAAGAGGTGTAAGATGGAATTGTCCTTGGGCCCTCCCACCCACCCTTATGTTGTATAAACAGGACATGCACACTTTAACCAACCCATCATTTCAGCGACAGGGTCTGCCACACAACTGTGACTGAAATGACTGGTTGGTTTGGGCCCCCACCAAAAAAGAAGCAATCAATCTCTCCTTGCACAAACTGGCTCTACAGAGGCAAGATGTCCACCTCATCATCATCGTCTGATTCATCACCCCTTTCTCTGTGTACATCCCCCTCCTCACAGATTATTAATTCGTCCCCACTGGAATCCACCATCTCAGATCCCCGTGTACTTTCTGGAGGCAATTGCTGCTGGTGAATGTCTCCATGGAGTAATTGATTATAATTCATTTTAATGAACATCATCTTCTCCACATTTTCTGGAAGTAACCTCGTACGCCGATTGCTGACAAGGTGAGCGGCGGCACTAAACACTCTTTCGGAGTACACACTGGAGGGAGGGCAACTTAGGTAAAATAAAGCCAGTTTGTGCAAGGGCCTCCAAATTGCCTCTTTTCCCTGCCAGTATACGTACGGACTGTCTGACGTGCCTACTTGGATGCGGTCACTCATATAATCCTCCACCATTCTTTCAATGGTGAGAGAATCATATGCAGTGACAGTAGATGACATGTCAGTAATCGTTGGCAGGTCCTTCAGTCCGGACCAGATGTCAGCATCAGCAGTCGCTCCAGACTGCCCTGCATCATCGCCAGCGGGTGGGCTCGGAATTCGTAGCCTTTTCCTCGCACCCCTAGTTGCGGGAGAATGTGAAGGAGGAGATGTTGACAGGTCGCGTTCCGCTTGACTTGACAATTTTCTCACCAGCAGTTCTTTGAACCCCTGCAGACTTGTGTCTGCCGGAAAGAGAGATCCAACGTAGGTTTTAAATCTAGGATCGAGCACGGTGGCCAAAATGTAGTGCTCTGATTTCAACAGATTGACAACACGTGAATCCTGGTTAAGCGAATGAAGGGCTCCATCCACAAGTCCCACATGCCTAGCTGAATCGCTCTGTTTTAGCTCCTCCTTCAATGCCTCCAGCTTCTTCTGCAAAAGCCTGATGAGGGGAATGACCTGACTCAGGCTGGCAGTGTCTGAACTGACTTCACGTGTGGCAAGTTCAAAGGGCAGCAGAACCTTGCACAACGTTGAAATCATTCTCCACTGCACTTGAGACAGGTGCATTCCACCTCCTTTGCCTATATCGTGGCCAGATGTATAGGCTTGAATGGCCTTTTGCTGCTCCTCCATCCTCTGAAGCATATAGAGGGTTGAATTCCACCTCGTTACCACCTCTTGCTTCAGATGATGGCAGGGCAGGTTCAGGTTTTTTTGGTGGTGCTCCAGTCTTCTGTACGCGGTGCCTGCACGCCGAAAGTGGCCCGCAATTCTTCTGGCCACCGACAGCATCTCTTGCACGCCCCTGTCATTTTTTAAATAATTCTGCACCACCAAATTCAAGGTATGTGCAAAACATGGGACGTGCTGGAATTTGCCCAGATGTAATGCGCGCACAATATTGCTGGCGTTGTCCGATGTCACAAATCCCCAGGAGAGTCCAATTGGGGTAAGCCATTCTGCGATGATCTTCCTCAGTTGCCGTAAGAGGTTTTCAGCTGTGTGCGTATTCTGGAAAGCGGTGATACAAAGCGTAGCCTGCCTAGGAACGAGTTGGCGTTTGTGAGATCCTGCTACTGGTGCCGCCGCTGCTGTTCTTGCAGCGGGAGGCAATACATCTACCCAGTGGGCTGTCACAGTCATGTAGTCCTGAGTCTGCCCTGCTCCACTTGTCCACATGTCCGTGGTTAAGTGGACATTGGGTACAACTGCATTTTTTAGGACACTGGTGAGTCTTTTTCTGACGTCCGTGTACATTCTCGGTATTGCCTGCCTAGAGAAGTGGAACCTAGATGGTATTTGGTAATGGGGGCACACTGCCTCAATAAATTGTCTAGTTCCCTGTGAACTAACGGCGGATACCGGACGCACGTCTAACACCAACATAGTTGTCAAGGCCTCAGTTATCCGCTTTGCAGCAGGATGACTGCTGTGATATTTCATCTTCCTCGTAAAGGACTGTTGGACAGTCAATTGCTTACTGGAAGTAGTACAAGTGGTCTTCCGACTTCCCCTCTGGGATGACGATCGACTCCCAGCAGCAACAACAGCAGCGCCAGCAGCAGTAGGCATTACACTCAAGGATGCATCGGAGGAATCCCAGGCAGGAGAGGACTCGTCAGACTTGCCAGTGACATGGCCTGCAGGACTATTGGCTTTCCTGGGTAAGGAGGAAATTGACACTGAGGGAGTTGGTGGGGTGGTTTGCGCGAGCTTGGTTACAAGAGGAAGGGATTTACTGGTCAGTGGACTGCTTCCGCTGTCGCCCAAAGTTTTTGAACTTGTCACTGACTTATTATGAATGCGCTGCAGGTGACGTATAAGGGAGGATGTTCCGAGGTGGTTAACGTCCTTACCCCTACTTATTACAGCTTGACAAAGGCAACACACGGCTTGACACCTGTTGTCCGCATTTCTGTTGAAATACTTCCACACTGAAGAGCTGATTTTTTTGGTATTTTCACCAGGCATGTCAATGGCCATATTCCTCCCACGGACAACAGGTGTCTCCCCGGGTGCCTGACTTAAACAAACCACCTCACCATCAGAATCCTCCTTGTCAATTTCCTCCCCAGCCCAAGCAACACCCATATCCTCATCCTGGTGTACTTCAACACTGACATCTTCAATTTCACTATCAGGAACTGGACTGCGGGTGCTCCTTTCAACACTTGCAGGGGGCGTGCAAATGGTGGAAGGCGCAAGCTCTTCCCGTCCAGTGATGGGAAGGTCAGGCATCGCAACCGACACAATTGGACTCTCCTTTGGGATTTGTGATTTCGAAGAACGCACAGTTCTTTGCTGTGCTTTTGCCGCAAGTCTTTTCTTTTTTCTAGCGAGAGGATGAGTGCTTCCATCCTCATGTGAAGCTGAACCACTAGCCATGAACATAGGCCAGGGCCTCAGCCGTTCCTTGCCACTCCGTGTCGTAAATGGCATATTGGCAAGTTTACGCTTCTCCTCAGACGCTTTTAATTTTGATTTTTGGGTCATTTTTTTACTGATCTTTTGTGTTTTGGATTTTACATGCTCTGTACTATGACATTGGGCATCGGCCTTGGCAGACGACGTTGATGGCATTTCATCGTCTCGGCCATGACTAGTGGCAGCAGCTTCAGCACGTGGTGGAAGTGGATCTTGATCTTTCCCTATTTTTTTAACCTCCACATTTTTGTTCTCCATATTTTGCGCACAACTAAAAGCCACCACAGGTATACAATGTAGATGGATGGATAGTATAGTATTACTTATACTTATGGACGACGACTGACGACACAGAGGTAGGTACAGCCGTGGCCTACCGTACTGCTGCTTAGTGCTTATATATATGATATACTGTATAACGGACCTGGTGGACACTGTCAGCAGACTGCTAAACAAACTAGTATGAAGAAAGAAAAAAAAAAACACCACAGGTATACAATGTAGATGGATGGATAGTATAGTATTACTTATACTTATGGACGACGAGTGACGACACAGAGGTAGGTACAGCCGTGGCCTACCGTACTGCTGCTTAGTGCTTATATATATGATATTATACTGTATAACGGACCTGGTGGACAGTGTCAGCAGACTGCTAAACTAGTATGAAGAAAGAAAAAAAAAACACCACAGGTATACAATGTAGATGGAGGGATAGTATAGTATTACTTATACTTATGGACGACGAGTGACGACACAGAGGTAGGTACAGCCGTGGCCTACCGTACTGCTGCTTAGTGCTTATATATATGATATTATACTGTATAACGGACCTGGTGGACAGTGTCAGCAGACTGCTAAACTAGTATGAAGAAAGAAAAAAAAAACACCACAGGTATACAATGTAGATGGATGGATAGTATAGTATTACTTATACTTATGGACGACGAGTGACGACACAGAGGTAGGTACAGCCGTGGCCTACCGTACTGCTGCTTAGTGCTTATATATATGATATTATACTGTATAACGGACCTGGTGGACAGTGTCAGCAGACTGCTAAACTAGTATGAAGAAAGAAAAAAAAAAACACCACAGGTATACAATGTAGATGGATGGATAGTATAGTATTACTTATACTTATGGACGACGAGTGACGACACAGAGGTAGGTACAGCCGTGGCCTACCGTACTGCTGCTTAGTGCTTATATATATATGATATACTGTATAACGGACCTGGTGGACAGTGTCAGCAGACTGCTAAACTAGTATGTAGAAAGAAAAAAAAAACACCACAGGTATACAATGTAGATGGATGGATAGTATAGTATTACTTATACTTATGGACGACGAGTGACGACACAGAGGTAGGTACAGCCGTGGCCTACCGTACTGCTGCTTAGTGCTTATATATGTGATATTTATACTGTATAACGGACCTGGTGGACACTGTCAGCAGACTGCTAAACAAACTAGTATGACTATGAAGAAAGAAAAAAAAAACACCACAGGTATACAATGTAGATGGATGGATAGTATAGTATTACTTATACTTATGGACGACGAGTGCACTGACGACACAGAGGTAGGTACAGCCGTGGCCTACCGTACTGCTGCTTAGTGCTTAATTATATATATAATATACTGTATAACGGACCTGGTGGACACTGTCAGCAGACTGCTAAACAAACTAGCATGAAGAAAGAAAAAAAAAACACCACAGTGTTTTTCAGGCAGACAAACGTATACTGGACTGGTGGTCACTGTCAGCAAAACTGTGCACTGTACTCCTGCTATAACTGCTCCCCAGTCCCCACAATTAGGCAGTGTGAGCAGTGCACTCAGCACAGATATATCATGCAGCAGTGCAGCACACTGAGTGAGCACAGATATGGTGGAGCGTTTTTTTTCAGGCAGAGAAACAACGGATTAAACTCAAAACCCTGCACTGTACTCCCTAACAGCTGCTCCCCGTCCCCAAATCCTCCCCACAATTAAACTAAGTCACTCAGTTTTTTTTTTTTCTAATACAACGGAGAGGACGCCAGCCACGTCCTCTCCCTATCAATCTCAATGCACGTGTGAAAAATGGCGGCGACGCGTGGCTCCTTATATAGAATCCGAGTCTCGCGAGAATCCGACAGCGGGATGATGACGTTCGGGCGTGCTCGGGTTAACCGAGCAAGGCGGGAGGATCCGAGTCGCTCGGACCCGTGTAAAAAAAAGGTGAAGTTCGGGCGGGTTCGGATTCCGAGGAGCCGAACCCGCTCATCACTAGTACACACGCTGCGCTGAGTGTACGGATTACACACAGCGGGCGCACACACAGTTGATAACCTTTAAACCTTGTTAATAAAACACAGTAAGAATATACTTATACTCTAAACCTTAGTAGTCAAATACTGTAATGATGTAACGCTTAAAAACCTTAACAATGTGTATGCTGTTTGAGCGATTGAGACGCTAAGAGAGCCCTTTGAGAGCCCTTTGCAGGAAAGTGAAAACACAACACCGGGTTTGGTTAAAACCACAGCAGCTCTAACACTGCCGTGGATTATTCAGAGAAAAAGGGGAAAACAATACAAGTTATACACTACAAGCTAACACAGAAATCTAACAGAATAACAGAGAATAAGACGAACAATGGCGAACAATGGCTACAGAGAATATACATACGTGGGGAATCTTTCGCATGCGCGACCTGGAATCCAGTCCTCAGCTGTTCAGGTAGAAAGCCTTAAGAGACATGAGGCTGGCCAGGCAACAGTGGTCTTTATATACACAACATACATTCACAATACAATGGTACCTGTAATCTCATTGTTCATTGGACATAGGGATGTGTCTCTACATTACAGCAAAGGTCATAGGTGGATTTGAACAGGTGGGCTGTGTCTTTCCCCAACTGCTCTGGTGGGAGGTATCTTCAGGATTCCCACCGCATGTGTAATTTACAGCAAATACAGTTATTGTTCATAATCTACTTCTGTACATAACTATACGCAGGAGCGAGCGATCCTTTCCTAACTAACATCGGAATGTTACTCTTAAAATACCCTACAGCTGGATACTAGACACCACCTTTCAACCTTTATCTGACCCTTCCTATCATGCAAAGAGGAATCTCTCTGTCCAGGAACAGTTTAAACTAATCATACTCGCTGACATGGTCTAGGGGAATATTAACTACAAAATGCACTATTTGGGTTAAATATGCTATGATTGAGTCGCACGCTACACGCTCACAAACTCCGCCGTAAATACACATCTCATGCGCACGATCGCCGGAGCGATCCTACGCAACTTGCGGGTATGTGCACGCACGGGGGAACAGGTGCATGAGCAGCGTGCATGTGCATGAGGGGTTAGTACAAGGGGTATGCATCATGATATTTTTCGACTTTGACAATACAGACGCAAATCATGTTACAGCCACAGCTATAGAACGTGTTACAAACTATGGTCCATTGACATTAGGGATACCCTGTACTGTATTGTAGAGTATGAGCGTCCAAATCCCGTAGCCGTTACGGCATAATCAAAACCAATGGGAAGTTTGAATATGATTATGCGCACAGGTAAACAGTTTCCATAACTACTGTAACTGTCTGCCATTGCACACAATACAGTATAAACCAGTTCACTTGTACTTCCTGCATCATGGCTGCAAGATGAACAACCTGGGACGCACGTCTCGGACGCTGTATGCGCTATGCTCCATGCTGTGGGGTAATGGCAGCATGCAGTGATAGACCCTACAGCATGGGAGAGCTGCAACTCCTCGTTCGCTGGTGGGACCAAGCTCTCGACAGTAATGAGGAGAAGCTGAGGGCCTATAGAAGGGCCAGAAGGGCAATCCTGCATTTTTTAACTGGCACAGGACGATGAGGTCACTCCAGAGGAGGCTGAGTGACCTCGTGAGGAGGACCCCCTGGACGCCTCCAGAAAATAGTTTGGTGTGCAGTAGGCTGGTCTGTAAATATACTGTACAGTAAGTCAGTTTCCAAATAAACCTCCTAATGATAATGTGTGGACCCCTTTTCAAAAAGTAAAGCATTCAATACCTTTAATACCAAGAAATAATGACACGGAGACTTGAATTTGGCAGAAAATTGTTAGCTATTTATTGTACCCTAACCATTAGAAAAAACCTGTAAAGTAAAATTTAAGTTAACATGCCGATTCAGCCGGCATATGGTGGCAGAAAAAAGAACGGCTCTATTCAACTGACGATAACCTCAAAAAACATTAAAACCCAAACGATCCTAATTTACCACAAACCATACATAGGTAATAGGTGCCCGACTCAGACCTCCACGCTGACTGCCCACCCTGATGGGTGATGACGCTGCCCCCTGATGGGTGATCTAGCGGCCTTAAAAGTCAATGGAGGTGAGTGTACCTAAACCACACCAATACTGTAAACAACTGTAACTATCAAGTCAAACTACAACCTGCCGTTCTTTTCCGCCAACAGCGAAAGACTCTTCCCCAGAGTCTTCGCACCGCCACCATACCCTCAACCTAACTCCTGCAACACCAGAAACAGATCCTCCAGTAAAAACAACATCCCTTCCTTGGACAGATGCACACCATCAGGCCGAAAAAGGTGACTGGCACGAAACCGAATCCTAGGGTGGCGAACCACTTTCCCTCCGTGAACCAGCACCCACTTCGCCACCGCCGCATTCACCTTTTGCCTGGCCTCATCAATCGGGCGACCGTCCGCCACTCCTCGCCAACGCAACCTTGGCACCATCATAGAGAACACCAAAACACAATTGGGCCACGCTGCGGCCTCACTGGCCAGATCTTCCATCATGGCCCATCGCAGCTCCAAAGATGTCCTCTTCCCCAGATCGTTGCCACCCAAATGGACAACCAGCACCCTAGGGACTCCATGCTCGCTGACCTGACTGACCAATCTACTCTTCAGATCTTGCCACATCATCCCCCGCCAACCAAGCCAACGAACGCCATAAGCCCAAGGAAAAAACTGCGCCCCCTCCGAGGCCAAAAACCTGGCTGCCCAGTAAACATAAGAGTGGCCAACTACCCAGATTGCCAAATCGTCTTCTACCCAACCTGAAGAGAAGGAAAGGAGTAAAAATCGGTTAATAAGTATCCCAACAGGAGCTTATTGAATGCATTAACCTGAAGAATCTGCCAAAAGAAAAAAGGCGTTTTCGTGTCTTGCATAAGTCACGGCCTAGCCGATCTAAACAAGCTTCCAGCCAATCGAAGCATAACATAAAAACACAATGGGAAAGATCAAAGTAAAATAAGGAAAATAAAAGGGGGGGGGAGGGGGGGGGGGTTTAAAATGGGAAAAACATGTAAGAACTCAGCTGGAGGTGAAAGCGTAAAAACCTGCTGAGGGACGTCGTGTTGTAACTAATCAGCCCGATTGTAGATTGGAATTCAGTCCGTCAAGTCAGGCAAAAAATCGCAAAAGAACTCCAGACCCCCGCTGCCAGCAGCGGCGAGTAGCTAATCCCTGAGTAGGATGAACAAGGGAGACGAACAGACACAAACTGCACAAGGACGTACTTAACCTTACAACATGAACTTATACGTCTAATAAAACTGAACTGTTAATCAAACTAAAAACTCATGAAACTGGGCGAATATATAGTTTGTAACTTGACGACTTCCATCGCCCCACTGCCTGAATCTCCGCAACGGAAAAACCCGCCGACGCAGCCAACGTCGCCGCCCCGATTCGGAAAGAATGCGTACCGAAAGCAGCAGGTGAAAGGCCCAAGCTCTCCAGACAGCGGCTCAGCATCCAACGAAACTGATATTTCGTCAAAGGTAAACCGTCATAATGCAGCAGCCACGACCCCTGCACACCGGGCTGAACTGCTGCATATCTCGATGCCAATCTCACTGGGCAAATGCTCCCCTCCAGAGACGGTACCAGAGTGACCCAACGCCCTCTACCTACTTGGTCCGTCTTAGAGCGACGCAATCTGCACAGCAAGGACCTCTCACCCACCACCACGTCATCCAGAAGCATGCGCGAGTCTGCTCGCTTAGATGGCGCTACCAGCTCCGAAACCCGAAAGGCTCAGTGGTAAGCCATGGAGAACGCCAACTGGAACAAAAGCGATTAAAAAATTGACGACGCGATACTGCCTACCGCATCGATGACGGCCGGTAGCAAGGCCGCATCGATGGGGCGTCGCCTATCAGGCGGCGTTGGCGTTACGCGCGCCCACCCTTTCATCGCCTTTACAAGAAGCTCGCTCTTTGTCACGTCAGGGACACCCTTGATTCTATTAAAAAACTAAATCCCTGCTAAGTACCGGGACACCACCGCTCTGGACCTACCCGTGACAAAAAGCTGCCAAATAAAAGAAAGCATCATCCGATGCCCGCTCTTACCTTCTTGACTACGTCCTCGGACAACTCTTCCCACTCGCTCCAAGCTTGACCGTAAGCCTTGAGCGTATTCGGAGCCACTGACCGCATCGCTAGACCCTCCAGTCCGGTCCGATCACCTGCCAGACATAACCGGGGCATTGAAACCCCCGCTCATTGGCCTCGGGTGCCAACAAACAAAATCTCTCCCACTGACCGCGGGACAACGCGTCGGCAATTCCGTTCTCAAGTCCTGGCACATGCTGCGCGCGGAACCATACATTCTTATGCAAGCATGTCAGCAGCAATCGCCCAAGCACCCTCAGAACCACCAGCGACTTCGCCCTCTGGTTATTGATCGCATGCACCACGCCCAGATTGTCACATCTAAACCAAATGCTGCGATGAGCCAGACGATCGCCCCAAACCTCCAGCGCTACCATAATGGGGAAAAGCTCCAGCAGCAAAAGGTCCTTAGTGAAACCTTCGCGATGCCATTCCTCAGGCCACGAGGCCACGCACCAAGATCCCTCTAGGTAGCAACCGAACCCGCCGCGTTGGTAAACAGCTGTAACCTAGCATTGTCGATCGTTGGGGCCAGCCAGATACGCACCCCATTGAAGTCCTCCAAGAACGAGGCCCAGACGGCCAAATCCCTCTTAATCTCGGAGGACAAGCCAATGAAATGATGCGGCCTGGCACACCCCGACGTCGCCCTCTCCAGCTTTCGGCAGAAAACCCTGCCCATCGGGATCACCCGGCAAGCAAAGTTCAAGAGGCCCAGCAAGGATTGCGCCTGCCTAAGCGTGACTTTGCGCGACATCACGAACTGGCAAATAACCTCGCGGAGCTTCGCGACCTTGGCCTGAGGAAGGCGACACGATCCCGCCACCGTGTCGATTTCAATCCCCAAGAACGACAAACAGGAAACCGGCCCCTCCATTTTATCCTCGGCCACAGGAACGCCAAAGTGATAAAACAACGCTCAAATGCTGAACAGCAAGTCACCTCAGCGCGGCGAATTCGCCGGTCCCACACACAGGAAATCATCGAGGTAATGCGCAACTCCATGACCCCCTGAAGAAGACTCCACGCACCAATGCAAGAACGTGCTAAACCTTTCAAAAAACGAGCATGAAACGGAACATCCCATCGGCAAACATTTGTCAATTAAATATTCCGCTCCGATTCGAAAACCCATAAAACGTAATGAGTCCGGATGCAACGGGAGCAACCGAAACGCGGATTCAACATCGATCTTAGCCATCAGAGCTCCCGGGCCGTAACTACGAACCAACTCCAGCGCCTCGTCAAATGACTGGTACACCACCGAGCAGTGTGCCGGTGGTATTGCGTCGTTGACCGACGACCCTGACGGGTAAGAAAGATGTTGAATGAGCCGAAAGGCACCCGGAGTCTTCTTGGGAACTACCCCCACTGGGGAAATGACCAGGTCATCCACTGGGGGCGAGCTAAACGGGCCCTCCATCCTACCCATACGCACCTCTTTATCAACCTTCTCGCGCAAAACAGACGGCAAGGCGTGAGCGGACTGAAGATTCCGGAGAGCCTTGACCGATACTTCGCCCGCAACTGGCAAGCGGAAACCAAACTTAAAACCCTGAAACAAAAACTGAGCGTCCGTACTATTCGGATACCAATCCAACAATTTGGGCATGGCGTCCAAATCAATTGGCGTTGGGGCCCTGTGGAGCGATCCCGCTCGCGCCGGGTCTTGCGTAGCTCTGCTTTCCCCTCGCGCCTTGCCGATTTCCTTTAAAACAGTTGGAGGCCGGGTGGAAGCCGCCACATTGCAAGCACGAATGTCGAAACCGACACTGCTTGCCGAAGGAACAGGTCGCATTATTAAATGCGAAGCACTTCCCCTTCGCGGCGGCCTGCCCTCCCCCGCGGATAGCCAACCTACCTCTGCTACCCGGTCCCCCTTCCGCGCTACTCCCCTTGGCGGACGACCCTGCGCGTTGCCCGTCCGCCCCCGGATTCCGGGGCTCCTTTGCTGGTTGAGAAGCCCGGGTGACCTGGAGCCAGACCTCCACGTCCTTGCAACCAAAGTCAATAATCTGTAAGCAGTCCTGCTTCTCTCGGAACTTGTCATCATACATCCGCCATTCGTTTCCTGACGATGTGCGCTGCATATCGTGTATCAAGTGCAGGTATCGTAAGACGTTCATATGTTCCTCAGGCCTATCTTCCAGATAACACGCCGCAAAGACGCAAAAACCGGCCAGCCAGTTGTCGAAAGTACGGAAGGCTTCAGCTCCGATGCCTTTCTTAGCTGTCGCTGCCTTAAACTCCTTCTTCGCGTCCTTAGTCAGCACGAACATATCAACGTAATCGCCTCTGCAGATCTTCCTATGGCAGCTATCCCGCAACCCCCTCAACACTGCCGTATAATCACAGTGGACTACTCCCGGCAAATCGCGGCGCTTCTTGGTCCTGCGAGCATCCTCGCAAAGCCGCTTGCGTCTCTTCCGCCTCTCCTGCTGCCCTGCCGCCCTCTTAGCGTACTTAGTCGCACGCTTTTTTGCCCTAGTCGTGCTACTGACGTCGGACGCTTGCGACGACAGGGATGAAGAAGAGGAGGAACTGAGAGAACTGGAGCGCGCGCTGGAGCCCGACGCCGACTGCTCAACCTCACCTGACGCTGTCGACTGTTCAGACTGGGAGTCCTCCGGTGTGGAAACTTTGAAATCCTCCACATCGCTCACGTCCACCTCAACTTCTCCGCGATCACCTGAAGAAGAAGACAAAGCACGGGACCCAGAAACCACTCCCGGGGCATGCCTAGCACTCCGGGGCAAAGACGTCCCCACCTCGCGTCCGCGCTCCGACCGTATTGGACGGTGTCCCAACTGCGCCGCGGCCGCCCCCAGGTCACGGCAGCGCTATTCGCTGAGCCGCTGACCCCGGCTGCGTACCGGACGCCCTTGCTTCTGCGCGTGCGCCGGAATGCCTTGCTGCCCCCGGGGATGCGGCTGCGGCCAATGGGCCCCATGCCGCCACCACCGTCAACAGAGCCGACGCCAACTCTCTGGAAGCCTCCTGACTTCCCCAAAAGTCGCGGCTGGCACCGGCGGGAGCCCCCGTAGATGCCGGCGCACCTCTCCTGGCCCGTCGGCCGGCAGGCGCCGATAAGGGACCCGACGGCCAATGCCCCGCCTGGCCTGTTGGTGATCTGCTGGCCCCCCTGACCACAATTGTTGTGGCCCCCCCACCAATCATCTATCCTATCCTGCGCCTGCTGGCCCTCACTATCGCTGCTGTGCCTACCACCGGCCCCCCGCGCGTGCCCTCCCCCTGCAGGCCGGAGCTCTCTCCGTCTGCATGGAAGGCACCTCTGCGGGGTTCAATGCTGCCGTGCTCTATCCTGGGACGCCCCCCCCCGCCAGACACCGGCTGTAAGGGAGGCAGCAGGGGAGACGTTGAAACTGGCGGCGCGCAGCCCGCCGCTTCCCGCCAACCTCCTTCCAGCGTCTGGGCCACCGGAAAGGACGAGACCCCGCGACAGGCCTCGTCCGACCCGCCGCAGCTCTCCGCCCACCCCGATCCCCTCGCCCGGCATCACCCCGCGGCCATGACAAGGGGGACGGGTGGGGATATGGGATGGGAGCACCCATTGGCCGCGCGCGCCCGCGGGCGCCTGCTCCCGGCAATGGCGCCTCACCCTCAAGAGGTGGAGGTGAAGGCCGATGCCCGGCCACCTCCGGTCGTCTCCCCCGTGCCCCCAGCCCCCCCTGCTGCTCGCGGACTGAGGTTATTACCGGACCCGAAATCAGGGGCAGGGAAGACCGGGTCCGTCCAGCCACCGGCGCGCGGGCACCCACGTCGGCGCTGGTGGACGGGGAACGGGCAGATGAGCCAGCAGGCCCATCCACAGACCCAGCTTCACCGCCTGGTGAGCGGTAACGAGCTGGGGTCCCGGCAGAACGGAGGGGGCGAGAGGCGGCCATTATCCCAAAGCAGTGTGTGGTGAGATGAGAGAGGAGGGTGAAGCTATAACAGTACAGTGTAAACCTGAATACTCTAACTGGCCTAGCTAAAACACTAGTGAATATGCAATTCAGCTCCACTCACCAGAAGGCAAACCAGCAGCAAGAGAGACTTAGCTAGCCTATACATCCCTATATATACTGAACCCTCCCCTCTCTACCATTGGCTGTACTTTTCATAACATTTAGGTCCACCCCTCACAGGAGGTTTAACTCTCTCCATTCCTATTCCTTTTCGCTCTCCGAAACACTGCACAATACTGTATATCAGGGATGGGGAACCCTCGGTCCTCCAGATGTTGTTGAAGTACAGTACACATCCCAGCATGCCCTGCAACAGTGTTAGTATGGCCAAATATAAAAACTGAAGCAAGGCATGCTGGTATGTGTAGTTCAACAACAGCTGGAGGACCAATGGTTTCCCATACCTACTGTATATTGTGAAGTAAAAAAAATTGGATCAGTAAAGAAAATGCTCCATGTACAGTACTATACAGGACTGTACAGTTACTGTACCTGTACATGTCATTTTTACATTATTTTCACAGGAAATGTGTATTAGAGGTATACAGTACTGTGTACAATAAATGTAAAGTAAATGATTTTTTTCAATTACAAACACACAAATGCATCCCAGACGCAAATGCATGTACTGTACAGTGCAGCAGACAGCTTATGGTGACAGGACTCACTTATCCCACCCATAGTCACTGTGTATTTTAGATAGTGTAATGAGACGCTCTAGTAGCATTGCCCTAATTCATGTAAACCATGTGTGCAAACAGTATATCCATTGACTGTAAAGGTATAGTAAAATATATTACAATAGCATTTTTTTTAATAAAGTGTAAGGAAATAAAAAAAGGTATGCGCATGCCTCATGACAGATACACAAGCTCATGTGTTAATGTAAGCAGTGATCCATTCCTATTGGTTTTAGACTATGCCCTAATGGCTATGGGACTTGGCCGCTCACGTACTGTACTGTACTGTATCCCTAACTTCAATGGACCAAACTGTAGGTTAAACACGTTGTTTTGAGTCTGTATACACTATTTTTTATTAATTACTCATTCTACGGGACCTCATTGCTGCTGTGTAATTTTACTAGGGGATTGAGACGCTACTTCAGCTTTGTCCTGATTTTTGCAAAACTGATACCGTCGCTGGCTCCATAGCTGAGGGCTTCAATGAGGCGCTGGGTCATGGGCGGCAACCATGTCAATCGAGTCTGGCCTGCTACAGTACTGTATGTGTACTGTACAGTGCATTGAGTTCGCTTATCCCAATAGCCGCTGTGAATTTTAGATAGTGGAATGAGACGCTCCTGCAGATTTACCCTGATTTATGTAAAACCTGTGTGCACACTTCTATTGAATGTGAAGGTATATTACAATAGATTAAAAAAAATTAATAAAGTGTCAGGAAAAAATAAACATGCATTCGCACTTTGGGAATCAAACCCGGGACTCTAAGCATGGGAAGCAGCACACTTCTCCACTCGGATACGACACCTCATGACATTGTACAGTAAATGGAAGCAGTGATTCCTTCCCATTGGTTTTTGATAATGCCCTACTGGCTACGGGACTTGTCAGCTCACATACTGTACTGTACTGTATCCCTAACTTCAATGGACTAAACTGTAACTTAAACACATTGTTTTGTGTCTGCATACACTATTTTTATTAATGGTTCGTTCTACGGGACCTCATTGCTGCTGTGTATTTTTACTAGGGTATTGAGACGCTCCTTCAGCATTGCCCTGACCCTTGCAAAACTGATGCCGTCGCTGGCTCCATAGCTGAGGGCTTCAATGAGGCTACGGGTAAAGGACGGCAGCCATGTCAATCAAGTCTGGCCTGCTACAGTACTGTATGTGTACCGCACGGTGCATTGAGCTCGCTTATCTCAATAGCTGCTGTGTATTTTAGATAGCGGAATGCGACGCTCCTGCAGATTTACCCTGATTTATGTAAAACCTGTGTGCACACTTCTATTGAATGTAAAGGTATATTACAATATATAACACATTTTTAATAAAGTTTCAGGAAAAAATAAACATGCATTCGCACTTTGAGAATCGAACCTGGGACTCTAAGCATGGGAAACAGCACTTGTCATCACTCAGACACGACGCCTCATGACAGATAAATAAGCTCATGTGTACAGTAAATGTAAGCAGTGATCCCTTCCCATTGGTTTTTGATAATGCCCTAATGGCTACGGGACTTGTCAGCTTACATACTGTACTGTACTGTATCCCTAACTTCAATGGACCAAACTGTAGCTTAAACACGTTGTTTTGCGTCTGTATACACTATTTTTATTAATTGCTCATTCTACGGGACCTCATTGCTGCTGTGTATTTTAACTAGGGTATTGAGACGCTCCTTCAGCATTGCCCTGACCCTTGCAAAACTGATGCTGTCACTGGCTCCATATCTGAGGGCTTCCATGAGGTGCAGGGTAACGGGCAGCAGCCATTTTGTCAACTTCTATGCTATTAAGTCTGGTGTATCGTAATGTGCACAGAGCTCGCTTATCCCTATTACTCCTGTGTAATTTAACAATAATAATTTTATTTATATAGCGCTCTTTCTCCAACAGGACTCAAGGCTACGGGACCTCATTGCTGCTGTGTAATTGAACTAGGGTATTCAGACGCTCCTTCAGCGTTGCCCTGATTCTTGCAAAACTGATGCCGTTGAGGCACAGGGTCATGGGCGGCAGCCATGTCAATCAAGTCTGGCCTGCTACATTATTCTACGTGTACCGTACGGTGCATAGAGCTCGCTTATCCCCATAGCCGCTGTGCATTTTTGATATGTTCCTGCAGCTTCGCCCTGCTTTATGTTAAACATGTGTGCACACTTCTATTGAATGTTAAGGTATACTCAGAGGTGTAGCGAGGTGCCATGGTGCCCGGAGCATGGGTATGTTTCGGCGCCCCCCTCTCATGTTACACTTGAAAAGAAAAAATATATATTAGAAAATCCTAAATTGGTGACAGAGTTCATTTTGTTCTATTATTCATAAACACAATACTTAATCCTGTTGACC
The DNA here is from genome assembly GCF_028390025.1 of Pseudophryne corroboree. Classification (NCBI taxonomy): domain Eukaryota; kingdom Metazoa; phylum Chordata; class Amphibia; order Anura; family Myobatrachidae; genus Pseudophryne; species Pseudophryne corroboree. The sequence continues at coordinate 1,049,470,923 of NC_086445.1, forward strand.
AGACTTTAAAGTCTCGAAATGTTGATAAGATCTGTGTCTGCGTCTTCAATCCCGAGTGCTGCCTTCATTGCATTGTGTGTTGGGTCTGGAGTGAGGACACCTAGGAGGGCACTGGGTAATGTGAAATTTAGCTACTGGTCTGTTTCCTTTGATGACTGTGTGCTATACTGACCACGCACCTCCTTTTCTACATTATTCTTTTTTATATATATATATAAATATATATATATATATATATATATATATACACAGTATATATATATATATATATATATATATCTATAGTAAAAAGAAAAGATGGAGAAAAGGAGGTGCGCGGTCAATATAGCAGCTGGTGAGGGGGTTGTGAAGCCCCTAAATAAGTACAAGGTACAGTACAAATAATGTGAATACCAGCACTTATGAATTTTTTTTAGATAAAAATAAATGTGTGTGTGTGTGTATATATATATATATATATATATATATATATATAAAAGTTTGGCAGAATTCATCTATGTTATTAATAAATTGAATACATTTTTTAAAACTATGTAAAGGTGGGTAGACATTAGGCGATGTGCTTTATGAGCAATGTCGCCTAGTGTGTTCCCTTCCCTGCCGGGGCGGTCGGCGGCAGTGTGTACACACTGAGCGATATAACAATAATATCACTCAGAGACGTCATGCCGTGGCCGTGCAGGTAATTGGGCTGCATGCATGGGAGACAGTGAGGGTTGCGCATCGCTCATCGCTGGGCAGCGTACACACTAGTTGATATGGTAAACGATGTCGCTCAGGAACAGCAAAATGAGCAATCTCATTTACTTCACCAGCAAGTGTGTATGCACCTTAAAACCGTCTAGCATATACATACATTTATATTTATCTAAATATTTTTCATAAGTGCTAGTATTCACACATATATATATATATATATATTACATTTTATAAAACTTATCCTAAATAGCAGCAGACATGCAGACACAGCTGCGCAGCCAGAACTCACCTGTTTTCAAATCTTTTTTTATTCTCTGTGCGCTCGTACACCCAGCTCCTCCCTCCAAGTCTCCAGTCCTCTTCGAGTCCTCACCTCTCCAGCGCCTCCACCCATCGCATGAGCGCTGTGATGTCATGACGTCACACGCACAACTGAGGAGTGTGGATGGAGGAAGCAGCTCAAGCTGTTACTGACTGAACAGCTGTGAGCTGCTAACTGCAGCAGCGGGCAGTCAGGCGGCAGGTGCCGGCGGACTCGGGCTGTGGCCCTCACTCCCAATATTTTAGGTGCCCGGAGCTGGAGCTTCACTGGAGCCACCCTCCCTATGCCCCTGGGTATACTACAATATATACGAAAATAAAAAATTAATAAAGTGTCAAGAAAAATTAACATGCATTCACACTTTGGGAATTGAACCCGGGACTCTAAGCATGGGAAGCGGCACACTTCACCACTCGGACACGTCGCCGCATGACAGATACACAAGCCCATTGGTTTTGATTATGCCATAATGGCTATGGGATTTGGACGTTCACATATCCCTAACATCAATAGACCATACCTGTAACACGTTTGTTTGCGTCTATATACACTACTATTTTAATTTGTTGATTTGTCTGCGGGACTTGGACGCTCACATAACCATAAAGTCAATGGAGTATACTGTAGCTTTATCACGTTCCTTTGCATCTGTATATACTGTACTATTTGCGCCTGTATATACTGTACTAAATACAGTACTATATACTGTATTTGAAATACTGTAGCATACTGTAGCTTAATGAGATGCTCCAGTAAAGTAGTTCTTACACTGTAGTTCAGTATTGAATTTTAATGGAGACCACACGCATGCACAATGGTGATTTTAAAAAGTGACATCTGGTGGATGATCACAGATATTACACTCAAAGGTAACGCCAAACACTCTGTGCGCCTCCCTACGACTAGGCGCGCCTCCTTGTGCCCAGGCACGTTGCATATGCCTGATCGTGACTAACACCTCAGCCAGCAGAGGCTCCATTTGTACACATGCTGGTTCTGGAATGCCATTCCCGATGACGTAATTTTTCACAAGACCTACCGGAACGGCGTTCCAGAGCATTCCACGTAAAATATAGCCCTGCTCTCAGGGGGTGATGTAACAATGATTGAAAAAAATGTGATCAGCGCCACTGATCATCACAACCAATCGTGAACTCACGGCAAATATATTCCTGCAACTACCTCAGGTCTTACATGTGAGGAAAGACTGCTGTAAGTAGGGACTGTGTAGGGAGCCGCAGTTCAGTGATATGACAGCAGGGGGTGCAGTAATGGGGGTAATGTCTGTTCTCTGAGCTGCCTCTTATGTTCCACACAGTGGTAGGACGGGGAGTGTTTCTCACAGCGCATGTGCTACATTGAATCCATGGCATCACCACCAAGCGTCTGGCTTGTGGTGGGATAGTCCTGAATTTCTGACACACAATGCTGAGGTTACCCCACTGCACAAGGGATACACATAGGGGACGCGCAGAGGTGCTGCTACGTTTGGGTATGATGACATCAGAAACATGGCGGAAAAGTAATGCGCAATCCTGTGCGGTGACTTGGAGGTGGCTACTAGTGCACACAGAACCGATCCATTCTGCCGAGCATTATGGGAGTGTCAGGGGCGTGTCAATGCAAGCGGCTCCGTTCACAAATGCATAGCCGCAGGCAGAGGAGGCCGAGGTTACATGAAGAAACTTTACCTGCCATAGGGGTCACAGCTGCTCTGCGGCAGGTGCAACATAGAGAGGAGATCATGGACACATTGCTGTGAGGAGGAAGGGGTCACAGCTGCTCTGCGGCAGGTGTAAGATAGAGAGGAGATCATGGACACATTGCTGTGAGGAGGACGGGGTCACAGCTGCTCTGCGGCAGGTGTAAGATAGAGAGGAGATCATGGACACATTGCTGTGAGGAGGAAGGGGTCACAGCTGCTCTGCGGCAGGTGTAAGATAGAGAGGAGATCATGGACACATTGCTGTGAGGAGGACGGGGTCACAGCTGCTCTGCGGCAGGTGTAAGATAGAGAGGAGATCATGTACACATTGCTGTGAGGAGGACGGGGTCACAGCTGCTCTGCGGCAGGTGTAAGATAGAGAGGAGATCATGGCCGCATTGCTGTGAGGAGGACGGGGTCACAGCTGCTCTGCGGCAGGTGTAAGATAGAGAGGAGATCATGGCTGCATTGCTGTGAGGAGGACGGGGTCACAGCTGCTCTGCGGCAGGTGTAAGATAGAGAGGAGATCATGGACACATTACTGTGAGGAGGACGGGGTCACAGCTGCTCTGCGGCAGGTGTAAGATAGAGAGGAGATCATGGCCGCATTGCTGTGAGGAGGAAGGGGTCACAGCTGCTCTGCGGCAGGTGTAAGATAGAGAGGAGATCATGGCCGCATTGCTGGGAGGAGGACGGGGTCACAGCTGCTCTGCAACAGGTGTAAGATAGAGAGGAGATCATGACCTCTTTGCTGTGAGGAGGACGGGGTCACAGCTGCTCTGCGGCAGGTGTAAGATAGAGAGGAGATCATGGCCGCATTGCTGGGAGGAGGACGGGGTCACAGCTGCTCTGCAACAGGTGTAAGATAGAGAGGAGATCATGGCCGCATTGCTGTGAGGAGGACGGGGTCACAGCTGCTCTGCGGCAGGTGTAAGATAGAGAGGAGATCATGGACACATTGCTGTGAGGAGGACGGGGTCACAGCTGCTCTGCGGCAGGTGTAAGATAGAGAGGAGATCATGACCTCTTTGCTGTGAGGAGGACGGGGTCACAGCTGCTCTGCGGCAGGTGTAAGATAGAGAGGAGATCATGGCCGCATTGCTGTGAGGAGGACGGGGTCACAGCTGCTCTGCGGCAGGTGTAAGATAGAGAGGAGATCATGGCCGCATTGCTGTGAGGAGGACGGGGTCACAGCTGCTCTGCGGCAGGTGTAAGATAGAGAGGAGATCATGGACACATTGCTGTGAGGAGGACGGGGTCACAGCTGCTCTGCGGCAGGTGTAAGATAGAGAGGAGATCATGGCTGCATTGCTGTGAGGAGGACGGGGTCACAGCTGCTCTGCGGCAGGTGTAAGATAGAGAGGAGATCATGGCCGCATTGCTGTGAGGAGGACGGGGTCACAGCTGCTCTGCGGCAGGTGTAAGATAAAGAGGAGATCATGCACACATTGCTGTGAGGAGGACGGGGTCACAGCTGCTCTGCGGCAGGTGTAAGATAGAGAGGAGATCATGGCTGCATTGCTGTGAGGAGGAAGGGGTCACAGCTGCTCTGCGGCAGGTGTAAGATAGAGAGGAGATCATGTACACATTGCTGTGAGGAGGACGGGGTCACAGCTGCTCTGCGGCAGGTGTAAGATAGAGAGGAGAACATGGCTGCATTGCTGTGAGGAGGAAGGGGTCACAGCTGCTCTGCGGCAGGTGTAAGATAGAGAGGAGATCATGGACACATTGCTGTGAGGAGGACGGGGTCACAGCTGCTCTGCGGCAGGTGTAAGATAGAGAGGAGATCATGGCTGCATTGCTGTGAGGAGGACGGGGTCACAGCTGCTCTGCGGCAGGTGTAAGATAGAGAGGAGATCATGGCCGCATTGCTGTGAGGAGGACGGGGTCACAGCTGCTCTGCGGCAGGTGTAAGATAAAGAGGAGATCATGCACACATTGCTGTGAGGAGGACGGGGTCACAGCTGCTCTGCGGCAGGTGTAAGATAGAGAGGAGATCATGGCCGCATTGCTGTGAGGAGGACGGGGTCACAGCTGCTCTGCGGCAGGTGTAAGATAGAGAGGAGATCATGGCCGCATTGCTGTGAGGAGGACGGGGTCACAGCTGCTCTGCGGCAGGTGTAAGATAGAGAGGAGATCATGGACACATTGCTGTGAGGAGGACGGGGTCACAGCTGCTCTGCGGCAGGTGTAAGATAGAGAGGAGATCATAGACACATTGCTGTGAGGAGGACGGGGTCACAGCTGCTCTGCGGCAGGTGTAAGATAGAGAGGAGATCATGGCCGCATTGCTGGGAGGAGGACAGGGTCACAGCTGCTCTGCGGCAGGTGTAAGATAGAGAGGAGATCATGGCCGCATTGCTGGGAGGAGGACGGGGTCACAGCTGCTCTGCGGCAGGTGTAAGATAGAGAGGAGATCATGGACACATTGCTGTGAGGAGGACGGGGTCACAGCTGCTCTGCGGCAGGTGTAAGATAGAGAGGAGATCATGGACACATTGCTGTGAGGAGGACGGGGTCACAGCTGCTCTGCGGCAGGTGTAACATAGAGAGGAGATCATGTACACATTGCTGTGAGGAGGACGGGGTCACAGCTGCTCTACGGCAGGTGTAAGATAGAGAGGAGATCATGGCCGCATTGCTGTGAGGAGGACGGGGTCACAGCTGCTCTGCGGCAGGTGTAAGATAGAGAGGAGATCATGGCCGCATTGCTGTGAGGAGGACGGGGTCACAGCTGCTCTGCGGCAGGTGCAAGATAAAGAGGAGGTCATGGCCGCATTGCTGTGAGGAGGACGGGGTCACAGCTGCTCTGTGGCAAGTGCAAGATAGAGAGGAGATCATGGCCGCATTGCTGTGAGGAGGACGGGGTCACAGCTGCTCTGCGGCAGGTGTAAGATAGACAGGAGATCATGGCCGCATTGCTGTGAGGAGGACGGGGTCACAGCTGCTCTGCGGCAGGTGTAAGATAGAGAGGAGATCATGGCTGCATTGCTGTGAGGAGGACGGGGTCAAAGCTGCTCTGCGGCAGGTGCAAGATAGAGAGGAGATCATGGCCGCATTGCTGTGAGGAGGACGGGGTCACAGCTGCTCTGCAACAGGTGTAAGATAGAGAGGAGATCATGGCCGCATTGCTGGGAGGAGGACGGGGTCACAGCTGCTCTACGGCAGGTGTAAGATAGAGAGGAGATCATGGACACATTGCTGTGAGGAGGACGGGGTCACAGCTGCTCTGCGGCAGGTGTAAGATAGAGAGGAGATCATGGCCGCATTGCTGTGAGGAGGACGGGGTCACAGCTTCTCTGCGGCAGGTGCAAGATAAAGAGGAGATCATGGCCGCATTGCTGTGAGGAGGACGGGGTCACAGCTGCTCTGTGGCAAGTGCAAGATAGAGAGGAGATCATGGCCGCATTGCTGTGAGGAGGACGGGGTCACAGCTGCTCTGCGGCAGGTGTAAGATAGAGAGGAGATCATGGACACATTGCTGTGAGGAGGACGGGGTCACAGCTGCTCTGCAGCAGGTGTAAGATAGAGAGGAGATCATGGCCGCATTGCTGTGGGGAGGACGGGGTCACAGCTGCTCTGCAGCAGGTGTAAGATAGAGAGGAGATCATGGCCGCATTGCTGTGAGGAGGACGGGGTCACAGCTGCTCTGCAGCAGGTGTAAGATAGAGAGGAGATCATGGCCGCATTGCTGTGGGGAGGACGGGGTCACAGCTGCTCTGCGGCAGGTGTAAGATAGAGAGGAGATCATGGACACATTGCTGTGAGGAGGACGGGGTCACAGCTGCTCTACGGCAGGTGTAAGATAGAGAGGAGATCATGGCCGCATTGCTGTGAGGAGGACGGGGTCACAGCTGCTCTGTGGCAAGTGCAAGATAGAGAGGAGATCATGGCCGCATTGCTGTGAGGAGGACGGGGTCACAGCTGCTCTGCAGCAGGTGTAAGATAGAGAGGAGATCATGGACACATTGCTGTGGGGAGGACGGGGTCACAGCTGCTCTGCAGCAGGTGTAAGATAGAGAGGAGATCATGGCCGCATTGCTGTGGGGAGGACGGGGTCACAGCTGCTCTGCGGCAGGTGCAAGATAAAGAGGAGATCATGGCCGCATTGCTGTGAGGAGGACGGGGTCACAGCTGCTCTGCAGCAGGTGTAAGATAGAGAGGAGATCATGGCCGCATTGCTGTGGGGAGGACGGGGTCACAGCTGCTCTGCGGCAGGTGTAAGATAGAGAGGAGATCATGGCCGCATTGCTGGGAGGAGGACGGGGTCACAGCTGCTCTGCGGCAGGTGTAAGATAGAGAGGAGATCATGGACACATTGCTGTGAGGAGGACGGGGTCACAGCTGCTCTACGGCAGGTGTAAGATAGAGAGGAGATCATGGCCGCATTGCTGTGAGGAGGACGGGGTCACAGCTGCTCTGCGGCAGGTGTAAGATAGAGAGGAGATCATGGCCGCATTGCTGTGAGGAGGACGGGGTCACAGCTGCTCTGCGGCAGGTGCAAGATAAAGAGGAGGTCATGGCCGCATTGCTGTGAGGAGGACGGGGTCACAGCTGCTCTGTGGCAAGTGCAAGATAGAGAGGAGATCATGGCCGCATTGCTGTGAGGAGGACGGGGTCACAGCTGCTCTGCGGCAGGTGTAAGATAGAGAGGAGATCATGGCCGCATTGCTGTGAGGAGGACGGGGTCACAGCTGCTCTGCGGCAGGTGCAAGATAAAGAGGAGGTCATGGCCGCATTGCTGTGAGGAGGACGGGGTCACAGCTGCTCTACGGCAGGTGTAAGATAGAGAGGAGATCATGGCCGCATTGCTGTGAGGAGGATGGGGGTCACAGCTGCTCTGCGGCAGGTGTAAGATAGAGAGGAGATCATTGCCTCTTTGCTGTGAGGAGGACGGGGTCACAGCTGCTCTGCGGCAGGTGTAAGATAGAGAGGAGATCATGGCCGCATTGCTGTGAGGAGGACGGGGTCACAGCTGCTCTGCGGCAGGTGTAAGATAGAGAGGAGATCATGGACACATTGCTGTGAGGAGGACGGGGTCACAGCTGCTCTATGGCAGGTGTAAGATAGAGAGGAGATCATGGCTGCATTGCTGGGAGGAGGACGGGGTCACAGCTGCTCTGCGGCAGGTGTAAGATAGAGAGGAGATCATGGACACATTGCTGTGAGGAGGACGGGGTCACAGCTGCTCTACGGCAGGTGTAAGATAGAGAGGAGATCATGTAAACATTGCTGTGAGGAGGACGGGGTCACAGCTGCTCTACGGCAGGTGTAAGATAGAGAGGAGATCATGGCAGCATTGCTGTGAGGAGGACGGGGTCACAGCTGCTCTGCGGCAGGTGTAAGATAGAGAGGAGATCATGGCCGCATTGCTGTGAGGAGGACGGGGTCACAGCTGCTCTGCGGCAGGTGCAAGATAAAGAGGAGGTCATGGCCGCATTGCTGTGAGGAGGACGGGGTCACAGCTGCTCTGTGGCAAGTGCAAGATAGAGAGGAGATCATGGCCGCATTGCTGTGAGGAGGACGGGGTCACAGCTGCTCTGCGGCAGGTGTAAGATAGAGAGGAGATCATGGCCGCATTGCTGTGAGGAGGACGGGGTCACAGCTGCTCTGCGGCAGGTGCAAGATAAAGAGGAGGTCATGGCCGCATTGCTGTGAGGAGGACGGGGTCACAGCTGCTCTGTGGCAAGTGCAAGATAGAGAGGAGATCATGGCCGCATTGCTGGGAGGAGGACGGGGTCACAGCTGCTCTGCGGCAGGTGTAAGATAGAGAGGAGATCATGGCCGCATTGCTGTGAGGAGGACGGGGTCACAGCTGCTCTGCGGCAGGTGCAAGATAAAGAGGAGGTCATGGCCGCATTGCTGTGAGGAGGACGGGGTCACAGCTGCTCTGCGGCAGGTGTAAGATAGAGAGGAGATCATGGACACATTGCTGTGAGGAGGACGGGGTCACAGCTGCTCTACGGCAGGTGTAAGATAGAGAGGAGATCATGTAAACATTGCTGTGAGGAGGACGGGGTCACAGCTGCTCTACGGCAGGTGTAAGATAGAGAGGAGATCATGGCAGCATTGCTGTGAGGAGGACGGGGTCACAGCTGCTCTATGGCAGGTGTAAGATAGAGAGGAGATCATGGCTGCATTGCTGGGAGGAGGACGGGGTCACAGCTGCTCTGCGGCAGGTGTAAGATAGAGAGGAGATCATGGACACATTGCTGTGAGGAGGACGGGGTCACAGCTGCTCTACGGCAGGTGTAAGATAGAGAGGAGATCATGTAAACATTGCTGTGAGGAGGACGGGGTCACAGCTGCTCTACGGCAGGTGTAAGATAGAGAGGAGATCATGGCAGCATTGCTGTGAGGAGGACGGGGTCACAGCTGCTCTGCGGCAGGTGTAAGATAGAGAGGAGATCATGGCCGCATTGCTGTGAGGAGGACGGGGTCACAGCTGCTCTGCGGCAGGTGCAAGATAAAGAGGAGGTCATGGCCGCATTGCTGTGAGGAGGACGGGGTCACAGCTGCTCTGTGGCAAGTGCAAGATAGAGAGGAGATCATGGCCGCATTGCTGTGAGGAGGACGGGGTCACAGCTGCTCTGCGGCAGGTGTAAGATAGAGAGGAGATCATGGCCGCATTGCTGTGAGGAGGACGGGGTCACAGCTGCTCTGCGGCAGGTGCAAGATAAAGAGGAGGTCATGGCCGCATTGCTGTGAGGAGGACGGGGTCACAGCTGCTCTGTGGCAAGTGCAAGATAGAGAGGAGATCATGGCCGCATTGCTGGGAGGAGGACGGGGTCACAGCTGCTCTGCGGTAGGTGTAAGATAGAGAGGAGATCATGGACACATTGCTGTGAGGAGGACGGGGTCACAGCTGCTCTACGGCAGGTGTAAGATAGAGAGGAGATCATGGCCGCATTGCTGTGAGGAGGACGGGGTCACAGCTGCTCTGCGGCAGGTGTAAGATAGAGAGGAGATCATGGCGGCATTGCTGTGAGGAGGACGGGGTCACAGCTGCTCTGCAGCAGGTGCAAGATAAAGAGGAGGTCATGGCCGCATTGCTGTGAGGAGGACGGGGTCACAGCTGCTCTGTGGCAAGTGCAAGATAGAGAGGAGATCATGGCCGCATTGCTGTGAGGAGGACGGGGTCACAGCTGCTCTGCGGCAGGTGTAAGATAGAGAGGAGATCATGGCCGCATTGCTGTGAGGAGGACGGGGTCACAGCTGCTCTGCGGCAGGTGCAAGATAAAGAGGAGGTCATGGCCGCATTGCTGTGAGGAGGACGGGGTCACAGCTGCTCTACGGCAGGTGTAAGATAGAGAGGAGATCATGGCCGCATTGCTGTGAGGAGGATGGGGGTCACAGCTGCTCTGCGGCAGGTGTAAGATAGAGAGGAGATCATTGCCTCTTTGCTGTGAGGAGGACGGGGTCACAGCTGCTCTGCGGCAGGTGTAAGATAGAGAGGAGATCATGGCCGCATTGCTGTGAGGAGGACGGGGTCACAGCTGCTCTGCGGCAGGTGTAAGATAGAGAGGAGATCATGGACACATTGCTGTGAGGAGGACGGGGTCACAGCTGCTCTATGGCAGGTGTAAGATAGAGAGGAGATCATGGCTGCATTGCTGGGAGGAGGACGGGGTCACAGCTGCTCTGCGGCAGGTGTAAGATAGAGAGGAGATCATGGACACATTGCTGTGAGGAGGACGGGGTCACAGCTGCTCTACGGCAGGTGTAAGATAGAGAGGAGATCATGTAAACATTGCTGTGAGGAGGACGGGGTCACAGCTGCTCTACGGCAGGTGTAAGATAGAGAGGAGATCATGGCAGCATTGCTGTGAGGAGGACGGGGTCACAGCTGCTCTGCGGCAGGTGTAAGATAGAGAGGAGATCATGGCCGCATTGCTGTGAGGAGGACGGGGTCACAGCTGCTCTACGGCAGGTGTAAGATAGAGAGGAGATCATGTAAACATTGCTGTGAGGAGGACGGGGTCACAGCTGCTCTACGGCAGGTGTAAGATAGAGAGGAGATCATGGCAGCATTGCTGTGAGGAGGACAGGGTCACAGCTGCTCTGCGGCAGGTGTAAGATAGAGAGGAGATCATGGCCGCATTGCTGTGAGGAGGACGGGGTCACAGCTGCTCTGCGGCAGGTGCAAGATAAAGAGGAGGTCATGGCCGCATTGCTGTGAGGAGGACGGGGTCACAGCTGCTCTGTGGCAAGTGCAAGATAGAGAGGAGATCATGGCCGCATTGCTGTGAGGAGGACGGGGTCACAGCTGCTCTGCGGCAGGTGTAAGATAGAGAGGAGATCATGGCCGCATTGCTGTGAGGAGGACGGGGTCACAGCTGCTCTGCGGCAGGTGCAAGATAAAGAGGAGGTCATGGCCGCATTGCTGTGAGGAGGACGGGGTCACAGCTGCTCTGTGGCAAGTGCAAGATAGAGAGGAGATCATGGCCGCATTGCTGGGAGGAGGACGGGGTCACAGCTGCTCTGCGGCAGGTGTAAGATAGAGAGGAGATCATGGACACATTGCTGTGAGGAGGACGGGGTCACAGCTGCTCTACGGCAGGTGTAAGATAGAGAGGAGATCATGGCCGCATTGCTGTGAGGAGGACGGGGTCACAGCTGCTCTGCGGCAGGTGTAAGATAGAGAGGAGATCATGGCGGCATTGCTGTGAGGAGGACGGGGTCACAGCTGCTCTGTGGCAAGTGCAAGATAGAGAGGAGATCATGGCCGCATTGCTGTGAGGAGGACGGGGTCACAGCTGCTCTGCGGCAGGTGTAAGATAGAGAGGAGATCATGGCCGCATTGCTGTGAGGAGGACGGGGTCACAGCTGCTCTGCGGCAGGTGCAAGATAAAGAGGAGGTCATGGCCGCATTGCTGTGAGGAGGACGGGGTCACAGCTGCTCTACGGCAGGTGTAAGATAGAGAGGAGATCATGGACACATTGCTGTGAGGAGGATGGGGGTCACAGCTGCTCTGCGGCAGGTGTAAGATAGAGAGGAGATCATTGCCTCTTTGCTGTGAGGAGGACGGGGTCACAGCTGCTCTGCGGCAGGTGTAAGATAGAGAGGAGATCATGGCCGCATTGCTGTGAGGAGGACGGGGTCACAGCTGCTCTGCGGCAGGTGTAAGATAGAGAGGAGATCATGGACACATTGCTGTGAGGAGGACGGGGTCACAGCTGCTCTATGGCAGGTGTAAGATAGAGAGGAGATCATGGCTGCATTGCTGGGAGGAGGACGGGGTCACAGCTGCTCTGCGGCAGGTGTAAGATAGAGAGGAGATCATGGACACATTGCTGTGAGGAGGACGGGGTCACAGCTGCTCTACGGCAGGTGTAAGATAGAGAGGAGATCATGTAAACATTGCTGTGAGGAGGACGTGGTCACAGCTGCTCTACGGCAGGTGTAAGATAGAGAGGAGATCATGGCAGCATTGCTGTGAGGAGGACGGGGTCACAGCTGCTCTGCGGCAGGTGTAAGATAGAGAGGAGATCATGGCCGCATTGCTGTGAGGAGGACGGGGTCACAGCTGCTCTGCGGCAGGTGCAAGATAAAGAGGAGGTCATGGTCGCATTGCTGTGAGGAGGACGGGGTCACAGCTGCTCTGTGGCAAGTGCAAGATAGAGAGGAGATCATGGCCGCATTGCTGTGAGGAGGACGGGGTCACAGCTGCTCTGCGGCAGGTGTAAGATAGAGAGGAGATCATGGCCGCATTGCTGTGAGGAGGACGGGGTCACAGCTGCTCTGCGGCAGGTGCAAGATAAAGAGGAGGTCATGGCCGCATTGCTGTGAGGAGGACGGGGTCACAGCTACTCTGTGGCAAGTGCAAGATAGAGAGGAGATCATGGCCGCATTGCTGTGAGGAGGACGGGGTCACAGCTGCTCTACGGCAGGTGTAAGATAAAGAGGAGGTCATGGCCGCATTGCTGTGAGGAGGACGGGGTCACAGCTGCTCTGTGGCAAGTGCAAGATAGAGAGGAGATCATGGCCGCATTGCTGGGAGGAGGACGGGGTCACAGCTGCTCTGCGGCAGGTGTAAGATAGAGAGGAGATCATGGACACATTGCTGTGAGGAGGACGGGGTCACAGCTGCTCTACGGCAGGTGTAAGATAGAGAGGAGATCATGGCCGCATTGCTGTGAGGAGGACGGGGTCACAGCTGCTCTGCGGCAGGTGTAAGATAGAGAGGAGATCATGGCGGCATTGCTGTGAGGAGGACGGGGTCACAGCTGCTCTGCAGCAGGTGCAAGATAAAGAGGAGGTCATGGCCGCATTGCTGTGAGGAGGACGGGGTCACAGCTGCTCTGTGGCAAGTGCAAGATAGAGAGGAGATCATGGCCGCATTGCTGTGAGGAGGACGGGGTCACAGCTGCTCTGCGGCAGGTGTAAGATAGAGAGGAGATCATGGCCGCATTGCTGTGAGGAGGACGGGGTCACAGCTGCTCTGCGGCAGGTGCAAGATAAAGAGGAGGTCATGGCCGCATTGCTGTGAGGAGGACGGGGTCACAGCTGCTCTACGGCAGGTGTAAGATAGAGAGGAGATCATGGCCGCATTGCTGTGAGGAGGATGGGGGTCACAGCTGCTCTGCGGCAGGTGTAAGATAGAGAGGAGATCATTGCCTCTTTGCTGTGAGGAGGACGGGGTCACAGCTGCTCTGCGGCAGGTGTAAGATAGAGAGGAGATCATGGCCGCATTGCTGTGAGGAGGACGGGGTCACAGCTGCTCTGCGGCAGGTGTAAGATAGAGAGGAGATCATGGACACATTGCTGTGAGGAGGACGGGGTCACAGCTGCTCTATGGCAGGTGTAAGATAGAGAGGAGATCATGGCTGCATTGCTGGGAGGAGGACGGGGTCACAGCTGCTCTGCGGCAGGTGTAAGATAGAGAGGAGATCATGGACACATTGCTGTGAGGAGGACGGGGTCACAGCTGCTCTACGGCAGGTGTAAGATAGAGAGGAGATCATGTAAACATTGCTGTGAGGAGGACGGGGTCACAGCTGCTCTACGGCAGGTGTAAGATAGAGAGGAGATCATGGCAGCATTGCTGTGAGGAGGACGGGGTCACAGCTGCTCTGCGGCAGGTGTAAGATAGAGAGGAGATCATGGCCGCATTGCTGTGAGGAGGACGGGGTCACAGCTGCTCTACGGCAGGTGTAAGATAGAGAGGAGATCATGTAAACATTGCTGTGAGGAGGACGGGGTCACAGCTGCTCTACGGCAGGTGTAAGATAGAGAGGAGATCATGGCAGCATTGCTGTGAGGAGGACAGGGTCACAGCTGCTCTGCGGCAGGTGTAAGATAGAGAGGAGATCATGGCCGCATTGCTGTGAGGAGGACGGGGTCACAGCTGCTCTGCGGCAGGTGCAAGATAAAGAGGAGGTCATGGCCGCATTGCTGTGAGGAGGACGGGGTCACAGCTGCTCTGTGGCAAGTGCAAGATAGAGAGGAGATCATGGCCGCATTGCTGTGAGGAGGACGGGGTCACAGCTGCTCTGCGGCAGGTGTAAGATAGAGAGGAGATCATGGCCGCATTGCTGTGAGGAGGACGGGGTCACAGCTGCTCTGCGGCAGGTGCAAGATAAAGAGGAGGTCATGGCCGCATTGCTGTGAGGAGGACGGGGTCACAGCTGCTCTGTGGCAAGTGCAAGATAGAGAGGAGATCATGGCCGCATTGCTGGGAGGAGGACGGGGTCACAGCTGCTCTGCGGCAGGTGTAAGATAGAGAGGAGATCATGGACACATTGCTGTGAGGAGGACGGGGTCACAGCTGCTCTACGGCAGGTGTAAGATAGAGAGGAGATCATGGCCGCATTGCTGTGAGGAGGACGGGGTCACAGCTGCTCTGCGGCAGGTGTAAGATAGAGAGGAGATCATGGCGGCATTGCTGTGAGGAGGACGGGGTCACAGCTGCTCTGTGGCAAGTGCAAGATAGAGAGGAGATCATGGCCGCATTGCTGTGAGGAGGACGGGGTCACAGCTGCTCTGCGGCAGGTGTAAGATAGAGAGGAGATCATGGCCGCATTGCTGTGAGGAGGACGGGGTCACAGCTGCTCTGCGGCAGGTGCAAGATAAAGAGGAGGTCATGGCCGCATTGCTGTGAGGAGGACGGGGTCACAGCTGCTCTACGGCAGGTGTAAGATAGAGAGGAGATCATGGACACATTGCTGTGAGGAGGATGGGGGTCACAGCTGCTCTGCGGCAGGTGTAAGATAGAGAGGAGATCATTGCCTCTTTGCTGTGAGGAGGACGGGGTCACAGCTGCTCTGCGGCAGGTGTAAGATAGAGAGGAGATCATGGCCGCATTGCTGTGAGGAGGACGGGGTCACAGCTGCTCTGCGGCAGGTGTAAGATAGAGAGGAGATCATGGACACATTGCTGTGAGGAGGACGGGGTCACAGCTGCTCTATGGCAGGTGTAAGATAGAGAGGAGATCATGGCTGCATTGCTGGGAGGAGGACGGGGTCACAGCTGCTCTGCGGCAGGTGTAAGATAGAGAGGAGATCATGGACACATTGCTGTGAGGAGGACGGGGTCACAGCTGCTCTACGGCAGGTGTAAGATAGAGAGGAGATCATGTAAACATTGCTGTGAGGAGGACGTGGTCACAGCTGCTCTACGGCAGGTGTAAGATAGAGAGGAGATCATGGCAGCATTGCTGTGAGGAGGACGGGGTCACAGCTGCTCTGCGGCAGGTGTAAGATAGAGAGGAGATCATGGCCGCATTGCTGTGAGGAGGACGGGGTCACAGCTGCTCTGCGGCAGGTGCAAGATAAAGAGGAGGTCATGGTCGCATTGCTGTGAGGAGGACGGGGTCACAGCTGCTCTGTGGCAAGTGCAAGATAGAGAGGAGATCATGGCCGCATTGCTGTGAGGAGGACGGGGTCACAGCTGCTCTGCGGCAGGTGTAAGATAGAGAGGAGATCATGGCCGCATTGCTGTGAGGAGGACGGGGTCACAGCTGCTCTGCGGCAGGTGCAAGATAAAGAGGAGGTCATGGCCGCATTGCTGTGAGGAGGACGGGGTCACAGCTACTCTGTGGCAAGTGCAAGATAGAGAGGAGATCATGGCCGCATTGCTGTGAGGAGGACGGGGTCACAGCTGCTCTACGGCAGGTGTAAGATAAAGAGGAGATCATGCACACATTGCTGTGAGGAGGACGGGTCACAGCTGCTCTATGGCAGGTGTAAGATAGAGAGGAGATCATGGCTGCATTGCTGGGAGGAGGACGGGGTCACAGCTGCTCTGCGGCAGGTGTAAGATAGAGAGGAGATCATGGACACATTGCTGTGAGGAGGACGGGGTCACAGCTGCTCTACGGCAGGTGTAAGATAGAGAGGAGATCATGTAAACATTGCTGTGAGGAGGACGGGGTCACAGCTGCTCTACGGCAGGTGTAAGATAGAGAGGAGATCATGGCAGCATTGCTGTGAGGAGGACGGGGTCACAGCTGCTCTGCGGCAGGTGTAAGATAGAGAGGAGATTATGGCCGCATTGCTGTGAGGAGGACGGGGTCACAGCTGCTCTGCGGCAGGTGTAAGATAGAGAGGAGATTATGGCCGCATTGCTGGGAGGAGGACGGGGTCACAGCTGCTCTGCGGCAGGTGTAAGATAGAGAGGAGATCATGGACACATTGCTGTGAGGAGGACGGGGTCACAGCTGCTCTACGGCAGTTGTAAGATAGAGAGGAGATCATGGCAGCATTGCTGTGAGGAGGACGGGGTCACAGCTGCTCTGCGGCAGGTGTAAGATAGAGAGGAGATCATGGACACATTGCTGTGAGGAGGACGGGGTCACAGCTGCTCTACGGCAGTTGTAAGATAGAGAGGAGATCATGGCAGCATTGCTGTGAGGAGGACGGGGTCACAGCTGCTCTACGGCAGTTGTAAGATAGAGAGGAGATCATGGCAGCATTGCTGTGAGGAGGACGGGGTCACAGCTGCTCTGCGGCAGGTGTAAGATAGAGAGGAGATTATGGCCGCATTGCTGTGAGGAGGACGGGGTCACAGCTGCTCTGCGGCAGGTGTAAGATAGAGAGGAGATCATGGCCGCATTGCTGTGAGGAGGACGGGGTCACAGCTGCTCTGCGGCAGGTGTAAGATAGAGAGGAGATCATGGCCGCATTGCTGGGAGGAGGACGGGGTCACAGCTGCTCTGCAACAGGTGTAAGATAGAGAGGAGATCATGACCTCTTTGCTGTGAGGAGGACGGGGTCACAGCTGCTCTGCGGCAGGTGTAAGATAGAGAGGAGATCATGGCCACATTGCTGGGAGGAGGACGGGGTCACAGCTGCTCTGCAACAGGTGTAAGATAGAGAGGAGATCATGACCTCTTTGCTGTGAGGAGGACGGGGTCACAGCTGCTCTGCGGCAGGTGTAAGATAGAGAGGAGATCATGGCCGCATTGCTGTGAGGAGGACGGGGTCACAGCTGCTCTGCGGCAGGTGTAAGATAGAGAGGAGATCATGGCCGCATTGCTGTGAGGAGGACGGGGTCACAGCTGCTCTGCGGCAGGTGTAAGATAGAGAGGAGATCATGGCCGCATTGCTGTGAGGAGGACGGGGTCACAGCTGCTCTGCGGCAGGTGTAAGATAGAGAGGAGATCATGGCCTCTTTGCTGTGAGGAGGACGGGGTCACAGCTGCTCTGCGGCAGGTGTAAGATAGAGAGGAGATCATGGACACATTGCTGTGAGGAGGACGGGGTCACAGCTGCTCTGCGGCAGGTGTAAGATAGAGAGGAGATCATGGCCGCATTGCTGTGAGGAGGATGGGGTCACAGCTGCTCTGCGGCAGGTGTAAGATAGAGAGGAGATCATGGACACATTGCTGGGAGGAGGACGGGGTCACAGCTGCTCTGCGGCAGGTGTAAGATAAAGAGGAGATCATGGCCGCATTGCTGTGAGGAGGACGGGGTCACAGCTGCTCTATGGCAGGTGTAAGATAGAGAGGAGATTATGGCCGCATTGCTGTGAGGAGGACGGGGTCACAGCTGCTCTGCGGCAGGTGTAAGATAGAGAGGAAATCATGACCGCATTGCTGTGAGGAGGACGGGGTCACAGCTGCTCTGCGGCAGGTGTAAGATAGAGAGGAGATCATGGCCGCATTGCTGTGAGGAGGACGGGGTCACAGCTGCTCTGCGGCAAGTGTAAGATAGAGAGGAGATCATGGCCGCATTGCTGTGAGGAGGACGGGGTCACAGCTGCTCTGCGGCAGGTGTAAGATAGAGAGGAGATCATGGCCGCATTGCTGTGAGGAGGACGGGGTCACAGCTGCTCTGCGGCAGGTGTAAGATAGAGAGGAGATCATGGACACATTGCTGTGAGGAGGACGGGGTCACAGCTGCTCTGCGGCAGGTGTAAGATAGAGAGGGGATCATGGCCGCATTGCTGTGAGGAGGACGGGGTCACAGCTGCTCTGCGGCAGGTGTAAGATAGAGAGGAGATCATGGCCGCATTGCTGTGAGGAGGACGGGGTCACAGCTGCTCTGCAACAGGTGTAAGATAGAGAGGAGATCATGGACACATTGCTGTGAGGAGGACGGGGTCACAGCTGCTCTGCGGCAGGTGTAAGATAGAGAGGAAATCATGGCCGCATTGCTGTGAGGAGGACGGGGTCACAGCTGCTCTGGGGCAGGTGTAAGATAGAGAGGAGATCATGGCCGCATTGCTGTGAGGAGGACGGGGTCACAGCTGCACTGCAACAGGTGTAAGATAGAGAGGGGATCATGGCCGCATTGCTGTGAGGAGGACGGGGTCACAGCTGCTCTGCGGCAGGTGTAAGATAGAGAGGAGATCATGGCCGCATTGCTGTGAGGAGGACGGGGTCACAGCTGCTCTGCAACAGGTGTAAGATAGAGAGGAGATCATGGACACATTGCTGTGAGGAGGACGGGGTCACAGCTGCTCTGCGGCAGGTGTAAGATAGAGAGGAGATCATGTACACATTGCTGTGAGGAGGACGGGGTCACAGCTGCTCTGCGGCAGGTGTAAGATAAAGAGGAGATCATGGCCGCATTGCTGTGAGGAGGATGGGGGTCACAGCTGCTCTGCGGCAGATGTAAGATAGAGAGGAGATCATGGACACATTGCTGTGGGGAGGACGGGGTCACAGCTGCTCTGCGGCAGGTGTAAGATAGAGAGGAAATCATGGCCGCATTGCTGTGAGGAGGACGGGGTCACAGCTGCTCTGCGGCAGGTGTAAGATAGAGAGGAGATCATGGACACATTGCTGTGAGGAGGACGGGGATACAGCTGCTCTGCGGCAGGTGTAAGATAGAGAGGAGATCATGGACACATTGCTGTGGGGAGGACGGGGTCACAGCTGCTCTGCGGCAGGTGTAAGATAGAGAGGAGATCATGGCCGCATTGCTGTGAGGAGGACGGGGTCACAGCTGCTCTGCGGCAGGTGTAAGATAGAGAGGAGATCATGGCCGCATTGCTGTGAGGAGGACGGGGTCACAGCTGCTCTGCGGCAGGTGTAAGATAGAGAGGAAATCATGGCCGCATTGCTGTGAGGAGGACGGGGTCACAGCTGCTCTGCGGCAGGTGTAAGATAGAGAGGAGATCATGGACACATTGCTGTGAGGAGGACGGGGATACAGCTGCTCTGCGGCAGGTGTAAGATAGAGAGGAGATCATGGACACATTGCTGTGGGGAGGACGGGGTCACAGCTGCTCTGCGGCAGGTGTAAGATAGAGAGGAGATCATGGCCGCATTGCTGTGAGGAGGACGGGGTCACAGCTGCTCTGCGGCAGGTGTAAGATAGAGAGGAGATCATGGCCGCATTGCTGTGAGGAGGACGGGGTCACAGCTGCTCTGCGGCAGGTGTAAGATAGAGAGGAGATCATGGCCGCATTGCTGTGAGGAGGACGGGGTCACAGCTGCTCTGCGGCAGGTGTAAGATAGAGAGGAGATCATGGACACATTGCTGTGAGGAGGACGGGATCACAGCTGCTCTGCGGCAGGTGTAAGATAGAGAGGAGATCATGGCCGCATTGCTGTGAGGAGGACGGGGTCACAGCTGCTCTGCGGCAGGTGTAAGATAGAGAGGAGATCATGACCTCTTTGCTGTGAGGAGGGCGGGGTCACAGCTGCTCTGCGGCAGGTGTAAGATAGAGAGGAGATCATGGACACATTGCTGTGAGGAGGACGGGGTCACAGCTGCTCTGCGGCAGGTGTAAGATAGAGAGGAGATCATGGCTGCATTGCTGTGAGGAGGACGGGGTCACAGCTGCTCTGCGGCAGGTGTAAGATAGAGAGGAGATCATGGCCGCATTGCTGTGAGGAGGACGGGGTCACAGCTGCTCTGCGGCAGGTGTAAGATAGAGAGGAGATCATGGACACATTGCTGTGAGGAGGACGGGGTCACAGCTGCTCTGCGGCAGGTGCAACATAGAGAGGAGATCATGGACACATTGCTGTGAGGAGGACGGGGTCACAGCTGCTCTGCGGCAGGTGTAAGATAGAGAGGAGATCATGGCTGCATTGCTGTGAGGAGGAAGGGGTCACAGCTGCTCTGCGGCAGGTGTAAGATAGAGAGGAGATCATGGCCGCATTGCTGTGAGGAGGACGGGGTCACAGCTGCTCTGCGGCAGGTGTAAGATAGAGAGGAGATCATGGCTGCATTGCTGTGAGGAGGACGGGGTCACAGCTGCTCTGCGGCAGGTGTAAGATAGAGAGGAGATCATGGACACATTGCTGTGAGGAGGACGGGGATACAGCTGCTCTGCGGCAGGTGTAAGATAGAGAGGAGATCATGGACACATTGCTGTGAGGAGGACGGGGTCACAGCTGCTTTGCAACAGGTGTAAGATAGAGAGGAGATCATGGCCGCATTGCTGTGAGGAGGACGGGGTCACGACTCTGATATTTCCTGTGTTATATAATATCTCTAATATACTCTGCGTTATATCTCTGACATCTCCTGCGTTATATCTAGAGATGAGCGGGTTCGGTTCCTCGGAATCCGAACCCGCCCGAACTTCAGTTTTTTTTACACGGGGCCGAGCGACTCGTATCTTCCCACCTTGCTCGGTTAACCCGAGCGCGCCCGAACGTCATCATCCCGCTTTCGGATTCTCGCGAGGCTCGGATTCTATCGCGAGACTCGGATTCTATATAAGGAGCCGCGCGTCGCCGCCATTTTCACACGTGCATTGAGATTCATAGGGAGAGGACGTGGCTGGCGTCCTCTCCGTTTATAGAGAAGAGAGTGAGACAGTAGAGAGAGACACAGTAGTAATTTTGGGGAGCATTAGGAGGAGTACTAGTAGTTACTTGCTGAAGTGATAGATAGTGTGACTGTATTATCTGACTTGTGGGGGAGACACTGACAGTGGGGAGCAGTTAGAGTCTGAGAGCAGGACTCAGGAGTACATATAACGTACAGTGCACACTTTTGCTGCCAGAGTGCCACACTGCCATTGTGACCACACTGACCACCAGTATAATATATATTGTGATTGTCTGCTTAGGAGTACTACTTGCAAGTTGCTGATAGTGTGACCAGTGACCTGACCACCAGTTTAATAATCACCACCAGTGAGTTTAATATATATATATATATATATATATATATATATATATATAATTGTATATAATATATATATAATATTGTATACCACCTACCCGTGTTTTTTTTTTTCTTCTTTCTTCTTTATACATACTACTATAGTAGCTTACTGTAGCAGTCTGCGGTGCTGCTGAGCTGACAGTGTCCAGCAGGTCCGTCATCAGTCATTACATAATAAATATATCTACCTGTCCGGCTGCAGTACTAGTGATATTATATATATATATATATATTGATTTCATCTCATTATCATCCAGTCTATATTAGCAGCAGACACAGTACGGTAGTCCACGGCTGTAGCTACCTCTGTGTCGGCAGTCGCTGGTCCATCCATAATTGTATACCACCTACCCGTGGATTTTTTTTCTTTCTTCTTTATACATACGACTATAGTAGCTTACTGTAGCAGTCTGCGGTGCTGCTGAGCTGACAGTGTCCAGCAGGTCCGTCATCAGTCATTACATAATAAATATATCTACCTGTCCGGCTGCAGTACTAGTGATATTATATATATATATATATATATATATATATATATTGATTTCATCTCATTATCATCCAGTCTATATTAGCAGCAGACACAGAACGGTAGTCCACGGCTGTAGCTACCTCTGTGTCGGCAGTCGCTGGTCCATCCATAATTGTATACCACCTACCCGTGGTTTTTTTCTTTTCTTTCTTCTTTATACATACTACTATAGTAGCTTACTGTAGCAGTCTGCGGTGCTGCTGAGCTGACAGTGTCCAGCAGGTCCGTCATCAGTCATTACATAATAAATATATATACCTGTCCGGCTGCAGTACTAGTGATATTATATATATATATATATTGATTTCATCTCATTATCATCCAGTCTATATTAGCAGCAGACACAGTACGGTAGTCCACGGCTGTAGCTACCTCTGTGTCGGCAGTCGCTGGTCCATCCATAATTGTATACCACCTACCCGTGGTTTTTTTTTTTCTTTCTTCTTTATACATACTACTATAGTAGCTTACTGTAGCAGTCTGCGGTGCTGCTGAGCTGACAGTGTCCAGCAGGTCCGTCATCAGTCATTACATAATAAATATATCTACCTGTCCGGCTGCAGTACTAGTGTGATATAATATATATTGATTTCATCTCATTATCATCCAGTCTATATTAGCAGCAGACACAGTACGGTAGTCCACGGCTATAGCTACCTCTGTGTCTTTTAGTTGTGCCTATTAAAATATGGAGAACAAAAATGTTGAGGTTCCAAAATTAGGGAAAGATCAAGATCCACTTCCACCTCGTGCTGAAGCTGCTGCCACTAGTCATGGCCGAGACGATGAAATGCCAGCAACGTCGTCTGCCAAGGCCGATGCCCAATGTCATAGTACAGAGCATGTAAAATCCAAAACACCAAATATCAGTAAAAAAAGGACTCCAAAATCTAAAATAAAATTTTCGGAGGAGAAGCGTAAACTTGCCAATATGCCATTTACCACACGGAGTGGCAAGGAACGGCTGAGGCCCTGGCCTATGTTCATGGCTAGTGGTTCAGCTTCACATGAGGATGGAAGCACTCAGCCTCTCGCTAGAAAACTGAAAAGACTCAAGCTGGCAAAAGCACCGCAAAGAACTGTGCGTTCTTCGAAATCCCAAATCCACAAGGAGAGTCCAATTGTGTCGGTTGCGATGCCTGACCTTCCCAACACTGGACGTGAAGAGCATGCGCCTTCCACCATTTGCACGCCCCCTGCAAGTGCTGGAAGGAGCACCCGCAGTCCAGTTCCTGATAGTCAGATTGAAGATGTCAGTGTTGAAGTACACCAGGATGAGGAGGATATGGGTGTTGCTGGCGCTGGGGAGGAAATTGACAAGGAGGATTCTGATGGTGAGGTGGTTTGTTTAAGTCAGGCACCCGGGGAGACACCTGTTGTCCGTGGGAGGAATAGGGCCGTTGACATGCCTGGTGAAAATACCAAAAAAATCAGCTCTTCGGTGTGGAAGTATTTCACCAGAAATGCGGACAACATTTGTCAAGCCGTGTGTTGCCTTTGTCAAGCTGTAATAAGTAGGGGTAAGGATGTTAACCACCTCGGAACATCCTCCCTTATGCGTCACCTGCAGCGCATTCATAATAAGTCAGTGACAAGTTCAAAAACTTTGGGCGACAGCGGAAGCAGTCCACTGACCAGTAAATCCCTTCCTCTTGTAACCAAGCTCACGCAAACCACCCCACCAACTCCCTCAGTGTCAATTTCCTCCTTCCCCAGGAATGCCAATAGGCCTGCAGGCCATGTCACTGGCAATTCTGACGAGTCCTCTCCTGCCTGGGATTCCTCCGATGCATCATTGCGTGTAACGCCTACTGCTGCTGGCGCTGCTGTTGTTGCTGCTGGGAGTCGATGGTCATCCCAGAGGGGAAGTCGTAAGCCCACTTTTACTACTTCCACCAAGCAATTGACTGTCCAACAGTCCTTTGCGAGGAAGATGAAATATCACAGCAGTCATCCTGTTGCAAAGCGGATAACTGAGGCCTTGACAACTATGTTGGTGTTAGATGTGCGTCCGGTATCCGCCGTTAGTTCACAGGGAACTAGACAATTTCTTGAGGTAGTGTGCCCCCGTTACCAAATACCATCTAGGTTCCACTTCTCTAGGCAGGCGATACCGAGAATGTACACGGACGTCAGAAAAAGACTCACCAGTGTCCTAAAAAATGCAGTTGTACCCAATGTCCACTTAACCACGGACATGTGGACAAGTGGAGCAGGGCAGGGTCAGGACTATATGACTGTGACAGCCCACTGGGTAGATGTATGGACTCCCGCCGCAAGAACAGCAGCGGCGGCACCAGTAGCAGCATCTCGCAAACGCCAACTCTTTCCTAGGCAGGCTACGCTTTGTATCACCGGTTTCCAGAATACGCACACAGCTGAAAACCTCTTACGGCAACTGAGGAAGATCATCGCGGAATGGTTTACCCCAATTGGACTCTCCTGTGGATTTGTGGCATCGGACAACGCCAGCAATATTGTGTGTGCATTAAATATGGGCAAATTCCAGCACGTCCCATGTTTTGCACATACCTTGAATTTGGTGGTGCAGTATTTTAAAAAAAACGACAGGGGCGTGCAAGAGATGCTGTCGGTGGCCGGAAGAATTGCGGGACACTTTCGGCGTACAGGCACCACGTACAGAAGACTGGAGCACCACCAAAAACGCCTGAACCTGCCCTGCCATCATCTGAAGCAAGAAGTGGTAACGAGGTGGAATTCAACCCTCTATATGCTTCAGAGGCTGGAGGAGCAGCAAAAGGCCATTCAAGCCTATACAATTGAGCACGATATAGGAGGTGGAATGTACCTGTCTCAAGCGCAGTGGAGAATGATTTCAACGTTGTGCAAGGTTCTGCAACCTTTTGAACTTGCCACACGTGAAGTCAGTTCAGACACTGCCAGCCTGAGTCAGGTCATTCCCCTCATCAGGCTTTTGCAGAAGAAGCTGGAGGCATTGAAGGAGGAGCTAAAAGGGAGCGATTCCGCTAGGCATGTGGGACTTGTGGATGGAGCCCTTAATTCGCTTAACAAGGATTCACGGGTGGTCAATCTGTTGAAATCAGAGCACTACATTTTGGCCACCGTGCTCGATCCTAGATTTAAAACCTACCTTGGATCTCTCTTTCCGGCAGACACAAGTCTGCTGGGGTTCAAAGACCTGCTGGTGACAAAATTGTCAAGTCAAGCGGAACGCGACCTGTCAACATCTCCTCCTTCACATTCTCCCGCAACTGGGGGTGCGAGGAAAAGGCTCAGAATTCCGAGCCCACCCGCTGGCGGTGATGCAGGGCAGTCTGGAGCGACTGCTGATGCTGACATCTGGTCCGGACTGAAGGACCTGACAACGATTACGGACATGTCGTCTACTGTCACTGCATATGATTCTGTCACCATTGAAAGAATGGTGGAGGATTATATGAGTGACCGCATCCAAGTAGGCACGTCAGACAGTCCGTACTTATACTGGCAGGAAAAAGAGGCAATTTGGAGGCCCTTGCACAAACTGGCTTTATTCTACCTAAGTTGCCCTCCCACAAGTGTGTACTCCGAAAGAGTGTTTAGTGCCGCCGCTCACCTTGTCAGCAATCGGCGTACGAGGTTACTTCCAGAAAATGTGGAGAAGATGATGTTCATTAAAATGAATTATAATCAATTCCTCTGTGGAGACATTGACCAGCAGCAATTGCCTCCACAAAGTACACAGGGAGCTGAGATGGTGGATTCCAGTGGGGACGAATTGATAATCTGTGAGGAGCGGGATGTACACGGTGATATATCGGAGGATGATGATGAGGTGGACATCTTGCCTCTGTAGAGCCAGTTTGTGCAAGGAGAGATTAATTGCTTCTTTTTCGGTGGGGGTCCAAACCAACCCGTCATTTCAGTCACAGTCGTGTGGCAGACCCTGTCACTGAAATGATGGGTTGGTTAAAGTGTGCATGTCCTGTTTATACAACATAAGGGTGGGTGGGAGGGCCCAAGGACAATTCCATCTTGCACCTCTTTTTTCTTTCATTTTTCTTTGCGTCATGTGCTGTTTGGGGAGTGTTTTTTGGAAGGGCCATCCTGCGTGACACTGCAGTGCCACTCCTAGATGGGCCAGGTGTTTGTGTCGGCCACTAGGGTCGCTTATCTTACTCACACAGCTACCTCATTGCGCCTCTTTTTTTCTTCTTTGCGTCATGTGCTGTTTGGGGAGTGTTTTTTGGAAGGGCCATCCTGCGTGACACTGCAGTGCCACTCCTAGATGGGCCAGGTGTTTGTGTCGGCCACTAGGGTCGCTTATCTTACTCACACAGCTACCTCATTGCGCCTCTTTTTTTCTTCTTTGCGTCATGTGCTGTTTGGGGAGTGTTTTTTGGAAGGGCCATCCTGCGTGACACTGCAGTGCCACTCCTAGATGGGCCAGGTGTATGTATAAAGAAAGAAAAAAAAACCACGGTTAGGTGGTATATACAATTATGGACGGGCTGCCGAGTGCCGACACAGAGGTAGCCACAGCCGTGAACTACCGCACTGTACTGTGTCTGCTGCTAATATATAGACTGGTTGATAAAGAGATAGTATACTCGTAACTAGTATGTATGTATAAAGAAAGAAAAAAAAACCACGGTTAGGTGGTATATACAATTATGGACGGGCTGCCGAGTGCCGACACAGAGGTAGCCACAGCCGTGAACTACCGCACTGTACTGTGTCTGCTGCTAATATATAGACTGGTTGATAAAGAGATAGTATACTCGTAACTAGTATGTATGTATAAAGAAAGAAAAAAAAACCACGGTTAGGTGGTATATACAATTATGGACGGGCTGCCGAGTGCCGACACAGAGGTAGCCACAGCCGTGAACTACCGCACTGTACTGTGTCTGCTGCTAATATAGACTGGTTGATAAAGAGATAGTATACTACTAATATTATATACTGGTGGTCAGGTCACTGGTCACTAGTCACACTGGCAGTGGCACTCCTGCAGCAAAAGTGTGCACTGTTTAATTTTAATATAATATTATGTACTCCTGGCTCCTGCTATAACCTATAACTGGCACTGCAGTAGTGCTCCCCAGTCTCCCCCACAATTATAAGCTGTGTGAGCTGAGCAGTCAGACAGATATATAATATATATATAGATGATGCAGCACACTGGCCTGAGCCTGAGCAGTGGTGTGACTGCGCTGGATTTGATGAATACAACACTAGTAGTAATAAAATAACAAATTTATTCCTAAAATTGTACAATAGGTAAATAATATCAATAAAATATGCACATAAATAAACTAATAAAAAATGCAAGTGCTGAAATATGGACTAACATCCTCTGAGAAAGCTGCCAGTTGGTTGCAGCGAAACGCGTCAGGTGATCCAGGGACCCCAACCAGGAAGTGACTTCAAGGAGGACCGAACCATTCCCCAAGCTTGTCCAGACGATCTTCTCAACGCTCAGATCCTTAACGGCAAACACCATACAAAGGACAGCATATAACCGTAACGCATGAGGAGCTCACCACTACAAATTCCGGAGCACTATATCCTCTAACGGTAACTAGTCCATTAATTTGGACCCTGCCTATATTCTGAGACTATTGTTTAAGCTGGACTATAACACAGGGGAAATACATCAGGAACGGTCATTGCATACATCTCCAGAAAGTCCAAATTTCCTACCTGGCAAACTGGGTGGTCCCATAGGATGTTAGTCCATATTTCAGCACTTGCATTTTTTATTAGTTTATTTATGTGCATATTTTATTGATATTATTTACCTATTGTACAATTTTAGGAATAAATTTGTTATTTTATTACTACTAGTGTTGTATTCATCAAATCCAGCGCAGTCACACCATTTCTCTCTCCTTTTTTAAAACATAACGGGAGTGACTCTCCCTCTTTTTTGTGACTGCAGCTCGGCGAAGCATCTCACACCCTAAGCGCCCAAGTACCTTCGGGTAAATCCATTCTTCTGAGCCTGAGCAGTGCACACAGATATGGTATGTGACTGACTGAGTCACTGTGTGTATCGCTTTTTTCAGGCAGAGAACGGATATATTAAATAAACTGCACTGTGTGTCTGGTGGTCACTCACTATATAATATATTATGTACTCCTGGCTCCTGCTATAACCTATAACTGGCACTGCAGTAGTGCTCCCCAGTCTCCCCCACAATTATAAGCTGTGTGAGCTGAGCAGTCAGACAGATATATATAATATTATATATAGATAATAGATGATGCAGCACACTGGCCTGAGCCTGAGCAGTGCACACAGATATGGTATGTGACTGACTGAGTCACTGTGTGTATCGCTTTTTTCAGGCAGAGAACGGATATATTAAATAAACTGCACTGTGTGTCTGGTGGTCACTCACTATATAATATATTATGTACTCCTGGCTCCTGCTATAACCTATAACTGGCACTGCAGTAGTGCTCCCCAGTCTCCCCCACAATTATAAGCTGTGTGAGCTGAGCAGTCAGACAGATATATATAATATTATATATAGATAATAGATGATGCAGCACACTGGCCTGAGCCTGAGCAGTGCACACAGATATGGTATGTATGTGACTGAGTCACTGTGTGCTGTGTATCGCTTTTTTCAGGCAGAGAACGGATTATAAATAAAAGTGGTGGTCACTGGTCACTATCAGCAAAACTCTGCACTGTACTGAGTACTCCTAATGCTCCCCAAAATTAGTAAATCAAGTGTCTCTCTAATCTATTCTAATTCTAAACGGAGAGGACGCCAGCCACGTCCTCTCCCTATCAATCTCAATGCACGTGTGAAAATGGCGGCGACGCGGGCTCCTTATATAGAATCCGAGTCTCGCGATAGAATCCGAGCCTCGCGAGAATCCGACAGCGTCATGATGACGTTCGGGCGCGCTCGGGTTAACCGAGCAAGGCGGGAAGATCCGAGTCGCTCGGACCCGTGAAAAAAAACATGAAGTTCTGGCGGGTTCGGATTCAGAGAAACCGAACCCGCTCATCTCTACACAAAACCCGAAAAATTTCAAGTGCACATCCCTAGTTATATCTCTTATGTTATACCTCTGATAGCTCTGTGCCATTAATTACTACAATAGAGGATCCGCATCATAGTGAATGTGAAAGATGAGAGCAGTCGGCTGTACATACTGTTATATACAGACGAGCTGTGGGAACACAGATATAGAGCGGTACATACTGTTGTATACAGACGAGCTGTGGGAACACAGATATAGAGCTGTACATACTGTTGTATACAGACGAGCTGTGGGAACACAGATATAGAGCGGTGCATACTGTTGTATACAGACGAGCTGTGGGAACACAGATATAGAGCGGTACAGTTAGTTTTCCTGTACGTGTATTACTAGTAAGTGTAGCACAGACCACACATAGGTGAGAAGCTGCAGCTACACACCAGGACGGTACAATATAGCACAGCAGCATCCGGCCTCTATTCTACAGCTCTGAGATTCCTGGTAGACAGGAAGTCACAGGCCAGCTAGAGGTGATGCTCAGTACCGATGTATGTGTCAGTGCCAGTGTGTGGTGTATGGTGCCACGTGGGGGCATTATACCAGGGCAATAATGGTTTTATTGGGCATACTTAGTGAATCACGATGTCTGCCCCTGGGTTTAGTATGAAATACCTTCAATCAAAATCCCGACGGTCAAAATACCGACACAAATTGACCGACGGTCAAAATCCCAACATTTAAAATACCTACATTTAAAATGTCGACAGGTCAAAAAGTCAACACAAATTTTTCATTGTTTTTTTTGGACACTGTATAAGTGTACCGCGTCCCCCCGCTGCGCTCGCCATGCTTCGGGTACACTATTATATTCCCCCTCCAGGTCCACTGGGATGGTAAAGTATGAACAAGTCAGTTTCAATGAAAGACTCATGTCGACTTTTTGACCTGCCGACATTTTAAATGTCAGTATTTTGATCATGTCCTAGTCCTATATACAGTAGTCCTAACACACTCCTACACAGTCCTCACACAGGAGGCCATTCAGATCTGATCGCTGGGCTGCGTTTTTTGCTGTCCTGCGTTCAGATAGTCGCCGCCTACAGGGGGAGCGTATTTTCGCCGTGCAAGTGTGCGATGCTATGTGTACGCCGAGCTGCTAAAATTCTGTGTGTGCAGCCTCTGCGCAGCCCAGGACTTACTCCTCCAGTGCGATGAGAACAGGCTGATCGGGGCCGGAGCTGACGTCACACACACGCCCTGACAACGCTTGGGCTCGCCTGCGTTTTCCCTAACACTCCCAGTAAACGCTCAGTTACCACCCATGAGAGGCCTCTTCCTGTTAATCACCCTGCAAACCTGTGCGATCGGATTTTTTGCACCATCCCGTCGCTGACTGGTGATCCCCGTTGTTGTCCGACTCGCGTGCGCATTGCGGTGCATACGCATGCGCTGTTATGACCTGATTGCCCGCTGTGCAAAAACGCAGCCTAGCGATTAGGGAAGCCAATCCCGGGGCATTTTTTCAATCCCAGGATTCGGGATTGAAAAATGCTCAATCCCAGGATTCCCGGGATCCCAGGATTGCAGTAGGGATCAGTGTAGGGAGCAGGGAGAGTATATGTGGAGGTCAGTGAGGGGAGAAGGGTGGGTGTAGGGAGCATGTAAGGAGCAGGAAGGGAGGGTGGGTGTAGTGAGCAGGAAGGGAGGGTGGGTGTGTATGGAGCATGTAAGGAGCAGGAAGGGAGGGTGGGTGTGTATGGAGCATGTAAGGAGCAGGAAGGGAGGGTGGGTGTGTATGGAGCATGTAAGGAGCAGGAAGGGAGGGTGGGTGTGTATGGAGCATGTAAGGAGCAGGAAGGGAGGGAGGGTGTATATGGAGCATGTAAGGAGCAGGAAGGGAGGGTGGGTGTAGTGAGCAGGAAGGGAGGGAGGGTGTGTATGGAGCATGTAAGGAGCAAGAAGGGAGGGTGGGTGTAGTGAGCAGGGAGGGTGGGTGTGTATGGAGCATGTAAGGAGCAGGAAGGGAGGGTGGGTGTGTATGGAGCATGTAAGGAGCAGGAAGGGAGGGTGGGTGTGTATGGAGTATGTAAGGAGCAGGAAAGGAGGGTGGGTGTGTATGGAGCATGTAAGGAGCAGGAAGGGAGGGTGGGTGTAGTGAGCAGGAAGGGAGGGAGGGTGTGTATGGAGCATGTAAGGAGCAGGAAGGGAGGGTGGGTGTAGTGAGCAGGAAGGGAGGGAGGGTGTGTAGGGAGCATGTAAGGAGCAGGAAGGGAGGGTGGGTGTAGTGAGCAGGAAGGGAGGGTGGGTGTGTATGGAGCATGTTAGGAGCAGGAAAGGAGGGTGGGTGTGTTTGGAGCATGTAAGGAGCAGGAAGGGAGGGTGGGTGTGTATGGAGCATGTAAGGAGCAGGAAGGGAGGGTGGGTGTAGTGAGCAGGAAGGGAGGGTGGGTGTGTATGGAGCATGTAAGGAGCAGGAAGGGAGGGTGGGTGTAGTGAGCAGGAAGGGAGGGTGGGTGTGTATGGAGCATGTAAGGAGCAGGAAGGGAGGGTGGGTGTGTATGGAGCATGTAAGGAGCAGGAAGGGAGGGTGGGTGTGTATGGAGCATGTAAGGAGCAGGAAGGGAGGGTGGGTGTGTATGGAGCATGTAAGGAGCAGGAAGGGAGGGTGGATGTGTATGGAGCATGTAAGGAGCAGGAAAGGAGGGTGGGTGTAGTGAGCAGGAAGGGAGGGAGGGTATGTAGGGAGCATGTAAGGAGCAGGAAGGGAGGGTGGGTGTGTATGGAGCATGTAAGGAGCAGGAAAGGAGGGTGGGTGTGTATGGAGCATGTAAAGAGCAGGAAGGGAGGGTGGGTGTGTATGGAGCATGTAAGGAGCAGGAAGGGAGGGTGGGTGTGTATGGAGCATGTAAGGAGCAGGAAGGGAGGGTGGGTGTGTATGGAGCATGTAAGGAGCAGGAAAGGAGGGTGGGTGTGTATGGAGCATGTAAGGAGCAGGAAGGGAGGGTGGGTGTAGGGAGCATGTAAGGAGCAGGAAGGGAGGGTGGGTGTAGCGAGCAGGGAGGATTTCAGGAGCAGAGAGGGAGGGAGGATGTCTGGAGCAGTGAGGGAGGGAGGATGTCTGGAGCAGTGAGGGAGGGAGGATATCTGGAGCAGTGAGGGAGGGAGGATGTCTGGAGCAGTAAGGGATGGAGGATGTCTGGAGCAGTGAGGGAGGGAGGATGTCTGGAGCAGTGAGGGAGGGAGGATGTCTGGAGCAGAGAGGGAGGGAGGATGTCTGGAGCAGTGAGGGAGGATGTCTGGAGCAGTGAGGGAGGGAGGATTTCAGGAGCAGAGAGGGAGGGAGGATGTCTGGAGCAGTGAGGGAGGGAGGATTTCAGGAGCAGTGAGGGAGGGAGGATGTCTGGAGCAGTGAGGGAGGGAGGATGTCTGGAGCAGAGAGGGAGGGAGGATGTCTGGAGCAGTGAGGGAGGGAGGATGTCTGGAGCAGTGAGGGAGGGAGGATTTCAGGAGCAGAGAGGGAGGGAGGATGTCTGGAGCAGTGAGGGAGGGAGGATGTCTGGAGCAGTGAGGAAGGGAGGATGTCTGGAGCAGTGAGGGAGGGAGGATTTCAGGAGCAGAGAGGGAGGGAGGATGTGTGGAGCAGTGAGGGAGGGAGGATTTCAGGAGCAGAGAGGGAGGGAGGATGTCTGGAGCAGTGAGGGAGGGAGGATGTCTGGAGCAGTGAGGGAGGGAGGATGTCTGGAGCAGAGAGGGAGGGAGGATGTCTGGAGCAGTGAGGGAGGGAGGATGTCTGGAGCAGTGAGGTAGGGAGGATTTCAGTAGCAGAGAGGGAGGGAGGATGTCTGGAGCAGTGAGGGAGCGAGGATGTCTGGAGCAGTGAGGGAGGGAGGATGTCTGGAGCAGTGAGGGAGGGAGGATTTCAGGAGCAGAGAGGGAGGGAGGATGTGTGGAGCAGTGAGGGAGGGAGGATGTCTGGAGCAGTGAGGGAGGGAGGATGTCTGGAGCAGTGAGGGAGGGAGGATGTCTGGAGTAGAGAGGGAGGGAGGATGTCTGGAGCAGTGAGGGAGGGAGGATGTCTGGAGCAGTGAGGGAGGGAGGATTTCAGGAGCAGAGAGGGAGGGAGGATGTCTGGAGCAGTGAGGGAGGGAGGATGTCTGGAGCAGTGAGGGAGGGAGGATGTCTGGAGCCGTGAGGGAGGGAGGATGTCTGGAGCAGTGAGAGAGGGAGGATTTCAGGAGCAGAGAGGGAGGGAGGATGTCTGGAGCAGTGAGGGAGGGAGGATTTCAGGAGCAGAGAGGGAGGGAGGATGTCTGGAGCAGTGAGGGAGGGAGGATGTCTGGAGCAGTGAGGGAGGGAGGATGTCTGGAGCAGAGAGGGAGGGAGGATGTCTGGAGCAGTGAGGGAGGGAGGATGTCTGGAGCAGTGAGGGAGGGAGGATTTCAGGAGCAGAGAGGGAGGAAGGATGTGTGGAGCAGTGAGGGAGGGAGGATGTCTGGAGCAGTGAGGGTGGGAGGATTTCAGGAGCAGAGAGGGAGGGAGGATGTCTGGAGCAGTGAGGGAGGAAGGATGTCTGGAGCAGTGAAGGAGGGAGGATTTCAGGAGCAGAGAGGGAGGAAGGATGTGTGGAGCAGTGAGGGAGGGAGGATGTCTGGAGCAGTGAGGGAGGGAGGATTTCAGGAGCAGAGAGGGAGGGAGGATGTCTGGAGCAGTGAGGGAGGGAGGATGTCTGGAGCAGTGAGGGAGGGAGGATGTCTGGAGCAGTGAGGGAGGGAGGATGTCTGGAGCAGTGAGGGAGGGAGGATGTTTGGAGCAGTAAGGGAGGGAGGATGTCTGGAGCATAGAGGGAGGGAGGATGTCTGGAGCAGTGAGGGAGGATGTCTGGAGCAGTGAGGGAGGGAGGATTTCAGGAGCAGAGAGGGAGGGAGGATGTGTGGAGCAGGAAGGGAGGGAGGATTTCAGGAGCAGAGAGGGAGGGAGGATGTCTGGAGCAGTGAGGGAGGGAGGATGTCTGGAGCAGTGAGGGAGGGAGGATGTCTGGAGCAGTGAGGGAGGGAGGATGTTTGGAGCAGTAAGGGAGGGAGGATGTCTGGAGCATAGAGGGAGGGAGGATGTCTGGAGTAGTGAGGGAGGATGTCTGGAGCAGTGAGGGAGGGAGGATTTCAGGAGCAGAGAGGGAGGGAGGATGTGTGGAGCAGGAAGGGAGGGAGGATTTCAGGAGCAGAGAGGGAGGGAGGATGTCTGGAGCAGTGAGGGAGGGAGGATGTCTGGAGCAGTGAGGAAGGGAGGATGTCTGGAGCAGTGAGGGAGGGAGGATGTCTGGAGCAGTAAGGGATGGAGGATGTCTGGAGCAGTGAGGGAGGGAGGATGTCTGGAGCAGTGAGGGAGGGAGGATGTCTGGAGCAGTGAGGGAGGGAGGATGTCTGGAGCAGTGAGGGAGGGAGGATGTCTGGAGCAGTGAGGGAGGGAGGATGTCTGGAGCAGTGAGGGAGGGAGGATGTCTGGAGCAGTGAGGGAGGGAGGATTTCAGGAGCAGAGAGGGAGGAATGATGTGTGGAGCAGTGAGGGAGGGAGGATGTCTGGAGCAGTGAGGGAGGGAGGATTTCAGGAGCAGAGAGGGAGGGAGGATGTCTGGAGCAGTGAGGGAGGGAGGATGTCTGGAGCAGTGAAGGAGGGAGGATTTCAGGAGCAGAGAGGGAGGAAGGATGTGTGGAGCAGTGAGGGAGGGAGGATGTCTGGAGCAGTGAGGGAGGGAGGATTTCAGGAGCAGAGAGGGAGGGAGGATGTCTGGAGCAGTGAGGGAGGGAGGATCTCTGGAGCAGTGAGGGAGGGAGGATGTCTGGAGCAGTGAGGGAGGGAGGATGTCTGGAGCAGTGAGGGAGGGAGGATGTTTGGAGCAGTAAGGGAGGGAGGATGTCTGGAGCATAGAGGGAGGGAGGATGTCTGGAGCAGTGAGGGAGGATGTCTGGAGCAGTGAGGGAGGGAGGATTTCAGGAGCAGAGAGGGAGGGAGGATGTGTGGAGCAGGAAGGGAGGGAGGATTTCAGGAGCAGAGAGGGAGGGAGGATGTCTGGAGCAGTGAAGGAGGGAGGATGTCTGGAGCAGTGAGGGAGGGAGGATGTCTGGAGCAGTGAGGGAGGGAGGATGTTTGGAGCAGTAAGGGAGGGAGGTTGTCTGGAGCATAGAGGGAGGGAGGATGTCTGGAGCAGTGAGGGAGGATGTCTGGAGCAGTGAGGGAGGGAGGATTTCAGGAGCAGAGAGGGAGGGAGGATGTGTGGAGCAGGAAGGGAGGGAGGATTTCAGGAGCAGAGAGGGAGGGAGGATGTCTGGAGCAGTGAGGGAGGGAGGATGTCTGGAGCAGTGAGGAAGGGAGGATGTCTGGAGCAGTGAGGGAGGGAGGATGTCTGGAGCAGTAAGGGATGGAGGATGTCTGGAGCAGTGAGGGAGGGAGGATGTCTGGAGCAGTGAGGGAGGGAGGATGTCTGGAGCAGTGAGGGAGGGAGGATGTCTGGAGCAGTGAGGGAGGGAGGATGTCTGGAGCAGTAAGGGAGGGAGGATGTCTGGAGCATAGAGGGAGGGAGGATGTCTGGAGCAGTGAGGGAGGATGTCTGGAGCAGTGAGGGAGGGAGGATTTCAGGAGCAGAGAGGGAGGGAGGATGTGTGGAGCAGGAAGGGAGGGAGGATTTCAGGAGCAGAGAGGGAGGGAGGATGTCTGGAGCAGTGAGGGAGGGAGGATGTCTGGAGCAGTGAGGAAGGGAGGATGTCTGGAGCAGTGAGGGAGGGAGGATGTCTGGAGCAGTAAGGGATGGAGGATGTCTGGAGCAGTGAGGGAGGGAGGATGTCTGGAGCAGTGAGGGAGGGAGGATGTCTGGAGCAGTGAGGGAGGGAGGGAGGATGTCTGGAGCAGTGAGGGAGGGAGGATGTCTGGAGCAGTGAGGGAGGGAGGATGTCTGGAGCAGTGAGGGAGGGAGGATGTCTGGAGCAGTGAGGGAGGGAGGATGTCTGGAGCAGTGAGGGAGGGAGGATGTCTGGAGCAGTGAGGGAGGGAGGATGTCTGGAGCAGTGAGGGAGGGAGGGAGGATGTCTGGAGCAGTGAGGGAGGGAGGATGTCTGGAGCAGTGAGGGAGGGAGGATGTCTGGAGCAGTGAGGGAGTGTGGGTGTAACGACAACACTTACTAATTAATGGGCCGCGGGCACCAGCCAATAATTCCATCACACACCAGCAATACATGATATACTTTCCCAGTATTAAGCTCACAAACAGGTCATGTATATATATTGTCTATACATACAATCCTGGGCCGCGGGCACCAGCCATGGACACACACTCACACTGACCGCACTGGCGGCATTTCAAATGTAACTCTGGCCGCCAGCCAGTCAGAACTGGCAGCCAATCAGGAGCCGCGGCTGCTGCCGCTTCCCTGATTGGCTGCCGGTCTGCCAGCTCTGATTGGCTGGCGGCCAGCGCTACATTTGAAATGCCGCCAGCGGCTGCTGTATCTATCTCGCTGTCCGGCAAAACTGCGCATGTGCACTCTAATAACCGTGAATCCTGGGATTGGAGGCTCCAATCCCGGGATTCAAATCCCGGTATTTTTGGGCCCAAATCCCGGGATCCCGCCGATCCCGGGATTGGCCTCCCTACTAGCGATCAGATCTGAATGACCCCCTTAGTCCTTAGCAGCAGTAGATTTAGCATTATTCCGGGAGCCTCACAGACGTGTTTGCAGTATAGAGAACAATGCCTAATCCTCAGAGACCAGCAGGGCCGGCGACAGGGGGGGTGAAAGGGGACACCTGTACCAGGCCCCAAGGATCAGAGGGACCCCAAGGATATGTCACTCAGTGCTCGGCGGGATGTGAGCCGTCTTGTCCAACTAGGGCAGCAGGGCCGGTTCTTGCCCTTGTGGCGCCCCAGGCAAAGTATAGGGGCGTGGTTTCAAATGGGGGCATGGTCAGTTACGCCCCCATTTGTGCCCCCTGTAGCGCCGCTGAAAGAAAGAAAAAATAAAAAAAGTATACTTACTATCCCCGCTCCTGATTCCAGACCGCTGCAGACCTCTGCTGGCGCCGCTCTTCTCCTCTCCTCTCCTCGATCTATGGGAGAGACGATATTACGTCTCTCCCATAGAACAGCATAGACACTAGAGGTCAATTATGACCCCTAGTGTCTGTGCCACTATGCTGTCTGGTGCACGATGACGTCATCGCGCACCGCACAGCAAAGGTCCTCTCCATGAAGGGAAACTAGACGCTACGCGTCTGGTTCCCTTCAAAGCGGGGGGCACAGCGGGGCACTGCGGGGGGCACAGTGGCGGTTCTTGCCATGGTGCGGCACCCTTCGGATGGCGCCGGCACCCTCCGGATGGCGCCGGCACCCTCCGGAAGGCGGCGCCCCTGGTAAAAGTCCTGCTTGCCCGTGGCAAGATCCGCTACTGTAGGGCAGCGAGCTGTAGGCGGTGTAGGCGCAACCTCAGAGTGACAGGAGCCTCTTACACACAGTGACTGTGCCACGTGTGCGCCCGCACTGCCGGGTCCAGCTGGGACATGGCAGCAGCTCCGCTGGCCGGATTCCCATGCCCTGTGCTGGCCTCTTCTGGTGGAGTGTCATGGTACCTGCTGTGCGATGTTTGGGTCTGGATACTGGGAGGCGCAGCGCAGGTGAGGTGCAGCGCAGGGCATTGAGAGCTGGGAATGCAGCATGGAGTCATTGGGGAGAGACAGATTGTGGGTGTGTGTGAGGATAGAGAGCGGGAGACACAGACTGTGGGGTGTGAGGAAGGAGAGAGGGAGAGACAGACTGTGGGGTGTGTGTGAGGAAGGAGAGAGGGAGAGACAGACTGTGGTGTGTCAGGGGGCCCCATAGATATCACTGTATTGGGCCCCAAGATGTCTGTTGCCGGCCCTGGAGCCAAGTACAAGCCTCACCAATCCCCAGGCATAGTAATAACCCAGACACCAGCACACACGGTACCCTGGTAATTACACCCCTAGATATTGCCTCATTCAGTATTACAGTACTGGACTTTGCCTCAGCCTAGCCTCACAATAACTAGCCTGGTCTTTGGCCATAATTAGAACTAGAGATGTGCACCGGAAATTTTTCGGGTTTTGTGTTTTAATTTTGGATTCGGTTTCGCGGCCGTGTTTTGGATTCGGACGCGTTTTGGCCAAACCTCCCTGAAATTTTTTTGTCGGATTCGGGTGTGTTTTGGATTCGGGTGTTTTTTTTACAAAAACGCCTCAAAAACAGCTTAAATCATAGAATTTGGGGGTCATTTTGATCCCATAGTATTATTAACCTCAATAACCATAATTTCCACTCATTTTCAGTCTATTCTGAACACCTCACACCTCACAATATTATTTTTAGTCCTAAAATTTGCACCAAAGTCGCTGGATGACTAAGCTAAGCGACCCAAGTGGCCGACACAAACACCTGGCCCATCTAGGAGTGGCACTGTAGTGTCAGGCAGGATGGCACTTCAAAAAAATTGTCCCCAAACCGCACATGATGCAAAGAAAAAAAGAGGCGCACCAAGGTCGCTGTGTGACTAAGCTAAGCGACACAAGTGGCCGACACAAACACCTGGCCCATCTAGGAGTGGCACTGCAGTGTCAGACAGGATGGCAGATTTAAAAAATAGTCCCCAAACAGCACATGATGCAAAGAAAAAAGAGGTGCAATGAGGTAGCTGTGTGACTAAGCTAAGCGACCCAAGTGGCCGACACAAAGACCCAAGTGGCCGACACAAACACCTGGCCCATCTAGGAGTGGCACTGCAGTGTCAGACAGGATGGCACTTCAAAAAAATAGCCCCCAAACAGCACATATTGCAAAGATAAAAAGAGGCGCAATGAGGTAGCTGTGTGACTAAGCTAAGCGACCCAAGTGGCCGACACAAACACCTGGCCCATCTAGGAGTAGCACTGCAGTGTCAGACAGGATGGCAGATTTAAAAAATAGTCCCCAAACAGCACATGATGCAAATAAAAAAGAGGTGCAATGAGGTAGCTGTGTGACTAAGCTAAGCGACCCAAGTGGCCGACACAAACACCTGGCCCATCGAGGAGTGTCACTGCAGTGTCAGACAGGATGGCAGATTTAAAAAAATAGTCCCCAAACAGCACATGATGCAAAGAAAAAAAGAGGTGCACCAAGGTCGCTGTGTGACTAAGCTAAGCAACCCAAGTGGCCGACACAAACACCTGGCCCATCTAGGAGTGTCACTGCAGTGTCAGACAGGATGGCAGATTTAAAAAATAGTCCCCAAACAGCACATGATGCAAAGAAAAAAAGAGGAGCAATGAGGTAGCTGTGTGACTAAGCTAAGCGACACAAGTGGCCGACACAAACACCTGGCCCATCTAGGAGTGGCACTGCAGTGTCAGACAGGATGGCACTTCAAAAAATAGTCCCCAAACAGCACATTGTCACGATCCGGGTATCTGGACGCCATTTCTTACCCATCAGATGCCTCCTAAGGCTGGCTCAGCGCTCCAGGACCGGATCCCATCTGTTATCCTGATGTGTACATTCCTGTATCCTCTCCTGTCACTCTGGGACGCTGTCACAGTAAACGCCATATTACACCTGGCATGGCGTCTCCCGCGGCCTCCGCCGCCGTCCCTGAACTTCTGCATGCAGAGTGTCTGAGTGGCGATTACGTCAGCCGCGGCCTCCGCTGTGTCCGCGTGGTTGGATGTGCATCTGTCAGCCTGGCGCCTCCTGTCTCCGGTGGCCGGCGCCGCCATTACTGTTTTCATTACCACATGGATTACAAACCAAACTTCCCTCCAAGTGTCTGCATGGGCGCAGCCATCTTGGATTCTGTCAGCTGATCATTTCCACCAATCTGTTCTCAGTATTGATAATCTGCATACTTGCCTAGCCAATCCCTTCCTTGCTGCAGGTATAAATACACTGTGCCTGAGCAAGGAAGGCGTCAGTGCTTTGGTTGTCAAACCTAGTTCCTGTTTGTCTCTCTCCTGTGATTGTCTTCCAGGTTCCAGCTCCTGTCTCAAGACTTCCACCATAGAGACCCGCACCAGCATTCCACCTGCGGTGTAGCCTGACTCTCCAATCCATTGTGGATTCATCTGTTTCCAGCTACAATATTACCTGCTTCCAGCTCAGCTTCCAGCAGAGTACAGCTTCTCTTAAAGGGCCGGTGTCCTTTCTACACTTTACCACTCTCCACCGGTATTATTATTTCTCCGCTCTCAAGTTCTACATTTCAGTTCATATTTCATCGCTCCCAAGTTCATTTATTATTTAACTGGTTCCAGCCAGTATCCACTCCGTGCTAACAACAGTCTGGTTCCAGCCAGTATCCACAGCAGCCGTTTTATCTTCAGCAACCCAGCTTTTCCTGGAACACCAGCTGGCACAATCCTGGGTTATCTCCATTGCTACAGTCGGGCCTGGTAAGGACTTTCCATCTAGAAGATCATAAGAACTATCTCACACTACCAGTGCCCTGTGGCTCCTGCCATCCTGTAGTACCCAGGAACTGTATTTATTCTTTGCTGACTTTTACGTTTTCTTTTACTGCTGCTGTGTTGCGGAGTTGTCATAATAAACATCATTGACTTTTATCCAAGTTGTCGTGGTCACGCCTTCGGGCAGTTATTATTCATGTTACTTACATGTCCAGGGGTCTGATACAACCTCCCAGGTTCCGGTACATCTCAGCCCCTACAACTGAGGCTGCCTCCCGTCAGCTCAGGCCCTCAGTTGTGACAGTAAGCACTGACCTAGTGAATCCAGCCGGAGACCAGGATCAAGCGGCCAGGCCGATGCAAGAACTGGCAGCCCGAACATCAGGAGGCTGCACAGGGCCACATCATCCGCTGTCTCCAGGATCTCTCTACTCGGCTGGATGGGATTCAGACAACTCTCCGTGGATCAGGCGCGTCTGGTGCGTCAACCACAGTGACTCCAGGTATAACCCCACCCACCTTACCCATTTCTGCTCCACGTCTTCATCTTCCAACGCCAGCAAAATTTGACGGATCTCCAAGATTCTGCAGGGGATTTCTCAACCAGTGTGAGATTCAGTTTGAGCTACAACCTGGCAATTTTCCCAGTGACCGTACAAAAATTGCCTACATTATTTCTCTTCTCAGTGGCTCAGCCCTTGATTGGGCATCACCGTTATGGGAGAGGTCCGACACCCTGCTATCTTCCTACACTGCCTTCGTGTCAACATTCAGGCGCATCTTCGACGAGCCAGGCCGGGTAACCTCAGCTTCATCCGAGATTCTCCGTTTACGCCAGGGGTCACGTACTGTAGGACAATATCTGATACAGTTCCAGATCCTGGCATCCGAACTGGCATGGAACGACGAGGCCCTGTATGCTGCATTCTGGCATGGCTTATCTGAGCGTATTAAAGATGAGTTAGCTACCAGAGACTTACCTTCTAAGTTAGATGAGCTAATCTCACTCTGCACGAAAGTTGATTTACGTTTCAGAGAGAGAGCAACTGAGCGTGGAAGATCATCTGCTCCAAAATCTTCTGCTCCTCCTCCTCGTCAACTGTCACCATCTAAAGATGAGCCCATGCAACTTGGCTGTTCCCGTTTAACTCCTGCTGAGCGCCGAAGACGTCTCTCCGAGTTTCTCTGTCTCTATTGTGCAGCTCCGTCTCACACCATTAATGCCTGTCCCAAACGTCCGGGAAACTCCAAATCCTAGCTCGCCAAGGAGAGGGCCGGCTAGGAGTAATGATCTCCTCTCCATCTCCTCAAGATTGTAATCTCCCAGTCTCGCTTCAAGTTGCTCAACGTTATCGGAACGTCATTGCCCTCCTTGATTCCGGAGCAGCTGGGAACTTTATTACCGAAGCCTATATTAAACGGTGGTCCCTACCCACCGAGAGACTTCCTTCGTCCATTTCTTTAACTGCCGTGGATGGCAGCAAAATTTTTGATGCAGTTATTTCTTTAAGGACTCTACCAGTTCGTCTGAGAGTGGGAGTTCTTCATTCCGAACTTATTTCTTTTTTAGTGATTCCAAGAGCCACACATCCTGTGGTCCTGGGCCTTCCATGGCTCTGTCTTCACAATCCTACAATTGATTGGACGACTACGCAAATCCTGGCATGGGGTTCCTCCTGTGCTGAGACACGTTTGTTTAAAGTATTGCCTGTCTGTTCTTCCTCCCCCAGGTCGTCTGATGTTCCACCTCCTCCATATCAAGATTTCACGGATGTGTTCAGTAAAGCTTCTGCTGATATCCTTCCTCCTCATAGAGAATGGGACTGCCCGATTGATCTCGTTCCAGGGAAGGTTCCACCTCGAGGCCGAACTTATCCGTTGTCTCTGCCTGAGACGCATTCTATGGAGGAATATATTAAGGAGAACCTAGCAAAGGGG
The DNA here is from genome assembly GCF_028390025.1 of Pseudophryne corroboree. NCBI lineage: Eukaryota > Metazoa > Chordata > Amphibia > Anura > Myobatrachidae > Pseudophryne > Pseudophryne corroboree. The sequence goes on from NC_086445.1 coordinate 1,049,513,094, forward strand.
TTCATTCGACCTTCTTCTTCTCCAGCCGGCGCAGGCTTCTTTTTTGTAAAAAAGAAAGATGGTGGTCTGCGGCCGTGCATCGACTACAGAGGTTTGAACGACATTACCATCAAGAACCGTTATCCTTTACCCCTGATTACTGAGCTCTTTGACAGAGTTAGCGGAGCTACCATCTTTACAAAGCTGGACTTGAGAGGTGCATACAATCTCATCCGGATCCGTGAGGGTGACGAGTGGAAGACAGCCTTTAACACCCGTGACGGACATTATGAGTGCCTCGTCATGCCCTTCGGATTGAGCAATGCTCCAGCTGTCTTCCAGCATTTTGTCAATGAGATCTTCAGAGACATTCTATACCGTCATGTCGTGGTCTATCTAGACGATATCCTCATTTTTGCCAACGATTTAGAGGAACATCGTTTTTGGGTTAAAGAGGTTCTGTCCCGTCTCCGTGTCAATCATCTCTATTGCAAATTAGAAAAATGCGTCTTTGAAGTCAAGTCCATTCCGTTTCTAGGGTACATTGTGTCCGGTTCCGGACTAGAGATGGATCCTGAGAAACTACAAGCAATCCAAAATTGGCCGGTACCCTTAACCCTCAAAGGGGTCCAGAGGTTCTTAGGGTTCGCCAACTATTACCGAAAGTTTATACGAGACTTTTCCACCATTGTGGCGCCTATTACTGCTTTCACTAAGAAGGGTGCTAACCCGTCCAAGTGGTCTGAAGAAGCCATGCAAGCATTTCATCTTTTAAAACAAAGGTTCATCTCTGCGCCTGTTCTGAAACAGCCTGACATCGACTCTCCTTTCATCTTAGAGGTGGATGCCTCCTCCGTTGGAGTAGGAGCGGTGTTATCTCAGAGGGCTAAAGATGGCCATTTACACCCTTGCAGTTTCTTCTCCCGGAAGTTCTCCCCAGCTGAGCGCAACTATGCCATTGGCGACCAGGAGTTGCTAGCCATCAAGCTCGCTCTAGAAGAGTGGAGGTATCTGTTGGAGGGAGCTTCTCATTCAATCACCATACTTACAGACCACAAGAACCTTTTATATCTGAAAGGCGCACAATGTCTCAACCCTCGTCAGGCCAGATGGGCACTTTTCTTTTCCAGGTTCGACTTTAAACTCCAGTTCTGTCCGGGCTCTCAGAATCGCAAGGCCGATGCCCTTTCCCGCTCATGGGAGCAAGAAAATGAGTCAGAGTCTTCAGACAAGCATCCTATTATAAATCCGTTGGCATTCTCCACGGTAGGGATGGACTCTACGCCCCCATCAGGGAAAAGTTTTGTGAAACCGATGCTAAGGAAGAAGCTCATGCATTGGGCCCATGCTTCCCGTTTTGCCGGACATACAGGTATCCAAAAAACCCTGGAGTTTATCTCTAGGTCCTATTGGTGGCCAACTCTGAAAAAGGACGTCTTGGAGTTTATTGCATCTTGCCCAAAGTGTGCTCAACATAAGGTATCCCGCCAGTCGCCTGCGGGGCAACTGGTTCCACTATCTGTTCCCCGTCGACCTTGGACCCATTTGTCGATGGATTTTATTACAGATTTACCTATGTGCAACAAGTTCAATACCATCTGGGTGGTAGTTGACCGGTTCACCAAGATGGCACACTTCATTCCTCTCACCGGTCTTCCGTCAGCTTCCAAGTTGGCTCAAGTATTCATACAAGAGATCTTCCGACTCCACGGTCTTCCTGAAGAAATTATCTCAGATCGAGGAGTTCAATTCACAGCCAAATTCTGGCGAAGTTTATGTCAAGTCCTCCAAGTCAAGCTAAAGTTTTCCACGGCTTACCATCCTCAGACCAATGGTCAAACCGAGAGGGTGAATCAGGACTTGGAGGCCTTCCTCCGCATCTATGTGTCCTCCTCTCAAGATGACTGGGTTCAATTACTTCCCTGGGCCGAGTTCTGTCATAACAACCAGTATCATTCTTCATCTGCTTCAACACCATTCTTCACTAACTTTGGATTCCACCCTAAAGTCCCTGAGTTCCAACCGCTTCCAGCAACTTCTGTTCCCGCAGTGGATATCACCTTGCATCAGTTTGCCAATATCTGGAAGAGCGTACGATCAGCTCTGCTCAAGGCATCGTTCAGGTACAAGAAGTTTGCGGATAAGAAGCGTTGAGCAGTTCCTGCTCTCAAGGTGGGTGATCGGGTATGGTTATCCACGAAGAATTTGAGGTTAAGAGTTCCCAGTATGAAGTTTGCACCTCGCTATATCGGTCCTTTCAAGATTGAACAAGTCATCAATCCTGTTGCTTACAGACTCCAGTTGCCTCCCTTCTTAAAAATACCCAGGACATTCCATGTTTCCCTGTTGAAACCGCTGATCTTGAATCGGTTTCATTCCTCACTTCCTCCAACTCCGAAAGTCCAAACTCAACGAGGCGTTGAGTATGAAGTGGCAAAGATCCTGGACTCACGTCACCGTTACGGTCAACTACAATATCTTATTGACTGGAAGGGTTATGGTCCTGAGGAACGTTCATGGACCAATGCTTCTGATGTCCATGCTCCTGCCTTGGTCCGGAGATTCCATTCCAAGTTTCCTCAAAAGCCAAAGAAGTGTCCTGGGGCCACTCCTAAAGGGGGGGGGTGCTGTCACGATCCGGGTATCTGGACGCCATTTCTTACCCATCAGATGCCTCCTAAGGCTGGCTCAGCGCTCCAGGACCGGATCCCATCTGTTATCCTGATGTGTACATTCCTGTATCCTCTCCTGTCACTCTGGGACGCTGTCACAGTAAACGCCATATTACACCTGGCATGGCGTCTCCCGCGGCCTCCGCCGCCGTCCCTGAACTTCTGCATGCAGAGTGTCTGAGTGGCGATTACGTCAGCCGCGGCCTCCGCTGTGTCCGCGTGGTTGGATGTGCATCTGTCAGCCTGGCGCCTCCTGTCTCCGGTGGCCGGCGCCGCCATTACTGTTTTCATTACCACATGGATTACAAACCAAACTTCCCTCCAAGTGTCTGCATGGGCGCAGCCATCTTGGATTCTGTCAGCTGATCATTTCCACCAATCTGTTCTCAGTATTGATAATCTGCATAATTGCCTAGCCAATCCCTTCCTTGCTGCAGGTATAAATACACTGTGCCTGAGCAAGGAAGGCGTCAGTGCTTTGGTTGTCAAACCTAGTTCCTGTTTGTCTCTCTCCTGTGATTGTCTTCCAGGTTCCAGCTCCTGTCTCAAGACTTCCACCATAGAGACCCGCACCAGCATTCCACCTGCGGTGTAGCCTGACTCTCCAATCCATTGTGGATTCATCTGTTTCCAGCTACAATATTACCTGCTTCCAGCTCAGCTTCCAGCAGAGTACAGCTTCTCTTAAAGGGCCGGTGTCCTTTCTACACTTTACCACTCTCCACCGGTATTATTATTTCTCTGCTCTCAAGTTCTACATTTCAGTTCATATTTCATCGCTCCCAAGTTCATTTATTATTTAACTGGTTCCAGCCAGTATCTACTCCGTGCTAACAACAGTCTGGTTCCAGCCAGTATCCACAGCAGCCGTTTTATCTTCAGCAACCCAGCTTTTCCTGGAACACCAGCTGGCACAATCCTGGGTTATCTCCATTGCTACAGTCGGGCCTGGTAAGGACTTTCCATCTAGAAGATCATAAGAACTATCTCACACTACCAGTGCCCTGTGGCTCCTGCCATCCTGTAGTACCCAGGAACTGTATTTATTCTTTGCTGACTTTTACGTTTTCTTTTACTGCTGCTGTGTTGCGGAGTTGTCATAATAAACATCATTGACTTTTATCCAAGTTGTCGTGGTCACGCCTTCGGGCAGTTATTATTCATGTTACTTACATGTCCAGGGGTCTGATACAACCTCCCAGGTTCCGGTACATCTCAGCCCCTACAACTGAGGCTGCCTCCCGTCAGCTCAGGCCCTCAGTTGTGACACACATGATGCAAATAAAAAAAGAGGTGCACCAAGGTCGCTGTGTGACTAAGCTAAGCGACCCAAGTGGCCGACACAAATACCTGGCCCATCAAGGAGTGTCACTGCAGTGTCAGACAGGATGGCAGATTTAAAAAATAGTCCCCAAACAGCACATGATGCAAAGAAAAAAAGAGGTGCAATAAGGTAGCTGTGTGACTAAGCACTGTATAGTACTGCGCACAACTAAAATGCACCACAGGTATGGATGGATAGTATACTTGACGACACAGAGGTAGAGCAGCAGACTACTGTACCGTACTGCTAGATATATACTGATGGTCAGCAAAATTATGCACTGTCCTCCTACTATATATACTGCGCGCAACTAAAATGCACAACAGGTATGGATGGAAAGTATACTTGACGACACAGAGGTAGGTAGAGCAGTGGCCTACTGTACCGTACTGCTATATATTATATACTGGTCAGCAAAATTCTGCACTGTCCTCCTACTATATACTACAATGCAGCACAGATATGGAGCGTTTTTCAGGCAGAGAACGTAGATATTTTCAGCACACTGAGCACAGATATTTGCAGCACACTGAGCACAGATATTTGCAGCACACTGAGCACAGATATTTGCAGCACACTGAGCACAGATATTTGCAAGCACACTGAGCACAGATATTTGCAGCACACTGAGCACAGATATTTGCAGCACACTGAACACAACTGAGAGAACGCTGCACGTGTGAAAATGGCGGCGACGCGCGGCTCCTTATATAGAATACGAATCTCGCGAGAATACGACAGCGGGATGATGACGTTCGGGCGCGCTCGGGTTAACCGAGCAAGGCGGGAAGATCCGAGGCTGCCTCGGACCCATGTAAAATGGGTGAAGTTCGGGGGGGTTCGGATTCCGAGGAACCGAACCCGCTCATCTCTAATTAGAAACCCCAGAGTTGGTCATTACACTGTAATCCTAATTCCACAGTTGGTTGCTAATCCTACAGTTAGCCCCAGCTATAACAATGCCATGTATCGTCGTCCTATTCTTAATAATATTCCTATCTTAAGGACTGATTCAAACCTGATCGCTGGGCTGCAATGTTTGCTGTCCTGCGTTCGGAAGGTCGCCGCCTCAGGGGGGAGTGAAATCCGCTGTGCAAGTGCGCAATGCTATGTGTACAGTGTGCTGCAAAAATCCAGTGTGTGCAGTGTGTGCGCAGCCCAGGATTACTCCTCCAGTGCAATGAGAGGAGGCTGATCAGTGCCGAGCTGACGTCACACACCATCCCTGAAAATGTTTGGGCACGCCTGCGTTTTTCCAGACACTCCCCATAAACGGTCAGTTATCACCCACACACGGCCTCTTCCTGTCAATCACCTTGCGAACAGCCGTGCAAACAGATTTTTCACACCATCCCGTTGCTGACCGTCGATGCCCGTTGTTGTGGTCCTACGCACGTGCGTCCTTAGTCCCCTTAGACCAGGCTATAATTATAACCCTATAATGACACAATCCAAAGTCTAGCCCTGTTATCATCAACTACTGGTAGCCGCCATGGGTGCTCCGCAGCTCTGGAGGCCGCGGTATGCACCGCCAGCTCACTTTCTCTGTGTCCCAGGCCTCACATACGAGATGGCAGCGTCTGCTGGGCATGAACAAATGGCCGCCTGCGATGCAATGCGCAAATGGTCGCCAGATGCGTCTATCTCAGAATTTTATCGGCGTGATATCGTGCGCAATAACAAGCATACATGACATCAATCATTAAATCTGTTTTTATTGATAAAAGATAAATCTAAAGCAAGAAACGTCCCACTGCGCAGGGCCCCAGGGGACACAACGCGGAACAGTACGACCGCGATAACACATCTGGCGCACGCAGTGTAATACAGGGGTTCCTCACATGTTTGTGCGGACATGGTGGGCTGTACACAAGTCATGATGCGTTCGGTTTCGCAGAGGAATCACAGGCCCACGCTCTGCGCCAGGAATGCGTCACATAGTAACATAGTATCTAAGGTTGAAAAAAGACAATTGTCCATCGAGTTCAACCTATTTGTGGTCTCCTATGCACGATTATTTTGTATAAATTTTTGACTGAAGTTGATGACTGCCGTTATGTTTTACCCCTCTTTTTTATAATAACCATAGTGCGTGACTACGCACCATAACCCTAGATATCCTTATCCATTAGGAATTTATCTAACCCATTCTTAAAGGTGTTGACTGAATTGGCCATTACAACTCCCTCAGGCAGGGAATTCCAAACACGTATCGTCCTTACCGTAAAAAAGCCTTCACGCCGTATTGTGCGGAATCTCCTCTCCTCTAACCTGAGTGAGTGTCCACGAGTTCTCTGTGTTGATCTAACCAAAAACAGGTCCTGCGCAAGATCTGTATATTGTCCCCTTATATATTTGCAGATGTTGATCATGTCCCCTCTTAATCTCCTCTTTTCCAGTGTAAACATGTCTAGTCTTGCAAGCCTTTCCTCGTATTCCAGTGTCTCCATACCCTTAATTAGTTTGGTCGCCCGCCTCTGAACCTTTTCTAGCTATCCTTTTTGTAGTATGGTGCCCAGAATTGGACACAGTATTCAAGGTGTGGCCTCACAAGTGATTTATATAACGGGAGTATAATACTCTCGTCCCTAGCATCAATTCCCCGGTTTATGCATGCTAATATCTTATTAGCCTTCTTTGCTGCAGTCGTACTTTGGGTACTACTGCTTAGTTTGTTATCTATGAGGACACCTAAGTCCTTTTCCAGTACAGAATCCCCTAATTTTACCCCATTTAGTAGGTAGGTGTTATTTTTGTTCTTGTTACCACAGTGCATTACCTTACACTTGTCTATATTGAAGCGCATTCTCCATTTCGTTGCCCAAGCTTCTAATTTAACTAAGTCGTTCTGAAGTGACTCAGCATCCCCCTCCGCATTTATAACTTTACACAATTTGGTATCATCTGCAAAAATTGACACCATGCTCTCTAGACCTCCTGTTAGGTCGTTAATGAAAATATTGAACAATAGCGGTCCTAATACTGAGCCTTGCGGCACACCACTTAGCACTTCAGTCCAATTTGAAAAAGATCCATTAACCACAACGCGCTGCTCCCTATTATCTAACCAGTTTTTGACCCAAGAGCATATTGTGCATCCTAGCCCTGTTTCTTGTAGCTGGTTCCGCCTCTGACCTTGCACCTCTTTCCCAGCACCATCACCCCTCACCCATAGCAGTCTTTATTTTGGTGTTTGTACCCCCTATATTTTAAATAGGAACAGTTCGCACATTTGGTGCTCAGCCCAAAGAGGGGTGTGTTTTTGCTGGCAAGGGCCATGCCACACAATAGTAACCCCAATTCCAATTGCGCCACACAGTAGTGCTACTTTATTCACATTTGATCATGCGATAGTGTCAATGATTCATATTACATCCCACAGTAGTATCACTTTACCTTATAAACGTTACTCCTCACAGTAGAGCCCCTTATTCACATTACATCACACTGAATTGCTCCTTATTCACATTACACCACACGCTATTGCTCTTTATTCACATTAGACGTCACAGTAGTGCCCTTTCTATACGCAACGCCACATAGTAGACACCTTATACACATAATGCCAGAGTAATGCCCCTTACACATATGAGACACATTATTAAAGTCCTTATAAACATAATGCGCCTTACACATTATGACAACCTTTATTAATGCCCTTATACACATAATGACACACATAATGCCCCCTACACATTTGCTGCACATTATTAGTGCCCCTATACACATAATGACACACATACAGTAGTACCCTGTTACACATATGCCACACATTATTAATGCCCTTATACACATAATGACTCACATAGTGCCCCTTACACATATGTTGCACATTATTAATGCATTTTTACATGACACACATAATGCTCCTTACACATATTCTGAACACTACTGCACAACCGACTCACTCACATGCACACAGCACTCACACTGCCACTAACACTGTGACCTCTGCCTCTGCTTGGATACAGATGTGTCCTCATAAATCTTGCCTCAATGCTAACGTTGGGTACCTTTTTTTATGAAAATGCATCTTATTTGCATTGCTATGTGGCTAGGATGCAGAAGCAGCTTCTGCTGATTAAAATTATATGTAGCATGCCTATATACTGTGTGAGACTGCGCTGCATCTGCATATGAAATGCTACACACAGAATATAGGCATGCTGCATATCATTTTAATCAGCAGAAGCTGCTGATGCCCCTAGGCATATCAAATGCCCTAGGGAATTGCCTAGTTTGCCTATGCCTATGACCGGCTCTGCATAAAAGCCAAGTAAGTTGGTTTGACAGGATCTGTCCTTCATAAACCCATGTTGATTCCTTTTAATGACCTTATTGACTTCAAGGAACTTCTGAATACTGGCCCTCATTCCGAGTTGTTCGCTCGTTAGCTGCTTTTAGCAGCATTGCACACGCTAAGCCGCCGCCCTCTGGGAGTGAATCTTAGCTTAGCAGAATAGCGAACGAAAGATTCGCAAAATAGCGAATAGAAATTTCTTACCAGTTTCTGAGTAGCTCCAGACCTACTCACAAATAGCGATCAGTTCAGGCCGTTTCGTTCCTGGTTTGACGTCACACACACGCCCAGCGTCCGGCCAACCACTCCCCCGTTTCTCCAGACACTCCCACTTTTTTGCCTGACATGCCTGCGTTTTTCCGCACACTCCCGGAAAATGGCCAGTTTCCGCCCAGAAACACCCACTTCCTGTCAATTACACTACGATCACTTCAACGATGAAAAATCTTTGTTCGGGCGTGAGTAAATCTACTAAGTTTTGAGCAAAAATACTTAGCACATGCGCACTGCGTACCATGCGCATGCGCATTTTTGCCTTAATCACTTCGTAGCGAAAATCGGCAACGAGCGAACAACTCGGAATTATCCCCACTATCTCTTAGAATACCTTCCAATACTTTCCCCACTATAGATGTAAGACTAACTGGTCTATAATTACCTGGTTCAGCTTTACTTCCCTTTTTGAATATAGGCGCTACTTCCGCTAAACGCCAGTCTTTGGGAACCATACCTGATATTACTGAATCCTTAAAGATCAAAAATAGCGGTTTTGCCAGTTCAGAGTGAAGCTCCATTAGAACCCTTGGGTGAATACCATCGGGACCTGGTGACTTATTAATCTTTAAATGTTTTAATCGGTCACAGACTACCTCCTCGCTTAAATAAGTACCTATCAGTGGGATATTCTCATTATTGAGATTGTGTGTTAGTCCCTGAATTGGGTCCTCTCTAGTGAATACTGTTGAAAAAAACTCATTTAGTGTGTCCGCTATGTCATTATCATTTTTGCTTAAGACTCCCAACTTGTCTTTTAAAGGGCCTATACTCTCCTTCTTTAATCTCTTAGTCACACACTCACGCCTATGGAGATAACCATCGCTTTGCTTGCAAAATACACATTCGCTTTATGTATCAATAAGTCGTCAGAAACCTGTAATACAGCAAAAACAGCCCCGTACTGGGATGAGGGTATTAGCAGTACGTACGCCATCAGCTAATCACAGGCAGTTTGCTCATCATCATCATCATCATCATCAATGTATTATGGCTGCCGCTGACCACCTGCACATAACATGGCTCTCTCAGGCGCATAACGCCGTGTCTATTGCCCGGTCTGAGTGTGTTTACAATTGGATGTGGCCTACGTTAGATACAAGCAAAATGGGCGAATCACACAAATCTGCATGGGGCGTAAGCATGCACCTGCTGGACTAAGCGCAGGAAATCACATGGGGGCGTATGACTGCATCAGGCCCACTGCCGGCCACAAGGAGCTGGACGCACAGCAGAGCTGCGTCATATCTAAGGGCACAGCAAATAACTGATCCCATAGATACATTTAGAATCACGATGGAAAAGCTAGGAATATAATGCATGCATGTAGCAAACATCGGAAGGTAGGTGACCCCTCCAACCCTCGCCTGCATAATACACACTCCCAACTATAGCCTGGGTCCTTACCCCAGACCTGACCCTTATCACCCCATCACCAGCTTTAGCCCCTGCCCAGTCATATTGGTAATAATAGCCATACCCCTGGCAAAGTGGTTTATTACCAGTGATTTATATAGCGCACACATATTCCACAGTGCTGTACATTGAATATGCTGAATAATTCCGTCATCAGTGGAGCTTACACTGTATAAAGAGTGAAAGTAGGTGTGTGAGATCAAGGTAGGTTAGAGAAGGATGGGTTAGAGCAGGGTAAATTAGAGAAGGATGGGTGAGAGCAGGGTAGATTAGAGAATGATGGGTGAGAGCAGGGTAGGTTACAGTAGGGTGGGTAAGATTAGGGTGGGTGATAGTAGCATGGTCTAGAGTAGGGTATATTAGAGTAGAGTGGGATGGAAGAGCAAAGGGTAAAGTATAGTGGGTGATGCTAGAGTACGATTAGAGCAGAGAGAGTGAGACAAGGGTAGACAAAAGTAGGGTGGGTGAGAGCAGGGTAGGTTACAGTAGGGTAGGTGACACCAGGACATGTGACAGTAGGGTGGGTGAGAAAAGGGTAGGTTAGAATAGGGCGAGTGAGTGCAGGGTAGGTTACAGTAGGGTGGGTGAGAGCAGGGTAGGTGAGAGTAGGGTGGGTGGGTGAGAGTAGGAGGTGGGAGGGTAGGGTAGGTGATAGTATGATGGGGAGAGTTGGGTGGGGTAGAGTAGGGTGTGTGAGATTAGGCTAGGTGAGAGTAGGGTGGGTGGGTGCGAGCAGAAGTTGGGAAGTAGGGTAGGTGAGAGTATGATGGGGAGAGTTGGGTGGGGTAGAGTAGGGTGTGTGAGATCAGGCTAGGTGAGAGTAGGGTGGGTGGGTGAGAGTAGGAGGTGGGAGGGTAGGGTAGGTGATAGTATGATGGGGAGAGTTGGGTGGGGTAGAGTAGGGTGTGTGAGATTAGGCTAGGTGAGAGTAGGGTGGGTGGGTGCGAGTAGAAGTTGGGAAGTAGGGTAGGTGAGAGTATGATGGGGAAGAGTTGGGTGGGTTAGAGTAGGGTGTGTGAGATTAGGCTAGGTGAGAGTAGGAGGTGGGAGAGTAGGGTGAATGACAGTAAGAATGAGAGAGTAGGGTATATTAGAGTAGGCTGGGTGTGAGCAGGGTGGGTGATGCTAGGGTACGTTTAGAGTAAGGTGGGTGAGTAGGGTAGGTTAGAGTAGGGAGAGTGAGACCAGGGTATATGAGATTAGGGTAGATGAAATCAGGATAGGTGAGAGCAGGGTAGGTAATAGTAGGGTGGGGGAGAGCAGGGTAGGGGAGAGTAGGGTGGGTGAGAGTCGGATGGTGGAGAGTAGGGTATATTAGAGTAGGGTAGGTGACAGTGGGTTCGAGGATAGTAGGGTGAGTGAGAGTCGGATGGTGGAGAGTAGGGTAAATTAGAGTAGGGTAGGTGACAGTGGGTTCGAGGATAGTAGGGTATATTAGAGTAGGGTGGCTGAGAGCAGGGTAGGTTAGAGAAGGGTGGGTGAGAGCAGCATATGCAAGAGTAGGATGGGTGAGAGTAGGGTAGGTGACAGTAGGGTGGGTGAGAGCAGCATATGCAAGAGTAGGATGGGTGAGAGCAAGGTAGGTGAGAGTTGAGTGGGTGAGAGTGGGATGGGGGAGAGTAAGGTAGTAGGGTAGGTGACAGTGGGTTCGAGGATAGCAGGGTATATTAGAGTAAAGTAGGGTGGGTGTGTGAGAGCAGGAGGTGGGAGAGTAGGGTGGATGACAGTAGGATGCAGGAGAGCAGTCTAAATTAGAGCTGGGTGGGTTAGAGTAGATGAGTGCAGGGTAGGTTATAGTAGGGTAGTTGAGTGCAGGGTAGGTTATAGTAGGGTAAGTGAGTGCAGAGTATGTCATAGTAGTGTAGGTGAGGGCAGGGTAGGTTACAGTAGGGTAAGTGAGTGCAGGGTATGTTACAGTAGTGTAGGTGAGTGCAGGGTAGGTTACAGTAGGGTAAGTGAGTGCAGGGTCGGCTAGAGAACATTAGACAGGAAATGCTATCAGGCATGGTAGCATGGGCTGAGGCACAGGAGACATCTTGTAGGTGGGAGTGAGAGGCGGTTATCAGAGAGGGGGTAAAGGTGAAGGTCAAGAGCAGATCTGAGAGTATTTCTACAGAAGATGAGGTTCTTGTAGGTGAGGAACGGTTGCATGAGTTGGATTCAGGAAGATATGGGGCAGGCGGTTATCTGTAAAGCAGGGAGAGGATTGCACAGTAACATTAATTTGGCTGCAGGAGAACTGGCAAAAGCCCAACATCTACTGTAAGGTGAAGTCCATGTAGATGGGTATCAGTGCATTATGGAATCCTTCTGTTTGATCTAAGATGGGACATTCTCCGGAGCAGGTGTGTAGAAGGTGCTAGATGCGTCGTTGGGCTGATCTTGGGCGTCCTGGGGCGTTTCATTTGTTAGATGCTCTGAGTCCGAGGTGCAGTTTTCCACTTCTGTAGGGATAAAACTCTAAGTTAAAACCTGACAACACGATGAGGCTCAGCTTAGACAAGAGAGGGAAGCCGAAAGGAGAGTCCAGAGGAAGGAACGGAGAGGAACCATTCAGAAGTATTGATCTCTATAGGCACAGCGGGCAGAATTCAGTGACTGAGGACCAAAGGCTCCATTGTCTGTTAGGTGAGATACAAGATAAATAAGGAAAGAGATCAGAGGAAAATGTTCCCAGATATATACGAGAGAATCTCACCGGTGATCTCTACGCTGGCTGGAGGCTCCTCATTTACTCCGTCACCTGGAGAAGGGACACTGGAATCAGGGGCAGATTGCTGGCACAACGTATCCAGCTCGGTGTCCTTCACCCCTGCAAACGTCATGATAATGTGGTATCAGTACAGACATAACATGGACAACCTGCTTCCAGCTGCCCATCCGGCACTACACATCTCACCATCATGTTCCTACAGATAGGTGTAGAAGCATCAGACTCACCTAGACAGAGCCTGGGTGTCACTACTTCCAACCACCTCCCCATGAAATGGTCCCTAGCCCAGTCTAGCACAGTAGTATGGCCCCAGTAGCCACTGATTTACTACACAGCCTGTAACATGACAGTTAGGAGCTGATTGGCTGGTACTTTATCACTCTCCACTTTATCTCCCTCCAAGGCTTAGTACATCTGCCCCTATACTCTTGTTCAACTAGAGCAGGGGTGGGGAACCTCAGGCTCGGTGGCCGTATAAGGCCCGCAAAGCCACTTTATCCGGCCCTCCCAGGCTCACCTAACCAAGGGAGATGCCGGGCGCCCGCTGAGATTTTGTTACTAGTGGGCGCCTGGCTTCTTCTTCTCAGCAGCAGTCGGAGGTAGGAGCTCACTCCTGAGCTCCGGCTTCCGGCTCTGGCAATGTGCGTGTGTGCCTGTGCGGTGCTATGGGAGAGATGTCATGACGTCTCTCCCATAGTTCTGAGGAGCGGGCGGCCAGGCAGAGGGCAAGGGTACGGAAGCAGGAGCGGGGCTGGTGAGTATTGTGTTTTTTCTTTCTTTTAATGTTTGTGTGTGTGTAAGCGGTGCTACTAGGGGTCATATCTAATGGGGGCAGGCTAATTTTTAAGTTGATAATTTTTGTATGGCCCCCGAAGGATTTTATAAATATCCAAATGGCCATTGGTAGAAAAAAGGTTCCCCGCCCCTGAACTAGAGGATGGTGGACATCAGTTCTCACCTACAGATGTTCCAGGCAATGTGTGGTATGTGCGGGATACAGTATGGTCAGGAACCATGTCTATCAGATACGCAGTAGAAGTCTGTAACAGCCGGGGCCTGTGCGGAGAGCACACGGGGATCACTCGGACACTCCTGGGACAGGATCATCAATATCCCACCACTTACCCCATCATGCATATAGCCATTTACTAACACTGTATGCATTAATAATATCAGGAAGGACCGCTCTTGTGGCAAGATCCATCCTTTGTGATGATAGGACCTCTGAGTTTAGGACCTGGAGTCCTATCTGCTGCACATGCTTCGAGTGACGCACGCTACGGGTGGGTGGTGGTGGTGGGGGGTTCACAGAGGGATAAGGGGTAGTGCGATAAAAGGCCATAGGTGTCTGTTGGGCAACACCATCTAAAGATGTCATTGCTCACCGCATCCAAGCCCTGGAATATATCGCATTCTGGGGCTTGGTGCATGCGAGGTAAGCGGCGGAACCTCAGGAAATGGCATGTTTAGGTTTGCTGCATCCCGTCCTATCGTCCTTATTCAATAGGGATTGCATCACTAGGAATGGCATTGCATTGATACGAATGCCTCTGCTTGATTCACGGGGCGGTCGGGGGCGGCAATGAAGTGTTGCGGGGTCAGTGACGCGGCACTGTAAGGGCGTGGTGTCAGAGACAGGGACGGGTTCGGGCAGGCTGTGCAGCCGCTGCGACGGGGTAAGAAATGTATATGAGCAGGTGCTAAAAGCAAAGATGTGCAATACATGCCCCCTTGAATTGCCCATCAATGTATGGTTAGTGGTTACCATGACAACTCTGGACGGCAGCCATCAGTTCCTGGTTCCCCAAAAGTATGGAGGACAATGTCATACAATGGAGCGTAATCCTCCTTCATCCGGCCACATAGCCGTGGTTCCAGCACAATGCCTCCTAGTCAGGCATAACCCAGGTGTCCAGAAATAGTGACCATCCAATGATTAATAAATGTTCCGGCCCATCCACTACCAGGGAACCTCTCCAGCAAGCTGTGGGAGATACGCACTGATGGTGGGTGTCTTTACCACAGCCGGAGACATTGGCACAGCATCCATTGTAGTTGAATATATTCCAAGTGCTCATGGTTGTATTACACCAGGTGGGATCTCTGTAAGGGGCACATTTATCAATAAGCACATGTGCAGAGCGACCGGGGCACAATATTAGTTCCCAAAATCACATTGCAGTATGCGATTACACCGCCCGGTATGAGGTGGCCACCAGGGACAGCGGCTCTGAAAGGAGATGGTCCCTGCAATGTGCTCACTTCAGTGCCGGGACTCCTGCCCACACGCGGCCAGCCATTGCTGGGGAGAGGTCCGGATATTGGTAAATCTGCCAGCATTGCATCCCCCATAGCAACCTACAGGGGCAGCGGCTGCTGTCAGGAATGGAGAGGTTGCAGCAGCTATCGGAGGTAAATATTTGCAGTTACCACTGGAAACAGTTGGCTTCGGGTAATACCCCATAAATATTTATTGATAAATGGGCCCCTGAGAGCTGTTGACGGATGGGAGCACTCAGTTTCAGCTATGGAAATGCTCAGAGACTGGTGGTGCGAGACCTCTCAGCATCACCTCATATCACCCACTAATTAGGGATGACATCTCAGCATTTCCTACTGGATACGTAGTTTAGAGGCACAAGTCTGGGAGGAATCATGGAGGCAGTGTCGTACAATGGTTTCACCCTAGGTGAGGTACTACATGGCTGAATGCTACAGGAACCTCTAGGCCAGGTGCACCACAGCTACTGTATATCCCCCATCTCAGGACTTTCCTGCAATAACATACATGGAGAACCTTAGGGTTCATTAAGTGATCTCATAGATCCGTCCCATGTGCAGGCAGCGCAGGTCTGGCTACATGAGTATGGATTAGGGAGCAATCAGTGGGCGCAGAGACCCCACAGGGGAGATGCAGGGGCTCTACACGTGCCGGATGGCCATTGTACAGGTGATTTAGCTGGATTACAGGAAACATTTAGAATGTCCTGAAAACCCACTAGGTCACAGGTTCTCAGACTCGGTCCTCAGGACCCCACACAGGTCATGTTTTCCAGGTCACCTGTGGATTTTAAAAATGTGACAGTTGGTGATACACAGCGCACCTGCCGTGTGACCTCCTGGAAAACCTGGCCTGTGTGAGATCCTGAGGACCGAGTTTCAGAACCAATACATTAGGTCATTAAAAGTAGGTGATTTGTCATTAGTAAGGTGTATCGGTAGGTACACAAATGCGTAGTCACATATACAATGTGAGGAACAGAACAGGATAATATATATATATTGAAGCAAGTGAGTGAGTGAGTCTAGTTTTGGAACAGCCTCAGTAAGTAGTTTGAGGTACAATAGTGGCCTCTGGTGGCTGGAGGTGGAACTGTCCAGGACTACAGTATTCCACCCTCGCAGCGCCCTGTGATATCCTTTGCAGGGTTCTCATATCACGGTACTTTGATTGAAATATCTCATTAGTGGAAGAACGTGGACATTCTGTTCGGGTTCACATAAACTGTTTTGTGTACATCACATTTCTATTGTATTACATAATCCTTGTAACTGTAGGTTATATTATGTATATCACATAAATTTTATCACAGTATATACTGTATCTCACCTGTGTGTTGCTCCACCTCTTACTTATGTAATTACACTCCACACCTATAGGTATGATCTTATTTATGTGTTTCTCTCACTTGTGTGCACTCACACCTCTCACCTGCGTGTACACTCACACCTCTCACCTGTGTACACTCACACCTCTCACCTGTGTACACTCACACCTCTCACCTGTGTACACTCACACCTCTCACCCACGTGCACTCATACCTCTCACCTGCGTGCACTCACACCTCTCACCTGCGTGTACACTCACACCTCTCACCTGTGTACACTCACACCTCTCACCTGTGTACACTCACACCTCTCACCTGTGTACACTCACACCTCTCACCTGTGTACACTCACACCTCTCACCCACGTGCACTCATACCTCTCACCTGCGTGCACTCACACCTCTCACGTGCGTATACACTCACACCTCTCACCTGTGTGCACTCACACCTCTCACCTGTGTAAGCTTCCCCATACTTCCTCCTCCGGCACAGACAGCAGGTGATGACGCACATGATGGCGGCGGTGAGGAGAGAAGTTCCAGACGCTGCGGTTATGATAATACCGTACATGTCACTGCACCACCAGGCTGAAACACAACAACATCTCTGTCAGCCAAAAGGAAAAGGCAGATTCCAGCTCACTGATACACCGGGGCAATTCTCTGTGCAGCTGGGCCACATGCTTATGGGGACATGTACTAAGCAGCGATAAAAGTGGAGAAGTGAGCCAGTGGAGAAGTTGCCCATGGCAACCAATCAGCTGCTCTGAATATTTTTATAGTATGCAAATTATAAATACTACGTCAATGCTGATTGGTTGCCATGGGCAACTTCTCCACTGGCTCACTTCTCCGCTCTTATCACTGCTTCGTAAGTGTCATATGGCTGGGGCATGTAGCCCTGGGGCGACAGAGAAGGGTGAACGCTGTGAATAGAAATGATAGGACAACACATGCACCTGGTGCTGCAGGTAACCATACTGTTATATGAAGGGAGAACAGTTACTATAGTGGGGCCGCTACAAAAATTACAGCGAATCTGATGTAATTGCTCTGCATTTTGTCCCCCGAACTAAGTGCACGTATTCGCCGACACGCAGGGTTATACACCTCTCCGCATCCGGATCACCACTATCTGTACGCATGTGTGCACTGTCCCTGGTGCAAAAGTTCCATCCGTCCTATTTATGTGTACACACAGCCCTGCGTAGCACGCAATCCGTCAGTATGTCGCCTCTGTGAGAACGCCCAATACAACCCAGTTACGCCCCTTCCGTCACAGGCAGGGGTGCATTCAGTATGATCACAGCTCCGCACCACCCGTAGCAGTCTACGCGTAGTTCCAGAGCATGTGCAGAGCGAAAACACACAAAGCTGCTGCGCAAACTGACCTGTATTCCACTTGGCGCCAGTGATTGAAGACAAAAATATAATTACACTCATATGCAGCGGCAGGTTCATATTCTTAATGTGCCTCCATTTTACTGTTAATTGCATGCGTTACACATACAGATGTAGCCAAGTAATCCCAGACAGACCTGATGTTGAGATCAGGGCTCTGTGGGGGCCATATCATGCTTCCAGGACCCCTTGTTCTTCTTTACGCTGGAGATAGCTCTTAATGACATTGGCTGTATGTTTTGGGTAATTTTCCTGCTGCAGAATACATTTGTAGCCAATCAGACATCTCCCTGATGGTATTACATGATGGATAAGTAACTGTCTGTATTTCTCAGCATTGAGGACACCATTAATCATGACCAAATCCCCAACTCCATCTGCTGAAATGCTGCCCCAAACGTGCAAGGAATCTCTACTCTACCATGTGTCACTGTCACCTGCAGACACTCATTATTGTACCGGTCTCCAACCCTTCAGCCAACAAACTGCCTCCGGTTACAGCCACATATTTCCAATTGTGACTCATCAGTCCAGAGCCCCTGCCGCCATGTTTTTGCCCCCAGTTCCCATGTTTTTGTGTCTAGTTGAGTCGCTTGGCCTTGTTGCCAGATGGAAGGTATGGCTTTTTGGCCGCAATTCTTCCATGAAGACCACTTCTTGCCAGACTTCTCGGAACAGTAGATGGGTGGACCTGGGTCCCACTGGTCGCTGCCAGTTCTGAGCTGATGACACTGCTGAACCTCTTCCAATTTCGAAGGGAAGTAGCATGATGTGTCTTTATCTGATGCACTAAGGTTCCTTGGCTGAACACTGTGTGTACGGTCCTCAACGTTGCCCGTTTCTTTGTGCTTCTTCAAAAGAGCTTGACACATCTTGAGACCCCAGTCTGCTTTGAAATCTTTGCCTGGGAGAGACCTCGCTGATGCAGACCAACCACCTTGTGTCTTGATGCTGTGGTCAGTCTTGCCATGGTGTATGACCTATGACCTGCGCGGCCGTGCACAAGGGAACGGCCTGTAGCAACATTTGCGTAAAGTCTCCGACTGCAATATTGACCCTCTGGGAAATGATTAGGGACGGCCACCAGAAACCGCTGCCTTGCAACCATTGGCTTTGCTCTTTGCCACCACTGACCAGTGAGTAGCGCTCCTTTGCCCGTGCCCAAACCTGTCCTGCCTTCTGCGCACTAATGTAAACGCATGTGGTAACATTAGCATCACCGCAGCAATTGGATGGTACCCTTCAGATGGCCATGCCTAGACATAGAGAAAACGAGTTCAGGTATTGGCTCTGGCATAGCTCATATATTTCCATTTACAACCCAGCAGGTGGTATGATGTCATAGATCATGTGATATTCGGGCAGTTATGGTTGGGTTCAGGGCAAGAGCCCGATTGCCTCTTCTTAGAGTTGTATGAACGTTACCCTGCAGTGTGGCTCTGGTGAGGAGGGTGGGGAATTGGAACATGACGTCTGATAGCGGCTAGTGACCAAGAGCGTCCTCCACCATTTATCATACACAAACCGCCATCATCTTCCGTTCCTGGAGAAGGTAGCCGCTGTCTGGCTGCTCCGGCACTCCTATTTGTGTCCTATACTGTATGTATCATTGTATGGGGCTACAATAGTCCATTATACTGGGGTTACTGGTGTCGGGATTATCACTCCAGGGGTCTTGGGCCTTCTCCTTGCCCCCATAGAGACCCCAGCCATGTACTGACTGGACTGTGAGCTCAGGGAAGGCTGCTGATTATTATAAAGTACTAACTGTAACACCCGGCGCTGCTCGGGCAAGTCCGTGAGCAAACGCCATTAGAATGACAGTGACTGGGGATTTGTATGTGGCATCTGAGTGACGTTTAGTAGAGAAATCACCTTTATACTGTGAAGATTGAACAAATGTGATCAGAGTAATGCCTAACCTGGCACGTGCGTCACCTCTGGCCGCTCGCGTGTGACTGACCGCGCCATTGTCAGCGCTACAGACCTTCTCATTATGTGATCTGCGTGGATGGGTGCGAGTCACACGTGTATTGGAGCTGGTACAGCAGTATCACAGAGAGTGAGTGTGAGCAGCGATCCTGGGCGGCAGACAGTGCTGCAAGTATGGCAGTACGGGGCGGTACAGCGTACCCGTAAGAAAATCCCAGCAGGTACGCAATACTGATGGGCCGCCACCTTGCAGACACCGGGTCTTGGAGAGAGGAGAGTGCAGCACGCGCCTCTCCTCTCCTGCCTGCGAGACCCCCTGAGTCCAGCAGCCGTGGCGGCGGTATGTGCGCTGAGCCAGTTCGTGAGCCAATCAGAGCTTGTGGACCAGCAGCCAATCAGGAACCGCTGCTGCTGGACCGCGAGCCCTGATTGGCTCACGGACCAGCGCCAGTTCAGGAGACCGGACTGAGGGAAGGAGAGGGACAGGAGGAGCGCGTGCTGCGCTCTCCTCTCCCCAGCAGAAGATAGTGCCAGCCCCAGGCAGCAGCAACAGTGGTAAGTAAGTTGCACTGCTGGGTCATATTTGGCACTCTGGGGGTATATGTGGCACTGTGGGGGCATATCTGGCACTGTGGGGGCATGGTTATCTGGCACTGTGTGGGCATGTGTATTTGGCACTGTGGGGGCATGTCTGGCACTCTGGGGGCATGTCTGGCACTGTGGGGGCATGTGTATCTGGCACTGTGGGGGCATATGTGTATCTGGCACTGTGGGGGTATATCTGGCACTGTGGGGGCATGTGTATCTGGCACTGTGGGGGCATATCTGGCACTGTGAGGGCATGTATATCTGGCACTGTGGGGGCATGTATATCTGGCACTGTGGAGGCATATGTGTATCTGGCACTGTGGGGGTATATCTGGCACTGTGGGGGCATGTGTATCTGGCACTGTGGGGGCATATGTGTATCTGGCACTGTGGGGGCATATCTGGCACTGTGAGGGCATGTATATCTGGCACTGTGAGGGCATGTATATCTGGCACTGTGGGGGCATGTATATGTGGCACTGTGGGGGCATATCTGGCACTGTGCGGGCATATCTGGTACTGTGGGGAATGTGTATTTGGCACTGTGGGAGCATATTTGGCAATGTGGGGGGATGTGTATCTGGCACTGTGGAGGCATATGTCTATCTGGCACTGTGGGGACATATCTGGCACTTCGAGGGCATATCTGCAGAGTGGGGGCATATCTGGCACTGGGGGCATATCTGGCACTGGGGGCATGTATATCTGGCACTGTGGGGGCATGTATATAAGGCACTGTGGGGGCATGTATATCTGACACTCTGGGGCAATGTGTATCTGGCACTCTGAGGGCAATGTGTATCTGGCAGTGTGGGGGCATATATGGCACGGTGGGGGCATATGTGTATCTGGCACTATTGGTGTCATAAGTGTATCTGGCCCCCCATATGTGTATCACGCCCCCATTTTCATTGGCCATGCCCCATGTGGCATTTGGCCACACCCATTTTTTCGGCGTGCGCGCCTTCGCCGTGCTCACACAGTACCTATAAGACATTTTTTCTACTTGCACCACTGGCGGCAGAGTAGTGTTTGCCAGCAGCTGCCAGTAATGTGCCAGACACCAGTGCTGCGGGGCAGAAAGTACCAGAACTGTGTCAGCAGTTCTTCTAAAACAGATCCCAACATCTCCTAAGGATTTCCTTGTAATGCGGAGCCGCTTCCATGTTCTCTGCATTGTGAGGGCTTTCAGCTCTTATCTCAGTGTTACTTTATGGCTGAAGACTATCTACAATTAACGGCAATCAGAAAACATGGCCTGTTTATTGTAGCAGACTCCTGCGTATTCTGACTGAAGGCGCTGACACACTATGTGCTACAAGCACTGGGCCTGATTTTGTATATACACAAACCTGATGGTGTACGTACCGATCTGATGTTTGTGAGGCTGCGCAGGTGCAGAATGGGTTTTGCGTTATCGCTCATAGCCCCCCCCTCAGCTGCACCATGACTGACATGCTGCAACATTTGGGGGATGGCGTTGGAGTGGCAACGGGCACCACACTTCAAAATGGGGACGTGTCGCTCCCTTTCTGTAGGTGTGAATGGTCCAGGATCTGCGGCGCTGGACGAGACTTCCTCCTGGAGGCGGCTGTCCGGATCCTGTGGCCGGTGTGAGTAAGCTTCAGCTCATGCAGACTGACCGTGGTGTGCCAATATCACCCGTCACTACCGATGGTCACACTGGGGATAGAATGTGGTGTCCTGGGTAAAAACCAACGGTTCAGTCACAGAATGCCGGACCGGCTCCCTGCAGCAAACGTTGCCATTCTGGAACTTGTAGTATTCGTCCCCATCCGTCCCCGTCCTGGGAGGTTCAGGGGGTGTTCTGTCCGAGTGGCTGCCTGTGACAGCTGTTACCGGGGAGGCGGGGAGGGAGAGATTACAGCCGCCCCATAGGGTTCAGACTGTTCTGGTCATTTCTCCATCCCCGGATCATACAGAGAGGCTGCAATCTCTCCCTCCCCGTTTCCCCTGGTAATAGATGTCACAGACATCCACCTGGATGGGAGACCCTTCACATGGGGATGGACGGGGATGAGCACTACAAGCTCCTAAATGGCTGTTTACTGCAGGGAGCCGGTCCAGTATAGCGTTCCGAGGTCTGCACCGTTCCGGATTTTACCCAATCCCCTCGGATCTCAGAGATGCTGGCAGAAGGCGTCTATTTCCTACATACGCCTCCTGCAGCATGGACATTTTATTTGTACGGAATTGCACAGCTGCTTCTCTGTGGCTACCCTGCGGCTTCGCTGCGGCTTCTCTGCGGCTTCTCTGCGGCTACCCTGCGGCTTCCCTACAGCTTTTCTGCGGCTTCTCTGCAGCTTCTCTGCGGCTTCCCTGCGGCTTCTCTGCAGCTTCTCTGTGGCTTCCCTGCGGCTTCTCTGCGGCTGTGCATTTCCATACAAATCAGAATCCGGTCCATTGTGGATTGTACTACGTGCAGCTACTCCATTCTGAAGTTCTGTGGTAAGCAGTGTCAGACTCACCTACTGCCGTGCAGCACATTACCTGAATCCCGGGTAACCCCTCTTTACCCTAAAGGGTTAGCTAGTTTAATATATACTGTGTATATATATATATATATATACTGCTCAAAAAAATAAAGGGAACACTAAAATAACACATCCTAGATCTGAATGAATGAAATATTCTTATTAAATACTTTGTTCTTTACATAGTTGAATGTGCTGACAACAAAATCACACAAAAATTATCAATGGAAATCAAATTTATTAACCCATGGAGGTCTGGATTTGGAGTCACCCTCAAAATTAAAGTGGAAAAACACACTACAGGCTGATCCAACTTTGATGTAATGTCCTTAAAACAAGTCAAAATGAGGCTCAGTAGTGAGTGTGGCCTCCAAATCCAGACCTCCATGGGTTAATAAATTTGATTTCCATTGATAATTTTTGTGTGATTTTGTTGTCAGCACATTCAACTATGCAAAGAACAAAGTATTTAATAAGAATATTTCATTCATTCAGATCTAGGATGTGTTATTTTAGTGTTCCCTTTATTTTTTTGAGCAGTGTATATATATATATATATATATATATATGAAATATATAAAAGATTCTCGTGGGAGCTGATTCGCCTTAAACGTCAGTATATAGTATTAAAAGGTTTTTATTCACATAAAATTAATAATAAAACTTATGACATTGACACAATTAAAAAATATATACAGTGGGGATCGAAAAGTTTGGGCACCCCAGGCAAAAATTAATTTGAATGTGCAAAAAGAAGCCAAGGAAAGATGGAAAAATCTCCAAAAGGCATCAAATTACAGATTAGACATTCTTATAACATGTCAAAAAAAGTTTGATTTTATTTTCATCATTTACACTTTCAATAGAACAGAAAACAAAAAATGGCGTCTGCAAAAGTTTGGCCACCCTGCAGAGTTAATACCTTGTACTGCCCCCTTTGGCAAGTATCACAGCTTGTAAACGCTTTTTGTAGCCAGCCAAGAGTCTTTCAATTCTTGTTTGAGGTATCTTCGCCCATTCTTTCTTACAAAAGTCTTCCAGTTCATTGAGATTCCTGGGCTGTCTGTGACGCACTGCTCTTTTAAGGTCTATCCATAGATTTTCAATTATGTTGAGGTCAGGAGATTGTGAAGGCCATGGCAAAACCTTCAGTTTACGCCTCTTGATGTAATCCACCGTGGATTTTGAGGTGTGTTTAGGATCATTATCCATTTGTAGAAGCCAGCCTCTCTTTAACTTCAGCTTTTTCACAGATGGCATCAAGTTAGCGTCCAAAAATTGCTGGAATCTTATTGAATCCATTTTTCCTTCTACTCGTGAAATGTTCCCTGTGCCACTGGCTGCAATACAACCCCAAAGCATGATTGATCCACCCCCATGCTTAACAGTTGGACAGAGGTTCTTTTCATTAAATTCTGTGCCCTTCCTTCTCCAAACGTACCTTTGCTCATTCCGGCCAAAAAGTTCGATTTTAACCTCATTGGTCCACAGAACTTTATTCCAAAATGAATCAGGCTTGTCTATATGTTCATTTGCAAACTTCAAACGCTGATTTTTGTGGTGAGGACGTAGAAGAGGTTTTCTTCTGATGACTCTTCCATGAAGACCATATTTGTACAAGTATCTCGTTATAGTGGAATAGTGTACCACAACTCCAGTGTCTGCCAGATCTTCCTGGAGGGATCGTGCAGTCAAACGTGGATTTTGACTTGCTTTTCTCACAATCCTGCGAGCTGTTCTGTCTGATATTTTTCTTGGTCTTCCAGATCTTGCTTTAACTTCCACTGTTCCTGATGACTGCCATTTCTTAATTACATTCCGAACAGAGGACATGGGCATCTGATAACGCTTTGCTATCTTCTTATAGCCTTCTCCTGCTTTGTGAGCGTCAACTATTCTCAGTTTCAGTGTTCTACACAACTGCTTAGAGGAACCCATGGTGCTGATTGTTGGAGCAAGGTCAGATGAGTCTGGGCTTTTAAAACCTTTGAGATTGACATCACCTGGTCTTTCCAGACGATGATTGAGAACAATCCATGACACTGCCAGGTCTCAGCTGTCCAAAGGGGGCAGTACAAGGTATTAGCTCTGCAGGGTGGCCAAACTTTTGCAGACACCATTTTTTGTTTTCTGTTCTTTTTAAAGTGTAAATGATGGAAATAAAATCAAACTTTTTTTGACATGTTATAAGAATGTCTAATCTGTAATTTGATGCCTTTTGGAGATTTTTCCATCTTTCCTTGGCTTCTTTTTGCACATTAAAATGAATTTTTGCCTGGGGTGCCCAAACTTTCGATCCCCACCGTATACATCAATCTTATGTATAAATGTTGTTTTTAGGTTGGGCAGAGGAATTAGAATCTGGTGATTTCCACCTGGATATTAGGGAGGATGTATCTCCAACCTGATGATTCTGATGTAGGTTCTATTTAAACGTCTATTTAATCATCAGGTTGGAGATACATCCTCCCTAATATCCAGGTGGAAATCACCAGATTCTAATTCCTCTGACCAACCTAAAAACAACATTTATACATAAGATTGATGTATATATATATATTTTAATTGTGTCAATTGACGAATACAACAATGTCATAAGTTTTATTATTCATTTTATGTGAATAAAAACCTTTTAATACTATATACTGACGTTTAAGGCGAATGAGCTCCCACGAGAATCTTTTATATATTTCCTATCTATCTTTAATACCTCTTCTGACAGAAGGTATTTCTTAGTGGTGAAGCTTAAGGTGCAGCGCAACACAGGGTTTCCACTTGGTATCACGATATATATATATATATATATATATATATATATATATATATTTGCCAAATTCACGGCACTCCCAATTCCCAAATACTTGTAGAATCCACAGGATATGGCCGGTGCCCTCCCTGGTTACAGCGAGCGCTGTGTCCAATGTAGCATGCAGAGTTGGGCGGCACTCGCGGCGCAGGAAAAAACAGACAGGCAAGTCTGGAAGTTGCAGTCAACGTTTCAATGTGTATTATAACATTTTCGTCAGGATAAAAATACAATGTGTTACTCACCCTTTTAACTCCGTCTGACGGTCCATGGCGCCTCCTGCCAGCCGCATCCCGCTCCGTCCAACTGATGACGTCATCACGAGGCGCCTGGCAGGAGGCGCCATGGACCATTGTATTTTTATCCTGACGAAAATGTTATAATACACATTGAAACGTTGACTGCAACTTCCAGACTTGCCTGTCTGTTTTTTCCTGCGCCGCGAGTGCCGCCCAACTCTGCATGCTATATATATATATATAATATAGTAGTGCCTTCACCCACGTATACATATGTGTATATTCCCAATGACAAGGGTTGCGGACGCTGGGCTCCCGGCCACCCGAATGCCGGCTGGGGGGTGAGCGCAACGAAGCCCCTTGCGGAGTCGCTGCGCTCGCTATGCTGCTGGCTTGCTGGCTCGCTGCACTCCCCACAGGTTCTATTCCCACTCTATGGCGGTCGTGGGATCCTGACCGCCAGGGCCCCGACTGCCGGCAATGTAACCGCATCCCAAATAAAAGGCAAATACCACTGACTCATCACAAAATCTCCTGAACCAAAAGGACTAGGAACGTCGCATTTGGACAGTAGCTTTTGTGACGTAGGCACCCACTAAGAAGGGATTTTTCATAATTCCACCCACAAAGAGGTTAAAAGGATGATATGAGTATTGGGAGTTCACCCCTCACAGAGGAGAGTTAAGACAGACCACCCAGCCGGGGCTACAAAGAATGCATGGGGGGAGGACACAATGCTCTGTTCTTCAACTTACTTGCCAGTGGCAGTAGCAGAGCAGTCCATTATTCAAATAGGGGAGCCACATCAACTGCCACCCCTAAACACTGTCAAACATCGCTTGGTGTGGCTCCCCTATGTGAGTAATGGACTGCTCTGCAACTGCCACTGGCAAGGAAGTGCAGCCTTATGGTTCAGGAGATTTTGTGATGAGTCAGTGGTATCTCCCATTATTTCAGATATACTTACCCAACCTATTTCCAGTCAGGAGAGGATAGTATCTGAATTACCAGAGGATAACCTGTCACTTCAACTAAACATTGCTGAACCTCTCAGAGACCGATAGGTGGAAAGGAGAGATAGATATTTTGACTCTTAAATGCATTACAGGAAAGCTTGATAGTCAGCGACTGCTTATCTGCTGTGTACAGGGCACCGACAGCTCTCCCAGTGACCTGAAGTATTGTGCGCAAATCTTTACCTTTTTACCTCAAAGGAGGAGCCCTGAGGAGAGCGAGAAGCTAAGCAAGGAGACCTGGTGCCCTTTGGAATAGAGTCAGGCAGAGCTGCGCAATGACAAAGATTGGCAGCGGCGGGCGGAGCTTGTCCTGTTGTAAGTCTAATTACTTTACCAAGAAGTCCTTCAAAATTAAAGTTATTTGCATGGAAATACTTGAAGTTCCATAACGAACCATGGGTATTCAGCTAGAATATATATATATATATATATATATCTCAGGTCTTGAATGAGTATAAGTTCTTGAATGAGCCGTGAAAATAACTTGACTAGGTAAAACAGTGCTCCCGAGAAAAACGGTGAGTTTATTTTCCACCAATGATATTCAGCTGTAAATACCCGGTTAGACAGAGTATGAGAGACTTGCAGCTACTCTCCTGTACTTATCCTCCATATGTTCCTATATCCCCCTTTACTTAGCTTTAGTAACATTGAGGATTTCATTACTGACAACAGTAGCTATATTAGTTGGCCACTAGATGGCAGTGCTGTATTATTATACTGGAGTGCAGGCTACTCACCGCAGGGCTGCTCAGCTTTGGGTTGCTGTGTATTTAGCGTCTGACCGCCGGCTCTTGTACTGCTGGAAGTGGCAGAAGTAACATCTCCTGGAAACAACAATGTTATCAGTGTATTACAGAGGGACTGATACAGTGTGATACAGAGAATGTGAGGAACATGGAGATGGGGAATACACACACAGAGGAGCAGGGGCTACATCTGTTGTCAGGCGCATGCCGCTACAAAGCCCCTCCCTGGTGCACATCCTGCATATATGTATTTGCCCCCCTTGTATTGCAGTATGGTTTTTCTAGGGCAAAGTTGCTGCTTGCTCATTTTTCTTTTTTGCTTTGCCCCCATCAGAATCAGCCCCAGATCATCGGAGAATAATGGTGAATCAGAATGGCGCGACCATTACAGCCGTACACCGCACGTATTCATGTAGACGACACATAATATGTACTGTACTCACCGGTGGTGTCAGTGGGAGCGAGTGTCCAGGGCGCTGTCATGTTTTCCTCAGAGGAGACATCACCTGCACAGAGAGCTTCATCAGTGAGGCTTATAGAAGGACACATCATATGTCATTGGGAGACTGATAGTAATTACAGTATGCAGCAGAAATATACAACAAGGATCTGCAGTCAGGATGTCACCGAGCATGGTGTCGGCATTCTCAGTGTCAGCAGCACATCCACCTTCATTATTATTATTATTTATTTATTACCAGTTATTTATATAGCGCACACATATTCCGCTGCGCTTTACAGAGATTATTTTGCCCATACACATCAGTCCCTGCCCCAGTGGAGCTTACACTCTATATTCCCTATCACATGTACACACACACACACACACACACACACACACACACACACACACACACACACACACATTCATACTAGGGTTAATTTTAGTTGGAAGCCAATTAACCTACCAGTATATTTTTGGATTGTGGGAGGAAACCGGAGTACCCGGAGGAAACCCACGCAAGTACGGGGAGAATATACAAACTCTGCACAGTTGGGGCCATGGTGGGAATGCTAACCATTACACCATCCGTACCTTCATGATGTTTACATTAATGTTGACAGGAGGAAAATGTTGACATTGGAAATTTCTACATTGTCATAATATCGACATTTCTATAAGGGTTTGGGCTAGAGTTACTGTTATGTTTAGGGCTAGGGTAACTGGTAGGGTTTGGGCTACAGTTATTGTTGGGGTTTTGGCTAGGGTAATTATTAGGGTTTGGGTTAAGGTTATTGTTAGGGTTTGGGCTAGGGTAATTGTTAGGGTTTGGGTTAGGGTAATTGTTAGGGTTTGGGTTAGGGTAATTGTTAGGGTTTGGGCTAGGGTAATTGTTAGGGTTTGGGTTAGGGTAATTGTTAGGGTTTGGGCTAGGGTAATTGTTAGGGTTTGGGCTAGGGTAATTGTTAGGGTTTGGGTTAGGGTAATTGTTAGGGTTTGGGCTAGGGTAATTGTTAGGGTTTGGGCTAGGGTAATTGTTAGGGTTTGGGTTAGGGTAACTGGTAGGGTTTGGGCTACAGTTATTGTTGGGGTTTGGGTTAGGGTAATTGTTAGGGTTTGGGTTAGGGTAACTGGTAGGGTTTGGGCTACAGTTATTGTTGGGGTTTGGGTTAGGGTAATTGTTAGGGTTTGGGTAATTGTTATGGTTTAGGTTAGGTTAATTGTTATGGTTTGGGTTAGGGTAATTGTTAGGTTTGGGTTAGGGTAATTGTTAGGGTTTGGGTTAGGGTGATTGTTAGGGTTTGGGTTAGGGTAATTGTTAGGTTAGGGTAATTGTTATGGTTTGGGTTAGGGTAATTGTTAGGGTTTGGGTTAGGGTAATTGATAGGGTTTGGGTTAGGGTTATTGTTAGGGTTTGGGTTAGGGTAATTGTTAGGCTATGGGTTAGGGTGATTGTTAGGGTTTGGGTTAGGGTAATTGTTATGGTTTGGGCTAGGGTAATTGTTAGGTTTAGGTTAGGGTAATTGTTAGGGTTTGGGTTAGGGTAATTGTTATGTTTGGGTTAGGGTAATTGTTAGGGTTTGGGCTAGGGTAATTGTTATGTTTGGGTTAGGGTAATTGTTATGGTTTGGGCTAGGGTAATTGTTAGGTTTGTGTTAGGGTAATTGTTAGGGTTTGGGCTAGGGTAATTGTTATGGTTTGGGTTAGGGTAATTGTTAGGGTTAGGGTAATTGTTAGGTTTGGGTTAGGGTAATTGTTAAGGTTTGGGCTAGGGTAATTGTTAGGGTTTGGGTTAGGGTAATTGTTAGGGTTAGGGTAATTGTTAGGGTTTGGGTTAGGGTAATTGTTAGGGTTTGGGTTAGGGTAATTGTTAGGGTTTGGGTTAGGGTAATTGTTAGGGTTTGGGTTAGGGTAATTGTTAGGGTTAGGGTAATTGTTAGGGTTTGGGTTAGGGTAATTGTTAGGGTTTGGGTTAGGGTAATTGTTAGGGTTTGGGTTAGGGTAATTGTTAGGGTTTGGGCTAGGGTAATTGTTGGGGTTTGGGTTAGGGTAATTGTTAGGGTTTGGGTTAGGGTAATTGTTGGGGTTTGGGTTAGGGTAATTGTTAGGTTTGGGTTAGGGTAATTGTTAGGGTTTGGGTTAGGGTAACTGGTAGGGTTTGGGTTACAGTTATTGTTGGGGTTTGGGTTAGGGTAATTGTTTGGGTTAGGGTAATTGTTAGGGTTTGGGCTACAGTTATTGTTGGGGTTTGGGTTAGGGTAATTGTTAGGGTTTGGGTTAGGGTAATTGTTAGGGTTTGGGTTAGGGTAATTGATAGGGTTTGGGTTAGGGTTATTGTTAGGGTTTGGGTTAGGGTAATTGTTAGGCTTTGGGTTAGGGTAATTGTTAAGGTTTGGGTTAGGGTGATTGTTAGGTTTGGGTTAGGATAATTGTTAGGGTTTGGGTTAGGGTAATTGTTAGGGTTTGGGTTAGGGTAATTGCTATGGTTTGGGCTAGGGTAATTGTTAGGTTTGGGTTAGGGTAATTGTTAGGGTTTGGGTTAGAATAATTGTTATGTTTGGGTTAGGGTAATTGTTAGGGTTTGGGCTAGGGTAATTGTTATGTTTGGGTTAGGGTAATTGTTATGGTTTGGGCTAGGCTAATTGTTAGGTTTGTGTTAGGGTAATTGTTAGGGTTTGGGCTAGGGTAATTGTTATGTTTTGGGTTAGGGTAATTGTTAGGGTTTGGGTTAGGGTAATTGTTAGGTTTGGGTTATGGTAATTGTTAGGGTTTGGGCTAGGGTAATTGTTAGGGTTTGGGTTAGGGTAATTGTTAGGGTTTGGGTTAGGGTAATTGCTAGGGTTTAGGTTAGGGTAATTGTTAGGGTTTGGGCTAGGGTAATTGTTGGGGTTTGGGTTAGGGTAATTGTTAGGGATTGGGTTAGGGTAATTGTTGGGGTTTGGGTTAGGGTAATTGTTAGAGTTTGGGTTAGGGTAATTGGGGTTTGGGTTAGGGTAATTGTTAGGTTTGGGTTAGGGTAATTGTTAGGGTTTGGGTTAGGGTAACTGGTAGGGTTTGAGCTACAGTTATTGTTGGGGTTTTGGTTAGGGTAATTGTTAGGGTTTGGGTTAGGGTACTTGTTAGGGTTTGGGCTACAGTTATTGTTGGAGTTTGGATTAGGGTAATTGTTAGGGTTTAAGTTAGGGTAATTGTTGGGGTTTGGGTTAGGGTAATTGTTAGGGTTTGGGCTAGGGTAACTGGTAGGGTTTGGGCTACAGTTATTGTTGGGGTTTGGGTAATTGTTAGGGTTTGGGTTAGGGTAATTGTTGGGGTTAGGGTAATTGTTAGGGTTTGGGCTAGGGTAATTGTTATGGTTTGGGCTAGGGTAATTGTTAGGTTTGGGTTAGGGTAATTGTTATGGTTTGGGTTAGGGTAACTGGTAGGGTTTGGGCTACAGTTATTTTTGGGGTTTGGGTTAGGGTAATTGTTAGGGTTAGGGTAATTGTTAGGGTTTGGGTTAGGGTAATTGTTAGGGTTTGGGGTAGGGTAATTGCTAGGTTTGGGTTAGGGTGATTGTTAGAGTTTGGGTTATTGTAATTGTTAGGGTTTGGGCTAGGGTAATTGTTAGGGTTTGGGTTAGGGTAATTGTTAGGGTTTGGGCTAGGGTAGTTGTTATGGTTTGGGTTAGGGTTATTGTTAGGGTTTGGGTTAGGGTAATTGTTGTAGGGTTTAGGCTAGGGTGATTGTTAAGTTTGGGTTAGGGTTATTTGGCCTCATTCCGAGTTGATCGCTCGCTAGCTGCTTTTAGCAGCATAGCACACGCTAGGCCGCCGCCCTCTGGGAGTGTATCTTAGTTTAGCAGAATAGCGAACGAAAGATTAGCAGAATTGCTATTAAATAATTCCCTGCAGTTTCTGAGTAGCTCCAGACCTACTCCTAGATTGCGATCACCTCAGTCCGTTTAGTTCCTGGTTTGACGTCACAAACAGGCCCTGTGTTCGGCCAGCCACTCCCCCTTTTCCCCAGCCACTCCTGCGTTTTTGCCTGACACGCCTGCGTTTTCTAGCACACTCCCGGAAAACGCTCAGTTACCACCCAGAAACGCCCCTTTCCTGTCAATCACATACCGATCAGCAGAGCGACTGAAAAGCGTCGCTCGGACCTGTGTAAAATTGCATAGTTTTGTGTGAAAATACTTAGCACGTGCGCGCTGCGGCCCATACGCATGCGCAGAATCGCACATTTTTAGCCTGATCGCTATTCTGCTAAAAACGGCAGCGAGTGAACAACTCAGAATGACCACCATTGTTAGGTTTGGGGTAAGGTTACTGTTAGTGTTAGGGTTATTGAAAGGTTGGGGATAGGGTTACCATTGAAGTTTGGGCAAGGGTTACTGGTAGGGTTTGGACTAGAGTTACTGTTACAATTTGGACTAGGGTTACTGTTAGAGTTGGGGATAGGGTCACTGTTAGGATTAGTGTTAGAGTTGGGGATAGGGTTACTGTTAGGATTAGTGTTAGTGTTGGGGATAGGGTTACTGTTAGGATTACTGTTAGAGTTGGGGATAGGGTCACTGTTAGGATTAGTGTTAGAGTTGGGGATAGGGTTACTGTTAAGATTAGTGTTAGAGTTGGGGATAGGGTTACTGTTAGGATTAGTGTTAGTGTTGGGGATAGGGTTACTGTTAGGATTAGTGTTAGTGTTGGGGATAGGGTTACTGTTAGGATTACTGTTAGTGTTGGGGATAGGGTCACTGTTAGGATTAGTGTTAGAGTTGGGGATAGGGTTACTGTTAGGATTAGTGTTAGAGTTGGGGATAGGGTTAGAGTTGGGGATAGAGTTAGGGTAACTGTTAGGGTTAGGATTAGTGTTAGGGTAACTGCTAGGGTTAGGATTAGTGTTAGGGTAACTGTTAGGGTTAGGATTAGGGTTAGGGTAACTGTTAGGGTTAGGATTAGTGTTAGGGTTACTGTTAGGGTTAGGATTAGTGTTAGGGTAACTGTTAGGGTTAGGATTAGTGTTAGGGTAACTGTTAGGGTTAGGATTAGTGTTAGGGTAACTGTTAGGGTTAGGATTAGTGTTAGGGTAACTGTTAGGGTTAGGATTAGTGTTAGGGTAACTGTTAGGGTTAGGATTAGTGTTAGGGTAACTGTTAGGGTTAGGATTAGGGTTAGGGTAACTGTTAGGGTTAGGATTAGGGTAACTGTTAGGGTTAGGATTAGTGTTAGGGTAACTGTTAGGGTTAGGATTAGTGTTAGGGTAACTGTTAGGGTTAGGATCAGTGTTAGGGTAACTGTTAGGGTTAGGATTAGGGTTAGGGTAACTGTTAGGGTTAGGATTAGGGATAGGGTAACTGGTAGGGTTAGGATTAGTGTTAGGGTAACTGTTAGGGTTAGGATTAGTGTTAGGGTAACTGTTAGGGTTAGGATCAGTGTTAGGGTAACTGTTAGGGTTAGGATTAGTGTTAGGGTTACTGTTAGGGTTAGGATTAGGGTAACTGTTAGGGTTAGGATTAGTGTTAGGGTAACTGTTAGGGTTAGGATTAGGGTTAGGGTTACTGTTAGGGTTAGGGTAACTGTTATGGTTAGGATTAGTGTTAGGGTAACTGTTAGGGTTACGATTAGGGTTAGGGTAACTGTTAGGGTTAGGATTAGTGTTAGGGTTACTGTTAGGGTTAGGATTAGGGTTAGGGTAACTGTTAGGGTTAGGATTAGGGTTAGGGTAACTGTTAGGATTAGGGTTAGGGTAACTGTTAGGGTTAGGATTAGTGTTAGGGTAACTGTTAGGGTTAGGATTAGGGTTAGGGTAACTGTTAGGGTTAGGATTAGGGTTAGGGTAACTGTTAGGGTTAGGATTTAGTGTTAGGGTAACTGTTAGGGTTAGGATTAGTGTTAGGGTAACTGTTAGGGTTAGGATTAGGGTTAGGGTAACTTTTAGGGTTAGGATTAGGGTTAGGGTAACTGTTAGGGTTAGGATTAGTGTTAAGGTAACTGTTGGGATTAGTGTTAGAGTTGGGGATAGGGTCACTGTTGGGATTAGTGTTAGAGTTGGGGATAGGGTCACTGTTAGGATTAGTGTTAGAGTTGGGGATAGGGTTACTGTTAGGATTAGTGTTAGAGTTGGGGATAGGGTCACTGTTAGGATTAGTGTTAGAGTTGGGGATAGGGTTACTGTTAGGATTAGTGTTAGAGTTGGGGATAGGGTTACTGTTGGGATTAGTGTTAGAGTTGGGGATAGGGTCACTGTTAGGATTAGTGTTAGAGTTGGGGATAGGGTTACTGTTAGGATTAGTGTTAGAGTTGGGGATAGGGTCACTGTTAGGATTAGTGTTAGAGTTGGGGATAGGGTCACTGTTGGGATTACTGTTAGAGTTGGGGATAGTGTTTGGGTAACTGTTAGGGTTAGGATTAGGGTTAGGGTAACTGTTAGGGTTAGGATTGGGGTTAGGGTAACTGTTAGGGTTAGTATTTAGTGTTAGGGTAACTGTTAGGGTTAGGATTAGGGTAACTGTTAGGGTTAAGATTAGTGTTAGGGTAATTGTTAGGGTTAGGATTAGGGATAGGGTAACTGTTAGGATTAGGATTAGTGTTAGGGTAACTGTTAGGGTTAGGATTAGTGTTAGGGTAACTGTTAGGGTTAGGATTAGTGTTAGGGTAACTGTTAGGGTTAGGATTAGGGTTAGGGTAACTGGTAGGGTTAGGATTAGTGTTAGGGTAATTTAGGGTTAGGGTAACTGTTAGGGTTAGGATTAGGGTTAGGGTAACTGGTAGGGTTAGGATTAGTTTTAGGGTAACTGTTAGGGTTAGGATTAGGGTTAGGGTAACTGTTAGGGTTAGGATTAGGGTTAGGGTAACTGGTAGGGTTAGGATTAGTGTTAGGGTAATTTAGGGTTAGGGTAACTGTTAGTGTTAGGATTAGTGTTAGGGTAATTTAGGGTTAGGGTAACTGTTAGGGTTAGGATTAGTGTTAGGGTAATTGTTAGGGTTAGGATTAGGGTTAGGGTAACTGTTAGGATTAGGGATAGGGTAACTGTTAGGATTAGGATTAGTGTTAGTGTAACTGTTAGGGTTAGGATTAGTGTTAGGGTAACTGTTAGGGTTAGGATTAGTGTTAGGGTAACTGTTAGGGTTAGGATTAGTGTTAGGGTAAATGTTAGGGTTAGGATTAGTGTTAGGGTAACTGTTAGGGTTAGGATTAGTGTTAGGGTAACTGTTATGGTTAGGATTAGGGTTACGGTAACTGTTAGGGTTAGGGTAGCTGTTAGGGTTAGGATTAGGGTTAGGGTAATTGTTAGGGTTAGGATTAGTGTTAGGGTTACTGTTAGGGTTAGGATTAGGGTAACTGTTAGGGTTAGGATTAGTGTTAGGGTTACTGTTAGGGTTAGGATTAGTGTTAGGGTAAATGTTAGGGTTAGGATTAGTGTTAGGGTAAATGTTAGGGTTAGGATTAGTGTTAGGGTAACTGTTAGGGTTAGGATAAGGGTTAGGGTAACTGTTATGGTTAGGATTAGGGTTACGGTAACTGTTAGGGTTAGGGTAACTGTTAGGGTTAGGATTAGGGTTAGGGTAATTGTTAGGGTTAGGATTAGTGTTAGGGTTACTGTTAGGGTTAGGATTAGGGTAACTGTTAGGGTTAGGATTAGTGTTAGGGTAACTGTTAGGGTTAGGATTAGGGTTAGGGTTACTGTTAGGGTTAGGGTAACTGTTATGGTTAGGATTAGTGTTAGGGTAACTGTTAGGGTTAGGATTAGGGTTAGGGTAACTGTTAGGGTTAGGATTAGTGTTAGGGTTACTGTTAGGGTTAGGATTAGGGTTAGGGTAACTGTTAGGATTAGTGTTAAGGTAACTGTTAGGGTTAGGATTAGGGTTAGGGTAACTGTTAGGGTTAGGATTAGGGTTAGGGTAACTGTTAGGGTTAGGATTTAGTGTTAGGGTAACTGTTAGGGTTAGGATTAGTGTTAGGGTAACTGTTAGGGTTAGGATTAGGGTTAGGGTTAGGATTAGTGTTAGGGTAACTGTTAGGGTTAGGATTAGGGTTAGGGTAACTGTTAGGGTTAGGATTAGGGTTAGGGTAACTGTTAGGGTTAGGATTTAGTGTTAGGGTAACTGTTAGGGTTAGGATTAGTGTTAGGGTAACTGTTAGGGTTAGGATTAGGGTTAGGGTAACTTTTAGGGTTAGGATTAGGGTTAGGGTAACTGTTAGGGTTAGGATTAGTGTTAAGGTAACTGTTAGGATTAGTGTTAGTGCTGGGTATAGGGTTACTGTTAGGATTACTGTTAGTGTTGGGGATAGGGTCACTGTTAGGATTAGTGTTAGAGTTGGGGATAGGGTTACTGTTAGGATTAGTGTTAGTGCTGGGTATAGGGTTACTGTTAGGATTACTGTTAGTGTTGGGGATAGGGTCACTGTTAGGATTAGTGTTAGAGTTGGGGATAGGGTTACTGTTAGGATTAGTGTTAGAGTTGGGGATAGGGTTAGAGTTGGGGATAGAGTTAGGGTAACTGTTAGGGTTAGGATTAGTGTTAGGGTAACTGCTAGGGTTAGGATTAGTGTTAGGGTAACTGTTAGGGTTAGGATTAGGGTTAGGGTAACTGTTAGGGTTAGGATTAGTGTTAGGGTTACTGTTAGGGTTAGGATTAGTGTTAGGGTAACTGTTAGGGTTAGGATTAGGGTTAGGGTAACTGTTAGGGTTAGGATTAGGGTAACTGTTAGGGTTAGGATTAGTGTTAGGGTAACTGTTAGGGTTAGGATTAGTGTTAGGGTAACTGTTAGGGTTAGGATCAGTGTTAGGGTAACTGTTAGGGTTAGGATTAGTGTTAGGGTTACTGTTAGGGTTAGGATTAGGGTAACTGTTAGGGTTAGGATTAGTGTTAGGGTAACTGTTAGGGTTAGGATTAGGGTTAGGGTTACTGTTAGGGTTAGGGTAACTGTTATGGTTAGGATTAGTGTTAGGGTAACTGTTAGGGTTACGATTAGGGTTAGGGTAACTGTTAGGGTTAGGATTAGTGTTAGGGTTACTGTTAGGGTTAGGATTAGGGTTAGGGTAACTGTTAGGGTTAGGATTAGGGTTAGGGTAACTGTTAGGATTAGGGTTAGGGTAACTGTTAGGGTTAGGATTAGTGTTAGGGTAACTGTTAGGGTTAGGATTAGGGTTAGGGTAACTGTTAGGGTTAGGATTAGGGTTAGGGTAACTGTTAGGGTTAGGATTTAGTGTTAGGGTAACTGTTAGGGTTAGGATTAGTGTTAGGGTAACTGTTAGGGTTAGGATTAGGGTTAGGGTAACTTTTAGGGTTAGGATTAGGGTTAGGGTAACTGTTAGGGTTAGGATTAGTGTTAAGGTAACTGTTGGGATTAGTGTTAGAGTTGGGGATAGGGTTACTGTTGGGATTAGTGTTAGAGTTGGGGATAGGGTTACTGTTAGGATTAGTGTTAGAGTTGGGGATAGGGTCACTGTTAGGATTAGTGTTAGAGTTGGGGATAGGGTTACTGTTGGGATTAGTGTTAGAGTTGGGGATAGGGTTACTGTTAGGATTAGTGTTAGAGTTGGGGATAGGGTCACTGTTAGGATTAGTGTTAGAGTTGGGGATAGGGTCACTGTTGGGATTACTGTTAGAGTTGGGGATAGTGTTTGGGTAACTGTTAGGGTTAGGATTAGGGTTAGGGTAACTGTTAGGGTTAGGATTGGGGTTAGGGTAACTGTTAGGGTTAGTATTTAGTGTTAGGGTAACTGTTAGGGTTAGGATTAGGGTAACTGTTAGGGTTAAGATTAGTGTTAGGGTAATTGTTAGGGTTAGGATTAGGGATAGGGTAACTGTTAGGATTAGGATTAGTGTTAGGGTAACTGTTAGGGTTAGGATTAGTGTTAGGGTAACTGTTAGGGTTAGGATTAGTGTTAGGGTAACTGTTAGGGTTAGGATTAGGGTTAGGGTAACTGGTAGGGTTAGGATTAGTGTTAGGGTAATTTAGGGTTAGGGTAACTGTTAGGGTTAGGATTAGGGTTAGGGTAACTGGTAGGGTTAGGATTAGTTTTAGGGTAACTGTTAGGGTTAGGATTAGGGTTAGGGTAACTGTTAGGGTTAGGATTAGGGTTAGGGTAACTGGTAGGGTTAGGATTAGTGTTAGGGTAATTTAGGGTTAGGGTAACTGTTAGTGTTAGGATTAGTGTTAGGGTAATTTAGGGTTAGGGTAACTGTTAGGGTTAGGATTAGTGTTAGGGTAATTGTTAGGGTTAGGATTAGGGTTAGGGTAACTGTTAGGATTAGGGATAGGGTAACTGTTAGGATTAGGATTAGTGTTAGTGTAACTGTTAGGGTTAGGATTAGTGTTAGGGTAACTGTTAGGGTTAGGATTAGTGTTAGGGTAACTGTTAGGGTTAGGATTAGTGTTAGGGTAAATGTTAGGGTTAGGATTAGTGTTAGGGTAACTGTTAGGGTTAGGATTAGTGTTAGGGTAACTGTTATGGTTAGGATTAGGGTTACGGTAACTGTTAGGGTTAGGGTAGCTGTTAGGGTTAGGATTAGGGTTAGGGTAATTGTTAGGGTTAGGATTAGTGTTAGGGTTACTGTTAGGGTTAGGATTAGGGTAACTGTTAGGGTTAGGATTAGTGTTAGGGTTACTGTTAGGGTTAGGATTAGTGTTAGGGTAAATGTTAGGGTTAGGATTAGTGTTAGGGTAAATGTTAGGGTTAGGATTAGTGTTAGGGTAAATGTTAGGGTTAGGATAAGGGTTAGGGTAACTGTTATGGTTAGGATTAGGGTTACGGTAACTGTTAGGGTTAGGGTAACTGTTAGGGTTAGGATTAGGGTTAGGGTAATTGTTAGGGTTAGGATTAGTGTTAGGGTTACTGTTAGGGTTAGGATTAGGGTAACTGTTAGGGTTAGGATTAGTGTTAGGGTTACTGTTAGGGTTAGGATTAGGGTAACTGTTAGGGTTAGGATTAGTGTTAGGGTAACTGTTAGGGTTAGGATTAGGGTTAGGGTTACTGTTAGGGTTAGGGTAACTGTTATGGTTAGGATTAGTGTTAGGGTAACTGTTAGGGTTAGGATTAGGGTTAGGGTAACTGTTAGGGTTAGGATTAGTGTTAGGGTAACTGTTAGGATTAGTGTTAAGGTAACTGTTAGGGTTAGGATTAGGGTTAGGGTAACTGTTAGGGTTAGGATTAGGGTTAAGGTAACTGTTAGGGTTAGGATTAGGGTTAGGGTAACTGTTAGGATTAGTGTTAAGGTAACTGTTAGGGTTAGGATTAGGGTTAGGGTAACTGTTAGGGTTAGGATTAGGGTTAGGGTAACTGTTAGGGTTAGGATTTAGTGTTAGGGTAACTGTTAGGGTTAGGATTAGTGTTAGGGTAACTGTTAGGGTTAGGATTAGGGTTAGGGTTAGGATTAGTGTTAGGGTAACTGTTAGGGTTAGGATTAGGGTTAGGGTAACTGTTAGGGTTAGGATTAGGGTTAGGGTAACTGTTAGGGTTAGGATTTAGTGTTAGGGTAACTGTTAGGGTTAGGATTAGTGTTAGGGTAACTGTTAGGGTTAGGATTAGGGTTAGGGTAACTTTTAGGGTTAGGATTAGGGTTAGGGTAACTGTTAGGGTTAGGATTAGTGTTAAGGTAACTGTTGGGATTAGTGTTAGAGTTGGGGATAGGGTTACTGTTGGGATTGGTGTTAGAGTTGGGGATAGGGTCACTGTTAGGATTAGTGTTAGAGTTGGGGATAGGGTCACTGTTAGGATTAGTGTTAGAGTTGGGGATAGTGTTTGGGTAACTGTTAGGGTTAGGATTAGGGTTAGGGTAACTGTTAGGGTTAGGATTGGGGTTAGGGTAACTGTTAGGGTTAGTATTTAGTGTTAGGGTAACTGTTAGGGTTAGGATTAGGGTAACTGTTAGGGTTAAGATTAGTGTTAGGGTAATTGTTAGGGTTAGGATTAGGGTTAGGGTAACTGTTAGGATTAGGGATAGGGTAACTGTTAGGATTAGGATTAGTGTTAGGGTAACTGTTAGGGTTAGGATTAGTGTTAGGGTAACTGTTAGGGTTAGGATTAGTGTTAGGGTAACTGTTAGGGTTAGGATTAGGGTTAGGGTAACTGGTAGGGTTAGGATTAGTGTTAGGGTAATTTAGGGTTAGGGTAACTGTTAGGGTTAGGATTAGGGTTAGGGTAACTGGTAGGGTTAGGATTAGTCTTAGGGTAACTGTTAGGGTTAGGATTAGGGTTAGGGTAACTGTTAGGGTTAGGATTAGGGTTAGGGTAACTGGTAGGGTTAGGATTAGTGTTAGGGTAATTTAGGGTTAGGGTAACTGTTAGTGTTAGGATTAGTGTTAGGGTAATTTAGGGTTAGGGTAACTGTTAGGGTTAGGATTAGTGTTAGGGTAATTGTTAGGGTTAGGATTAGGGTTAGGGTAACTGTTAGGATTAGGGATAGGGTAACTGTTAGGATTAGGATTAGTGTTAGTGTAACTGTTAGGGTTAGGATTAGTGTTAGGGTAACTGTTAGGGTTAGGATTAGTGTTAGGGTAACTGTTAGGGTTAGGATTAGTGTTAGGGTAAATGTTAGGGTTAGGATTAGTGTTAGGGTAACTGTTAGGGTTAGGATAAGGGTTAGGGTAACTGTTATGGTTAGGATTAGGGTTACGGTAACTGTTAGGGTTAGGGTAACTGTTAGGGTTAGGATTAGGGTTAGGGTAATTGTTAGGGTTAGGATTAGTGTTAGGGTTACTGTTAGGGTTAGGATTAGGGTAACTGTTAGGGTTAGGATTAGTGTTAGGGTTACTGTTAGGGTTAGGATTAGGGTTAGGGTAACTGTTATGGTTAGGATTAGGGTTAGGGTAACTGTTAGGGTTAGGATTAGTGTTAGGGTAACTGTTAGGGTTAGGATTAGGGTTAGGGTAACTGTTAGGATTAGGGTTAGGGTAACTGTTAGGGTTAGGATTAGGGTTAGGGTAACTGTTAGGGTTAGGATTAGGGTTAGGGTAACTGTTAGGGTTAGGATTAGTGTTAGGGTAACTGTTAGGGTTAGGATTAGGGTAACTGTTAGGGTTAGGATTAGGGTTAGGGTAACTGTTAGGGTTAGGATTAGGGTTAGGGTAACTGTTAGGGTTAGGATTAGTGTTAGGGTAACTGTTAGGGTTAGGATTAGGGTAACTGTTAGGGTTAGGATTAGGGTTAGGGTAACTGTTAGGGTTAGGATTAGGGTTAAGGTAACTGTTAGGGTTAGGATTAGTGTTAGGGTAACTGTTAGGGTTAGGATTAGTGTTAGGGTAACTGGTAGGGTTAGGATTAGTGTTAGGGTAACTGTTAGGGTTAGGATTAGGGTTAGGGTAACTGTTAGGGTTAGGATTAGGGTTAGGGTAACTGGTAGGGTTAGGATTAGTGTTAGGGTAATTTAGGGTTAGGGTAACTGTTAGGGTTAGGATTAGGGTTAGGGTAACTGGTAGGGTTAGGATTAGTGTTAGGGTAACTGTTAGGGTTAGGATTAGGGTTAGGGTAACTGTTAGGGTTAGGATTAGGGTTAGGGTAATTTAGGGTTAGGGTAACTGTTAGTGTTAGGATTAGTGTTAGGGTAATTTAGGGTTAGGGTAA
Organism: Pseudophryne corroboree; assembly: GCF_028390025.1. NCBI lineage: Eukaryota > Metazoa > Chordata > Amphibia > Anura > Myobatrachidae > Pseudophryne > Pseudophryne corroboree. The sequence continues at coordinate 1,049,554,595 of NC_086445.1, forward strand.
CTGTTAGGGTTAGGATTAGTGTTAGGGTAACTGTTAGGGTTAGGATTATGGTTAGGGTAACTGTTAGGGTTAGGATTAGGGTTAGGGTAACTGTTAGGGTTAGGATTAGTGTTAGGGTAACTGTTAGGGTTAGGATTAGTGTTAGGGTAACTGTTAGGGTTAGGATTAGTGTTAGGGTAACTGTTAGGGTTAGGATTAGGGTTAAGGTAACTGTTAGGGTTAGGATTAGTGTTAGGGTTACTGTTAGGGTTAGGATTAGGGTTAGGGTAACTGTTAGGGATAGGATTAGTGTTAGGGTAACTGTTAGGGTTAGGATTAGTGTTAGGGTAACTGTTAGGATTAGGATTAGTGTTAGGGTTACTGTTAGGGTTAGGATTAGGGTTAGGGTAACTGGTAGGGTTAGGATTAGTGTTAGGATAACTGTTAGGATTAGGATTAGTGTTAGGGTTACTGTTAGGGTTAGGATTAGGGTTAGGGTAACTGTTATGGTTAGGATTAGTGTTAGGGTAACTGTTAGGGTTAGGATTAGTGTTAGGGTTACTGTTAGGGTTAGGATTAGTGTTAGGGTAACTGTTAGGGTTAGGATTAGTGTTAGGGTAACTGTTAGGGTTAGGATTAGTGTTAGGGTTACTGTTAGGGTTAGGATTAGTGTTAGGGTAACTGTTAGGGTTAGGATTAGGGTTAGGGTAACTGTTAGGGTTAGGATTAGGGTTAGGGTAACTGGTAGGGTTAGGATTAGTGTTAGGGTAATTTAGGGTTAGGGTAACTGTTAGTGTTAGGATTAGTGTTAGGGTAATTTAGGGTTAGGGTAACTGTTAGGGTTAGGATTAGTGTTAGGGTAACTGTTAGGGTTAGGATTAGGGTTAGGGTAACTGTTAGGGTTAGGATTAGGGTTAGGGTAACTGTTAGGGTTAGGATTAGTGTTAGGGTAACTGTTAGGGTTAGGATTAGTGTTAGGGTAACTGTTAGGGTTAGGATTAGTGTTAGGGTAACTGTTAGGGTTAGGATTAGGGTTAAGGTAACTGTTAGGGTTAGGATTAGTGTTAGGGTTACTGTTAGGGTTAGGATTAGGGTTAGGGTAACTGTTAGGGATAGGATTAGTGTTAGGGTAACTGTTAGGGTTAGGATTAGTGTTAGGGTAACTGTTAGGATTAGGATTAGTGTTAGGGTTACTGTTAGGGTTAGGATTAGGGTTAGGGTAACTGGTAGGGTTAGGGTTAGTGTTAGGGTAACTGTTAGGGTTAGGATTAGTGTTAGGGTAACTGTTAGGGTTAGGATTAGTGTTAGGGTAACTGTTAGGGTTAGGATTAGTGTTAGGGTAACTGTTAGGGTTAGGATTAGTGTTAGGGTAACTGTTAGGGTTAGGATTAGGGTTAAGGTAACTGTTAGGGTTAGGATTAGTGTTAGGGTTACTGTTAGGGTTAGGATTAGGGTTAGGGTAACTGTTAGGGATAGGATTAGTGTTAGGGTAACTGTTAGGGTTAGGATTAGTGTTAGGGTAACTGTTAGGATTAGGATTAGTGTTAGGGTTACTGTTAGGATTAGGATTAGTGTTAGGGTTACTGTTAGGGTTAGGATTAGTGTTAGGGTAACTGGTAGGGTTAGGATTAGTGTTAGGATAACTGTTAGGATTAGGATTAGTGTTAGGGTTACTGTTAGGGTTAGGATTAGGGTTAGGGTAACTGTTATGGTTAGGATTAGTGTTAGGGTAACTGTTAGGGTTAGGATTAGTGTTAGGGTTACTGTTAGGGTTAGGATTAGTGTTAGGGTAACTGTTAGGGTTAGGATTAGTGTTAGGGTAACTGTTAGGGTTAGGATTAGTGTTAGGGTTACTGTTAGGGTTAGGATTAGTGTTAGGGTAACTGTTAGGGTTAGGATTAGGGTTAGGGTAACTGTTAGGGTTAGGATTAGGGTTAGGGTAACTGGTAGGGTTAGGATTAGTGTTAGGGTAATTTAGGGTTAGGGTAACTGTTAGTGTTAGGATTAGTGTTAGGGTAATTTAGGGTTAGGGTAACTGTTAGGGTTAGGATTAGTGTTAGGGTAACTGTTAGGGTTAGGATTAGGGTTAGGGTAACTGTTAGGGTTAGGATTAGGGTTAGGGTAACTGTTAGGGTTAGGATTAGTGTTAGGGTAACTGTTAGGGTTAGGATTAGTGTTAGGGTAACTGTTAGGGTTAGGATTAGTGTTAGGGTAACTGTTAGGGTTAGGATTAGGGTTAAGGTAACTGTTAGGGTTAGGATTAGTGTTAGGGTTACTGTTAGGGTTAGGATTAGGGTTAGGGTAACTGTTAGGGATAGGATTAGTGTTAGGGTAACTGTTAGGGTTAGGATTAGTGTTAGGGTAACTGTTAGGATTAGGATTAGTGTTAGGGTTACTGTTAGGGTTAGGATTAGGGTTAGGGTAACTGGTAGGGTTAGGGTTAGTGTTAGGGTAACTGTTAGGGTTAGGGTTAGTGTTAGGGTAACTGTTAGGATTAGGGTTAGGGTAACTGTTAGGGTTAGGATTAGGGTTAGGGTAACTGTTAGGGTTAGGATTAGGGTTAGGGTAACTGGTAGGGTTAGGATTAGTGTTAGGGTAACTGTTAGGGTTAGGGTAATTGTTAGGGTTAGGATTAGTGTTAGGGTAACTGTTAGGGTTAGGGTAATTGTTAGGGTTAGGATTAGTGTTAGGGTAACTGGTAGGGTTAGGATTAGTGTTAGGGTAACTGTTAGGGTTAGGGTTAGTGTTAGGGTAACTGGTAGGGTTAGGATTAGTGTTAGGGTAACTGTTAGGGTTAGGGTTAGTGTTAGGGTAACTGTTAGGATTAGGGTTAGGGTAACTGGTAGGGTTAGGATTAGTGTTAGGGTAATTGTTAGGGTTAGGATTAGTGTTAGGGTAATTGTTAGGGTTAGGATTAGGGTTAGGGTAACTGGTAGGGTTAGGGTTAGTGTTAGGGTAACTGTTAGGGTTAGGGTTAGTGTTAGGGTAACTGTTAGGATTGGGCTGGGGTTACCATTAGGGCTAAATTTAAGTTTAGAGATGTGGACATAACATGATGAATGAAGATATAACTAATGCCAACATAGTGAAGATTTTCATGTAGATAAAATACACCAGACGCCGATCAGGAGCCAGCAACTACCTCTGCCTGTTATATATCAGGATCCAGCAACTACCTCTGCCTGTTATATAACACATAGTTAGCTTTTATTACAGTATCTTATATTTGAATGATCAAAGTAACAAGTGTATGTAAACAGGCAGCATTGTATGAGTGATATATAGAGTAATATACAGAACTGTGTGTATAAAGGGGAAGTAATACAGGTGGGAGGATTACTGTTTCCGGCATCACACTGTACGCAGATGTTACAGGAAGAGAAGAACAAAGCATCACGTTTATTCTGTTCATCTGCAGTAAGCGTATATTCTATAATGAGTTTCTTGTAGTTGTCATTACCGTCCCTATGTACAGTATAGGATGGAATTCATTGCAACTTAGATTATGGTAGCATGCTGCCTGTTTACCCACACGGTGCAATCTATGGGCCTAATTAAGACCTGATCGTAGCAGCAATTTTGTTAGCAGTTAGGCAAAACCATGTGCACTGCAGGGGGGGGGGGGGCAGATGTAACATGTGCAGAGAGAGGTAGATTTGAGTGGGTTATAGTGTTTCTGTGCAGGGTAAATACTGGTTGCTTTATTTTTACACTGCAATTTAGATTTCATGTTGAACACACCCCACCCAAATCTAACTCTCTCTGCACATGTTACATCTTCCCCCCTGCACTGCACATGGTTTTGCCCATATGCTAACAAAATTGCTGCTACGATCAGGTTTGAATTACCCCCTATGTTCTCTGATCAATTATCAGATGTAGGTCTGTATCTTAATCAGACAGACTATTTCTTTACATTCAGTCTAGGGGACAGCTGTCTGTGGAATTAGCAAAGCGTGGAATAACTAAGTGTCATATCTGAACAGTTAAAAAAACAGTTGAGCAAACATTGACCAACATCAAGGAAAAGGTAATTGAAAATCTAAGTAAAATGACTTCTAAACCACTTAACTCTAACTCTCCCCTAAACACAACCACAGCATGTTCTCCAAATGGGTGTGGTATGGTATGCCGGCGGCCGGGCTCCCGGCAACCAGCATTTCATTGAATTTTCTCCAAAATTCACACATCCTACACTCACCCTACAACTCACCCCTCTGTGCACATTACAGCTTCTATTATCCACTCCCCTCTTCTTAACACTCATGAGCTATTTACTGACTTCTCTACAGGTAATTTGATAACCACAATCGCCCACCATAATAAACTCTCTCAAACATCCACCTACATCTATCACACTCTTCTGCTTTTATTACTGGTGACATATCACCAAATCCAGGCCCCAACCACCTCCATGATCTCTTCATCTCTGACAACTTCAATCTAATGGCTATAACAGAAACATGGCTCACACAATCAGACACGACCACCCCTGCAGCACTGTCACATGGTGGTCTCCACTTCACCCCCCCCCCCAGCTAATTTTAAGTACATTCTATCAGAATTTACACCCCTTTCTCTCTGCATATTGCAGCTATCTATCACCTACTTGGGCAACCCAAACAACAATTTCTGTAAGATTTTTCTGCCTGGCTCCCTCACTTCTTATCCTCTGACATCTCCACTATCATCATGGGTGATTTCAATATCGCTCTTGACAGTCCACAATCTCCTCATGCCTCCAAATTCTTCTCTCTAACCTCCTCTATTGGCCTCACCAAATGGTCTGACTCCTCTACTCATCAGGAGGGCTACTGCCTTGATCTTGTATTCACCAGGCTCTGCTCAATTTCTGAATTCACTAACACTTCTTTCCCTCTCTCTGATCACAACCTTACCACTTTTTCAATCTCTTCCATTACTCCAAATTCTGACACTGAAATCAAGAAAGCCTCCTCAAACTTGCAGAATTACTAACTCTCTTAATTATCTACAAATTTCCACCTCTCTGCAACAACTGCTCTGTCGAAGTCGAAAAATATTGCAATACACACATCACGTACAAACTACACACAGATGGCCTCCGTGCGCGTACTTATTCTGCTGTGCGTGCACATATTCGCAATTTGCGTATGGTCACTCCAGCGGTCCTGCGCATTAGCGCGTGGTATGAGTATTTACGGTAGTGTTTGTAGTCGCATGGAAAAGCCATAAAAACACATTACATATTTAATCCAAATAGTGCACAATGTACACATAGTCTCCCTGCATCACACCAGCAAGTTACAACAGTTTAAATGGTATCAGAACAAAGGGATTCACCTTTACAGGATAGGAGGGGACAGAACAAGGTTATAAGGTGGTGTTTGGTATCCAGCTGTAGGGTATTTTAAGGGCAATATTCTGGTGTTGGTTTGCAGAAGATCGCACACTCCTGCGAATAGTTATGCGCAGGAGCAGAATATAAATATAAACTGTATTTACTGTACATTTGTTATGCGGCGGGAACCCAGAGGAGACCCCCTACAAGTGCATCTGGAACAGACATCGCCCACCTATTCAAACCAACCTATGACCTCTCCTGTACTGTAAATGACCATCCCTGTGTCCAATGGACAAAGAGATTACAGTATCCATTGTGTTAGGTTTTGAAAGATTGTATAAAAGAGCCAGCTGCATGCCTGGTCACACACAGACTCTTAAGGTCATCTACCCTGATGACTGAGGACCAGACTGGGAAGCGCAGGCGAAACTAAAGAAGTATGTACCATTGACTGTAGCCATTATTCTATTGTATTGTATTGTTTATATTGTTACCCCCTGCAAGTAAAGAACTGTTGGTGGGTTAGACCCCAACCTAGTTTTGAATTACAATTGGTGTCGTGTTCCATTTCCTTGCTAAGGTTTAAAGTGTATTTACAGCCACTCGGGCTGCTGCATTGTGCTAACAGCGTATAGGCCTGTGTACACAAACTGTGTAGTCCCTACGCCCTTTCGGCGTACATACGCAGAGTGTGTACACTGTGCGACCTTGTGGACGTAAGGTTTGTAAATAATATAAAGGTGAAAGGTTAATTACTGCGGCCACAGCAGCTCAATAGTAAAGTGTATCAAGTGTGTTTAAGGTATATGCTTTTTAGTCCTGTAAGTAAACCAGCATTTACAATTGGGGGCATCGTCCGGTTTTCACATGCTCACAGCCTAACAGGTCATAGCAGACTTAATCTATCAGCAAAGGGCGGAAAGTTATCCTACGTAGCCTTTTCCTGGTCGATGGATGTGCTGAAAACCCTATTTGTGTGCTGTTAGATTGCGTCTGCTCTGTCTGGTCTGCAGAGATGCTGATAGAACCCGCAAAACAGGAAAAAAAAGCTATTTGAAAATCTGTGATTTTTTTTTGGCGCCAAAAGCGTACACAAAGGGCACCAATACTTTGCATACCCTCTCACATTGATGCAGCAAGATTCAAATTGCTAGAGTCATTTAGATCTGTGTGAAATCGGATACATTTGTTGCTATATATTTTTAATTGAAATAACAGTGTTTAAGGAAGTAAATCTAAAGCACAACACGCAGGTCTGGCCTTGTCGTTAAAGGTTACACAGAACAAGCGTTTGTGCTTGTGAGCGATTATAGTTAGTATTGCTCACATTTATAGAGTTGTGTGATTTGTTTTATTGCGGACGCACGGTTTTGTACACGTGTCTCGGACAAAGTACAGGACTGCGCACGCAGCGCAAAAGACACGCACGGTCACGTGTTTACGCAAAGTGCGTAAGAGTGCGGACGATAAGTACAAATTACACAATAGTTTTTGTTAAGTTAAAAGGTGGGACAGTAGCCATACTACAATAGCACATAACTATCCGGTTTCTAAAGCAGATTAGTATAAAACTTTTGTTTAAACTGTGTTGCCTCTGGGGGTAAAGCTGCCAATCAGAATGCGTGAAAATTTTTCTGTACAGAAAAATAAAGCATATTTGAGTGAGTGAAAGTAAGAGTGAACGTATTGAACCCCGGGAATTCGGGATCCCGTTGTGTGGTACACCAAGTGAGTGGAGGCTTGGCGGCGTGAGGCGGCTGACTCACGTTAGTATAGATTGGAATACGTAAGTCATGAGGAGACTTACACAGGAGCTTGGTAGGGAATTGTGAACTTTGTGACCCATATAGTTTTTTGATACGCTCCGGCTGAGGTTTCACAGCTTGTGATTCGATTCCAGTTGTCGTAGGGTGGATAGGTAATGAGTACCTATACGCTGTGTGATTGGACCGCGTGTTTGTGGGTGTGATATATAGCGCAACTTTATACCCCATTTACGAGCTTTTGCGTAAAATCGCGGTATCATTAGCGCCGTGTAGAGCATATGCAAGCGTGATTTGTGTATAAAAAGTGCATAGGGAGTTTTCGCTGGTCTCTCTCAGGAAAATCTCCAACGACAGATATTTACTGGAAAGGGTAAGTTACTCCTAAAAACTTCCAGTAAATATAGGTCAATTAGGGGCCCTAAGTTGGGTACATCGCCTTTGTTATCGACAGTGTATGGTAGTACCGGCCAACGTGGGCGAGAGTGGGTGGAAGCGCTCGGAGAACTTTCACCGTCGCCTTATATTGAGTATTTTGGTATTTGTGGGAATAGCCGAGAAGGCAAGACCCACAAATTATGGGAGCCAGTTGCTCAACTAAGGGACGTATGGTAGCCAGGGTTCAGGAAGAAGAGTTGGGACCGAGAAGGTCAGAATTGCGTCCGAGAAGGTCAGAATTGTGGCCAAGAGGGTCAGCAAGGTTTATTATGTGTGGAAAATATTGTCCACACGCTGAAGTTTACTGTGACGAATGGGTACGTATGACTGAAAACGATAGTTTATCATTCCCTAGGGTGGGCAGCTTTGAGCCAGAGGTATTACAGAACCTAAGGATAAGGATATGTCTGATAAAATCCAGAAAACAAAGGATTAGACATACAGATTGTTTAAATTTATGGCAGCAAGAGGGGGATGTGCAAAGGGAATTAGCTTGCGCAGCAGGTTCCAAACCTAGCAGGAATGAGGACACAAACACACCATTATCGACACAGGTCAAGAGGAAAGAGATGGCCACAGTCAATGGTATATCTATGAATGATAGTATAATGCAAGAGAAATGTATTAACCCTAATTTTTGCAAGATGTATCCTGTTTTGAAGTCTTTTCAAGGTTATAGGTCACAGGAAGCAGAAGGACCCAGCCAAATCGCAGCTCTCATTCAGGCAGTCGCCTTGCAGGAAACTCAGGTGGGGCCTGTCCATCCAGTTAGAGCAGTAACAATATTCCCCACTGAAAGAACTGGTGAGGTCACAGCTACCGGTAAGTGTGAGACGGGTCATTACACAGAGACAACAACACCTTACAGCAAACAAATTAGGAACAGAATGGTAGGATTACATCCTGTCTTGGAAATAGTAACTCCCAATGGGGGAACCGATAGTCAGGGAGTAATCCTCACCAGGAATAATGCAATGTATTGCCCATGGTCCAGAGCTGAGCTGCGGTCAATCATTTCAGAATTCCCCAATCCCCGGAAGCATTTAGCCAGATGTCAAACGTTTATCAGAGATCTGGGTAATGCTCAAGACCCAGCTAACAAAGATTGGCGGATATTTTTTATTTTTTTAAACAATTTATTTTATGTCAACAATAGGAACAGGACATAACTGGAATAGGTGATCGACAGTACAATTGGTCAACAGTGTGTAGAGCATGTCCAATCACAGAGAACAGCAGATGAAAAAAGAAAAATGTAACAGTTCGGTGATAAAACGATACAGGAGGATGTATTGAGTGCTGTCGCAGAAATAGTATGGTGTAACAGAGAAGAAAAACAAAAACAGAAAGATCAACAAAAAGCAAATATCTCAGAAAGCAAAGCATATAAATGTCTCATTTTAAGTGTGCTACAGAGAAAAAGGGAACAGACGAGGTGGGTGGGGGGGGGGGGGGGGAGAAAAACCTGAGAAAGAAAGGGAGAAAGAAAAAAAAATGGATTAAATAGTGCCGAGAAGGAGACGGCCAGTAAAGAAGGGTAGAGGAGTGAAGGGAGGGGGGGGGGGGGCGGAGGAGGGGTGAGGTGCTAGGAGGAGGAAGGGGGTAAGGGAGGGGTACCCAGCAAAGGAGAGGAATACAAAGTGTACCAGGAGTTTCATACCCGATGGTACTCGGACACAGTGTCATTGAGAAGGGAGGTGATAGAGGAAACGTACCACAGTCTATTAATTAGAGCGCTCTGAGTAGAAGGTATAGGGGATTTCCACGATTTGGCAATCAGGAGTGTGGAAGCATTAGATATATGGAAGATCAGCTTGTTTTCTGCCTTAGACGCCGAACGAAGGGGTATGTGGAGAAGGAGTATCGACGGATCCATAGGCACAGAGCAGGAGGTAACATTTGCCATAAGGGTCACTGCCACTTTCCAGAACTGTTGGATCACCGGACATTCCCACCAAATATGAAAAAAGGTGCCCACCATGCCACAGCCTCGCCAACACTGGGCTGAGGAATGTGGATATATACGATGAAGTTTGTCAGGGGTCAAATACCAACGGGTGTACACCTTGTAGGTCGTCTCCCTGATGCCGACACTAATGGAGGCTTTAGCGATCCGATGTCGGATACGAGACCATTCCTCGTCGTCAAACTGTGTGCCAAGGTCGTGTTCCCAGGCAGTTTCGAAAGATTCTATGTGGGGGGATTTGGCGGATAGAATAGAATGGTACAGCATAGAGATGGCGCCGCTACAGCCAACCGAGTATAGACATTGGCGTTCAAAAAGAGAGGGTTGGCAAAAGGGTTTAGAGTTGCGGTAAGTATGTACAAAATGGTGGATCTGCAGGTAAGAGTAGTGCAATGCAGCGGGGAGGTGGTATCGTTCTTGAAAACCTGCAAAAGTGGACGGAGCCGAGTGCCCAGCAATGTGCATATAGCGAGTGATGCCGGCCGCTAGCCAGGGGGCAGCCGATTTATCAGAAAACCCTGGCGGGAATATGGGGTGTCTCCAAAGGGACGTTAAAGGGGAGGGGTAAGTCGTTAGGGAAAAATGCTTGTTAATCGTGTCCCACGTCGTCAGGGTAAAATGGATAGAGGGATAGGCGTAGCCCGAGGCTGGCCTGTGAATCCGGGGCAGCCATGGGAGAGAGTCTACACTAAGATCTGGAGATAACGCGTTTTCAATGTCGACCCACTTTTTAAGTCCGGGAGGGGAATGCCATGAGATAATGTGGCTCAATTGTGTAGCGTAGTAATAATTTTGCAGTAGGGGGAGGCCTAGACCGCCATTGTCTGTGGATTTGGACAGTACCAGACGGCCTAGTCTCGGTTTTTTGCCTGCCCATATAAATTTCCCAAACAAGGCTTGTAGAGATTGGAGAACATGTGCTGGAACCCTAATCGGGAGTGTTTGGAATAGGTACAATAATTTAGGAAGGGCATTCATTTTTACTGCATTGAGCCTTCCAATCCAAGATATATAAAGGGATTTCCAGGTTGATATATCTTATATATCTTGTTGAAGCCGTCTGAGAAGGGGGGCGTAATTGGCATGGTATAAATGGGAGTATTGCTTGGTGACATATATACCCAAGTAACAGATCTGGGTGGCTCGCCATTGAAAATTAAAAGCAGATTCCAAGTTCAGTCGCGTTTGGCGTGGGATGTGAAGGGTAAGCGCCTTGGATTTCCCCTCATTGATTTTGTAACCCGAGAGGGAACCGAATCTGTGTAGTTCACGTAGCATGGGGGGAGAGAGACAGTGGGGTTAGTCAGGGTAAAGAGTATGTCATCTGCAAATAATGATATTTTGTATTGTTGGTCACCCAGAGAAACTCCAGAGATTATGTTATTGGCTCTAATTTGTGCAGCTAATGGCTCAATACAGAGCGCAAAGAGTAGAGGGGAGAGGGGGCATCCCTGCCTAGTACCATTATTCAGTTTAAAGGGTTCTGAACAAATACCATTGGTCGTGACCACTGAAGAGGGGTTGTGGTATAAGGTCCTGACAGCATGAAGAAAACGGCCATTAAGGCCGAAAGCTTCAAGGGTATTGAACAGAAAAGGCCAAGAGACCCGGTCAAATGCCTTTTCGGCGTCCATCGCCAGGACCACCGAGGGTAGTTTAAACCGATTAATATGTTGGATTAGATCGATGGTTCTACGCGTGTTATCTAGTCCTTGGCGATGAGGAACAAAGCCCACTTGGTCCGGGTCTATCAGGGTTGGTAATATCGCGTTGAATCTAGTGGCCAAGATTTTGGCGAATAGTTTGAGGTCAGTGTTCAGAAGGGAAATGGGCCTATAGTTAGAACATATAGCGTGATCTTTGTCTGGTTTAGGGATGACTATAATTTTAGATTTTGTGGATTCAGGGCGAAAATAGGATCCATCTAGTACGGAGTTGAACAGTGCAGCAAGATGGGGAACTAAGAGGGTTGCGAAGGATTTATAGTAAATCATGGGAAAACCGTCCGGGGGCTTTAGATGGTTTTTGAGATTTGAGGGCTTGTGTAATTTCCTCCTCGGAAATATCCCGGCTAAAACCAAGTTGTGTGTGAGGACTAATGGATGGAAGAGCGCAAGATGCGAGATAGTCCCTACATTGTTGTGAGAATGCGGAGGAGTCTAGAGGTGAGGGGAGGTTATATAAAGTTTCGTAGTATTCCTTAAATGTTTGGTTGATGGTTTTGGGATCATAGGACAGTGTGTTAGTTTTATCCTTTAGAGAGATTACTGCTTGTGCTGCACGTTTAGTCCTTAGTTTGTTAGCCAATAAGGTGTCAGCTTTGTTGCCTTTATCGTAAAATTTCTGACCTAGCCAGCGTAGGGATTTTTCCGTTTTTTCTGCTAAGATAGTATTCAGGTCGCCTCTCGCCTTATCCAGCTGTTTTAGTACCGTGGCTGAGTGAGTGCGCTTGTGTTCAGCTTCCAACTTCTGGATGCTGGCTGAAAGGGCAGACATGTTGGCCAATTGGGTTTTTTTGCGGTGAGAAGCATAGCGGATAATCTCCCCCCTGATCGTCGCGTTATGGGCTTCCCACACCGTGTTTAAGGATACATCTGGCGTAGTGTTAGTTTTGAAACATTCAGATAATTTAGCGGATATGGTAGTCTGAAAGTCTGGGAGCTTCAGGAGTGTCTCGTTTAGTCTCCAGAAATGCCCACCCGTGTGAGGAGACGCGAGATCTAGGTGGATTGTGACAGCAGAGTGGTCTGACCAGGGAACAGAGTGAATGGTCGAGTCAATAAGGGAATTGGTTAAAGACGCGCAACAAAGAAACATATCGATCCTCGAGTAGGAGTCATGAGGGTGGGAATAGTAAGTATAGTCCCTGGCTGTGGGATAGAGAGCCCTCCAAGTGTCGATCAGGCCAGCCTCGGCCCTTTGCCTCCCCAAGGTCCTAGCGCTAGCGGGACAAGAAGGGAGGTAGGCACTACTGGAGCGGTCGAGGGTGTGGGAAATAATAGAATTAAAGTCACCTCCCAGTATAACCTCACCACGGTGAAAATTGTGAAGTTCAAGAAAAAAACTGCGAAAAAACGCAGACTGACCTGTATTAGGAGCATACACTGAAGCTAAATGTAATGTCCTTCCCACCAAGCTGACCTTTCAGTATGAGAAAACGTCCATTATCATCGTGAAGTGAGTCGGTCAGTACAAAAGGAACTGAATTGCGTATTAAGATCGCCACTCCACAACGTTTTGACTGATTATTTGAATAAAAAACTGTTGGAAATTGTTTGGATGACAGCGAGGGATGGTCTCCAAGTTTAAGGTGAGTCTTCTGTAAAAAAAGGATGTCGGCAGATCGAGAGCAGGCGTATGATAGTAGCATGGAGCATTTTTGAGGAGTATTGAGACCCCTTACGTTCAGCGTCAAAATACAGAGCGACATATTGAGTTGGGGGGGGAGCGGAATGGATGTGTAGAATGAGAGGGAGAGGGATAGAGGAGAGGTTGGGGAAAGAAAAGGTGGACAATAAATTAAGTAACTAAAACAAAATGTGGGTATAGACCTCCCGAAGAGGAGGTCGGCCACACAGTTGGAGCACCCAGGCAAGACGGGGGTGCTCTAGGTAGGGAGCGAGAGAAGGTAAGATAAACCCCAATTGGGGGTACTAGAAGGAGAGTCCACAGGAAGACTGTTATAGAAATTCCCTAAATGTAGAGGAGGGGCACGGTCTGGCGGAAAGGGAGAAGGCAAGTAGAGAAAGTGCATCCTGAGCCCTAAGTAATAACATCAAACAGTAAGTGTGGATATAACAGTCAATAAAAACAGTAAATTGCAAATACAACAGGAACATATACAGTGTAGTATCTCAAAATTCTTGTGGTACAACAGTACTAAGGAACCTAAACAGATGAAATATTATGAAGGATTACACCAGGCCATCATATGGGGGGGTAGAGATACAATAAGGCAGATGTCGCAAGATCTGATCAGGTGGCGGCGCCATCACTCGTTGCAGTTGAGGAGGAGGCAAGTCGGAGGTCCAACTGCTGGAGTAGTCCTTTTCCCTCATCAGGAGTGCGGAAAATGTGTTGACGCCCATTGACGTCCACCAGAAGACGAAAGGGAAACCCCCAACGATACTTGTAGCCATGGTCACGAAGAGTTAGCATAACGTCTCGGAGATCTCTGCGCTTTGGCTATAGTAATGGGTGCCAAGTCCTGAAATATCTGATGTTTCATTCCTTCAAAGAGTATCGGGGGGGTGTTACGACTGACCAATAGGATTTGCTCTTTAATGCGAAAGGATAGGAAACGGAGAACCACATCTCGGGGAGGGTCAGAGTCCTTAGGTTTGGGGCGTAAGGCGCGGTGTGCGCGTTCTATGCCCAAATCAGGAGGGGAAAGGGATGGTACCAGGAAGGTGAAGAAACGAGTGAGGTAGGGGAGAAGGTTAGCAGGCACCACAGACTCAGGGATATTTCTGACGCGGATGTTGTTGCGTCTCTCCTGATATTCCAAGTCCTTGTTCTTCTCCTTCAGGAATTCGAGCTCACGGCTGAGGTACTCCAGGTCTGCATATGTGTTTGAGTGAAAGGAAGAGCATTGGGAGGAGGTGGATTCCAGTGCTGTGGTGCGCTTGTCAAGAGCAGAAATGTCTTGCTTCAGTTCGCCCGCCACTTTATGAAGTTCGGTGGTGAGGGAGGTGTTAAGAGACACAAGAAGAGCCTTAAGATCAGAGATGTCCTTCTTGGTGGCTGGCGCTTCCTCACGATCCATGTCTGAATCAGTATGTGGGCGGGGAGAGGCCGGGTGTGAATTGGAGGGGGACGATTTGTCGTTCTTGTTAAAGTGGTGTGTAATATCAGCTTGAGGCCGGTTCTTATTTATAGCTTGAGATTTGCTCATGGTGGAGGAGTTGTGGAATAGTTCCAGCGGAATTGCAAGGAAAAGCTTACTTGTTTAGAAGGAGAAGCTCAGGATGCGTCCTCCGGGGGTCAGCAAGGCATCAGCTTACAGGGGGCAATGTGTGGTGGGAAGTAGAGCTTGCTGGGAAGGGTGGATGCGTCACCTCCAGGGAACACCACTAGCTGGAGATTGATGTCAGTACCAATGGATTCAGCACACTGGGAACAGTACGGGAGCATGACCTGCGAGGCGGGTAGTTATAAACACAGCTGTGGATATGACATAAAAGCTGCACAGGTGTAGTAGAAATAGGGCGGTAGTGGCTCCGTGACACAGTATCGTTACAGCACCGTAGCTCTGGTTGTAGCGTGACAGCAACACTGGAGAATCTGGTGTGATGTGGCTGTGGCTCAGGCGCACTCGGTAGAGACAATAGCAATACGTATACGTATGATGCGGTGCGGGTATAATTGTGGAGCACCGCTTACCATTTAATTGCAGGTCAGGAATGTTGGGGAGAGTAACAGTCAGTGCTTCAGGAATAAGGAAGCAGGGGTCAGGGAGCCAATGGGATTGGTGCGTGGAACAGTGGGTGGCTGCTATACAGGTGCACCAGAGGTGACGCGAGGGTAGTAGGGAGTATCGCGCAGCCAATGCTGAAGCATGCAGGGTAGCAGGATACTGTAGTATCAATACCTGCAGTGTCTCCAGAAATAATAAGTCAAAACAGTGTTGAACTCCACTTGTCCATGAGAGGTGGGCACGGTATTAGCACTGCAGGGATGAAGATCAATGTGGAGGGCAGTAATCCTTAAAAGTTGCGTGAGCAAAATGGTGGACAGGAGGGGCGGTGGATCATCCTCCCAGTATTCATGTGAGAGGGGGTGCCAATATGTAGAAACAGGGGGCCGATTATATATTATAATAAAAAAAAAATAATAATAATAATAATAATAAAAAAAGAAAAAGGCCGATGAGGCAGTTTGCAAGGGTGATCGGCTACTCACAGTTCAAGCGAGGGTGCGTGGAGGGCACCACCGGGATATGAGGTCAGGGAGAGCTTCCGCAGCCGCAGCCCCAGCAATGGGGGGGGAGGGAACGGCAGAGTCAGGTAGGAGCAGCGGGGGTATCTACAGGAGCAGGCCGCCGTAGCAGTAGTCTTTGTGGATTATCCGACCTGCGTCCCGGCAACACCATCTCAAGTCTGGGGAGAGCTGTCAGGGGACGCTGTGGTTAGCGGTAGGGAGAGCTTCCACAGCTGCAGCTCCCACGCTGAGAAGGAGGGGGACAGCGGAGACAGGCAGGATCAGCGGCGTCTTCTCTGCAGGGCAGACAGGGTCTCAGCCCTTGTCCCGGCAGCGCCGCTCCACGTCCGTCCAGGGACAGCTGTCAGTAACTTTTATCCCCGGCCGGAGCGGTACCGGGGCCTCAGATCGCGTCTGTGTGCAGCCGCATGGAGAGAGCAGTCCCCGGCCGCAGAGACCCGCACTTCCGGTTTCGGGTATCGGGCGGCGGGGGAAGCCGCGATGGGAGCCAGAACTCCGGAGGCAGAGGATGGCAGACACACCGCTCAGCACCGCCAGCAGGACGGGTCCCGACCACACCAGGCCAGCTAGGGGAACAGGCTGAGAGTCTCCGTGTCCAGGCGATGCAACAGGTAATAGGCGGGGGGCGCTCTCCACACTACAGTCCCCGGCTTAAGATGAGGCAGGAGGTCGCAACCTGCAGGGGCACCTAAAGTGCCCCCCGGCTCCGCAACCTCAACTGCCCACAGAGGGCTGGCACCAGGTAAGGGGGAAGGGGCAGCAAGAGGTCCCCAGATAGCAAATAGGCAAGGCTATAAATGATCCCTAGAAGGAGCTCCTTAGACCCACGTCTTTCTCAGCAGGCTGCCATGCCACTCCTCAGATTGGCGGATATTTTTGAAAGCGTGCCTAACCCCTAATATTGACACCCAAAAATGTATCACTGATTGTAGATTAGAGTCGGATAGTCCTATGACTGACGGAAACAATCAGGAGAATGTGGAACGAATTAACAGGCAACTAGAGTTGTATTTCCCCACTACTGTTAAGTGGAGAAAAATTTTCTCCATAAATCAGAGGGAAAATGAAATGACATCTGAATATTTCCATCTGGCCCTGCAAATAATGGATAGATACGTTGGGATATCAGATACAGGGAACGATGCGAATTACAGGGAGGTGGCTGTCTCTGTGCTAATGGACGGGCTCAATAAGACATTAAGGGACAGGGTACAAACATCTATGCATAATTGGAGAGGAGTCACAGTAGCTTGCCTTAGAGAGTGCGCAATTGTACACCACAAGAATATTGCTAGGCGCAGAAAACAACAGGAGGAGAAGCTGATGACAGTAAGTCTGCAGCAAAGCCTCATCAGCCTAAACCCCAAAACCCTGGTAGTTGGAAAAGACAGAGAATATGTTACATTTGTAAAAAGGAAGGGCATTTTGCCAGAGATTGTAGGTATAGTAGAACACATAGTCAATATAGACCCCTAGACAGAGAAAACAAGCCACATTATTAAACACATAGACGAGATCAAGGGACATATACTAAGGAATCACGAGCCATATAGAAAACAAAGATTCGGTTAATGGGAAGAACGGAATAAATGCAACTTTACCCTTTTGACAAACCTTGCTGGGGTTAAGATGAGGCCTCTAAACTTTTGCTTCTTTCTCTAGCAGAAATGGCCCCTGATTAACTAAACAGGAGTTTTGTTAGATATGGTATACATATAGCGTGCTCCCGCCCAGGAAGTACAAAGTATGTTGGATACCCACGAAGACTAATGTTGCATTTCACTGTTCTAGATTCATGTCCATCACAGGTAGAGGAAATTATCTCATAGATATCGGGTTCCCTATGAACTTAGGATGGACAGGACACTGGATTGATGGCTGGGATAGTCCCAGTAGAGATATGACACATAGCATTTTTTTTTAGGGGTATAGACAGTAGAGAATCACTTCCCCATAGTGCCCAATCCAGTTGTCAAATGTTATAAAATCCTCTTTGCCTCTACAAACTTATCTGTTACTAACGTCTATGTGATTTTTTTTCAAAGTTTCCTTCTCATCTCTTACGTTCACCAACAGGAGGGACCCGATTACAGTTCAAATGCTACATGCCTACTCGGTCCTTCCGAGTTCTGCCCAAATCCAGTATATCTCACCAGCACAAGGACACCAGTATTTATGCAGTGTGCCTGGTCATGCACAAAGGGTGGAGAATGAGAATACTGGTGAAGGGAGACTGTGTACAGACACCGATATGCATGATGGTGTGACAGCCTGTTGGTGAATGCCAAACCTGACATTTTCTATTTTTATTTACTATTTTTCCTCTCTCTTCTCTCATCCAGAGACGGTTTACTTCACACAACTGATAACACACGATAGTAAATTAAAATGCAAAATTTGTGTTCCCTACAGGAAAAGGCAGTCTGGAGGGCAAAGGGGTATGGCCAGGAGTCCTCAGGACTTTGGACAGGTGGACATGGTAAGCCAGTAGCCCCCAGAGCATATCGTCCAAGTCTAGCCGAGGTGGCACATGGTCTGACTCATCTAGGCAAAGAGGGTATGAGCAGGCTGATGAGAGCCTACTGGTGTGCGCCAGGATTCTCTTCTCATGCAGGTAAGAGAGACATGTTTTACTTGCTTGAGGAAGAATATTGGTAAGACAATACCAACAGAGCCATCCCATATCCCTCCGACAGACGGACCTTTTCAGGTAATACAAATCGACTTCATACAGTTACCACCCTGTAGGAATTTGAAATATGTGTTAGTTTGTATTGATGTATTTTCCAATTGGGTAGAAGCGTTCCCTGCTGCCACAAATACTGCTACGTTCACTGCAAAGAAAATTGTGCAGGAATTTGTGTGTAGATATGGTATCCCTAGAGTAATTGAAAGTGATAGGGGTACCCACTTTACAGGTGAAGTCTTTCAGGTCATGTGCAAACTGATGGGAACAAGCTGAGCAGAGTAATGGCTGAAAATGGATTGTTGTGGCCAGAAGCTTTGCCACGAGTGTTGTACAGCATCAGAACCACTCCCAGGTCTCCATTTAACTTATCACCCTTTGAAATTCTTTTTGGTCGACAACCTCATGTAATGATAGACCCCTAGGATGAGTTGAAATGTAATAATGAAGTGACTGTGAAATATTTGGTTGGGATGAGCCAGCAGCTGAGAAATCAACAAAGAAATCTAAAGCTGGTGATTCCTGACCTACCGAACAGTGATTGTCATGACATTGAGCCTGGGGACTATGTGATGATTTGAAATTTCTTATGCTCAGGTTGCCTCATAGACAGGTGGGAAGGATCATATCAAGTCTTGTTAACCAGCACGACAGCATTAAAGGTCGCCGAAAGAGAGACTTGGGTCCACCCGTCCCACTGCAAGAAGGTCGCTGACCCGGAGAGAACCCGTGACAAAGTAGTTTGGTAACTGTGCGTTCAAAGTGAACTGTGTGTTCAAAGAGCAAGGCAAAGAGACACTAGAGTGTTTGTTCCGGGAAAGTTGAGAGGCAGGACTGTTGAAAGGCACCTGAGCACGGAGAGCAACAAGATCTAGGACGGTTGTCGCACCATTTTCTTTTTTCACCTCCCCCTGCATTTTCCTTTCTTTTCTCCTTCTTATTTTCCTTCTTTCCCCTAACGAAATGGATCTATCACAAGAGACTGCGTTTCGGGTTCTACTAGTAATTCTATTTTTGATCAGGACAATTTGTATTTGTGAGGGTCCCAGAGAGGTCGAGCAGGGATCTGGAATGGGTTCTGATGGCGAGTACGAATTTGTAGGATCTCAGGAGCAGAACATCACTCGAGTAAAGGCTGGTATCAGTAAGCGCTCTGGCAGTCATGGAGCTCGGAGGCACTGTGAAGGGTTATTGTCTGATGAACATTGTATTTGTAGGAATTGTGAGAATATAGTAGAGGATGGGTGCATCCAGAGATTTCAGTCCAACCTTAATATCGACATGGACCACCATCCGTTGAGTGACTACCACTCACTAGTGGGTAAGGTCTTAAACCCGACAGAATGCTGGGTGTTCTCACAGGTACCTCAAGGTCAAAGTAAGTCAGGATTAGTACCATACCCTTTAGCAATAGATGAGGTACTCGAATTACGGAGTGGGAGACCGGTGGACAAGAAATCAATATCTCTAGGCCCCCTAGTTTGAAGATCCACCAGTATCATGTAGACAGGTCCTTACTGTGCTTTAATATTTCCAATTACCGAAAACCAGGAAATTGGGAAGTGACGTGGAATAACCAGACAATGACCTTTTCACACAGAGCTGATAGGATACCGATAGACTCTGAACTTGTACGCCAAATAGCAGAAAATGATAATAATGATAAGATACCGTGCGCCAGTGATGGCTGCCTCTGATTTCAGGAAATGGACAAAGAAGTGTCACCCCACACTCCAGAAATCGATATGGTCAGAGAAATGCCATTAGAATCCAGAGGCGCTCAAAGAAAACATAAATGAACATTCATAGTGTATCACATATATGTGTAGAACTATTCAATAAAATCTTTAAATAAGCCTTATACCTAAAGATGAGTCTACTTTTTTAGGAGTAGACAATCACGTATTTTTTGGGGGGAGCTGGAGTTCTACCAGTATGGATTCCGAGTGGCTTTGATCCTCCTCTCCACAGATGTATCCCCAAAAAAGAAAGATAAAAAACCTCCAATGGTGCAATATCTTTTATTTGCTGTGCTAAACATATAAGACAGGGATAAGGGTGGTCTCTCACCATATGAAGTGGTCTACAAAGTAGACAAAAACAGCAGGTTTTAAAAGGTGTTCACATTCGGGCGTCCCCGGAACTGGCTGCTCCACTCCACAGATGATGTCCCAACCGTCTCCCTCACAATAAAAGAGTCCTCCTGCCAACGCGTTTCGACACAAGCAGTGTCTTCCTCAAGGCATAAGGAGGTACTGACATTCTAATCTATATATACCCATCATAATTATCTAGAGGGTAAGCCTATTTCCAGACATGGAACTACTATCCTCTAAGATTCCTATACTAATACTAACAGTTCATTCCGTTTATAGTCCAGTCCAAATTTCACAGTGAGCCACATACTCCCGCCAAAAGGGGAAAGTCCATCTCCTCTGGCCGCTGAGTTGCGCCGGCCGGAAGTCGTCATTATAGCCGCGGCCGGAAATCCGTCATTCGGGCCACGACCGGAAGTGCGTCATCCCCATCCTCCGCGATCCGCTACACTCGGAAGTTGCGGGTGTGTGGCTTCAAACATCCCACCGGAGGTGTATCGTCCATCAGTCTCCTCTTTATTACTGAGAAGTCCAACTTATTCAAACCATAATAGGTTTACAAACGCCCCACGATAAAGGCATTTTGGTGAAGGGAATCACCTCAAAGGAAGGGGAAACATTAAGATAGATTAAAAACCATTTCATTGCGAGATACATCCTAATCCCTAAAAAATCCAACATACGAGGTTTAACTATAAAAATACTTTAAAGATACTTTAAAAATACTGGTAAAATATTTTTTTTTTTATTAATTTCTAAATAAATGTCCTATGTAATAATACAGTATATTCTTATAAAAACCACTTCAATTCAAAGTCTTTATTAAGTCCTTAGGGGGCAAGGGTACCGTGATTATAGATCATATTCATTTCACTTCTGGCTAATTTGGACCCCAAATCACTTCCCCTACTATCCCCCTTAATGTGCTTAAGACCATAAAAATTCTTAATGTGGGCTGTATCACAGTGATGAATATTTTTAAAGTGCAAAGAGAGGGCATGTGTTTCTATACCTTTAGTGATGTTACGTAGATGTTCCCCTAATCTCACTTTTAAGGGTCTACTGGTACGTCCGATATAAAATTTCCCACATGAGCACTCAATACAATAAACTACATTATAAGTATGACAGGTGATCAGATCTGTTATCTTAACCTTTTTATTATTGATCGTAACCTCTGTTATTTTCATACCAAATGTGTTTTTCACTTTCTTGCACGCCGTGCACAGCCCACATCTATAAAAACCAGTAGGTAAAACCTTAGGGCCTTTTGGGGATGCAGGACACAGGCTCCTTACTAATTTAGTTTTGAGGTTAGGGGCCCGTCTAAATATACACAATGGATTTGAAGGTAAGTCATTACCTATTACTGGATCCTTCTTTAACACTCGCCAGTGTTTCTTAAGGATCCGTTGGACTTTGGCGTGCTGTGAGGAAAAGTTCGTAATAAAAGCCCATTTAAATTTCTCTTCTTGTTTATCTTTTTCCTTGCCCCTTGGTTTGTTCAAAATGGTATACCTGTCCAATTCAGAAATTTCTTGAAGAGCCCTTTCAGTTTTATCTTTATCATACCCACATTTATTAAAACATTCCACCATTTCTCCAGCCTGAATCTGAAAAATTTCTTTTTCTGAACAGTTTTTCCTTAGTCACCTAAGTTGTCCTGATGGTATAGATTCTAACCATCTATCGTGGTGGCAACTATCCCTGGAAATGAAGGATCTGGAGTCGGTGGGCTTAATAAAATTTTTTGTTTTCAATAAACCTTCCTCTACATAAATCGTTAAGTCTAAAAAATTCACACATTCCTGACGTATATCAAAAGTTAGGACTATATTTCGATCATTGTGGTTTAAAAAAGAACAAAAGTGATCTAGTGCCTCCTTCCCACCTCTCCATATAATGGATAGTTGCCACCACGATAGATGGTTAGAATAAAACTGAAAGGGCTCTTCAAGAAATTTCTGAATTGGACAGGAATACCATTTTGAACAAACCAAGGGGCAAGGAAAAAGATAAACAAGAAGAGAAATTTAAATGGGCTTTTATTACGAACTTTTCCTCACAGCACGCCAAAGTCCAACGGATCCTTAAGAAACATTGGCGAGTGTTAAAGAAGGATCCAGTAATAGGGGATGACTTACCTTCAAATCCATTGTGTATATTTAGACGGGCCCCTAACCTCAAAGCTAAATTAGTAAGGAGCCTGTGTCCTGCATCCCCAAAAGGCCCTAAGGTTTTATCTACTGGTTTTTATAGATGTGGGCTGTGCACGGCGTGCAAGAAAGTGAAAAACACATTTGGTATGAAAATAACAGAGGTTACGATCAATAATAAAAAGGTTAAGATAACAGATCTGATCACCTGTCATACTTATAATGTAGTTTATTGTATTGAGTGCTCATGTGGGAAATTTTATATCGGACGTACCAGTAGACCCTTAAAAGTGAGATTAGGGGAACATCTACGTAACATCACTAAAGGTATAGAAACACATGCCCTCTCTTTGCACTTTAAAAATATTCATCACTGTGATACAGCCCACATTAAGAATTTTTATGGTCTTAAGCACATTAAGGGGGATAGTAGGGGAAGTGATTTGGGGTCCAAATTAGCCAGAAGTGAAATGAATATGATCTATAATCACGGTACCCTTGCCCCCAAAGGACTTAATAAAGACTTTGAATTGAAGTGGTTTTTATAAGAATATACTGTATTATTACATAGGACATTTATTTTGAAATTAATAAAAAAATTTTTATTTTACCAGTATTTTTAAAGTATCTTTAAAGTATTTTTATAGTTAAACCTCGTATGTTGGATTTTTTAGGGATTAGGATGTATCTCGCAATTAAATGGTTTTTAATCTATCTTAATGTTTCTGTTAGGGTCTCCTGCCCTGTGCTGCCACGTCGTCATGGCAACCGGGAGACAAGTGCTAGCGGAGTAACCTGAGCGCAGCTGATACTCCGGTTCGGGTCTTTTGCTGTGCAGTGGTTACAGGCTCTGTGCACGGCAGGGGATCCGGTGCTATTTTTTGTGCCCACAGTCTGTGAGGTCTGAGTGGGGCGTGGACAGCACCTGCTTTATAAGGCCTCTTCTCAGGTTAAGCAGATGCTGCTGAATCTTTGTTGGTTAGTCAGTTCCTGAAAGTTAGCCAGTACTGTGTAGCTTTGTATTTGTTGTTGCTTACTGCAAATAGGCCTGGGGATTTGGTACTACACTCTGCCAATCCAGACCTAGCAGTAAGACTGGAGTCAGTCGTTTAGCTTGCTGGGGTTCTTTTACTACTCTGTGAACTTAGCAAGTTTGCGGCTGTATTCTAAGACTTGCCTGCCTAAATCCTGTCTCACTGTGCAAGGTGTCAGGTGTCAGTTTAGTGGCAGTAAGCTGAACCTGTGCACTGCAAGTGAGAATTAGGATTGTGGAGACTCTCCTTGTGTCTATCATTCCATCTCTGACCAAGGAGTTTACTGCCACACCCGTTGGTAACCCTTTAGGGTTTTGCTGTTGCCCTTAGCAACAGCATTTCGGGTTCTCTACGTATTAAAACACAACATCTTGCTTTTCCCATCTGAGCATTACTAATACTAGGGAGACACCCAGTTCCTTAGCCTCTGGGCTTCTCTGTTCACTTTGTGTGTATTTTGTTACCCTATCACCTTCTGTGTCTGTCTGTGAGTTCATTTGCTTTGCATACCTATCCGTTCAGACACCAGTACATTCCTGCAGGCACTGGTGTGCATAACAGTTCAAACACCAGTACATTCCTGCAGGCACTGGAGTGCATAACAGTTCTGACACCAGTACATTCCTGCAGGCACTGGTGTGCATAACATATTCAGCAGCCTAATACTCCTGTTGAAATTTTGTGGGAATATGGAGCATACCCCTCAAAATACGTTGCAACAGGTGGTCGATCAGGTGCAGGTCCTGACTCGACAATTTAATGATTTGTCCATCAAAATGCACACCTCCCAGGCCGCTGGCGGAGCTCCCGCAGCAGCAGCACCTTCAGGGGTTAAGGAGCCGAAAGTAAATCTCCCGGATCGTTTTTCTGGAGATCGCTCGCAGTTCTTTTGTTTCAAGGAGAGCTGCAAGCTATACTTCCGGCTTAGGCCTCAGTCTTCTGGGTCGGAGATTCAGCGGGTGGGCATAGTGATTTCCTTGCTACAAGGAGACCCACAGGTCTGGGCATATGGGTTGCAGCCTGACTGTCCGTCGCTTAAAAGTGTTGATGCTTTTTTTACGGCACTGGGCATGTTGTATGATGACCCTGACAAGACGGCCTCAGCCGAGGCTCAGATTTCGATCCTTAAGCAAGGGCGAAGGCCAGTTGAGGTTTACTGTACGGAGTTTCGGAGGTTGGCCCATGATACCCAGTGGAATGACCCAGCCCTGAGACACCAGTACCGAAGAGGTCTTTCTAACCAGATAAAGGACCAACTGGTACAATATCCCTTGCCTGATAGCTTGGATCAGCTCATGCAGTTATCCATCCGGGTGGATAGACGGCTGAGAGAGCGTAGGCTTGAAAGGGAGACTGAGGTTTCCTTCTTTCCCAAGGGAACCTCAGACTCTGAGGAATTTTCCGAGGAGCCTATGCAGATTGGGGCTACCCGCCTCTCCTCGCGTGAGAAGACGCGGAGGAGACAGCAGGGGTTGTGTTTGTACTGTGGGAATAAAGGTCATGTGGTAGTATCATGCCCAGAAAAGCCGGAAAACTTCAGGGCCTGAGGGTGATGGGAAATATCCTGTCAGGCCAGAAGTCAGAATTTCCCAAGAAGACTTTTATCATTCCGGTGACCTTGAAGATCCTCGGTCAAACTGTCAAGACTGAGGCCTTTGTGGACAGTGGGGCCGACGGGGTTTTTATGGACCGCCAATTCGCCCTGAAACACTCTGTTCCCTTAGTACCCTTGGCATCGGAAATTGAGATTTGTGGGTTAAACGGGGAACCATTATCCCAAGGTAAAATTACATCTTGCACTAGCCAGATTTCTTTGTTTATTGGAGCCACACACTCTGAAAAATTGTCCTTTTATGTGACTGTCTGTACTTTTGCCCCATTGGTGTTGGGGTTACCCTGGTTAAGGGCCCACAATCCTCAATTTGACTGGGTCTCTGGGGAGATTCTTAGTTGGGGTACTGATTGTTTCAGGAGTTGCTTGAGCCTTCCAGTCAGGCTCTCGCAGCTAAGTTTGCCAGGATTGCCAGGGTGTTATGCAGATTTTGCGGACGTGTTCTCCAAAAAAGTTGCAGAGGTACTACCTCCCCATCGCCCCTATGACTGTGCCATTGATTTGTTGCCAAATGCTAAGCTTCCCAAGAGCAGGTTGTACTCCCTGTCACGTCCTGAGACTCAGGCTATGGCAGAGTACATTCAGGAGAACTTGGCTAAGGGATTTATCAGACCTTCACAGTCTCCAGTTGGGTCGGGGTTCTTCTTCGTGGGTAAAAAGGACGGTTCGTTGCGACCCTGCATCGACTTCAGGGAATTGAACCGTATCACGATTAAAAACTCATACCCACTGCCTCTCATTTCGGTCTTGTTTGACCAGCTTCGTACTGCCACCATTTTTTCTAAGATTGACCTACGCGGTGCGTACAATCTAATCCGAATAAGAGAGGGGGATGAATGGAAGACTGCCTTTAATACCCACTCAGGGCATTATGAATATTTGGTGATGCCTTTTGGGCTCTGTAATGCCCCGGCAGTCTTCCAGGATTTCATGAATGATGTACTCAGGGAATATTTGGATAGATTCTTAGTTGTATACTTAGATGACATCCTAATCTTCTCCCATTCCCTGGAGGAACATCGGAAGCATGTACGCTTAGTCCTCCAGAAACTCAGAGACCACCGGCTTGGGGCGAAGCTGGAGAAGTGCGAATTTGAAGTTCAGCAAATCGCATTTCTAGGATATATTATCTCCCCAGAAGGTTTCCAAATGGAGGGTTCCAAGGTACAGGCAGTCCTGGATTGGGTGCAGCCCACTAGTTTGAAGGCGCTTCAGCGTTTCCTGGGCTTTGCGAATTTTTATAGACGATTTATCGCTGGATTTTCGTCTATAGTGGCGCCTTTGGTGGCACTCACTAAGAAAGGGGCGGATGTTGCTCACTGGTCTTGTGAGACTAAAGCGGCTTTTGCCCGTCTCAAAAGGGCATTTGTATCGGCCAAGGTGCTGCGACACCCAGATCCAGAGCGTCCTTTTGTGGTGGAGGTGGATGCCTCTGAGATGGGTATAGGGGCAGTGCTTTCTCAGATGGGAGTGTCTGATAATCGCCTTCATCCCTGTGCTTACTTTTCCCGTAAATTTTCGCCTGCCGAGATGAATTATGACGTGGGTAACCGGGAATTGTTGGCTATTAAGGATGCACTCGAGGAGTGGAGACACTGGCTTGAGGGGGCTAAGTTTGTGGTCTCAATTCTCACCGACCATAAGAATCTGGCATATTTAGAGTCAGCGAAGCATCTCAATGCCAGGCAGGCACGATGGGCTTTGCTTTTTGCTCGCTTTAATTTTTTGATAACATATCGCCCTGGGTCAAAAAACATCAAGGCTGATGCGCTCTCGTGGAGTTTTGCTCCAATCCAGGAGACCACCGAGGAGCCGTTGCCCATTGTGTCCCCATCATGTATTAAAGTGGGCATTACCCAGGACCTCTTATCATTAGTCCTTAGAGCACAGGAGCAGGCTCCTCCAGACCTTCCGGTAGGTCTTTTGTTTGTGCCTCCTAGGTTAAGACAGCGAGTGTTCCTGGAATTCCATGCCAAGAAGTTGGCAGGTCACCCGGGTATTGCCAGAACTCGGGAGTTGCTATCTAGGGCGGTGTGGTGGCCCTCGGTGGCTAAGGATGTGGATCAGTGGGTTCGGGCATGTGACATCTGTGCCCGAAATAAGACTCCTAGAGGGGTTCCTGTTGGCCCATTACATCCACTCTCTATCCCATCTAAGCCATGGACCCACATTTCAATGGATTTTGTGGTGGACTTGCCCAAATCCTCGGGGATGACAGCCATCTGGGTTGTCGTTGACAGGTTTTCGAAGATGGCGCACTTCGTTCCACTGGTTGGGCTGCCATCGGCCAGACGCCTGTCTGAATTATTTATGCTGCATGTTGTGCGTCTCCACGGGTTGCCACTTGATGTGGTCTCTGACCGCGGATCCCAGTTTGTGGCCAAATTCTGGAGGGCATTTTGTTCCGATCTCCAGATTTCTGTCAGCTTGTCGTCAGGCTACCATCCGCAGTCTAATGGCAGACTGAAAGGGTGAACCAGTCCTTAGAGCAGTTCCTCAGGTGTTATGTCTCCAAGTGTCAGACTGACTGGGTTGCTCATCTGTCCATGGCGGAGTTTGCCTATAACAACGCGGCTCACTCTGCTACAGGGATCTCTCCCTTCCTTTGTGTGTATGGGCATCATCCTAAGGCCAATTCTTTTGACCCCCTGGACTCCACGCCTGGTGGTTCCTCTGTGGTTTCGGTCCTTAGAGGTATTTGGCGGAAAGTGAAGAAAGCCCTTGTGTCTGTGTCATTAGTGACCAAAAGGGTTTTTGATAAGCGGAAAAGACCCTACAGCTTCAAATTAGGAGACTTCGTCTGGTTGTCTACCAAGAATTTGAAGTTGAGACAGCCATCTCATAAGTTAGGCCCCCGGTTCATCGGCCCTTATAAGATCACCAGGGTTATCAATCCGGTGGCATTTCAGTTAGATCTGCCCCGTTCTTTGGGTATCAATAAAACATTTCATTGTTCCCTTTTAAAACGGGCGATTAGTAATCCTTCTTCCAGTGGAAGACCTTCCCCTCTTCTGATGCGTGGCCAGAGGGAGTTTGTTGTTGAAAGGATTCTTGACTCCAAGATGGTTCGGGGTCGGCTGTCATTTTTGGTGCACTGGAAGGGGTATGGCCCGGAGGAGCGGTCGTGGGTGCGCAGTTGTGATCTTCATGCCCCCAGACTGATACGCTCTTTCTTCTCGCAGTTCCCCGATAAACCCGGTGGTAGGGGTTCTTTGACCCCTCGTCAGAGGGGGGGTACTGTTAGGGTCTCCTGCCCTGTGCTGCCACGTCGTCATTGCAACCGGGAGACAAGTGCTAGCGGAGTAACCTGAGCGCAGCTGATACTCAGGTTCGGGTCTTTTGCTGTGCAGTGGTTACAGGCTCTGTGCACGGCAGGGGATCCGGTGCTGGTTTTTGTGCCCACAGTCTGTGAGGTCTGAGTGGGGCGTGGACAGCACCTGCTTTATAAGGCCTCTTCTCAGGTTAAGCAGATGCTTCTGAATCTTTGTTGGTTAGTCAGTTCCTGCAAGTTAGCCATTACTGTGTAGCTTTGTATTTGTTGTTGCTTACTGCAAATAGGCCTGGGGATTTGGT
This sequence comes from Pseudophryne corroboree, assembly GCF_028390025.1. NCBI lineage: Eukaryota > Metazoa > Chordata > Amphibia > Anura > Myobatrachidae > Pseudophryne > Pseudophryne corroboree. Next base: position 1,049,583,161 of record NC_086445.1, read on the forward strand.
ACTACACTCTGCCAATCCAGACCTAGCAGTAAGACTGGAGTCAGTCGTTTAGCTTGCTGGGGTTCTTTTACTACTCTGTGAACTTAGCAAGTTTGCGGCTGTATTCTAAGACTTGCCTGCCTAAATCCTGTCTCACTGTGCAAGGTGTCAGGTGTCAGTTTAGTGGCAGTAAGCTGAACCTGTGCACTGCAAGTGAGAATTAGGATTGTGGAGACTCTCCTTGTGTCTATCATTCCATCTCTGACCAAGGAGTTTACTGCCACACCCGTTGGTAACCCTTTAGGGTTTTGCTGTTGCCCTTAGCAACAGCATTTCGGGTTCTCTACGTATTAAAACACAACATCTTGCTTTTCCCATCTGAGCATTACTAATACTAGGGAGACACCGAGTTCCTTAGCCTCTGGGCTTCTCTGTTCACTTTGTGTGTATTTTGTTACCCTATCACCTTCTGTGTCTGTCTGTGAGTTAATTTGCTTTGCATACCTATCCGTTCAGACACCAGTACATTCCTGCAGGCACTGGTGTGCATAACAGTTCAAACACCAGTACATTCCTGCAGGCACTGGAGTGCATAACAGTTCTGACACCAGTACATTCCTGCAGGCACTGGTGTGCATAACAGTTTCCCCTTCCTTTGAGGTGATTCCCTTCACCAAAATGCCTTTATCGTGGGGCGTTTGTAAACCTATTATGGTTTGAATAAGTTGGACTTCTCAGTAATAAAGAGGAGACTGATGGACGATACACCTCCGGTGGGATGTTTGAAGCCACGCACCCGCAACTTCCGGGTGTAGCGGATCGCGGAGGATGGGGATGACGCACTTCCGGTCGCGGCCCGAATGACGGATTTCCGGCCGCGGCTATAATGACGACTTCCGGCCGGCGCAACTCAGCGGCCAGAGGAGATGGACTTTCCCCTTTTGGCGGGAGTATGTGGCTCACTGTGAAATTTGGACTGGACTATAAACGGAATGAACTGTTAGTATTAGTATAGGAATCTTAGAGGATAGTAGTTCCATGTCTGGAAATAGGCTTACCCTCTAGATAATTATGATGGGTATATATAGATTAGAATGTCAGTACCTCCTTATGCCTTGAGGAAGACACTGCTTGTGTCGAAACGCGTTGGCAGGAGGACTCTTTTATTGTGAGGGAGACGGTTGGGACATCATCTGTGGAGTGGAGCAGCCAGTTCTGGGGACGCCCGAATGTGAACACCTTTTAAAACCTGCTGTTTTTGTCTACTTTGTAGACCACTTCATATGGTGAGAGACCACCCTTATCCCTGTCTTATATGTTTAGCACAGCAAATAAAAGATATTGCACCATTGGAGGTTTTTTATCTTTCTTTTTTGGGGATACATCTGTGGAGAGGAGGATCAAAGCCACTCGGAATCCATACTGGTAGTACTCCAGCTCCCCCCAAAAAATACGTGATTGTCTACTCCTAAAAAAGTAGACTCAACTTTAGGTATAAGGCTTATTTAAAGATTTTATTGAATAGTTCTACACATATATGTGATACACTATGAATGTTCATTTATGTTTTCTTTGTACGCCAAATAGCCAACAGTGGGAGGTATTTTCGGTATAGGTATACCCGTGGAAGCAAGACCATGTGGGTTGGAAAAGTATCGTCAGGGTATTGTGCTCATATCATCCAGCCCGATACTTGTACGGAGCAGATGGGAGAACTAGGGATTGGTTTCTTTACTTGAAAAGTTTGCAATATGGTGATGTTACATTTTGTCCCCTATGTTCTCCCAGATGATGCCTATTTCATATGTGGGAGGAAGGCGTACAAGTGGCTTGCCCTGAGCTCAGAGTGATTGTGTTATATTGGGAGAGTACTACCGGAGGTCATGACCATAACCCATGATAAAATGAAAGATGTTCACCGCAGTGCTCAGGCTCCTTATACTCATACTCACTATGAACACATCATCAAGAGACACCTCATAGATAGGGCAGAGCACGCAGCCTCTGATTTGATCCACGAATCCACCGGGATTCAGTTCCTTCTCGCATTAGACATCACCTGTACTGCCAGAGGAACTATAAATTATAAGTATATCCATGCGCTAGCGAACTTGATAGATAATATCACTGAGATGTATGATGACACCTTCAGGTATACGGGAAGGGAGTTACAAGCCTACAAGAAGGAACTGATCCAGCACAGGATGGTCCTTAATTATGTCACAGCCGTGACAGGTGGGTACTGTGTTACTCTGGCAACTCAATATGGTGTGAAGTGCTGTACATATATTAAGAACAGAACTGACGACCCAACGGAGATCATCGATCAGAAGATGGACGAGATCTTGCAGTTGAAGTGGGAGTTCAGGAGGAAGCACAACCTTACCTTAGCGACTGTGAGTAATGAACTGACCAGCTGGGTCTCATGGTTAAACCCACGCAAATGGTTCTCAGGTTTAGGAGAGTGGGCTCAAAATGTCATTATGAGTGTGGGGAAGTTTCTCCTTTGTATCCTGGGAGTCATCATAATTATTGGTTTGATATTTAGGTGTGTTCAAATTCTAACGCGGCGCAAGCACGGCACAAATTTGATGAGTCTAAGGAGCGAGGGCGCTGTTACAGCAGCAGATTTAATTTATGATCCATCCATAGAGACAGTGTTATGATAAGGATTGCAAATGAATTTCATGGCCTGTTTATTTCACCCGTTTTTCTTTGTCTCCCCCTCTGCCCAGATACATCCAACTGGAAAAGACGTCAGCCCTACCCAAAAAAAAAATGTTTATGTGATTGTATTTTTATATATGTGTCTTATCTTCATCTCTTCAACCTCCAGTTAATGGCACACATAGTCAACAGGTGACATCCACATATACTAGCACTCACATATGTTCCCCCTCCATGTATCATCAACTAAATGTGCACCCCATTTGTTGAAACAAGAAGCCGAAAAGAGCGCGGTAGTGTTTGTTGGCCCATTTACAGACCCTTAATATGGGATGAGAAGGATTTAATGTATACGTCGCAATACCTCGAAGCTTATTTAGAACATATACGGCACGATGATACATGCCCCTCAGACATGGATTCATACATACATGCTTTATACTATCCCACTAGGTCATGTCCCACCTACAACTCTCCCCCGACCATCCAAGCTTCTGTATATATTGTATAGATATTTTTCTGTTTATTGATTAGGTAGTGGCAGTTATTGGTGATTGCCAAAGGGTGGACTGTCGAAGTCAAAAAATATTGTAATACACACATCACGTACAAACTACACACAGATGGCCTCCATGCGCGTACTTATTCTGCTGTGCATGCACATATTCACAATTTGCGTATGGTCACTCCAGCGGTCCTGCGCATTAGCGCGTGGTATGAGTATTTACGGTAGTGTTTGTAGTCGCATGGAAAAGCCATAAAAACACATTACATATTTAATCCAAATAGTGCACAATGTACACATAGTCTCCCTGCATCACACCAGCAAGTTACAACAGTTTAAATGGTATCAGAACAAAGGGATTCACTTTTACAGGATAGGAGGGGACAGAACAAGGTTATAAGGTGGTGTTTGGTATCCAGCTGTAGGGTATTTTAAGGGCAATATTCTGGTGTTGGTTTGCAGAATAATTATGCGCAGGAGCAGAATATAAATATAAACTGTATTTACTGTACATTTGTTATGCGGCGGGAATCCAGAGGAGACCACCTACAAGTGCACCTGGAACAGACATCGCTCACCTATTCAAACCAACCTATGACCTCTCCTGTACTGTAAATGACCATCCCTGTGTCCAATGGACAAAGAGATTACAGTATCCATTGTGTTAGGTTTTGGAAGATTGTATAAAAGAGCCAGCTGCATGCCTAGTCACACACAGACTCTTAAGGTCATCTACCCTGATGACTGAGGACCAGACTGGGAAGCGCAGGCGAAACTAAAGAAGTATGTACCATTGACTGTAGCCATTATTCTATTGTATTGTTTATATTGTTACCCCCTGCAAGTAAAGAACTGTTGGTGGGTTAGACCCCAACCTAGTTTTGAATTACAATTGGTGTCGTGTTCCATTTCCTTGCTAAGGTTTAAAGTGTATTTACAGCCACTCGGGCTGCTGCATTGTGCTAACAGCGTATAGGCCTGTGTACACAAACTGTGTAGTCCCTACGCCCTTTCGGCGTACATATGCAGAGTGTGTACACTGTGCGACCTTGTGGACGTAAGGTTTGTAAATAATATAAAGGTGAAAGGTTAATTACTGCGGCCACAGCAGCTCAATAGTAAAGTGTATCAAGTGTGTTTAAGGTATATGCTTTTTAGTCATGTAAGTAAACCAGCGTTTACAGCTCTTATAAATTTCTGAATTTACCTCTCCTGAGACTGCTGTATCCAACCTGAACCAGGCTCTAGAGAGAGACCTTGATGAAGTTGCTCTGGCTACCCATCACACTCGCCATAAGTTTAGATGCAAACATGGGACTCAAAATTAGCAAGATACCTACAAAAGCTGGCACATAAAATAGAACGGTAATGGCGTAAATCTCGGTACCCAATTGACTTCCTCACATATAAGACCACCTAATACTCTTATCGTAATGCCCTGGACACTGCCAAACCAACATATTTCCAATCTCTCATCTCTTCTCCTGCCACCAACCCCAAGTGACTTTTTACTACATTTAAATCACTTCTTTACTCTCCTTCCCAATCCCCACTATCAGTGCACAAGAACTTGCTTCCTACTTCAAGGACAAGATTGATAAAATCCAAGATGAAATGGTATGCTCTAACTCAGCCACTGACCTGCTCAATTCCCTACCTGAACCCTTTGGCACTTTCTCTTCATTTGATCCCACAAATTAAGTTGAAGTATCAACAATATTCTCATCCTCCTACTCCACTACCTCTCCTCTAACCTCCTATACCAGAGGTTCTCAAACGCAGTCCTCAAGGCACCCCAACGGTACAGGTTTTAGGTATATCCATGGCTCAGCACAGATTTTGAAATCAAATTGACTGAGGTGCTAATTAAGTAATCTGTGGCCAAGCATAGATAAACTTAAAACCTTGGCCATCGGGGTACCTTGAGGACTGCATTTGAGAACCTCTGCCCTATATCCTCACAAGTCAGGAAAACTCTCCTGTGCTCATCCCATACTTAATTAACATCTGTAATCTCTCTCTCTCTCTCTCTACTGGTATCTTTCCTTCTCTGTACAAGCATGCAGTGATTACTCACATTCTGACAAAAAAAAAATTCTGACCCAAACACTCTCTCTAATTACCACCCCATCTTTCAGCTCCCATGACCCTCCAAGCTACTTGAGAAACTTGCCTACACTCGCCTCACACACTTTCTTAACTCATACAACTTATTCGACCCACATCAATCAGGCTTTCGCTCCAACACTCCACAGAGACAGCACTGACTAAGGTAGTGAATGATCTGGTCACTGCGAAGTCTAAAGGTCATTACTCTCTACTTATTCTTCTGGATCTCTCTGCTGCATGTGACACTGTTGACCACCCTTTCCTCATACAAACACTACAATCCCTAGGCCTTAAGGAAACGTCCCTTTCTTTGGTTCCTATCCTACCTATCTAATCGCTCTTTAAGTGCCCTGAATCCACCTCCTCTTCACTACCTATTTCAGTTGGAATACCACAAGGCTCAGTCTTAGGTCCTCTGCTTTTCTTAATTTATACCTCATCTTGGCAAACTAATCAGCTTTGATAGATTTCAGTATCTGTACGCTGATGATGCTAAAATCTATCTTTCCTCCCCAGATTTGTCACCATCGGTTTTGATACGTGTCTCTGAATGCCTTTCTGCCATTTTATCTTGGATGTCATCTCACCACCTCAAACATTTCCAAAACAGACTTAATTATATTCTCACCAGCCAAGAGTAGTTATAAACCTCATATCTCCATAACTGTTGACAACTCGACAATCTACCATACCGCACAAACCCTATTTGTCATCCTTGACTCTGAACTGTCATTTGCTCCACACATTCAATCTGTCTCTAAATCATGCATTGGCCATGCTCCCTTCCCTGTCTAACATGGCCGTCTGCGCTCCTGCCTCCGGGGACAGTACTGATGAAGTATTGACTTCCAGGTTTGTGACCCAGGTGTCGTATTGTGCATGTATGGCTCTCAGCCAGCACAAGCCACGAGGGGACTCATTTAGGTCAGATGCTCACATTTCTATAGGACACACCATCTATAGATTGTGCTATAAGGCAGAGTTACAGTTTCCAGAGCTTGTTGCATACAGGAACATCACAGCCTCTCAGAACTCCATGGGGTTCACTACAAACCTTTCTATTACAGATGGGGAGCCATATGTTCTGTGGTAAAACTGCCATTTTCTGAGGTTTTACCTCATTTTTACTGATGAAACATCCCCCACTCAGTGAGCAAAGAACTTCAATGACATTTGTCCAAACCAATCAATCTGAAAAATAGTTTTACTAACATCTCAGTTAATAGCGCCACCCTCATGAAAGTGCTAAGTTGGGATTTCTTTTCAGGTCTAGGCCTCTCTTTTACTGTCTCTACCTTATCTACCTGACACTTGACCTGACTTGCTAAATAGCCCATATGTATGGTGTCCATTATGGCTTCTGCAATTGGTCAGCCATTACTGCTGCGGTTCTCAATGACCATAAAATGGCCTCTAGCTAGGGCAGGTGTGATTCCTTATCCCAGGACTATAGTATTGTCGCATATACACAGCAGAATTATACCTATGAGGTCCTCTGGAAGATGGTAATGGTTCTGTGTAACCCAAACTAAAAGACTGTGTACTGGTACAGTCCATAGAGGGTGAGGTAGGCAGACTTTGGCTTAGCTACCTGTGTGAGGGAAAGCTGCCATTATCTTTTTGCCACATGTAAGGTTGCTAAGCACTTAAGGCATAGGTCAGGCCTGACCAACCTGTGGCCCTCCAGCTGTTGTAAAACTACAGGTCCCATCATGCCTTGCAACAGTTTTGCTATAAGGAAATGCTAAAGCTCTGGCAGAGCATGCTGGGATGTGTAGTTTCACAACATCTGGAGAGCCACAGGTTGGCCAGGCCTGGCATAGGTTATGTGTTAATGAGAGAATCATTATCCAAGAATCTGTAGTCATTACAAAAATGTATGGTTTCATTTGGTTTTGGAACCTGCAATATTGGGCTAAACCTTTCTCTTAATAACTCCTCAATTACATCTAACTGAATAATTTGATAAATCTTTTATTTAGCTATTCGTCTAACTTCCAGTATGCGGTATGGTTTACAGTTAACAACCACAGCAGTGGTCTAGGATCTTTACTGCATAACCCTAGGCTTCAGCGCTGGCCTTTGGCTGCACTGGAGGGGGGACCCCTTTATTGGGGGACTCCACCTCCCCCAGGGAACACCGGTCAGGGCTAACTAGTTGGGGGGGGGGGGGGGGGGTAATGTTATAGCTGCAGAGACCATTATAAACGTGTCCCCTAGCTGTAGCATTACCTCCTTGGCTAGTGGATTCCGGTGCTGGTTTAAAAATACTACATCCTTTTCCCCCATATGTTTGGAAACCAGTTCAGATCCAAGAGCCCGGTACTGTTTTTTTAATTACAGGGGGAACTCATTCTCCCCCCCCCCCTGTACTTTTAGAAACAGGACCGGCTGCCCGGGGCTGGTGATGCTTAGGGGGGGGGGGGGGTTCTCACACAGTGGGTTTTAAAAATGTAACTCTTTCTTTAACATTTAAACACAGAAGCATGCACGGATTCAGGGACAGGTTTAGGGGTGAGGGCGCCTTAGGCACAACAGTTATATCCGCCCCCGTCTGCCTAATTTTATTATTTTTATTGATTGGTTAAAAGCCCTCATTTGATGATAGCCAATTTAATAGAATAATAAAAAAAACAACCACTGACTATGAAATTTTTTTTTTTAATTCTGTGTACAGAGGGCTTACAGGGGCCGTGTGTGCATGTCCTGCTAGTTACACTCCATTCAAGGTGGTATATGGTACAGTACAGTGTATATATTTAGCAGTTACTGGTACTTTTTAGCTGACAGCAAGGGCGGATTGGCCACAAGGCTTGTCACATGTTCTATTCCCACTCTATGGGTGTCGTGGACACCCACGAGTGGGAATAGTCCCTGCTAGTCGGCATGCCGGCTGTCAGGCTGTCCAGCAGTCAGGATTTCGGTATAGTGACCAGCAGTCTCCCGACCGCCAGTCACATGACTACATCCCTTTGATCGTATATCCCTGTCCTCCCGCGTTTTGTACTTCTGTTTCACTTAACATTCACATGTCAGGTGTTTAGTAAATTTACGAGATGGAAAAAGTGTGACACCCCATTAAGATAAAAGTACCACTGCGGGAGTGACGCATATATAAATATAGACATTATGAATGTGTGGACACATGACTCAGCTCAGTGTAATGTCTCCAGGGTACGGGTCGTTGGGTCGACTCAACTTAGGTCGACAGTTATAAGGTCAAACACAGAAGGCCGGCATAGGAATTAGCTCGACGTGCATTAGGTCAACATGGGCGTTAGGTCGACATATACTAGGTCGACAGGTGAAAAGGTTGACATGCGTTTTTGGACTTTTTTTGGTGTAGTTTTCTCTGTACAGTGACCAGGAATCCCAATTAGTGCACCGTGTCCCCCTCGCTTCGCTCGCCATGCTTCGGGCAAAGTACCTCCCTCCCCTACCGCTGCGCTCGGCACAGATTACTGTTCCCAATCGTAGTCCACGTGGATTGTTAAGTATGAAAAAATTAAAAAATTTAAAAAAATGTGAAAAATTCATATTGACCTTTTGACCTGTCGATCTAGCACATGTCAACCTAATGGCCATGTCAACCTAGTACATGTTGACCTAATGCCATTGTCGACCTTCTGTGGTCGACGTAATGACTGTTGAACTAAGTTGTGTCGACCTGTCTCGGTGTAATGCATTGTAGATGGTGCAGAGACTGCCGGCAGTGCTGGGACTCGTGGAGGGATTGACTCAGGCGGTATCCAGTCTTTAGGTCGACAGTCAATAGGTCGATCACTGAAAGTCGACAATGAGTAGGTCAACACTGATTGAATGTTGACATATGACTAGGTCAACAGGTATGCAAGGTCGACATGGTCATTGGGTATGCAAGGTATGCGACAATGTTCATTAGGTCGACATGAGCAAGGTCGACACAGTTTTGGGGTTTTTTAGGACCTTTTCTATCCAAGTGGGCGTAAAGTTGATTAAAAACCTTATGGTGAGCGTAGTGAGCCTACGTGCCTAAAGCATGGCGCCTGAATGCATTTCAACTGTCGGTGGTCCCAGATGGATATTCGGGTCAAGAACCCCCCAGAAAAACTGTGTCAACCTAATGACCATGTCGACTTTATATACCTGTCGACCTAGTCATGTGTCGACCTTCAGTCACTGTCGACCTTTAGTGGTCAGTCTAGTGACTGTCGACCTAGACAGGGTCGACCCAATGATCCGCACATGTGGCACTATATCCTACACACCTGCATATTGCTATTCCATGTGACACTATATCTTACACACTTGCATATTACCATTTCATGTGGCACTATATCCTACACATCTGCATATTACTATTCCATGTGGCACTATATCCTTCACACCTGCATATTATTACTATTCCATGTGGCACTGTACCCTACACACCTGCGTATTACTATTCCATGTGGCACTGTATCCTACACTCCTGCATATTACTATTCCATGTGGCACTGTATGCTACACACCTGCATATTACTATTCCATGCGGCACTGTATCCTACACACCTGTATATTACTATACCATGTGACACTGTATCCTACACACCTGTATATTACTATTCCATGTGGCACTATATCCTACACACCAGCATATTACTATTCCATGTGGCACTATATCCTACACACCTGCATATTACTATTCCATGTAGCACTGTATCCTACACACCTGTATATTACTATTCCATGTAGCACTGTATCCTACACACCTGCATGTTACTATTCCATGTGACACTGTATCCTACACACCTGCATATTACTATTCCATGTGGCACTGCATCCTACACACCTGCATATTACTATTCCATGTGACACTAAATCCTACACACCAGCATGTTATTATTCCATGTGGCACTGTATACTACACACCTGCATATTACTGTTCCATGTGGCACTATATCCTACACACCAGCATATTACTGTTCCATGTGGCACTGTATCCTACACACCTGCATATTACTATTCCATATAGCACTGTATCCTACACACCTGTATATTACTATTCCATGTGGCACTGTATCCTACACACCTGCATATTACTATTCCATGTGGCACTGTATCCTACACACCTGCATATTACTATTCCATGTGGCACTGTATCCTACACACCTGCATATTACTAATCCATGTGACACTGTATCCTACACACCTGCATATTACTATTCCATGTGGCACTATATCCTACACACCTGCATATTACTATTCCATGTGACACTGTATCCTACACACCTGCATATTACTATTCCATGTGGCACTATATCCTACACACCTGCATATTACTATTCCATGTGGCACTGTATCCTACACACCTGCATATTACTATTCCATATGGCACTGTATCCTACACACCAGCATGTTACTATTCCATGTGGCACTGTATCCTGCACACCTGTACATTACTATTCCATGTGACACTATATCCTACACACCTGCATATTACTATTCCATGTGACACTATATCCTACACACCTGCATATTACTATTCCATCTGGCACTGTATCCTACAAATCTGCATATTACTATTCCATGTGGCACTGTATACTACACACCTGCATATTACTATTCCATGTAGCACTGTATCCTACACACCTGCATATTACTATTCCATGTGGCACTGTATCCTACACACATGTATATTACTATTCCATGTGACACTGTATCCTACACACCTGCATATTACTATTCCATGTGGCACTGTATCCTACACACCTGCATATTACTATTCCATATGGCACTGTATCCTACACACCAGCATGTTACTATTCCATGTGGCACTGTATCCTACACACCTGCATATTACTATTCCATGTGACACTGTATCCCACACACCTACATATTACTATTCCATGTGGCACTGTATCCTACACACCTGCATATTACTATTCCATGTGGCACTGTATCCTACACACCTGCATATTACTATTCCATATGGCACTGTATCCTACACACCAGCATGTTACTATTCCATGTGGCACTGTATCCTACACACCTGTATATTACTATTCCATGTGACACTGTATCCTACACACCTGTATATTACTATTCCATGTGACACTGTATCCTGCACACCTGCATAATACTATTCCATGTGACACTGTATCCTACACACCTGCATATTACTATTCCATGTGGCACTGTATCATACACACCTGCATAATACTATTCCATGTGACACTGTATCCTACACACCTGCATATTACTATTCCATGTGGCACTGTATCCTACACACCTGTATATTACTATTCCATGTGACACTGTATCCTACACACCTGCATATTACTATTCCATGTGGCACTGTATCCTACACACCTGCATATTACTATTCCATATGGCACTGTATCCTACACACCTGCATATTACTATTCCATGTGACACTGTATCCTGCACACCTGTATATTACTATTCCATGTGACACTATATCCTACACACCTGTATATTACTATTCCATGTGGCACTGTATCTTACACTCCTGCATATTACTATTCCATGTGACACTGTATCCTACACACCTGCATATTACTATTCCATGTGGCACTGTATCCTACACACCTGCATATTACTATTCCATGTGACACTGTATCCTACACACCTGCATATTACTATTCCATGTGACACTGTATCCTACACACCTGCATATTACTATTCCATGTGGCACTGTATCCTACACACCTGCATATTACTATTCTATGTGGCACTATATCTTACACACCTGCATATTACTACCCATGTGGCACTGTATACTACACACCTGCATATTACTATTCCATGTGACACTGTATCCTACACACCTGCATGTTACTATTCCATGTGGCACTGTATCCTACACACCTGCATATTACTATTCCATGTAGCACTGTATCCTACACACCTGCATATTACTATTCCATATGGCAATGTATCCTACACACCTGCATATTACTATTCCATGTGGCACTGTATCATACACACCTGCATATTACTATTCCATGTGACACTGTATCCTACACACCTGTATATTACTATTCCATGTGGCACTGTATCCTACACACCTGCATATTACTATTCCATGTGGCACTGTATCCTACACACCTGCATATTACTATTCCATGTGTCACTGTATCCTACACACCTACATCTAACTATTCCATGTGACACTGTATCATACACACCTGTATATTACTATTCCATGTGACACTATATCCTACACACCTGTATATTACTATTCCATGTGGCACTGTATCCTACACTCCTGCATATTACTATTCCATGTGACACTGTATCCTACACACCTGCATATTACTATTCCATGTAACACTGTATCCTACACACCTGCATATTACTATTCCATGTGGCACTGTATCCTACACACCTGCATATTACTATTCCATGTGACACTATATCCTACACACCTGTATATTACTATTCCATGTGGCACTATATCCTACACACCTGTATATTACTATTCCATGTGGCACTGTATCCTACACACCTGCATATTACTATTCCATGTGACACTGTATCCTACACTCCTGCATATTACTATTCCATGTGACACTGTATCCTACACACCTGCATATTACTATTCCATGTGACACTGTATCCTACACACCTGCATATTACTATTCCATGTTGCACTGTATCCTACACACCTGCATATTACTATTCCATGTGACACTGTATCCTACACACCTGCATATTACTATTCCATGTGATACTGTATCCTACACACCTGCATATTACTATTCCATGTGACACTGTATCCCACACACCTGCATATTACTATTCCATGTGACACTGTATCCTACACTCCTGCATATTACTATTCCATGTGGCACTGTATCCTACACACCTGCATATTACTATTCCATGTGACACTGTATCCTACACACCTGCATATTACTATTTCATGTGGTACTGTATCTTACACACCTGCATATTACTATTCCATGTGACACTGTATCCCACACACCTGCATATTACTATTCCATGTGGCACTATATCCTACACACCTGCATATTACTATTCCATGTGACACTGTATCTTACACACCTGCATATTACTATTCCATGTGACACTGTATCCTACACACCTGCATATTAATATTCCATGTGGCACTGTATCCTACACACCTGCATATTACTATTCCATGTGACACTGTATCCTACACACCTGCATATTACTATTCCATGTGGCACTATATCCTACACACCTGCATATTACTATTCCATGTGACACTGTATCTTACACACCTGCATATTACTATTCCATGTGACACTGTATCCTACACACCTGCATATTACTATTCCATGTGGCACTGTATCCTACACACCTGCATATTACTATTCCATGTGACACTGTATCCTACACACCTGCATATTACTATTCCATGTGACACTGTATCCTACACACCTGCATATTACTATTCCATGTGGCACTATATCTTACACACCTGCATATTACTATTCCATGTGGCACTGTATACTACACACCTGCATATTACTATTCCATGTGACAATGTATCCTACACACCTGCATATTACTATTCCATGTGACACTGTATCCTACACACCTGCATATTACTATTCCATGTGACACTGTATCCTGCACACCTGCATATTACTATTCCATGTGACACTGAATCCTACACACCTGCATGTTACTATTCCATGTGGCACTGTATCCTACACACCTGCATATTACTATTCCATGTGGCACTGTATCCTACACACCTGCATATTACTATTCCATGTGGCACTGTATCCTACACACCTGCATATTACTATTCCATGTGACACTGTATCCTACACACCTGCATATTACTATTCCATGTGACACTGTATCCTACACTCCTGCATATTACTATTCCATGTGACACTGTATCCTACACACCTGCATATTACTATTCCATGTGGCACTGTATCCTACACACCTGCATATTACTATTCCATGTGGCACTGTATCCTACACACCTGCATATTACTATTCCATGTGACACTGTATCCCACATACCTGCATATTACTATTCCATGTAGCACTGTATCCTACACACCTGCATATTACTATTCCATGTGACACTGTATCCTACACACCTGTATATTACTATTCCATGTGACACTGTATCCTACACACCTGCATATTACTATTCCATGTGGCACTGTATCCTACACACCTGCATATTACTATTCCATATGGCAATGTATCCTACACACCTGCATATTACTATTCCATGTGACACTGTATCCTACACACCTGTATATTACTATTCCATGTGACACTGTATCCTACACACCTGCATATTACTATTCCATGTGGCACTGTATCCTACACACCTGCATATTACTATTCCATGTAACACTGTATCCTACACACCTGCATATTACTATTCCATGTGGCACTGTATCCTACACACCTGCATATTACTATTCCATGTGACACTATATCCTACACATCTGTATATTACTATTCCATGTGACACTGTATCCTACACACCTGCATATTACTATTCCATGTGACACTGTATCCTACACACCTGTATATTACTATTCCATGTGGCACTGTATCATACACACCTGCATATTACTATTCCATGTGGCACTATATCCTACACACCTGCATATTACTATTCCATGTGACACTGTATCCTACACACCTGTATATTACTATTCCATGTGACACTGTATCCTACACACCTGCATATTACTATTCCATGTGGCACTGTATCCTACACACCTGCATATTACTATTCCATGTGACACTGTATCCTACTCACCTGCATATTACTATTCCATGTGGCACTGTATCCTACACACCTGCATATTACTAATCCATGTGAAACTATATCCTACACATCTGTATATTACTATTCCATGTGACACTGTATCCTACACACCTGCATATTACTATTCCATGTGACACTGTACCCTACACACCTGCATATTACTATTCCATGTGACACTGTATCCTACACACCTGCATATTACTATTCCATGTGGCACTATATCCTACACACCTGCATATTACTATTCCATGTGACACTGTATCCTACACACCTGCATATTACTATTCCATGTGGCACTATATCCTACACACCTGCATATTACTATTCCATGTGGCACTGTATCCTACACACCTGCATATTACTATTCCATATGGCACTGTATCCTACACACCAGCATGTTACTATTCCATGTGGCACTGTATCCTGCACACCTGTACATTACTATTCCATGTGACACTATATCCTACACACCTGCATATTACTATTCCATGTGACACTATATCCTACACACCTGCATATTACTATTCCATCTGGCACTGTATCCTACAAATCTGCATATTACTATTCCATGTGGCACTGTATACTACACACCTGCATATTACTATTCCATGTAGCACTGTATCCTACACACCTGCATATTACTATTCCATGTGGCACTGTATCCTACACACATGTATATTACTATTCCATGTGACACTGTATCCTACACACCTGCATATTACTATTCCATGTGGCACTGTATCCTACACACCTGCATATTACTATTCCATATGGCACTGTATCCTACACACCAGCATGTTACTATTCCATGTGGCACTGTATCCTACACACCTGCATATTACTATTCCATGTGACACTGTATCCCACACACCTACATATTACTATTCCATGTGGCACTGTATCCTACACACCTGCATATTACTATTCCATGTGGCACTGTATCCTACACACCTGCATATTACTATTCCATATGGCACTGTATCCTACACACCAGCATGTTACTATTCCATGTGGCACTGTATCCTACACACCTGTATATTACTATTCCATGTGACACTGTATCCTACACACCTGTATATTACTATTCCATGTGACACTGTATCCTGCACACCTGCATAATACTATTCCATGTGACACTGTATCCTACACACCTGCATATTACTATTCCATGTGGCACTGTATCATACACACCTGCATAATACTATTCCATGTGACACTGTATCCTACACACCTGCATATTACTATTCCATGTGGCACTGTATCCTACACACCTGTATATTACTATTCCATGTGACACTGTATCCTACACACCTGCATATTACTATTCCATGTGGCACTGTATCCTACACACCTGCATATTACTATTCCATATGGCACTGTATCCTACACACCTGCATATTACTATTCCATGTGACACTGTATCCTGCACACCTGTATATTACTATTCCATGTGACACTATATCCTACACACCTGTATATTACTATTCCATGTGGCACTGTATCTTACACTCCTGCATATTACTATTCCATGTGACACTGTATCCTACACACCTGCATATTACTATTCCATGTGGCACTGTATCCTACACACCTGCATATTACTATTCCATGTGACACTGTATCCTACACACCTGCATATTACTATTCCATGTGACACTGTATCCTACACACCTGCATATTACTATTCCATGTGGCACTGTATCCTACACACCTGCATATTACTATTCTATGTGGCACTATATCTTACACACCTGCATATTACTACCCATGTGGCACTGTATACTACACACCTGCATATTACTATTCCATGTGACACTGTATCCTACACACCTGCATGTTACTATTCCATGTGGCACTGTATCCTACACACCTGCATATTACTATTCCATGTAGCACTGTATCCTACACACCTGCATATTACTATTCCATATGGCAATGTATCCTACACACCTGCATATTACTATTCCATGTGGCACTGTATCATACACACCTGCATATTACTATTCCATGTGACACTGTATCCTACACACCTGTATATTACTATTCCATGTGGCACTGTATCCTACACACCTGCATATTACTATTCCATGTGGCACTGTATCCTACACACCTGCATATTACTATTCCATGTGTCACTGTATCCTACACACCTACATCTAACTATTCCATGTGACACTGTATCATACACACCTGTATATTACTATTCCATGTGACACTATATCCTACACACCTGTATATTACTATTCCATGTGGCACTGTATCCTACACTCCTGCATATTACTATTCCATGTGACACTGTATCCTACACACCTGCATATTACTATTCCATGTAACACTGTATCCTACACACCTGCATATTACTATTCCATGTGGCACTGTATCCTACACACCTGCATATTACTATTCCATGTGACACTATATCCTACACACCTGTATATTACTATTCCATGTGGCACTATATCCTACACACCTGTATATTACTATTCCATGTGGCACTGTATCCTACACACCTGCATATTACTATTCCATGTGACACTGTATCCTACACTCCTGCATATTACTATTCCATGTGACACTGTATCCTACACACCTGCATATTACTATTCCATGTGACACTGTATCCTACACACCTGCATATTACTATTCCATGTTGCACTGTATCCTACACACCTGCATATTACTATTCCATGTGACACTGTATCCTACACACCTGCATATTACTATTCCATGTGATACCCTATCCTACACACCTGCATATTACTATTCCATGTGACACTGTATCCCACACACCTGCATATTACTATTCCATGTGACACTGTATCCTACACTCCTGCATATTACTATTCCATGTGGCACTGTATCCTACACACCTGCATATTACTATTCCATGTGACACTGTATCCTACACACCTGCATATTACTATTTCATGTGGTACTGTATCTTACACACCTGCATATTACTATTCCATGTGACACTGTATCCCACACACCTGCATATTACTATTCCATGTGGCACTATATCCTACACACCTGCATATTACTATTCCATGTGACACTGTATCTTACACACCTGCATATTACTATTCCATGTGACACTGTATCCTACACACCTGCATATTAATATTCCATGTGGCACTGTATCCTACACACCTGCATATTACTATTCCATGTGACACTGTATCCTACACACCTGCATATTACTATTCCATGTGGCACTATATCCTACACACCTGCATATTACTATTCCATGTGACACTGTATCTTACACACCTGCATATTACTATTCCATGTGACACTGTATCCTACACACCTGCATATTACTATTCCATGTGGCACTGTATCCTACACACCTGCATATTACTATTCCATGTGACACTGTATCCTACACACCTGCATATTACTATTCCATGTGACACTGTATCCTACACACCTGCATATTACTATTCCATGTGGCACTATATCTTACACACCTGCATATTACTATTCCATGTGGCACTGTATACTACACACCTGCATATTACTATTCCATGTGACAATGTATCCTACACACCTGCATATTACTATTCCATGTGACACTGTATCCTACACACCTGCATATTACTATTCCATGTGACACTGTATCCTACACACCTGCATATTACTATTCCATGTGACACTGAATCCTACACACCTGCATGTTACTATTCCATGTGGCACTGTATCCTACACACCTGCATATTACTATTCCATGTGGCACTGTATCCTACACACCTGCATATTACTATTCCATGTGGCACTGTATCCTACACACCTGCATATTACTATTCCATGTGACACTGTATCCTACACACCTGCATATTACTATTCCATGTGACACTGTATCCTACACTCCTGCATATTACTATTCCATGTGACACTGTATCCTACACACCTGCATATTACTATTCCATGTGGCACTGTATCCTACACACCTGCATATTACTATTCCATGTGGCACTGTATCCTACACACCTGCATATTACTATTCCATGTGACACTGTATCCCACATACCTGCATATTACTATTCCATGTAGCACTGTATCCTACACACCTGCATATTACTATTCCATGTGACACTGTATCCTACACACCTGTATATTACTATTCCATGTGACACTGTATCCTACACACCTGCATATTACTATTCCATGTGGCACTGTATCCTACACACCTGCATATTACTATTCCATATGGCAATGTATCCTACACACCTGCATATTACTATTCCATGTGACACTGTATCCTACACACCTGTATATTACTATTCCATGTGACACTGTATCCTACACACCTGCATATTACTATTCCATGTGACACTGTATCCTACACACCTGCATATTACTATTCCATGTGGCACTATATCTTACACACCTGCATATTACTATTCCATGTGGCACTGTATCCTACACACCTGCATATTACTATTCCATGTGACACTGTATCCTACACACCTGCATATTACTATTCCATGTGACACTGTATCCTACACACCTGCATATTACTATTCCATGTGGCACTATATCTTACACACCTGCATATTACTATTCCATGTGGCACTGTATACTACACACCTGCATATTACTATTCCATGTGACAATGTATCCTACACACCTGCATATTACTATTCCATGTGACACTGTATCCTACACACCTGCATATTACTATTCCATGTGACACTGTATCCTACACACCTGCATATTACTATTCCATGTGACACTGAATCCTACACACCTGCATGTTACTATTCCATGTGGCACTGTATCCTACACACCTGCATATTACTATTCCATGTGGCACTGTATCCTACACACCTGCATATTACTATTCCATGTGGCACTGTATCCTACACACCTGCATATTACTATTCCATGTGACACTGTATCCTACACACCTGCATATTACTATTCCATGTGACACTGTATCCTACACTCCTGCATATTACTATTCCATGTGACACTGTATCCTACACACCTGCATATTACTATTCCATGTGGCACTGTATCCTACACACCTGCATATTACTATTCCATGTGGCACTGTATCCTACACACCTGCATATTACTATTCCATGTGACACTGTATCCCACATACCTGCATATTACTATTCCATGTAGCACTGTATCCTACACACCTGCATATTACTATTCCATGTGACACTGTATCCTACACACCTGTATATTACTATTCCATGTGACACTGTATCCTACACACCTGCATATTACTATTCCATGTGGCACTGTATCCTACACACCTGCATATTACTATTCCATATGGCAATGTATCCTACACACCTGCATATTACTATTCCATGTGACACTGTATCCTACACACCTGTATATTACTATTCCATGTGACACTGTATCCTACACACCTGCATATTACTATTCCATGTGGCACTGTATCCTACACACCTGCATATTACTATTCCATGTAACACTGTATCCTACACACCTGCATATTACTATTCCATGTGGCACTGTATCCTACACACCTGCATATTACTATTCCATGTGACACTATATCCTACACATCTGTATATTACTATTCCATGTGACACTGCATCCTACACACCTGCATATTACTATTCCATGTGACACTGTATCCTACACACCTGTATATTACTATTCCATGTGGCACTGTATCATACACACCTGCATATTACTATTCCATGTGGCACTATATCCTACACACCTGCATATTACTATTCCATGTGACACTGTATCCTACACACCTGTATATTACTATTCCATGTGACACTGTATCCTACACACCTGCATATTACTATTCCATGTGGCACTGTATCCTACACACCTGCATATTACTATTCCATGTGACACTGTATCCTACTCACCTGCATATTACTATTCCATGTGGCACTGTATCCTACACACCTGCATATTACTAATCCATGTGAAACTATATCCTACACATCTGTATATTACTATTCCATGTGACACTGTATCCTACACACCTGCATATTACTATTCCATGTGACACTGTACCCTACACACCTGCATATTACTATTCCATGTGACACTGTATCCTACACACCTGCATATTACTATTCCATGTGACACTGTATCCCACACACCTGCATATTACTATTCCATGTGGCACTGTATCCTACACACCTGCATATTAATATTCCATGTAGCACTGTATCCTACACACCTGCATATTACTATTCCATGTGGCACTATATCTTACACACCTGCATATTACTATTCCATGTGACACTGTATCCTACACACCTGCATATTACTATTCCATGTGACACTGTATCCTACACACCTGTATATTACTATTCCATGTGACACTGTATCCTACACACCTGCATATTACTATTCCATGTGACACTGTATCCTACACACCTGCATATTACTATTCCATGTGACACTGTATCCCACACACCTGCATATTACTATTCCATGTGGCACTGTATCCTACACACCTGCATATTTCTATTCCATGTAGCACTGTATCCTACACACCTGCATATTACTATTCCATGTGGCACTATATCTTACACACCTGCATATTACTATTCCATGTGACACTGTATCCTACACACCTGTATATTACTATTCCATGTGACACTGTATCCTACACACCTGCATATTACTATTCCATGTGGCACTGTTTCTTACACACCTGCATATTACTATTCCATGTGACACTGTATCCTACACACCTGCATATTACTATTCCATGTGGCACTATATCCTACACACCTGCATATTACTATTCCATGTGGCACTGTATGATACACACCTGCATATTACTATTCCATGTGACACTGTATCCTACACTCCTGCATATTACTATTCCATGTGACACTGTATCCTACACACCTGCATATTACTATTCCATGTGGCACTGTATCCTACACACATGCATATTACTATTCCATGTGGCACTATATCCTACACACCTGCATATTACTATTCCATGTGGCACTGTATCCTACACACCTGCATATTACTATTCCATGTGACACTGTATCCTACACACCTGCATATTACTATTCCATGTGGCACTGCATCCTACACACCTGCATATTACTATTCCATGTGGCACTGTATCCTACACAACTGCATATTACTATTCCATATGGCACTGTATCCTACACACCTGCATATTACTATTCCATGTGGCACTGTATCCTACACACCTGCATATTACTATTCCATATGGCACTGTATCCCACACACCTGCATATTACTATTCCATGTGACACTGTATCCTACACACCTGCATATTACTATTCCATGTGACACTGTATCCTACACACCTGCATATTACTATTCCATATGGCACTGTATCCTACACACCTGTATATTACTATTCCATGTGACACTGTATCCTACACACCTGCATATTACTACTCCGTGTGACACTGTATCCTACACACCTGCATATTACTATTCCATGTGGCACTGTATCCTACACACCTGCATATTACTATTCCATGTGACACTGTATCCTACACTCCTGCATATTACTATTCCATGTGACACTGTATCCTACACACCTGCATATTACTATTCCATGTGGCACTGTATCCTACACACCTGCATATTACTATTCCATATGGCACTGTATCCTACACACCTGCATATTACTATTCCATGTGACACTGTATCCTACACACCTGCATATTACTATTCCATGTGGCACTGTATCCTACACACCTGCATATTACTATTCCATGTGACACTGTATCCCACACACCTGCATATTACTATTCCATGTGGCACTGTATCCTACACACCTGCATATTACTATTCCATATGGCACTGTATCCTACACACCTGCATATTACTATTCCATGTGACAATGTATCCTACACACCTGCATATTACTATTCCATGTGACACTGTATCCTACACACCTGCATATTACTATTCCATGTGACACTGTATCCTACACACCTGCATATTACTATTCCATGTGACACTGAATCCTACACACCTGCATGTTACTATTCCATGTGGCACTGTATCCTACACACCTGCATATTACTATTCCATGTGGCACTGTATCCTACACACCTGCATATTACTATTCCATGTGGCACTGTATCCCACACACCTGCATATTACTATTCCATGTGGCACTATATCTTACACACCTGCATATTACTATTCCATGTGGCACTGTATACTACACACCTGCATATTACTATTCCATGTGACAATGTATCCTACACACCTGCATATTACTATTCCATGTGACACTGTATCCTACACACCTGCATATTACTATTCCATGTGACACTGTATCCTACACACCTGCATATTACTATTCCATGTGACACTGAATCCTACACACCTGCATGTTACTATTCCATGTGGCACTGTATCCTACACACCTGCATATTACTATTCCATGTGGCACTGTATCCTACACACCTGCATATTACTATTCCATGTGGCACTGTATCCTACACACCTGCATATTACTATTCCATGTGACACTGTATCCTACACACCTGCATATTACTATTCCATGTGACACTGTATCCTACACTCCTGCATATTACTATTCCATGTGACACTGTATCCTACACACCTGCATATTACTATTCCATGTGGCACTGTATCCTACACACCTGCATATTACTATTCCATGTGGCACTGTATCCTACACACCTGCATATTACTATTCCATGTGACACTGTATCCCACATACCTGCATATTACTATTCCATGTAGCACTGTATCCTACACACCTGCATATTACTATTCCATGTGACACTGTATCCTACACACCTGTATATTACTATTCCATGTGACACTGTATCCTACACACCTGCATATTACTATTCCATGTGGCACTGTATCCTACACACCTGCATATTACTATTCCATATGGCAATGTATCCTACACACCTGCATATTACTATTCCATGTGACACTGTATCCTACACACCTGTATATTACTATTCCATGTGACACTGTATCCTACACACCTGCATATTACTATTCCATGTGGCACTGTATCCTACACACCTGCATATTACTATTCCATGTAACACTGTATCCTACACACCTGCATATTACTATTCCATGTGGCACTGTATCCTACACACCTGCATATTACTATTCCATGTGACACTATATCCTACACATCTGTATATTACTATTCCATGTGACACTGTATCCTACACACCTGCATATTACTATTCCATGTGACACTGTATCCTACACACCTGTATATTACTATTCCATGTGGCACTGTATCATACACACCTGCATATTACTATTCCATGTGGCACTATATCCTACACACCTGCATATTACTATTCCATGTGACACTGTATCCTACACACCTGTATATTACTATTCCATGTGACACTGTATCCTACACACCTGCATATTACTATTCCATGTGGCACTGTATCCTACACACCTGCATATTACTATTCCATGTGACACTGTATCCTACTCACCTGCATATTACTATTCCATGTGGCACTGTATCCTACACACCTGCATATTACTAATCCATGTGAAACTATATCCTACACATCTGTATATTACTATTCCATGTGACACTGTATCCTACACACCTGCATATTACTATTCCATGTGACACTGTACCCTACACACCTGCATATTACTATTCCATGTGACACTGTATCCTACACACCTGCATATTACTATTCCATGTGACACTGTATCCCACACACCTGCATATTACTATTCCATGTGGCACTGTATCCTACACACCTGCATATTAATATTCCATGTAGCACTGTATCCTACACACCTGCATATTACTATTCCATGTGGCACTATATCTTACACACCTGCATATTACTATTCCATGTGACACTGTATCCTACACACCTGCATATTACTATTCCATGTGACACTGTATCCTACACACCTGTATATTACTATTCCATGTGACACTGTATCCTACACACCTGCATATTACTATTCCATGTGACACTGTATCCTACACACCTGCATATTACTATTCCATGTGACACTGTATCCCACACACCTGCATATTACTATTCCATGTGGCACTGTATCCTACACACCTGCATATTACTATTCCATGTAGCACTGTATCCTACACACCTGCATATTACTATTCCATGTGGCACTATATCTTACACACCTGCATATTACTATTCCATGTGACACTGTATCCTACACACCTGTATATTACTATTCCATGTGACACTGTATCCTACACACCTGCATATTACTATTCCATGTGGCACTGTATCTTACACACCTGCATATTACTATTCCATGTGACACTGTATCCTACACACCTGCATATTACTATTCCATGTGGCACTATATCCTACACACCTGCATATTACTATTCCATGTGGCACTGTATGATACACACCTGCATATTACTATTCCATGTGACACTGTATCCTACACTCCTGCATATTACTATTCCATGTGACACTGTATCCTACACACCTGCATATTACTATTCCATGTGGCACTGTATCCTACACACATGCATATTACTATTCCATGTGGCACTATATCCTACACACCTGCATATTACTATTCCATGTGGCACTGTATCCTACACACCTGCATATTACTATTCCATGTGACACTGTATCCTACACACCTGCATATTACTATTCCATGTGGCACTGCATCCTACACACCTGCATATTACTATTCCATGTGGCACTGTATCCTACACAACTGCATATTACTATTCCATATGGCACTGTATCCTACACACCTGCATATTACTATTCCATGTGGCACTGTATCCTACACACCTGCATATTACTATTCCATATGGCACTGTATCCCACACACCTGCATATTACTATTCCATGTGACACTGTATCCTACACACCTGCATATTACTATTCCATGTGACACTGTATCCTACACACCTGCATATTACTATTCCATATGGCACTGTATCCTACACACCTGTATATTACTATTCCATGTGACACTGTATCCTACACACCTGCATATTACTACTCCGTGTGACACTGTATCCTACACACCTGCATATTACTATTCCATGTGGCACTGTATCCTACACACCTGCATATTACTATTCCATGTGACACTGTATCCTACACTCCTGCATATTACTATTCCATGTGACACTGTATCCTACACACCTGCATATTACTATTCCATGTGGCACTGTATCCTACACACCTGCATATTACTATTCCATATGGCACTGTATCCTACACACCTGCATATTACTATTCCATGTGACACTGTATCCTACACACCTGCATATTACTATTCCATGTGGCACTGTATCCTACACACCTGCATATTACTATTCCATGTGACACTGTATCCCACACACCTGCATATTACTATTCCATGTGGCACTGTATCCTACACACCTGCATATTACTATTCCATATGGCACTGTATCCTACACACCTGCATATTACTATTCCATGTGGCACTGTATGATACACACCTGCATATTACTATTCCATGTGACACTGTATCCTACACACCTGCATATTACTATTCCATGTGACACTGTATCCCACACACCTGCATATTACTATTCCATGTGACACTGTATCCTACACACCTGCATATTACTATTCCATGTGGCACTGTATCCCACACACCTGCATATTACTATTTCATGTGACACTATATCCTACACACCTGTATATTACTATTCCATGTGACACTGTATCCTACACACCTGTATATTACTATTCCATGTGACACTGTATCCTACACACCTGTATATTACTATTCCATGTGGCACTGTATCCTACACACCTGCATATTACTATTCCATGTGACACTGTATCCTACACACCTGCATATTACTATTCCATGTGACACTGTGTCCTACACACCTGTATATTACTATTCCATGTGGCACTGTATCCTACACACCTGCATATTACTATTCCATGTGACACTGTATCCTACACACCTGCATATTACTATTCCATGTGACACTGTATCCTACACACCTGTATATTACTATTCCATGTGACACTGTATCCCTCACATCTGCATATTACTATTCCATGTGACACTGTATCCTACACACCTGTATATTACTATTCCATGTGGCACTGTATCCTACACACCTGCATATTACTATTCCATGTGACACTGTATCCTACACACCTGTATATTACTATTCCATGTGACACTGTATCCCTCACACCTGCATATTACTATTCCATGTGGCACTGTATCCTACACACCTGCATATTACTATTCCATGTGACACTGTATCCTACACACCTGCATATTACTATTCCATGTGACACTGTATCCCTCACACCTGCATATTACTATTCCATGTGGCACTGTATCCTACACACCTGCATATTACTATTCCATGTGACACTGTATCCTACACACCTGCATATTACTATTCCATGTGACACTGTATCCCACACACCTACATATTACTATTCCATGTGGCACCGTATCCTACACACCTGCATATTACTATTCCATGTGACACTGTATCCTACACACCTGCATATTACTATTCCATGTGACACTGTATCCCACACACCTACATATTACTATTCCATGTGGCACTGTATCCTACACACCTACATATTACTATTCCATGTGACACTGTATCCTACACACCTGTATATTGCTATTCCATGTGACACTGTATCCTACACACCTGTATATTACTATTCCATGTGACACTGTATCCTACACACCTGCATATTACTATTCCATGTGACACTGTATCCTACACACCTGCATATTACTATTCCATGTGACACTGTATCCTACACACCTGCATATTACTATTCCATGTGACACTGTATCCTACACTCCTGCATATTACTATTCCATGTGACACTGTATCCTACACACCTGCATATTACTATTCCATGTGGCACTGTATCCTACACACCTGCATATTACTATTCCATATGGCACTGTATCCTACACACCTGCATATTACTATTCCATGTGACACTGTATCCTACACACCTGCATATTACTATTCCATGTGGCACTGTATCCTACACACCTGCATATTACTATTCCATGTGACACTGTATCCCACACACCTGCATATTACTGTTCCATGTGGCACTGTATCCTACACACCTGCATATTACTATTCCATATGGCACTGTATCCTACACACCTGCATATTATTACTATTCCATGTGGCACTGTATGATACACACCTGCATATTACTATTCCATGTGACACTGTATCCTACACACCTGCATATTACTATTCCATGTGTCACTGTATCCCACACACCTGCATATTACTATTCCATGTGACACTGTATGCTACACACCTGTATATTACTATTCCATGTGACACTGTATACTACACACCTGCATATTACTATTCCATGTGACACTGTATCCTACACACCTGCATATTACTATTCCATGTGACACTGTATCCTACACACCTGTATATTACTATTCCATGTGACACTGTATCCTACACACCTGCATATTACTATTCCATGTGACACTGTATCCTACACTCCTGCATATTACTATTCCATGTGGCACTGTATCCTACACACCTGCATATTACTATTCCATGTGACACTGTATCCTACACACCTGCATATTACTATTCCATGTGACACTGTATCCTACACACCTGCATATTACTATTCCATGTGGCGCTGTATCCTACACTCCTGCATATTACTATTCCATGTGACACTGTATCCTACACACCTGCATATTACTATTCCATGTGACACTATATCCTACACACCAGCATATTACTATTCCATGTGACACTGTATCCTACACACCTGCATATTACTATTCCATGTGACACTGTATCCTACACACCTGCATATTACTATTCCATGTGGCACTATATCTTACACACCTGCATATTACTATTCCATGTGGCACTGTATCTTACACACATGCATATTACTATTCCATGTGGCACTGTATCATACACACCTGCATATTACTATTCCATGTGACACTGTATCATATACACCTGCATATTACTATTCCATGTGGCACTATATCTTACACACCTGCATATTACTATTCCATGTGGCACTGTATCCTACACACCTGCATATTACTATTCCATGTGGCACTGTATCCTACACACCTGCATATTACTATTCCATGTGGCACTGTATCTTACACACCTGCATATTACTATTCCATGTGGCACTATATCTTACACACCTGCATATTACTATTCCATGTGGCACTGTATCTTACACACCTGCATATTACTATTCCATGTGGCACTGTATCATACACACCTGCATATTACTATTCCATGTGACACTGTATCATATACACCTGCATATTACTATTCCATGTGGCACTATATCTTACACACCTGCATATTACTATTCCATGTGGCACTGTATCCTACACACCTGCATATTACTATTCCATGTGACACTGTATCCCACACACCTGCATATTAATATTCCATGTGACACTGTATCCTACACACCTGCATATTACTATTCCATGTGACACTGTATCCTACACACCTGCATATTACTATTCCATGTGGCACTGTATCCTACACACCTGCATATTACTATTCCATGTGGCACTGTATCCTACACACCTGCATATTACTATTCCATGTGACACTGTATCATATACACCTGCATATTACTATTCCATGTGGCACTATATCTTGCACACCTGCATATTACTATTCCATGTGGCACTGTATCCTACACACCTGTATATTACTATTCCATGTGACACTGTATCCTACACACCTGCATATTACTATTCCATGTGGCACTGTATCCTACACACCTGCATATTACTATTCCATGTGACACTGTATCATATACACCTGCATATTACTATTCCATGTGACACTGTATCCCACACACCTACATATTACTATTCCATGTGGCACTGTATCCTACACACCTGCATATTACTATTCCATGTGACACTGTATCCTACACACCTGCATATTACTATTCCATGTGACACTGTATCCCACACACCTACATATTACTATTCCATGTGGCACCGTATCCTACACACCTGCATATTACTATTCCATGTGACACTGTATCCTACACACCTGCATATTACTATTCCATGTGGCACTGTATCCTACACACCTGTATATTGCTATTCCATGTGACACTGTATCCTACACACCTGTATATTACTATTCCATGTGACACTGTATCCTACACACCTGCATATTACTATTCCATGTGACACTGTATCCTACACACCTGCATATTACTATTCCATGTGACACTGTATCCTACACACCTGCATATTACTATTCCATGTGACACTGTATCCTACACTCCTGCATATTACTATTCCATGTGACACTGTATCCTACACACCTGCATATTACTATTCCATGTGGCACTGTATCCTACACACCTGCATATTACTATTCCATATGGCACTGTATCCTACACACCTGCATATTACTATTCCATGTGACACTGTATCCTACACACCTGCATATTACTATTCCATGTGGCACTGTATCCTACACACCTGCATATTACTATTCCATGTGACACTGTATCCCACACACCTGCATATTACTATTCCATGTGGCACTGTATCCTACACACCTGCATATTACTATTCCATATGGCACTGTATCCTACACACCTGCATATTACTATTCCATGTGGCACTGTATGATACACACCTGCATATTACTATTCCATGTGACACTGTATCCTACACACCTGCATATTACTATTCCATGTGACACTGTATCCCACACACCTGCATATTACTATTCCATGTGACACTGTATGCTACACACCTGTATATTACTATTCCATGTGACACTGTATACTACACACCTGCATATTACTATTCCATGTGACACTGTATCCTACACACCTGCATATTACTATTCCATGTGACACTGTATCCTACACACCTGTATATTACTATTCCATGTGACACTGTATCCTACACACCTGCATATTACTATTCCATGTGACACTGTATCCTACACTCCTGCATATTACTATTCCATGTGGCACTGTATCCTACACACCTGCATATTACTATTCCATGTGACACTGTATCCTACACACCTGCATATTACTATTCCATGTGACACTGTATCCTACATACCTGCATATTACTATTCCATGTGGCACTGTATCCTACACTCCTGCATATTACTATTCCATGTGACACTGTATCCTACACACCTGCATATTACTATTCCATGTGACACTATATCCTACACACCAGCATATTACTATTCCATGTGACACTGTATCCTACACACCTGCATATTACTATTCCATGTGACACTGTATCCTACACACCTGCATATTACTATTCCATGTGGCACTATATCTTACACACCTGCATATTACTATTCCATGTGGCACTGTATCTTACACACATGCATATTACTATTCCATGTGGCACTGTATCATACACACCTGCATATTACTATTCCATGTGACACTGTATCATATACACCTGCATATTACTATTCCATGTGGCACTATATCTTACACACCTGCATATTACTATTCCATGTGGCACTGTATCCTACACACCTGCATATTACTATTCCATGTGGCACTGTATCCTACACACCTGCAAATTACTATTCCATGTGGCACTGTATCTTACACACCTGCATATTACTATTCCATGTGGCACTGTATCCTACACACCTGTATATTACTATTCCATGTGACACTGTATCCTACACACCTGCAAATTACTATTCCATGTGGCACTGTATCTTACACACCTGCATATTACTATTCCATGTGACACTGTATGCTACACACCTGTATATTACTATTCCATGTGACACTGTATACTACACACCTGCATATTACTATTCCATGTGACACTGTATCCTACACACCTGCATATTACTATTCCATGTGACACTGTATCCTACACACCTGTATATTACTATTCCATGTGACACTGTATCCTACACACCTGCATATTACTATTCCATGTGACACTGTATCCTACACTCCTGCATATTACTATTCCATGTGGCACTGTATCCTACACACCTGCATATTACTATTCCATGTGACACTGTATCCTACACACCTGCATATTACTATTCCATGTGACACTGTATCCTACACACCTGCATATTACTATTCCATGTGGCGCTGTATCCTACACTCCTGCATATTACTATTCCATGTGACACTGTATCCTACACACCTGCATATTACTATTCCATGTGACACTATATCCTACACACCAGCATATTACTATTCCATGTGACACTGTATCCTACACACCTGCATATTACTATTCCATGTGACACTGTATCCTACACACCTGCATATTACTATTCCATGTGGCACTATATCTTACACACCTGCATATTACTATTCCATGTGGCACTGTATCTTACACACATGCATATTACTATTCCATGTGGCACTGTATCATACACACCTGCATATTACTATTCCATGTGACACTGTATCATATACACCTGCATATTACTATTCCATGTGGCACTATATCTTACACACCTGCATATTACTATTCCATGTGGCACTGTATCCTACACACCTGCATATTACTATTCCATGTGGCACTGTATCCTACACACCTGCATATTACTATTCCATGTGGCACTGTATCTTACACACCTGCATATTACTATTCCATGTGGCACTATATCTTACACACCTGCATATTACTATTCCATGTGGCACTGTATCTTACACACCTGCATATTACTATTCCATGTGGCACTGTATCATACACACCTGCATATTACTATTCCATGTGACACTGTATCATATACACCTGCATATTACTATTCCATGTGGCACTATATCTTACACACCTGCATATTACTATTCCATGTGGCACTGTATCCTACACACCTGCATATTACTATTCCATGTGACACTGTATCCCACACACCTGCATATTAATATTCCATGTGACACTGTATCCTACACACCTGCATATTACTATTCCATGTGACACTGTATCCTACACACCTGCATATTACTATTCCATGTGGCACTGTATCCTACACACCTGCATATTACTATTCCATGTGGCACTGTATCCTACACACCTGCATATTACTATTCCATGTGACACTGTATCATATACACCTGCATATTACTATTCCATGTGGCACTATATCTTGCACACCTGCATATTACTATTCCATGTGGCACTGTATCCTACACACCTGTATATTACTATTCCATGTGACACTGTATCCTACACACCTGCATATTACTATTCCATGTGGCACTGTATCCTACACACCTGCATATTACTATTCCATGTGACACTGTATCATATACACCTGCATATTACTATTCCATGTGACACTGTATCCCACACACCTACATATTACTATTCCATGTGGCACTGTATCCTACACACCTGCATATTACTATTCCATGTGACACTGTATCCTACACACCTGCATATTACTATTCCATGTGACACTGTATCCCACACACCTACATATTACTATTCCATGTGGCACCGTATCCTACACACCTGCATATTACTATTCCATGTGACACTGTATCCTACACACCTGCATATTACTATTCCATGTGGCACTGTATCCTACACACCTGTATATTGCTATTCCATGTGACACTGTATCCTACACACCTGTATATTACTATTCCATGTGACACTGTATCCTACACACCTGCATATTACTATTCCATGTGACACTGTATCCTACACACCTGCATATTACTATTCCATGTGACACTGTATCCTACACACCTGCATATTACTATTCCATGTGACACTGTATCCTACACTCCTGCATATTACTATTCCATGTGACACTGTATCCTACACACCTGCATATTACTATTCCATGTGGCACTGTATCCTACACACCTGCATATTACTATTCCATATGGCACTGTATCCTACACACCTGCATATTACTATTCCATGTGACACTGTATCCTACACACCTGCATATTACTATTCCATGTGGCACTGTATCCTACACACCTGCATATTACTATTCCATGTGACACTGTATCCCACACACCTGCATATTACTATTCCATGTGGCACTGTATCCTACACACCTGCATATTACTATTCCATATGGCACTGTATCCTACACACCTGCATATTACTATTCCATGTGGCACTGTATGATACACACCTGCATATTACTATTCCATGTGACACTGTATCCTACACACCTGCATATTACTATTCCATGTGACACTGTATCCCACACACCTGCATATTACTATTCCATGTGACACTGTATGCTACACACCTGTATATTACTATTCCATGTGACACTGTATACTACACACCTGCATATTACTATTCCATGTGACACTGTATCCTACACACCTGCATATTACTATTCCATGTGACACTGTATCCTACACACCTGTATATTACTATTCCATGTGACACTGTATCCTACACACCTGCATATTACTATTCCATGTGACACTGTATCCTACACTCCTGCATATTACTATTCCATGTGGCACTGTATCCTACACACCTGCATATTACTATTCCATGTGACACTGTATCCTACACACCTGCATATTACTATTCCATGTGACACTGTATCCTACATACCTGCATATTACTATTCCATGTGGCACTGTATCCTACACTCCTGCATATTACTATTCCATGTGACACTGTATCCTACACACCTGCATATTACTATTCCATGTGACACTATATCCTACACACCAGCATATTACTATTCCATGTGACACTGTATCCTACACACCTGCATATTACTATTCCATGTGACACTGTATCCTACACACCTGCATATTACTATTCCATGTGGCACTATATCTTACACACCTGCATATTACTATTCCATGTGGCACTGTATCTTACACACATGCATATTACTATTCCATGTGGCACTGTATCATACACACCTGCATATTACTATTCCATGTGACACTGTATCATATACACCTGCATATTACTATTCCATGTGGCACTATATCTTACACACCTGCATATTACTATTCCATGTGGCACTGTATCCTACACACCTGCATATTACTATTCCATGTGGCACTGTATCCTACACACCTGCAAATTACTATTCCATGTGGCACTGTATCTTACACACCTGCATATTACTATTCCATGTGGCACTATATCTTACACACCTGCATATTACTATTCCATGTGGCACTGTATCTTACACACCTGCATATTACTATTCCATGTGGCACTGTATCATACACACCTGCATATTACTATTCCATGTGACACTGTATCATATACACCTGCATATTACTATTCTATGTGGCACTATATCTTACACACCTGCATATTACTATTCCATGTGGCACTGTATCTTACACACCTGCATATTACTATTCCATGTGACACTGTATCCCACACACCTGCATATTAATATTCCATGTGACACTGTATCCTACACACCTGCATATTACTATTCCATGTGACACTGTATCCTACACACCTGCATATTACTATTCCATGTGGCACTGTATCCTACACACCTGCATATTACTATTCCATGTGGCACTGTATCCTACACACCTGCATATTACTATTCCATGTGACACTGTATCATATACACCTGCATATTACTATTCCATGTGGCACTATATCTTACACACCTGCATATTACTATTCCATGTGGCACTGTATCCTACACACCTGTATATTACTATTCCATGTGACACTGTATCCTACACACCTGCATATTACTATTCCATGTGGCACTGTATCCTACACACCTGCATATTACTATTCCATGTGGCACTATAGCCTACACATCTGCATATTACTATTCCATGTGACACTGTATCCTACACACCTGCATATTGCTGTTCCATGTGGCACTGTATCTTACACACCTGCATATTACTATTCCATGTGACACTGTATCCTACACACCTGCATATTACTATTCCATGTGGCACTGTATCCTACACACCTGCATATTACTATTCCATGTGACACTGTATCCTACACACCTGCATATTACTATTCCATGTGACACTGTATCCTACACACCTGCATATTACTATTCCATGTGGCACTGTATCCCACACACCTGCATATTACTATTCCATATGGCACTGTATCCTACACACCTGAATATTACTATTCTATGTGACACTGCATCCTACACACCTGCATATTACTATTCCACGTGGCACTGTATCCTACACACCTGCATATTACTATTCCATGTGACACTGTATCCTACACACCTGCATATTACTATTCCATGTGGCACTGTATCCCACACACCTGCATATTACTATTCCATATGGCACTGTATCCTACACACCTGCATATTACTATTCTATGTGACACTGCATCCTACACACCTGCATATTACTATTCCACGTGGCACTGTATCCTACACACCTGCATATTACTATTCCATGTGACACTGTATCCTACACACCTGCATATTACTATTCCATGTGACACTGTATCCTACACACCTGCATATTACTATTCCATGTGACACTGTATCCTACACACCTGCATATTACTATTCCATGTGGTACTGTATCCTACACACCTGTATATTGCTATTCCATGTGACACTGTATCCTACACACCTGTATATTACTATTCCATGTGACACTGTATCCTACACACCTGCATATTACTATTCCATGTGACACTGTATCCTACACACCTGCATATTACTATTCCATGTGACACTGTATCCTACACACCTGCATATTACTATTCCATGTGACACTGTATCCTACACTCCTGCATATTACTATTCCATGTGACACTGTATCCTACACACCTGCATATTACTATTCCATGTGGCACTGTATCCTACACACCTGCATATTACTATTCCATATGGCACTGTATCCTACACACCTGCATATTACTATTCCATGTGACACTGTATCCTACACACCTGCATATTGCTATTCCATGTGGCACTGTATCCTACACACCTGCATATTACTATTCCATGTGACACTGTATCCCACACACCTGCATATTACTATTCCATGTGGTACTGTATCCTACACACCTGCATATTACTATTCCATGTGGCACTGTATCCTACACACCTGCATATTACTATTCCATGTGGCACTGTATCCTACACACCTGCATATTACTATTCCATATGGCACTGTATCCTACACACCTGCATATTACTATTCCATGTGGCACTGTATGATACACACCTGCATATTACTATTCCATGTGACACTGTATCCTACACACCTGCATATTACTATTCCATGTGACACTGTATCCCACACACCTGCATATTACTATTCCATGTGACACTGTATGCTACACACCTGTATATTACTATTCCATGTGACACTGTATACTACACACCTGCATATTACTATTCCATGTGACACTGTATCCTACACACCTGCATATTACTATTCCATGTGACACTGTATCCTACACACCTGTATATTACTATTCCATGTGACACTGTATCCTACACACCTGCATATTACTATTCCATGTGACACTGTATCCTACACTCCTGCATATTACTATTCCATGTGGCACTGTATCCTACACACCTGCATATTACTATTCCATGTGACACTGTATCCTACACACCTGCATATTACTATTCCATGTGACACTGTATCCTACACACCTGCATATTACTATTCCATGTGGCACTGTATCCTACACTCCGGCATATTACTATTCCATGTGACACTGTATCCTACACACCTGCATGTTACTATTCCATGTGACACTATATCCTACACACCAGCATATTACTATTCCATGTGACACTGTATCCTACACACCTGCATAATACTATTCCATGTGACACTGTATCCTACACACCTGCATATTACTATTCCATGTGACACTGTATCCCACACACCTGCATATTACTATTCCATGTGACACTGTATCCTACACACCTGCATATTACTATTCCATGTGACACTGTATCCTACACACCTGCATATTACTATACCATGTGACACTGTATCCTACACACCTGCATATTACTATTCCATGTGGCACTATATCCTACACACCTGCATATTACTATTCCATGTGGCACTGTATCCTACACACCTGCATATTACTATTCCATGTGACACTGTATCCTACACACCTGCATATTACTATTCCATGTGGCACTGTATCCTACACACCTGCATATTACTATTCCATGTAGCACTGTATCCTACACACCTGCATATTACTATTCCATGTGGCACTGTATCCTACACACCTGCATATCACTATTCCATGTGGCACTGTATCCTACACACCTGCATATTACTATTCCATGTGGCACTGTATCCTACACACCTGCATATTACTATTCCATGTGACACTGTATCCTACACACCTGCATATTAGTATTCAATGTGACACTGTATACTACACACCTGCATATTACTATTCCATGTGGCACTGTATCCTACACACCTGCATATCACTATTCCATGTGGCACTGTATCCTACACACCTGCATATTACTATTCCATGTGGCACTGTATCCTACACACCTGCATATTACTATTCCATGTGACACTGTATCCTACACACCTGCATATTAGTATTCAATGTGGCACTGTATCCTACACACCTGCATATTACTATACCATGTGGCACTATAGCCTACACACCTGCATATTACTATTCCATGTGACACTGTATCCTACACACCTGCATATATCTGTTCCATGTGGCACTGTATCATACATACCTGCATATTACTATTCCATGTGGCACTGCATCCTACACACCTGCATATTACTATTCCATATGGCACTGTATCCTGCACACCTGCATATTACTATTCCATGTGACACTATATCCTACACACCTGTATATTACTATTCCATGTGGCACTGTATCCTACACACCTGTATATTACTATTCCATGTGACACTGTATCCTACACACCTGCATATTACTATTCCATGTGACACTGTATCCCACACACCTGCAT
Organism: Pseudophryne corroboree; assembly: GCF_028390025.1. Classification (NCBI taxonomy): domain Eukaryota; kingdom Metazoa; phylum Chordata; class Amphibia; order Anura; family Myobatrachidae; genus Pseudophryne; species Pseudophryne corroboree. Next base: position 1,049,622,158 of record NC_086445.1, read on the forward strand.
ATTACTATTCCATGTGACACTGTATCCTACACACCTGCATATTACTATTCCATGTGACACTGTATCCTACACACCTGCATATTACTATTCAATGTGACACTGTATCCTACACACCTGCATATTACTATTCCATGTGGCACTGTATCCTACACACCTGCATATTACTATTCCATGTGACACTATATCCTACACACCTGTATATTACTATTCCATGTGGCACTATATCCTACACACCAGCATATTACTATTCCATGTGGCACTGTATCCTACACACCTGCATATTACTATTCCATGTAGCACTGTATACTACACACCTGCATATTACTATTCCATGTGGCACTGTATCCTACACACCTGCATATTACTATTCCATGTGACACTGTATCTTACACACCTGCATATTACTATTCCATGTGACACTGTATACTACACACTTGCATATTACTATTCCATGTGGCACTGTATCCTACACACCTGCATATTACTATTCCATGTAGCACTGTATTCTACACACCTGCATATTACTATTCCATGTGGCACTGTATCCTACACACCTGCATATTACTATTCCATGTGACACTGTATCCTACACACCTGCATATTACTATTCCATGTGGCACTGTATCCTACACACCTGCATATTACTATTCCATGTGACACTGTATCCTACACACCTGTATATTACTATTCCATGTGGCACTGTATCCTACACACCTGCATATTACTATTCCATGTGACACTGTATCCTACACACCTGCATATTACTATTCCATGTGACAATGTATCCTACACACCGGCATATTACTATTCCATGTGACACTGTATCCTACACACCTGCATATTACTATTCCATGTGGCACTGTATCCTACACACCAGCATATTACTATTCCATGTGGCACTGTATCCTACACACCTGCATATTACTATTCCATGTGGCGCTGTATCCTACACACCTGTATATTACTATTCCATGTGACACTGTATCCTACACACCTGCATATTACTATTCCATGTGGCACTGTATCCTACACACCTGCATATTACTATTCCATGTGGCACTGTATCCTACACACCTGCATATTACTATTCCATGTGACACTGTATCTTACACACCTGCATATTACTGTCCATGTGACACTGTATGCTACACACCTGCATATTACTATTCCATGTGGCACTGTATGCTACACACCTGCATATTACTATTCCATGTGGCACTGTATCCTACACACCTGCATATTACTATTCCATGTGACACTGTATCCCACACACCTGCATATTAATATTCCATGTGACACTGTATCCTACACACCTGCATATTACTATTCCATGTGACACTGTATCCTACACACCTGCATATTACTATTCCATGTGGCACTGTATCCTACACACCTGCATATTACTATTCCATGTGGCACTGTATCCTACACACCTGCATATTACTATTCCATGTGGCACTGTATCTTACACACCTGCATATTACTATTCCATGTGGCACTATATCTTACACACCTGCATATTACTATTCCATGTGGCACTGTATCTTACACACCTGCATATTACTATTCCATGTGGCACTGTATCATACACACCTGCATATTACTATTCCATGTGACACTGTATCATATACACCTGCATATTACTATTCCATGTGGCACTATATCTTACACACCTGCATATAACTATTCCATGTGGCACTGTATCCTACACACCTGCATATTACTATTCCATGTGGCACTGTATCCTACACACCTGCATATTACTATTCCATGTGGCACTGTATCTTACACACCTGCATATTACTATTCCATGTGGCACTATATCTTACACACCTGCATATTACTATTCCATGTGGCACTGTATCTTACACACCTGCATATTACTATTCCATGTGGCACTGTATCATACACACCTGCATATTACTATTCCAGGTGACACCGTATCATATACACCTGCATATTACTATTCCATGTGGCACTATATCTTACACACCTGCATATTACTATTCCATGTGGCACTGTATCCTACACACCTGTATATTACTATTCCATGTGACACTGTATCCTACACACCTGCATATTACTATTCCATGTGGCACTGTATCTTACACACCTGTATATTACTATTCCATGTGGCACTATAGCCTACACACCTGCATATTACTATTCCATGTGGCACTGTATCATACACACCTGCATATTACTATTCCATGTGGCACTATAGCCTACACACCTGCATATTACTATTCCATGTGACACTGTATCCTACACACCTGCATATTGCTGTTCCATATGGCACTGTATCTTACACACCTGCATATTACTATTCCATGTGGCACTATATACTACACACCTGCATATTACTATTCCATGTGACACTGAATCCTACACACCTGCATATTACTATTCCATGTGACACTGTATCCTACACACCTGCATATTACTATTCCATGTGGCACTATAGCCTACACACCTGCATATTACTATTCCATGTGACACTGTATCCTACACACCTGCATATTGCTGTTCCATGTGGCACTGTATCTTACACACCTGCATATTACTATTCCATGTGGCACTATATTCTACACACCTGCATTTTACTATTCCATGTGACACTGAATCCTACACACCTGCATATTACTATTCCATGTGACACTGTATCCTACACACCTGCATATTACTATTCCATGTGGCAGTGCATCCTACACACCTGCATATTACTATTCCACGTGGCACTGTATCCTACACACCTGCATATTACTATTCCATGTGACACTGTATCCTACACACCTGCATATTACTATTCCATGTGACATTGTATCCTACACACCTGCATATTACTATTCCATGTGACACTGTATCCTACACACCTGCATATTACTATTCCATGTGACACTGTATCCTACACACCTGCATATTACTATTCCATGTGGCACTGTATCCTACACACCTGCATATTACTATTCCATATGACACTGTATCCTACACACCTGCATATTACTATTCCATGTGACACTGTATCCTACACACCTGCATATTACTATTCCATATGACACTGTATCCTACACACCTGCATATTACTATTCCATGTGACACTGTATCCTACACACCTGCATATTACTATTCCATGTGGCACTATAGCTTACACACCTGCATATTACTATTCCATGTGACACTGTATCCTACACACCTGCATATTACTATTCCATGTGACACTGTATCCTACACACCTGCATATTACTATTCCATGTGACACTGTATACTACACACCTGCATATTACTATTCCATGTGACACTGTATCCTACACACCTACATAATACTATTCCATGTGACACTGTATCCTACACACCTGCATATTGCTGTTCCATGTGGCACTGTATCTTACACACCTGCATATTACTATTCCATGTGACACTGTATCCTACACACCTGTATATTACTATTCCATGTGACAATGTATCCTACACACCTGCATATTACTATTCCATGTGACACTGTATCCTACACACCTGCATATTACTATTCCATGTGACACTGTATCCTACACACCTGTATATTACTATTCCAAGTGACACTATATCCTACACACCTGCATATTACTATTCCATGTGACACTGTATCCTACACACCTGCATATTACTATTCCATGTGGCACTGTATCCCACACACCTGCATATTACTATTCCATGTGACACTGTATCCTACACACCTGTATATTACTATTCCATGTGACACTGTATCCTACACACCTGCATATTACTATTCCATGTGGCACTGCATCCTACACACCTGCATATTACTATTCCACGTGGCACTGCATCCTACACACCTGCATATTACTATTCCATGTGACACTGTATCCTACACACCTACATATTACTATTCCATGTGACACTGTATCCTACACACCTGCATATTACTATTCCATGTGACACTGTATCCCACACACCTGCATATTACTATTCCATGTGACACTGTATCCCACACACCTGAATATTACTATTCCATGTGGCACTGTATCCCACACACCTGCATATTACTATTCCATGTGACACTGTATCCTACACACCTGCATATTACTATTCCATGTGGCACTGTATCCTACACACCTGTATATTACTATTCCATGTGACACTGTATCCCACACACCTGCATATTACTATTCCATGTGACACTGTATCCCACACACCTGAATATTACTATTCCATGTGACACTGTATCCCACACACCTGCATATTACTATTCCATGTGGCACTGTATCCTACACACCTGCATATTACTATTCCATGTGACACTGTATCCCACACACCTGAATATTACTATTCCATGTGACACTGTATCCCACACACCTGCATATTACTATTCCATGTGGCACTGTATCCTACACACCTGCATATTACTATTCCATGTGGCACTGTATCCTACACACCTGCATATTACTATTCCATGTGACACTGTATCCTACACACCTGCATATTACTATTCCATGTGACACTGTATCCTACACACCTGTATATTACTATTCCATGTGACACTGTATCTTACACACCTGCATATTACTATTCCATGTGGCACTGTATCCTACACACCTGCATATTACTATTCCATGTGGCACTGTATCCTACACACCTGCATATTACTATTCCATGTGACACTGTATCCCACACACCTGAATATTACTATTCCATGTGACACTGTATCCCACACACCTGCATATTACTATTCCATGTGGCACTGTATCCTACACACCTGTATATTACTATTCCATGTGACACTGTATCCTACACACCTGCATATTACTATTCCATGTGACACTGTATCCTACACACCTGCATATTACTATTCCATGTGACACTGTATCCTACACACCTGAATATTACTATTCCATGTGGCACTGTATCCTACACACCTGCATATTACTATTCCATGTGACACTGTATCTTACACACCTGCATATTACTATTCCATGTGACACTGTATCCTACACACCTGCATATTACTATTCCATGTGGCACTGTATCCTACACACCTGTATATTACTATTCCATGTGACACTGTATCCCACACACCTGCATATTACTATTCCATGTGACACTGTATCCCACACACCTGCATATTACTATTCCATGTGACACTGTATCCTACACACCTGAATATTACTATTCCATGTGACACTGTATCTTACACACCTGCATATTACTATTCCATGTGACACTGTATCCTACACACCTGCATATTACTATTCCATGTGACACTGTATCCTACACACCTGTATATTACTATTCCATGTGGCACTGTATCCTACACACCTGCATATTACTATTCCATGTGGCACTGTATCCTACACACCTGTATATTACTATTCCATGTGACACTGTATCCCACACACCTGCATATTACTATTCCATGTGGCACTGTATCCTACACACCTGCATATTACTATTCCATGTGACACTGTATCCCACACACCTGCATATTACTATTCCATGTGGCACTGTATCCTACACACCTGCATATTACTATTCCATGTGACACTGTATCTTACACACCTGCATATTACTATTCCATGTGACACTGTATCCTACACACCTGCATATTACTATTCCATGTGACACTGTATCCTACACTCCTGCATATTACTATTCCATGTGACACTGTATCCTACACACCTGAATATTACTATTCCATGTGACACTGTATCTTACACACCTGCATATTACTATTCCATGTGACACCCTATCCTACACACCTGCATATTACTATTCCATGTGGCACTATATCCTACACACCTGTATATTACTATTCCATGTGACACTGTATCCCACACACCTGCATATTACTATTCCATGTGACACTGTATCCTACACACCTGTATATTACTATTCCATGTGACACTGTATCCTACACACCTGTATATTACTATTCCATGTGGCACTGTATCCTACACACCTGCATATTACTATTCCATGTGGCACTGTATCCTACACACCTGTATATTACTATTCCATGTGACACTGTATCCCACACACCTGCATATTACTATTCCATGTGGCACTGTATCCTACACACCTGTATATTACTATTCCATGTGGCACTGTATCCTACACACCTGCATATTACTATTCCATGTGGCACTGTATCCTACACACCTGTATATTACTATTCCATGTGACACTGTATCCCACACACCTGCATATTACTATTCCATGTGGCACTGTATCCTACACACCTGTATATTACTATTCCATGTGACACTGTATCTTACACACCTGCATATTACTATTCCATGTGACACTGTATCCTACACACCTGCATATTACTATTCCATGTGACACTGTATCCTACACACCTGCATATTACTATTCCATGTGACACTGTATCCTACACACCTGCATATTACTATTCCATGTGGCACTGTATCCCACACACCTGCATATTACTATTCCATATGGCACTGTATCCTACACACCTGAATATTACTATTCCATGTGACACTGTATCCTACACACCTGCATATTACTATTCCATGTGACACTGTATACTACACACCTGCATATTACTATTCCATGTAGCACTATATCCTACACACCTGTATATTACTATTCCATGTGACACTGTATCTTACACACCTGCATATTACTATTCCATGTGACACTGTATACTACACACCTGCATATTACTATTCCATGTAGCACTATATCCTACACACCTGCATATTACTATTCCATGTGGCACTGTATCTTACACACCTGCATATTACTATTCCATGTGACACTGTATACTACACACCTGCATATTACTATTCCATGTAGCACTATATCCTACACACCTGCATATTACTATTCCATGTGGCACTGTATCCTACACACCTGCATATTACTATTCCATGTGACACTGTATCCCACACACCTGCATATTACTATTCCATGTGACACTGTATCCTACACACCTGCATATTACTATTCCATGTGACACTGTATCTTACACACCTGCATATTACTATTCCATGTGACACTGTATACTACACACCTGCATATTACTATTCCATGTAGCACTATATCCTACACACCTGCATATTACTATTCCATGTGGCACTGTATCCTACACACCTGCATATTACTATTCCATGTGACACTGTATCCCACACACCTGCGTATTACTATTCCATGTGACACTGTATCCTACACACCTGCATATTACTATTCCATGTGGCACTATAGCCTACACACCTGCATATTACTATTCCATGTGACACTGTATCCTACACACCTGCATATTACTGTCCCGTGTGGCACTGTATCATACACACCTGCATATTACTATTCCATGTGGCACTATATCTTACACACCTGCATATTACTGTTCCGTGTGGCACTCTATCTTACACACCTGCATATTACTATTCCATGTGACACTGTATCCTACACACCTGCATATTACTATTCCATGTGGTACTGTATCCTACACACCTGCATATTACTATTCCATGTGATACTGTATCCTACACACCTGTATATTACTATTCCATGTGACACTGTATCCTACACACCTGCATATTACTATTCCATGTGGCACTGTATCCTACACACCTGCATATTACTATTCCATGTGGCACTGTATCCTACACACCTGCATATTACTATTCCATGTGGCACTGTATCCTACACATCTGCATATTACTATTCCATGTGGCACTGTATCCTACACACCTGCATATTACTATTCCATGTGGCACTGTATCCTACACACCTGCATATTACTATTCCATGTGGCACTATGTCCTACACACCTGTATATTACTATTCCATGTGGCACTGTATCCTACACACCTGCATGTTACTATTCCATGTGGCACTATATCTTACACACCTGTATATTACTATTCCATGTGGCACTATATCCTACACACCTGCATATTACTATTCCATGTGGCACTGTATCCTACACACCTGTATATTACTATTCCATGTGGCACTGTATCCTACACACCTGCATATTACTATTCCTTGTGGCACTGTATCCTACACTCCTGCATATTACTATTCCATGTGACACTGTATCCTACACACCTGAATATTACTATTCCATGTGACACTGTATCTTACACACCTGCATATTACTATTCCATGTGACACCCTATCCTACACACCTGCATATTACTATTCCATGTTGCACTGTATCCTACACACCTGTATATTACTATTCCATGTGACACTGTATCCCACACACCTGCATATTACTATTCCATGTGACACTGTATCCTACACACCTGCATATTACTATTCCATGTGACACTGTATCCTACACACCTGCATATTACTATTCTATGTGGCACTGTATCTTACACACCTGCATATTACTATTCCATGTGACACTGTATACTACACACCTGCATATTACTATTCCATGTAGCACTATATCCTACACACCTGCATATTACTATTCCATGTAGCACTATATCCTACACACCTGCATATTACTATTCCATGTGACACTGTATCCCACACACCTGCATATTACTATTCCATGTGACACTGTATCCTACACACCTGCATATTACTATTCCATGTGACACTGTATCTTACACACCTGCATATTACTATTCCATGTGACACCGTATACTACACACCTGCATATTACTATTCCATGTAGCACTATATCCTACACACCTGCATATTACTATTCCATGTGGCACTGTATCCTACACACCTGCATATTACTATTCCATGTGACACTGTATCCCACACACCTGCATATTACTATTCCATGTGACACTGTATCCTACACACCTGCATATTACTATTCCATGTGGCACTATAGCCTACACACCTGCATATTACTATTCCATGTGACACTGTATCCTACACACCTGCATATTACTGTCCCGTGTGGCACTGTATCATACACACCTGCATATTACTATTCCATGTGGCACTATATCTTACACACCTGCATATTACTGTTCCATGTGGCACTCTATCTTACACACCTGCATATTACTATTCCATGTGACACTGTATCCTACACACCTGCATATTACTATTCCATGTGGTACTGTATCCTACACACCTGCATATTACTATTCCATGTGATACTGTATCCTACACACCTGTATATTACTATTCCATGTGACACTGTATCCTACACACCTGCATATTACTATTCCATGTGGCACTGTATCCTACACACCTGCATATTACTATTCCATGTGGCACTGTATCCTACACACCTGCATATTACTATTCCATGTGGCACTGTATCCTACACATCTGCATATTACTATTCCATGTGGCACTGTATCCTACACACCTGCATATTACTATTCCATGTTGCACTGTATCCTACACACCTGCATATTACTATTCCATGTGGCACTATGTCCTACACACCTGTATATTACTATTCCATGTGGCACTGTATCCTACACACCTGCATGTTACTATTCCATGTGGCACTATATCTTACACACCTGTATATTACTATTCCATGTGGCACTATATCCTACACACCTGCATATTACTATTCCATGTGGCACTGTATCCTACACACCTGTATATTACTATTCCATGTGGCACTGTATCCTACACACCTGCATATTACTATTCCTTGTGGCACTGTATCCTACACTCCTGCATATTACTATTCCATGTGACACTGTATCCTACACACCTGAATATTACTATTCCATGTGACACTGTATCTTACACACCTGCATATTACTATTCCATGTGACACCCTATCCTACACACCTGCATATTACTATTCCATGTGGCACTGTATCCTACACACCTGTATATTACTATTCCATGTGACACTGTATCCCACACACCTGCATATTACTATTCCATGTGACACTGTATCCTACACACCTGCATATTACTATTCCATGTGACACTGTATCCTACACACCTGCATATTACTATTCCATGTGACACTGTATCCTACACACCTGCATATTACTATTCCATGTGACACTGTATCCTACACACCTGCATATTACTATTCCATGTGGCACTGTATCCCACACACCTGCATATTACTATTCCATATGGCACTGTATCCTACACACCTGAATATTACTATTCCATGTGACACTGTATCCTACACACCTGCATATTACTATTCCATGTGACACTGTATACTACACACCTGCATATTACTATTCCATGTAGCACTATATCCTACACACCTGTATATTACTATTCCATGTGACACTGTATCTTACACACCTGCATATTACTATTCCATGTGACACTGTATACTACACACCTGCATATTACTATTCCATGTAGCACTATATCCTACACACCTGCATATTACTATTCCATGTGGCACTGTATCTTACACACCTGCATATTACTATTCCATGTGACACTGTATACTACACACCTGCATATTACTATTCCATGTAGCACTATATCCTACACACCTGCATATTACTATTCCATGTGGCACTGTATCCTACACACCTGCATATTACTATTCCATGTGACACTGTATCCCACACACCTGCATATTACTATTCCATGTGACACTGTATCCTACACACCTGCATATTACTATTCCATGTGGCACTATAGCCTACACACCTGCATATTACTATTCCATGTGACACTGTATCCTACACACCTGCATATTACTGTCCCGTGTGGCACTGTATCATACACACCTGCATATTACTATTCCATGTGGCACTATATCTTACACACCTGCATATTACTGTTCCATGTGGCACTCTATCTTACACACCTGCATATTACTATTCCATGTGACACTGTATCCTACACACCTGCATATTACTATTCCATGTGGTACTGTATCCTACACACCTGCATATTACTATTCCATGTGATACTGTATCCTACACACCTGTATATTACTATTCCATGTGACACTGTATCCTACACACCTGCATATTACTATTCCATGTGGCACTGTATCCTACACACCTGCATATTACTATTCCATGTGGCACTGTATCCTACACACCTGCATATTACTATTCCATGTGGCACTGTATCCTACACATCTGCATATTACTATTCCATGTGGCACTGTATCCTACACACCTGCATATTACTATTCCATGTAGCACTGTATCCTTCACACCTGCATATTACTATTCCATGTGGCACTATGTCCTACACACCTGTATATTACTATTCCATGTGGCACTGTATCCTACACACCTGCATGTTACTATTCCATGTGGCACTATATCTTACACACCTGTATATTACTATTCCATGTGGCACTATATCCTACACACCTGCATATTACTATTCCATGTGGCACTGTATCCTACACACCTGTATATTACTATTCCATGTGGCACTGTATCCTACACACCTGCATATTACTATTCCTTGTGGCACTGTATCCTACACACCTGCATATTACTATTCCATGTGGCACTGTATCCTACACACCTGCATATTACTATTCCATGTGGCACTATATCTTACACACCTGCATATTACTATTCCATGTGGCACTATATCCTACACACCTGCATATTACTATACCATGTGGCACCGTATCCTACACACCTGCATATTACTATTCCATATGGCACTGTATCCTGCACACCTGTATATTACTATTCCATGTGACACTGTATCCTACACACCTGTATATTACTATTCCATGTGACACTGTATCCTACACACCTGTATATTACTATTCCATGTGGCACTGTATCTTACACACCTGCACATAATTCCTCCATCCAGGTAATAACACACCTGTAATCTCTGCATTGTACAGTCTCTCTATCTCCTTTATGTACCAGTCGCCCTCTCATAGTCATCCTCCACCCACCATGATCCTGCCACCTGACTACCATCTCCCATCTCCACCCAGTTCCCACATTCTGCCCCATTGCCCCCTTACCGCTGACAAGCAGGACAGCCAGGATGAGGGGCAGTGAGATTCCGGGGGACATTCTCCTGTGTGTGTTGGTGCTGAGGCTGCAGGTCTCAGAATGATCTGTCTCGCACCACATCCCTCACTGCAGAGCTCCGCGCAGCTGCTCTCAGCTGGGATATAAATAACACGTTGTGTGACGTGAAGCATAAAATGTAAAAGTGACCACAAAAGAGTAATACTGTCACTAATATAGAGATGTGATTACTGCGGTCACCTCATGCTAGTCACATAGTGCAGCAGTAACTATAGCATGAGGCTGGAGTATTGTCAAAGTCAGAAAAAATATCATGCTGCACGTTGCCATATATTCACCTCATGCGCTCGCCTGCTGCACATGCACTTTCTCTGGCGTGCGTGCACATATTCGCAGTTGCGTGACAGCGCCCCTACGGGCGTGCGCTTGAACGCATGGTATGTGCATTTACAGTAGAGTTTGTGTGCGTCTAGCGAGCGACACAAGCGCTAAATAATAAAACCAAATAGTATGTTTTATAGATAATGTTCCCCTTAGTGATAACTGTAAGTTTGTTTAATGTGACTTGTTCATGGACATAGGAATCCCTCTTTTCATGATACAAAGGGTCTGTCTAAGGTTGAACAGTGGTGTCTGGTACCTAACCGAAGAGTATTTTAATAGCAACAATCCGGTGTTGGTTAGGTAAAGATTAATCGCTCCTGCGTATAGTTATGGCCATTAGTAGATTCTGGACATTTCATATATTTGCAGTTCATTATCCATGCGGCGAGAATCCGGCGGTTCCCTCCCACCTGAGCAGTTTGTAATAGCCACAGCCCACCTGTTCAAATCCACCTATGACCTTTTGTTACAGTGCAGAGAGACATTCCTGTGTCCAATGAACAATAAGATTGTAGGGCCCTTTGTAGTACACTGTATGTTGTGTATATAAGGGTCACTGTCCCCAGACCGGCCAGTACTCTCTCTCTTCAACATTTATCTCTGATAATTGGAGGACTGGATTCCGGTTGCGCTTGCGAGTGTTCCCCGTATGGTATGTTTCTCTGTGGCCACTTTGTTACCCGTTTAAATGTTAGTCATTCATTCTTATTTGTTGTATTAGTGTTTGCGATCGTTCGCTATTGTGTATATTTCTGTTTAGTTATTCTGTTAGATTTTAATGTTAGCCTGTAGTGTATGAACTGTTCACTGTTTCTTTTCCCTTTTACTTAGTTAAATATTGTTAGTAAAGGTGTTGGAACCTTAGCACGGTATCGTGTGTTCATTACATTGCAGAGGGTAATAGGAGCGTCTCGATCGCTCAAACAGCTTTAGGATTAACAAGATTAAGCAGCGTTATATCGCTGCAGTATTTCAGTACAAGGTTTACAGCATAAGAGTATCCTTTCTGTGTGTTACATTCAAGGTTTACTGATTGTCATCCTGTGAGCGTCTGCACCGTTCGTGATCTCCTCGTGGTCTCGAGCGTCCGCTATGCTGGTAGCGTAGCATTACGGTAGTCGCCCGCCTATAGCGTGCTCGACACCACGCATTAAGCTGTGAGCGAGCGTGCCGCATGTGCGTCTCGATCACGGCCGAGCGTATGCTACGCTAAGCGCGTACCCTTACGGTACCCCATACGCCAATTGCGTACTGAGTCTCTTACCCATATAGTGAAGGTTATAAGGTAATCAAAATCAGCATTATCAATTGAGGGCTCGTCCGTCCTCCACATATCCGCACTAACGAAAACAAACGTTATCTGCCAGCAAGGGCGGGAAGGCAGTATCCCTTCGTATCGGGATACAGTAGTGCTGGCTAGATAAGCGTCTGTTTCGCTACGTTGAAGGAGTGCTGGTGGAATCCGGAACCGGAGGTAAGAACAATACGCTATTGTCTTTTTAAAAACTGTTTATTTCTGTTTTTGCGTACACACGCACGCACGCACACACCTGCATTGTTGCGGCTCACTCTCTTGTTGCCATTAGAAACGTGCTGTGGAAATCTGGTGCTATTTAGTTGAGATTATAAAGGATAATTTTTTTAAGGAAATAATTGTAAAGGACACGCACACAGCATAGCAAATACTGTGTGGTGTACGGTAAGCGATTACAGTTGAACATCGTTTACATTGATAGAAGCGTGTTGGTTGCGCTGCTGTGAGCATATCTGGACTTTGTGCATACGTGTCTCGGGCAACGTGCGAGATTACGTGCGCAACACAAAGGCATACGCACGTGGCGTGTTTACGCAGCGGAGCGTACGGATACGCCCACCGAGACTCAAATCACACGATAACATTGTTTTAGTGGGGGCGGTATAGTATAGCCACCTGAATAATAGCACAGTTTTGTTCAGTTTTCCAAAAAGCTTAGTTAAAAGAGAACCTTTTTCCATTGCAATACTCAGGGATTGAACTACTGCCTGTATGAAAGGAATTTCTGTACAGAAAGATCAGTGTGTATATGAGTGAGTAGGAGTGAGTGTGGAAATAAAGGTATTATTTTCTGTGAACCCACAAATCGGGATCCCGTCGGAGACCACATCAGGTGAGTGGACACTTGGTGGCATGGGACTGGCTTGCCCGCGTTAACATTATACAAGGTAAAAGGAGCAAGTAGTATTCGTAGATAAAAGGACTGCGAAGGATTAAGCGCAGCCCGAGGGGTTTTGCGTATTACCCATATAGAATTAAGCTCCGGCTGAAGGTTTCGCAGCCTAAACAACCGATTCCATTGGTCGTAAAGCATATAAATATTACGTTATTTATGCACAGTGCGACTGGACCGCACGTAATTGTGTGCATTAGTTTGTTACCTTGATACCCATTAAAATTTACTGTGGGATCATAAACGCTATTTGTACATTCTAACGTGATTTGTGTAGGTTTTTGTTATTTTAAGGGAGTTTCGCTGTTCACTCAGGAAATCTCCAACGACCAATACTTACTGGGGAGGGATCGCATACTCCCACACGCCCCAGTAAATAGAGGTTACAAAAGATCCCACAGATTGGATTGGCCAATTGGGGCGCAGAGTGAGTGAAGGCACTAGTGGAACTTTCACCGTCGCCTTACCGCGGGCAACTTGGTTTGTTTTGTAAGAATTTGCTGAGACAGCAATATCTGCAAACAATAGGGGCCAGTTGTTCAAAGAAGGGACGTCCAACAAGGGTTCACGTTGGTAGTTGTTGGCCCAAAGGGTCAGCACTGTATATAATGTGTGAAAAATACGGATCACACACACAGGTATTTTGCAAAGAATGGGAACGAATGACAGAGGATGATGGGGAACAGTTTCCCCGGGTAGGCAGTTTGAACCCTGAGGTATTGCAGAATCTAAGAAAAAGGATAGGTCTAATAAAATCTGCAAAGCAGAGGATTAGACATTATGATTGTTTACAGGTATGGCAACAGGAAAGTGAAATACAACAGGAATTAGCTCAGAAAGCAAATTCAAATCCTGGTAGGAGTCTGATAGCAACGGCACCACCACCGTATATAGTAGGGGACAAAGTGGCTGCAGAGAATGACATGTGGGTGTACGATAAGGGTGCACTTAACCAATGTAGTAATGATAAGAGTAAAATGAAAGTTAATGCAAATGTTGAGACTAACGCTAACCCATGCAAGTTGTATCCCATTTTAAACTTCCCCCAGGAATACGACCAGGAAGATGAGCCCACTACGATTTCAGCTCTCTCTCTAGCGGCCACCATAAACGATACTTCAGTGGGCATCACCCAACCAGTAAGATTGGCATCAAAGGCACAATGTTCAGGGACAGGTTGCCTTATTGACAGATGGGAAGGACCATATCAAGTCTTATTGACCAGCACAACAGCATTGAAGGTTGCCGAGAGAGAGACTTGGGTCCATTCGTCTCATTGTAAAAAGGTCACTGACCCAGAGAGGTCCCGTGATAAAGAACAGACGGTAGAGGTTGTATCACTAGAGTGTCTGTTCAGGGAGGATTGAGACAACACCTGAGCGCCGAGAATAATAAGACCGGAAGCTTGTCGAACCAGATTTATTTTTTCCCATTTGTTATTTTCTCCAGTTCCCACCTCCCTCCTATTTCCTTTCCCCCTTCTTATTTTTCTCCTTTTACTCCTCTAAGATAGACTTGCCCCAAGAGACTGTGATCCGGATTTTCCTGTTGACCATGATGTTGACCAGAGCAGTCTGTTTCGGTGAGAGTACCATGGAGGTCGAGAAAGGATCTGGAATGGGTTCTGATGACCAGGATGCAGGCGTAGATTTCCAAGAACAACATAATCTCCGAGTAAAGGCGAGTATCAGAAAACGATCTGGTAGCATTGACAATAGAAGGAATTGTGAAGGATTGTTAGCTGAAGAGAACTGCATCTGTAGGCATTGTGACAATATAGTTGAGGATGGGTGCATAAAGAAATGTCAGTCCAGTTTTAATGTCCACATGGTGACTATCACTCCTTAGTGGGTAAAGTGTTAAATCAGACAGACTGTTGGGTATGCTCTCAAGTACCTCAAGGTCATAGCAAATCAGGACTAGTACCATTCCCTTTAACTGTAGGAGAGGTACTTGAGTTAAGTGGTGGGAGGCCGGTGGACAAGAGGTTTAATATCTCTAGTCCTCCTAGTTTGAAGCTCCACCAATATCACCTGGATAGGTCCTTAGTATGCTTTAACATTTCCAATCCCCGAAAGCCGGGAAATTGTGAAGTGTCATGGAGTAACCAAACCATGACATTTTCACACAGAGCCGACAGAATGCCCATAGACACAGAACTTATACGCCAGATAGCCGACCATAGGAAATTCTTTCGGTATAGGTACACCTTAGGAAGTAGGATCATGCGAGTTGGAGAAGTATCACCAGGATACTGTGCACAGATCGTACAAACTGATACGTGTACTAAACAGATGGGAGAATTAGGGTTAGGAGATTTCACATGGAAAATTTGTAACATGGTAATTAGAGATGAGCGGGTTCGGTTTTACTCGGTTTTACTCGGTTCTCAAAACGGCATCTAATTGGCTCACGGATGTCACGTGTTTTGGATAGCCAATAAGGTTCGGTTTTGAGAACCGAGTAAAACCGAGTAAAACCGAATCCGCTCATCTCTAATGGTAATGTCATACTCCGTCCCATATGTTCTCCCCGATGATGCATATTTCATATGCGGGAGGAAGGCGTATAAGTGGCTTGCCCCAAACTCAGAGGGATTGTGTTATATTGGAAAAGTACTGCCTGAGGTAATGACTGTATCCCACACTAAAATTAAAGATATTCACCGTGGTGCCCAAGCTCCTTATACTCACACTCATTACGAGCACATCGTTAAACGGCACCTGATAGAGAGAACAGAGCATCCGGCCTCTGATCTGATCCATGAATCCACCGGGATTCAATTCCTACTCGCGTTAGATATCACTCGTACCGCCAGAGGAGTGATAAATTATAAATATATATCCGCGCTTGCAAATTTATTAGACAATATCACCGAAATGTATGACGACACATTCAGGTACACTGGGAAAGAGTTACAAGCCTACAAAACAGAACTGGTTCAGCATAGGATGATTCTCAATTACCTCACAGCTGTGACAGGCGGGTATTGTGTTACCCTAGCGACTCAATATGGAATAAAGTGCTGCACGTACATTACAAACAGCACGGAGGACCCAGCCGAGGTCATAGACCAAAAGATGGATGACATTTTACAATTAAAATGGGAGTTTCGAAGGTAACACAATCTCACACTCGCTACTGCGGGTAATGAGCTGACCAGTTGGGTGTCATGGTTGAACCCACGAAATTGGTTCTCGGGTTTAGGAGAATGGGCCCAAGATATTATTATGGATGTAGGGAAATTTCTTTTGTGTATTCTGGGGGTCGTCATATTGGTTGGCCTGATATTTAGATGCGTTCGGGTTTTAGCGAAGCGTAGAAACAGTACCAGGGTGATGAGTCTAAGGAGCGAGGACACTGTACTAACAACGACTAATTTGATTTATGACCCAACGATAGAGACAATGTTGTGATGAAAATGTGATTCCACGGTCCGTTTCTTTCACCTGTTTCTCCTTTGTTTTCCTCCAAGGTACAAAGACATCCGCTTGGAAGAAGAATTTGACAACCTTTTACACAGACCATTGATGGACAATGCCATAGACCCCCATTTTCCCTAGTGACTTTAACTTTTACGATAGCCCAATACTTCAAAGATTGTAAGTCTATGGACATTGAGAAAGCTTTTTGCTCAGCATTTATAGCAAAAGCATCGGGAGACTACAGTCAACATGTACATCGAGACAAGACATCAGACAAGACCTCAATCAGCAAATGTATATTAAACTCACATAGTTTATGACTGCATTTACCATAATTGCTTCTTATCTCCATTTCTACAACCTTCAGGTAATGACACACATAGTCGATAGGGAATATAGGCACAGATATCAGCACTCACATATTCCCCCAATCATGTATCATCAACTAAAATGTGCTCCCCCATTTTGTTAAAACCAAAAGCCGAAAAGAGCTTGGTAAAGTTTGACAGCCCATCCACAGACCCGTGATACGGGATAAGAAGGAATTCAAATGTATACTTCGCAATACCTCGAAGCTTGATTTAAAACACGTACGGCACGATGATACATGACCCCTCAAACATGGATTCATACACACAGGCTTCTACTATCTCACTAGGTCATACCTTTTTCCCACCTGATCCTCTTCTCCCTTACCCAATCATAGAAATGTATTACATATGACATATATTTTTCTCTTTTTGAACTGTTTTAGGAAGTGGCAGTTATTCATGACTGCCAAAGGGTGGACTGTCAAAGTCAGAAAAATATCATGCTGCACGTTGCCATATATTCACCTCATGCGCTCGCCCGCTGCACATGCACTTTCTCTGGCGTGCGTGCACATATTCGCAGCTGCGTGACGGCGCCCCTACAGGCGTGCGCTTGAACGCATGGTATGTGCATTTACGGTAGAGTTTGTGTGCGTCTAGCGAGCGACACAATCGCTAAATAATAAAAACCAAATAGTATGTTTTATAGATAATGTTCCCCTTAGTGATAACTGTAAGTTTGTTTAATATGACTTGTTCATGGACATAGGAATCCCTCTTTTCATGATACAAAGGGTCTGTCTAAGGTTGAACAGTGGTGTCTGGTACCTAACCGAAGAGTATTTTAATAGCAACAATCCGGTGTTGGTTAGGTAAAGATTAATCGCTCCTGCGTATAGTTATGGCCATTAGTAGATTCTGGACATTTCATATATTTGCAGTTCATTATCCATGCGGCGGGAATCCGGCGATTCCCTCCCACCTGAGCAGTTTGTAATAGCCACAGCCCACCTGTTCAAATCCACCTATGACCTTTTGTTACAGTGCAGAGAGACATTCCTGTGTCCAATGAACAATAAGATTGTAGGGCCCTTTGTAGTACACTGTATGTTGTGTATATAAGGGTCACTGTCCCCAGACCGGCCAGTACTCTCTCTCTTCAACATTTATCTCTGATAATTGGAGGACTGGATTCCGGTTGCGCTTGCGAGTGTTCCCCATATGGTATGTTTCTCTGTGGCCACTTTGTTACCCGTTTAAATGTTAGTCATTCATTCTTATTTGTTGTATTAGTGTTTGCGATCGGTCGCTATTGTGTATATTTCTGTTTAGTTATTCTGTTAGATTTTAATGTTAGCCTGTAGTGTATGAACTGTTCACTGTTTCTTTTCCCTTTTACTTAGTTAAATATTGTTAGTAAAGGTGTTGAAACCTTAGCACGGTATCGTGTGTTCATTACATTGCAGAGGGTAATAGGAGCGTCTCGATCGCTCAAACAGCTTTAGGATTAACAAGGTTAAGCAGCGTTATATCGCTGCAGTATTTCAGTACAAGGTTTACAGCATAAGAGTATCCTTTCTGTGTGTTACATTCAAGGTTTACTGATTGTCATCCTGTGAGCGTCTGAGCCGTTCGTGATCTCCTCGTGGTCTCGAGCGTCCGCTACGCTGGTAGCGTAGCATTACGGTAGTCGCCCGCCTATAGCGTGCTCGACACCACGCATTAAGCTGTGAGCGAGCGTGCCGCATGTGCGTCTCGATCACGGCCGAGCGTATGCTACGCTAAGCGCGTACCCTTACGGTACCCCATATGCCAATTGCGTACTGAGTCTCTTACCCATATAGTGAAGGTTATAAGGTAATCAAAATCAGCATTATCAGTATAGAGGACACAGTCCTGTCAGGCGGGAGCGTACAGCAACATCAAATTACAGAGGACACTTTATAAACCGCATACAGCGCAAACCCCCGGTGCAACATCACACAGCTACGTTACCGCTGGGCAGACAGAATGGTGTCTTCATTATATGTCAGAGTGGCAATACACTGCAGCACACAGACAGAACAGTGAGCTTAATAATTGCCACCTCCCCTAGTTCCAATGGTGCACACAGTGTTCCATGTTGGAGATAGCACTCTATACCCCATGGTCTGACAGGGCCATAACTAGGGTTGGGCAATTGGTACCACCACCAAAGTTTCAGTGTTTAGTTGGCGTCATCATTGCTTCCCCATGGGACCAATATTTGGCATGCAGAGTGCCTGGAATGGCAGATTGCTGAAAGGGTGTGGGACAACTTATTTGGCGCTGGAAAGGAAATGGGCAGCCTAGGGTACACCTCTGGGGTTTTCGTTTCCCCCCAAAAGTTGAACGTGAAAAAAGGTGTGAGATGGTGTATCCGGGGAGCCCTCTTTCTGTGGTCGTGTAAGAGGACCAAAGCGATGGCCTCTTTATCAGATGAATAGGTAAACTTATTACAGATATGATATCATGAGTTATGATAAAAATGTAATATACATTCACATACATAAAACAAACACTAAAAGCATACCAATAAGGTAAGCTAGGAGCCGCAGGTGTAAAATAGGGCAGGGTGGTCCAAGCTTCACCCTGCTCTGGCTCCTAAGCTTAGTGATGGGTCACTAACCCCTGGATAAGTGATGGTATTCAATGTTAAAACAACTCATAAACCGTAAGAAAGCGTACCAGAAAGGTAGCTAAGGAGCCGCAGGTGTTGTAGCAAGCAGGGTGGTCCAGACTTCACCCTGCTCTGGCTCCCAAGCTTACCACCAGGTCGATGTCCAATGTGTGAGAGGTTCGGATTCCTAGTAGATCCAGTATCCAACATGTTTCGAGATCTGCAATCTCTTCCTCAGGGCTTGATGGTGTGTCTTGTCTCCAGAGCTGGCTTTTAAAGATGGTGGGTGGTTGATTCTGGGTCGTAGGTCACCGGAACCGGAAGTGATCAAACAAAGTCCCAATCGGTCTTCATTAATAGTATTGATATACTGCTGCAGTAGTATTCATTTGTGGTGGACACAGTGGGCAGGTTTGGGAATTAACCAAGTTTAAAAATTGAAAAGATCGTCCGGCCGGGCGACTGGAAGTGACCCGGACCGGAAGTACAAAACCGGAAGTGCCGAGACGGAGTGAGCGGCTGGGAATAAAATGCAATAGCTACAAGTTTATAAGTGCAGTGTAGATCTCTATTGCTGTACAAGGAGGAGAAAATACTTTTGAGAGTGTGGTTATCGCGCTGGTGACCGTCCTAACGGTGTGGTCCCGAAACCGGAAAAGACGCGATTGTTTGCGTGTCACCGACCGGAAGTGACGGACGGAACCCAGCTGAAAAGGCGGCTGTGAGCCGCAAAGGGCTATTGTGATAGTGATTAGGGAAAAGTAGTGATAAGTGCACTACTGAACATAGTAACATAGTAACATAGTATCTGAGGTTGAAAAAAGACAATTGTCCATCGAGTTCAACCTATTTGTGGTGTCCTATGCATGATGATTTGACTAAAATTTCTGACTGATGCTGCTGTCAGCCATTGCATTTTATCCCTATTTATAGTAACTATAATGCATGACTATGCACCATACCCCTGGATATCCCTATCCAATAGGAATTTATCTAACCCATTCTTAAAGGTGTTGACAGATTCCGCCATTACAACTCCCTCGGGCAGGGAATTCCAAACACGTATTGTCCTTACCGTGAAAAAGCCTTTGCGCCGTATTGTGCGGAATCTCCTCTCCTCTAACCTGAGCGAGTGTCCACGAGTCCTCTGTGTTGATCTAACCAAAAACAGGTCCCGCGCAAGCTCTGTGTATTGTCCCCTTATATATTTGTAGATGTTGATCATATCCCCTCTTAGTCTCCGCTTTTCCAATGTAAACATGCCTAGTCTTTCAAGCCTTTCCTTGTATTCCATCGTCTCCATGCCCTTAATTAGTTTGGTCGCCCTCCTCTGTACCTTTTCAAGCTCCAGGATATCCTTTTTGTAGTACGGTGCCCAGAATTGTACACAGTATTCAAGGTGTGGCCTCACTAGTGATTTATATAACGGGAGTATAATACTCTCGTCCCTAGCATCAATACCCCGTTTTATGCATGCTAATATCTTATTAGCCTTCTTTGCTGCAGTCTTGCTTTGGGTACTACTGCTTAGCTTGCTATCTATGAGGACACCTAAGTCCTTTTCCAGTACAGAATCCCCTAATTTTACCCCATTTAGTAGGTAGGTGTAATTTTTGTTCTTGTTACCACAGTGCATTACCTTACACTTGTCTGTGTTGAAGCGCATTCTCCATTTGGCTGCCCATGCTTCTAATTTAACTAAGTCGCTCTGAAGAGACTCGGCATCCTCCTCTGTATTTATAGCCTTACACAATTTGGTATCATCTGCAAAAATTGACACCATGCTCTCTAGACCTTCTGTTAGGTCGTTAATGAAAATATTGAACAATAGCGGTCCTAATACTGAGCCTTGCGGCACACCACTTAGCACTTCAGTCCAAGTTGAAAAAGATCCATTAACCACAACGCGCTGCTTCCTATTATCTAACCAGTTTTTGACCCAAGTGCATATTGTGCTTCCTAGCCCTGATTCTTGTAGCTTGTAGATAAGTCTCATGTGTGGTACAGTATCGAACGCTTTGGCAAAGTCTAAAAAGATTACATCCACGTCTTTACCTTGATCTAGGTTTGCGCTTACTGTTTCATAAAAGCCAAGTAAGTTGGTTTGACAGGATCTGTCCTTCATAAACCCATGTTGATTCCTTTTAATGACCTTATTGGTTTCAAGGAACTTCTGAATACTATCTCTTAGAATACCTTCCAATACTTTCCCCACTATAGATGTAAGACTAACTGGTCTATAATTACCTGGTTCAGCTCCCTTTTTGAATATAGGCACTACTTCCGCTATACGCCAGTCTTTGGGAACCATACCTGATATAACTGAATCCTCAAAGATCAAAGATAGCGGTTTTGCCAGTTCAGAGTGAAGCTCCATTAGAACCCTTGGATGAATACCATCGGGCCCTGGTGATTTATTAATCTTTAAATGTTTTAATCGGTCACAGACTACTTCCTTGCTTAAATAAGTACCTATCAGTGTGATATTCTCATTATTGAGATTGTGTGTCAGTCCCTTAATTGGGTCCTCTCTAGTGAATACTGTTGAAAAGAACTCATTTAGTGTGTCCGCTATGTCATTATCATTTTTGCTTAAGACTCCCAACTTGTCTTTTAAAGGGCCTATACTCTCCTTCTTTAATCTCTTGCTATTAATGTATTTAAATAATTTTTTGGGATTCGCTTTGCTTTCCTTTGCTACTAGTTTTTTTTTTTTTTTTATGGCCAAGGCTATGATAACAGTATAATAAGTGAATAAGGACGGAAATGACAAAATTCAATGCGTGTCACCACTCTAAAGTGTGTATACAGAACTCCCCAAATCGTTATGTTCAGTGTTGGAAATAACGAGGATCCATATTTTAGCTGAACAGAAGTTATACATCAGTAATACAGTTATCCATCCCCCATAATCCATAAATAGTCAATAAAGTCCAAAATCTCCATTGCTGTGAAAATATGCTGGGTGATGTCCATATTTTTGGCTCCAATTGATTGTATCATCATAGGTTCCCATGAAAAAAATAAAGAGAACAAAGAGAAATATAACAGGTTATGATGAGTGCCGTGGATTGGTATCTGAACAATGAGCATACAGACTGGTGAATTATGCAAACTAATGCAAGAACCATTTGAGTTCAAAGTCTTTGTTTAGGCCTTTGGGGCACAGGGACTAAAGTTTGTAAATCAATTTCATTTCCGCCTTTGCAAGATTTTTTCCCGTATTTCTGTCACGCCAAGTAGATTTTATGTGCTGTAGTCCCACAAATTTCTTTATGGATGTGTATGAACAGTTATGTTCTATTTTGAAATGTTCGGACAGATTGTGTGTGAGGAGACCGTTTTTTATGTTGCGTAAATGTTCGCCAAGCCTTGTCTTCAGAGCTCTTGACGTACGTCCAATGTATATCTTCCGACAAGTGCACTCCACTAGATATACGACGTTACTGGTATGGCAGGTGATGAAATCTTTAATTTTAAAAGTAATGCCCTTGGTGGTTACCTCTGTCTATTTGGAGTTCTCAGTTTTAATTTGCCGACATGGAAGACAAAGTCCGCACCTATGAAAACCGCTCGTTCTGATAGGAGTGATCCTCTTTTGGGGTAAGGCGCTTCGAACTAATTTGTTCTTGAGATTTGCTGCCTTGCGGTAAATGAACGTGGGTTTTTTCGGAATGATGTTCCTTAATGTGTCATCCATACATAGTAGGTTCCAATGCTTCCTGATGATCAGTTCTATTCTTTTGTACTGGTGGTCATACCCTGTAATGAAAGACCATTGGGAGTGGTTGGAGGGTTTTTCGTAGTTTTTCTTCTGTTTTTTACTGTGGATGAGAGTGGTCCTATCTTTGTTCATTGTTTCCGTCTGAATTGATTCCAAGTTCCCGGGATGATAACCTTTTTCGATGAAAGCGTTTTTGAGTTCATTGATTTGGGACATACAGACAGTGTCTTCACTACAATTTCTCCTTATCCTTAAGAATTGGCCCTTGGGTATGCCATTGAGCCAGTTTACATGATGCTCACTTTCTTTACTGATGTAATTGTCTCTGAGGTCAGGTCTTGCCCCTACACTTTTTGAGAACACTTTTTCCACTTTTCAGTTTTATGTCTGCAGAAGCCATGTTTATAGTTGTACAGTAAGCAATGCAATTGTTACAATTCACACATAGCTTTGATGGATGTTAACCCATTCTAAGAAATTGGCTGAGAACCAGTACAGAGGTGCAGAGTCTTGCATGCAGGTGGTGTACACAAGGGACCCATGCAAGGAGGTTTGGGCTTAGCTGTGCCCGACATACTAGGCATACCAGCTCCATACTAGGAAACCCAACTGGGTTTCCTAGTATGGAGCTGGTGTACAATGGGGCTGGTGTAGTGATTTGCAGTGAGATGGGTCAGAACTAGTGATGTGCACCGGACATTTTTCGGGTTTTGTGTTTTGGTTTTGGATTCGGTTCCACGGCCGTGTTTTGGATTCGGCCGCGTTTTGGCAAAACCTCCCTGAAAAATTTTTGTCGGATTCGGGTGTGTTTTGGATTCGTTTTTATTTTACAAAAAACCCTCAAAAACAGCTTAAATAATAGAATTTGGGGGTAATTTTGATCCCATAGTATTATTAACCTCAATAACCATAATTTACACTCATTTTCAGTCTATTCTGAACACCTCACACCTCACAATATTATTTTTAGTCCTAAAATTTGCACCGAGGTTGCTGGATGGCTAAGCTAAGCGACACAAGTGGCCGACACAAACACCTGGCCCATCTAGGAGTGGCACTGCAGTGTCAGGCAGGATGGCACTTCAAAAAAATTGTCCCCAAACAGCATATGATGCAAAGAAAAAAAGAGGCGCACCAAGGTCGCTGTGTGACTAAGCTAAGCGACCCAAGTGGCCGACACAAACACCTGGCCCATCTAGGATTGGCACTGCAGTGTCAGACAGGATGGCAGATTAAAATAATTGTCCCCAAACAGCACATGATGCAAAGAAAAAAAGAGGCGCAATGAGGTAGCTGTGTGACTAAGCTAAGCGACCCAAGTGGCCGACACAAACACCTGGCCCATCTAGGAGTGGCACTGCAGTGTCAGACATGATGGCAGATTAAAAAAATTGTCCCCAAACAGCACATGATGCAAAGAAAAAAAGAGGCGCAATGAGGTAGCTGTGTGACTAAGCTAAGCGACCCAAGTGGCCGACACAAACACCTGGCCCATCTAGGAGTGGCATTGCAGTGTCAGACAGGATGGCACTTCAAAAAAATAGTCCCCAAACAGCACATGATGCAAAGAAAAAAAGAGGCGCAATGAGGTAGCTGTGTGACTAAGCTAAGCGACCCAAGTGGCCGACACAAACACCTGGCCCATCTCGGAGTGGCATTGCAGTGTCAGACAGGATGGCACTTCAAAAAAATAGTCCCCAAACAGCATATGATGCAAAGAAAAATGAAAGAAAAAAGAGGTGCAAGATGGAATTGTCCTTGGGCCCTCCCACCCACCCTTATGTTATATAAACAGGACATGCACACTTTAACGAGCCCATCATTTCAGCGACAGGGTCTGCCACACGACTGTGACTGAAATGACTGGTTGGTTTGGGCCCCTACCAAAAAAAGAAGCAATCAATCTCTCCTTGCACAAACTGGCTCTACAGAGGCAAGATGTCCACCTCATCATCATCCTCCGATTCCTACCCCTTTCACTGTGTACATCCCCCTCCTCACAGATTATTAATTCGTCCCCACTGGAATCCACCATCTCAGGTCCCTGTGTACTTTCTGGAGGCAATTGCTGCTGGTGAATGTCTCCACGGAGGAATTGATTATAATTAATTTTGATGAACATCATCTTCTCCACATTTTCTGGAAGTAACCTCGTACGCCGATTGCTGACAAGGTGAGCGGCTGCACTAAACACTCTTTCGGAGTACACACTGGAGGGAGGGCAACTTAGGTAGAATAAAGCCAGTTTGTGCAAGGGCCTCCAAATTGCCTCTTTTTCCTGCCAGTATACGTACGGACTGTCTGACGTGCCTACTTGGATGCGGTCACTCATATAATCCTCCACCATTCTTTCAATGGTGAGAGAATCATATGCAGTGACAGTAGACGACATGTCAGTAATCGTTGGCAGGTCCTTCAGTCCGGACCAGATGTCAGCACTCGCTCCAGACTGCCCTGCATCACCGCCAGCGGGTGGGCTCGGAATTCTTAGCCTTTTCCTCGCACCCCCAGTTGCGGGAGAATGTGAAGGAGGAGATGTTGACGGGTCACGTTCCGCTTGACTTGACAATTTTCTCACCAGCAGGTCTTTGAACCTCTGCAGACTTGTGTCTGCCGGAAAGAGAGATACAACGTAGGTTTTAAATCTAGGATCGAGCACGGTGGCCAAAATGTAGTGCTCTGATTTCAACAGATTGACCACCCGTGAATCCCGGTTAAGCGAATTAAGGGCTCCATCCACAAGTCCCACATGCCTAGCGGAATTGCTCTGTTTTAGCTCCTCCTTCAATGTCTCCAGCTTCTTCTGCAAAAGCCTGATGAGGGGAATGACCTGACTCAGGCTGGCAGTGTCTGAACTGACTTCACGTGTGGCAAGTTCAAAGGGTTGCAGAACCTTGCACAACGTTGAAATAATTCTCCATTGCACTTGAGTCAGGTGCATTCCCCCTCCTTTGCCTATATCGTGGGCAGATGTATAGGCTTGAATGGCCTTTTGCTGCTCCTCCATCCTCTGAAGCATATAGAGGGTTGAATTCCACCTCGTTACCACCTCTTGCTTCAGATGATGGCAGGGCAGGTTCAGGAATGTTTGGTGGTGCTCCAGTCTTCGGCACGCGGTGGCTGAATGCCGAAAGTGGCCCGCAATTCTTCGGGCCACCGACAGCATCTCTTGCACGCCCCTGTCGTTTTTTAAATAATTCTGCACCACCAAATTCAATGTATGTGCAAAACATGGGACGTGCTGGAATTTGCCCAGATGTAATGCACGCACAATATTGCTGGCGTTGTCCGATGTCACAAATCCCCAGGAGAGTCCAATTGGGGTAAGCCATTCTGCGATGATGTTCCTCAGTTTCCGTAAGAGGTTGTCAGCTGTGTGCCTCTTCTGGAAAGCGTTGATACAAAGCGTAGCCTGCCTAGGAACGAGTTGACGTTAGCGAGATGCTGCTACTGGTGCCGCCGCTGCTGTTCTTGCTGCGGGAGGCAATACATCTACCCAGTGGGCTGTCACAGTCATATAGTCCTGAGTCTGCCCTGCTCCACTTGTCCGTGGTTAAGTGGACATTGGGTACAACTGCATTTTTTAGGACACTAGTGAGTCTTTTTCTGAGGTCTGTGTATATTCTCGGTATCGCCTGCCTAGAGAAATGGAACCTAGATAGTATTTGGTACCAGGGACACAGTACCTCAATCAAGTCTCTAGTTGCCTCTGAATTAACGGTGGATACCGGAACCACGTTTCTCACCGCCCAGGCTGCCAAGGCCTGAGTTATCCGCTTTGCAGCAGGAAGACTGCTGTGATATTTAATCTTCCTCGCAAAGGACTGTTGGACAGTCAATTGCTTACTGGAAGTAGTACAAGTGGTCTTCCGACTTCCCCTCTGGGATGACGATCGACTCCCAGCAGCAACAACAGCAGCGCCAGCAGCAGTAGGCGTTACACTCAAGGATGCATCGGAGGAATCCCAGGCAGGAGAGGACTCGTCAGACTTGCCAGTGACATGGCCTGCAGGACTATTGGCTTTCCAGTGTAAGGAGGAAATTGACACTGAGGGAGTTGGTGGTGTGGTTTGCAGGAGCTTGGTTACAAGAGGAAGGGATTTAGTTGTCAGTGGACTCCTTCCACTCTCACCCAAAGTTTTTGAACTTGTCACTGACTTCTGATGAATGCGGTCCAGGTGACGTATAAGGGAGGATGTTCCTAGGTGGTTAACGTCCTTACCCCTACTTATTACAGCTTGACAAAGGCAACACACGGCTTGACACCTGTTGTCCGCATTTGTGTTGAAATAATTCCACACCGAAGAGCTGATTTTTTTTGTATTTTGACCAGGCATGTCAATGGCCATATTCGTCCCACGGACAACAGGTGTCTCCCCGGGTGCCTAACTTAAACAAACCACCTCACCATCAGAATCCTCCTTGTCAATTTCCTCCCCAGCGCCAACAACACCCATATCCTCATCCTGGTGTACTTCAACAGTGACATCTTCAATTTGACTATCAGGAACAGGACAGCAGGTGCTCCTTCCAGCACTTGCAGGGGGCGTGCAAATGGTGGAAGGCGCAAGCTCTTCCCGTCCAGTGCTGGGAAGGTCAGGCATCGCAACCGACACAATTGGACTCTCCTTGGGGATTTGTGATTTAGAAGAACGCACAGTTCTTTGCTGTGCTTTTGCCAGCTTAAGTCTTTTCATTTTTCTAGCGAGAGGATGAGTGCTTCCATCCTCATGTGAATCTGAACCACTAGCCATGAACATAGGCCAGGGCCTCAGCCGTTCCTTGCTACTCCGTGTGGTAAATGGCATATTGGCAAGTTTACGCTTCTCATCAGACGCTTTTAATTTAGATTTTTGGGTCATTTTACTGAACTTTTGTTTTTTGGATTTTACATGCTCTCTACTATGACATTGGGCATCGGCCTTGGCAGACGACGTTGATGGCATTTCATCGTCTCGGCCATGACTAGTGGCAGCAGCTTCAGCACGAGGTGGAAGTGGATCTTGAGCTTTCCCTGTTTTACCCTCCACATTTTTGTTCTCCATTTTTTAATGTGTGGAATTATATGCCAGTATCAATAGCAATGGCCTACTACTATATATACTGCGCACAACTGAAATGCACCACAGGTATAGAATGTAGATGGATAGTATACTTGACGACACAGAGGTAGGTACAGCAGTGGCCTTCCATACCGTACTGCTATATATGCTGGTGGTCACTGTGTCAGCAAACTGCAAAACTAAAATGCACCACAGGTATAGAATGTAGATGGATAGTATACTTGACGACACAGAGGTAGGTACAGCAGTGGCCTTCCGTACCGTACTGCTATATATACTGGTGGTCACTGTGTCAGCAAACTGCAAAACTAAAATGCACCACAGGTGTAGAATGTAGATGGATAGTATACTTGACGACACAGAGGTAGGTACAGCAGTGGCCTTCCGTACCGTACTGCTATATATACTGGTGGTCACTGTGTCAGCAAACTGCAAAACTAAAATGCACCACAGGTATAGAATGTAGATGGATAGTATACTTGACGACACAGAGGTAGGTACACCAGTGGCCTTCCGTACCATACTGCTATATATACTGGTGGTCACTTTGTCAGCAAACTGCACAACTGAAATGCACCACAGGTATAGAATGTAGATGGATAGTATACTTGACGACACAGAGGTAGGTACAGCAGTGGCCTTCCATACCGTACTGCTATATATACTGGTGGTCACTGTGTCAGCAAACTGCACAACTGAAATGCACCACAGGTATAGAATGTAGATGGATAGTATACTTGACGACACAGAGGTAGGTACAGCAGTGGCCTTCCGTACCGTACTGCTATATATACTGGTGGTCACTGTGTCAGCAAACTGCACAACTAAAATGCACCACAGGTATAGAATGTAGATGGATAGTATACTTGACGACACAGAGGTAGGTACAGCAGTGGCCTTCCGTACCGTACTGCTATATATACTGGTGGTCACTGTGTCAGCAAACTGCACAACTGAAATGCACCACAGGTATAGAATGTAGATGGATAGTATACTTGACAACACAGAGGTAGGTACAGCAGTGGCCTTCCGTACCGTACTGCTATATATACTGGTGGTCACTGTGTCAGCAAACTGCAAAACTAAAATGCACCACAGGTATAGAATGTAGATGGATAGTATACTTGACGACACAGAGGTAGGTACAGCAGTGGCCTTCCGTACCGTACTGCTATATATACTGGTGGTCACTGTGTCAGCAAACTGCACAACTGAAATGCACCACAGGTATAGAATGTAGATGGATAGTATACTTGACGACACAGAGGTAGGTACAGCAGTGGCCTTCCGTACCGTACTGCTATATATACTGGTGGTCACTGTTTCAGCAAACTGCACAACTGAAATGCACCACAGGTATAGAATCTAGATGGATAGTATACTTGACGACACAGAGGTAGGTACAGCAGTGGCCTACTGTACCGTAATGTTATATATTATATACTGGTGGTCACTGGTCAGCAAAACTCTGTACTGTACTCCTCCTCTATAATATTATACTGGTGGTCCCCAGTCCCCACAATAAAGCAGCACACTGAGCACAGATATGGAGTGTTTTTCAGGCAGACAACGTATACTGGTGGTCACTGTCAGCAAAACTCTGCACTGTACTCCTGCTATATAATACAGCTGCTCCCCAGTCCCCACAATTAAGCAGTGTGAGCACAGATATATGCAGCACACTGAGCACAGATAAGGAGCGTTTTTTTCATGCAGAGAACGGATAAAACTGGTGGTCACTGATCAGCAAAACTCTGCACTGTACTCCTCCTATATTATACAGCTGCTCCCCAGTCCCCACAATTAAGCAATAAGTAAAGCAAGCACAAATAATTGCATCAACAATACACGGAGAGGACGCCAGCCACGTCCTCTCCCTAACATTTCAAATGCACGAGTGAAAATGGCGGCGACGCGCGGCTGCTTATATAGAATCCGAATCTTGCGAGAATCCGACAGCGGGATGATGACGTTCGGGCGCGCTCGGGTTAACCGAGCCATACGGGAGAATCCGAGTATGCCCGGACCCATGTAAAATGGGTGAAGTTCGGGGGGGTTCGGTTTCCGAGAAACCGAACCCGCTCATCACTAGTCAGAACTGGTCAGGTAGGTCAGGGACAGGTGCAGAGTCAGAAGCAGACACTAGGATGGTAGTGGTCACCGGATCACAGAAACCGGAGGAGGGGAGCCAGCAGGCACTGGGGACTCCCTGCCCATTCCCCACCACCAACAAGGACCCCAACGCTATAGCACTCAAAAAGTGAATGCCAGTGTCCAGCATACCCTCACCCCTATCTAGGGGTGGGCACTGAACCCCCCACAAATGGCTTGTTAGGGAACATCTGGTGAAACTTTTAGAGGATCTGAGGTGCATGAATATCCAAGGTCTTGACCCAACAACATTCCTCAGGACCATATCCCTTCCAATCAACCAGCAATTAGACCATGCCACGAGAAACTCTGGAATCCAAGATCTACTTCACTTCATACTCATCCTGATGATCCACCGAAATGGCAGGAGGTGAGAACTGAATCAGTCCAAAGGGTTTTAAAAGGGAAACATGGAAAACATTTGGTATCCAAAGTATGCCTCAAAGTTTTAATTGAAATTCCACAGGATTAATTGCCTATATAATTTGAAAAAGACCAAATATATCTTGGTGACAGCTTCATGGTAGGAACCTTCAACCACAGATTACAAGTTGACAGCTACACTTTATCCCCGGAATAAAGTAGAAGAGTTCTCTTTTTGTCAGCGAAGAACTTGTAGCGAGAAGAGATATTGCTTAGAGTTTTCTTCACCTAATTCCAATTATTAAAAAAGCTTCCCACCATACCATGAATGGCTGGAAGAGATATCAACTGGAGGGCTGGAAGTTCTGGTAAAGCAGGATGTTGTCCATACTGGACTAAGAATTGTGAATGGCCAGAAGTCTCATGAAAAAGATTATGCGCAAACACAGCCCACGGTAACAAGAAGACCCAGTTATCCTGTGTGACTTGAAATGTGGTTTGTAATAAATTTGTCCAGGTCCTGATTTACGCGGTCCATCTGCCTACTGCTTTGAGGATAAGCCAAGGAGATACTCAGATTGATATTAAAATACTTGTACTGCGATCTCCAGAACATGGAGGTAAATTGTACCCCATGATTGAATTCAACATCCTTGGAGAACCCATGCAACCGGAAAATCTCCTTTACGAATATTTCTGCAACTTTGTTGCTGAGGAGAAACCCTTTAAAGGAACGAAATGAGCAACCACTACTCAGATTGTGTTGAAACCTTGACAATCCAGCAAATCTGTAACAAAGTCCATGGAGATGTGGGTCCAAGGATGATCAGGCACTTGTAGTGGATATAGAGAACCTAAGAGAGAGTGCGGTGGAACCTTGGTTTGAATACAAGTCAGACAGGCAGCCACAAAGTCTCTGACATCCTGGCAAACAGCCGGCCACCAATAATTCCTGAGGATAAGTTCCAGAGTTCTTTTCGCACCTGCATAGCTGGTGAAGTGGAATGAATGGGCGCAACAAATGGTTTTTGTCACAACTGAGGGCCTGAGCTGACGGGAGGCAGCCTCAGTTGTAGGGGCTGAGATGTAACGGAACCTGGGAGGTTGTATCAGACCCCTAGACATGTAAGTAACATGTAGAATAACTGCCCGAAGGCGTGACCACGACAACCAGGATAAAAGTCAATGATGTTTATTATGACAAACTCCGTAACACAGCAGCAGTAAAGGAAACATAAAAGTCAACAGAGGATAAATACAGTTCCTGGGTACTACAGGGTGGCAAGGGCCACAGGCACTGGTAGTGTGAGACAGTTCTTATAATCTTCTAGTTGGAAAGTCCTTACCAGGCCTGACTGTAGCAATGGAGAGAACCCAGGATCGTACCAGCTGGTGTTCCAGGAAAAGGCTGGGCTGCTGAAGATAAAACGGCTGCTGTGGATACTGGCTGGAACCAGACTGTTGTTGGTACGGAGTGGATACTGGCTGGAACCAGTTAAATAATAAACGAACTTGAGAGCGATGAAATAATAATGAAGTTTGGAGTTTGAGAGCGGTGAAATAATAATACCGGTGGAGAGTGGTAAACTGCAGAAGGACACCGGCCCTTTAAGAGAAGCTGTACACTGCTGGAAGCTGGGCTGGAAGCAGGTGATTGATAATGAAGTTTGGAGTTTGAGAGCGGTGAAATAATAATACCGGTGGAGAGTGGTAAACTGCAGAAAGGACACCGGCCCTTTAAGAGAAGCTGTACACTGCTGGAAGCTGGGCTGGAAGCAGGTGATTGTTGTAACTGGAAACAGGTGAGTCCAGAATGGATCGGAGAGTCAGGCTACACCGCAGATGGAATGCTGGTGCGGGTCTCTATAGCAGAAGTCTGGAGACAGGAGCTGGAACCTGGAAGACAACCACAGGAGAGATACAAACTGGAACTAGGTTAGACAACCAAAGCACTGACGCCTTCCTTGCTCAGGCACAGCTTACTTATACCTGCAGCAAGGAAGGGGTTGGCTAGGCAATTATGCAAATCAACAATACAGACAGCAGATTGGTGGAAATGATCAGATGACAAAATCCAAGATGGCTGCGCCCATGCAGACACTTGGAGGGAAGTTTGGTTTGTAATCCATGTGAGAATTGAAACAGTAATGGCGACGCCGGCCACAGGAGACAGGAGACGCCAGACTGACAAGCGCACATTTAACCACGCGGGCACAGCGGAGGCCGCGGCTGATGAAATCACCACTCTGACATTCTGCATGTGGAAACTCAGGAACAGCGGGATCCGGTCCTGGAACGCTGAGCCAGCCTTAGGAGGCATCTGAAGGGTAAGTAATGGCGTCCAGATACCCGGATCGTGACAGCACCCCCCCCTTTAGGAGTGGCCCCAGGACACTTCTTAGGCTTTAAAGGAAACTTTGCGTGGAAATTTCGGACCAAGGCAGGAGCATGGACGTCTGAGGCATTGGTCCAAGAGCGTTCTTCAGGACCATAGCCCTTCCAGTCAATGAGGTATTGTAACTGACCGTAACGGAAACGTGAGTCCAAAATCTTGGCCACCTCGTACTCGACTCCCCATTGAGTCTGAACTTTGGGAGCTGGAGGAAGTGCGGAATGAAACCGATTCAGGATCAGCGGTTTCAACAAAGAAACATGAAATGTCCTGGGTATTTTCAAGAAGGATGGTAACTGTAACCTGTAGGCAACAGGATTGATGACTTGTTCAATCTTGAAGGGTCCGATGTAGCGAGGTGCAAATTTCATGCTGGGAACTCTCAACCTCAAATTCTTCGTGGACAGCCACACACGATCACCCACCTTGAGAGCAGGAACCGCTCTACGCTTCCTATCGGCAAACTTCTTATACCTGAATGAGGCTTTAAGCAGGGCTGCGCGGACGTTCCTCCAGTTATTTGAAAACTGACGCAAGGTGACATCCACTGCTGGAACAGAAGTTGCGGGAAGCGGTTGGAATTCTGGGACTTTAGGGTGGAATCCATAATTAATGAAGAATGGTGTAGAAGAAGATGAGGAATGGTATTGATTGTTGTGGCTGAACTCGGCCCAAGGAAGGAGTTGAACCCAGTCATCTTGAGAGGAAGACACATATATACGGAGGAAGGCCTCCAAGTCCTGATTCACCCTCTCGGTTTGACCATTGGTCTGAGGATGGTAAGCCGTGGAAAACTTTAACTTGACTTGGAGGGCTTGACACAAACTTCGCCAAAATTTTGCTACAAATTGTACTCCACGATCCGAGATGATCTCTTCAGGAAGACCGTGAAGTCGGAAGATCTCTTGTATTGTTAGGGTCTCCTGCCCTGTGCTGCTACGTCGTCATGGCAACCGGGAGACAAGTGCTAGCGGAGTAACCTGAGCGCAGCTGATACTCCGGTTCGGGTCTTTTGCTGTGCAGTGGTTATAGGCTCTGTGCATGGCAGGGGATCCGGTGCTGGTTTTTGTGCTCACAGTCTGTGAGGTCTGAGTGGGGCGTGGACAGCACCTGCTTTATAAGGCCTCTTTTCAGGGTAAGCAGATGCTGCTGAATCTTTGTTGGTTAGTCAGTTTCTGAAAGTTAGCCAGTACTGTGTAGCTTTGTATTTGTTTGTTGCTTACTGCAAATAGGCCTGGGGATTTGGTATTACACTCTGCCAATCCAGACCTAGCAGTAAGACTGGAGTCAGTCGTTTAGCTTGCTGGGGTTCTGTTACTACTCTGTGAACTTAGCAAGTTTGCGGCTGTATTCTAAGACTTGCCTGTCTAATCCTGTCTCACTGTGCTAGGTGTCAGGGGTCAGTTTAGTGGCAGTAAACCGAACCTGTGCACTGCAAGTGAGAATTAGGATTGTGGAGAATCTCCTTGTGTCTATCATTCCATCTCTGACCAAGGAGTTTACTGCCACACCCGTTGGTAACCCTTTAGGGTTTTGCTGTTGCCCTTAGCAACAGCATTTCGGGTTTTCTATGTATTAAAACACAACATCTTGCTTTTCACATCTGAGCAGTTCTAATACAAGGGAGATACCCAGTTCCTTAGCCTCTGGGCTTCTCTGTTCACGTTGTGTGTATTTTGTTACCCTACCACCTTCTGTGTACGTTATGTCATATTCCCTAGTCTGTCTGTGAGTCCATTTGTTTTGCATAACAGTTCAAACACCAGTACATTCCTGCAGGCACTGGAGTGCATAACAGTCCTGACACCAGTACTTTCCTGCAGGCACTGGTGTGCATAACATATTCAGCAGCCCAATACTCCTGTTGAAATTTTGTGGGAATATGGAGCATACCCCTCAAAATACGTTGCAACAGGTGGTTGATCAGGTGCAGGTCCAGACTCAAAAATGTAATGATTTGTCCATTAAAATGCACACCTCCCAGGCTGCTGGCGGAGCTCCCGCAGCAGCAGCACCTGCAGGGGTTAAGGAGCCGAAAGTAAATCTCCCGGATCGTTTTTCTGGAGATCGCTCGCAGTTCTTTTGTTTCAAGGAGAGCTGCAAGCTATACTTCCGGCTTAGGCCTCAGTCTTCTGGGTCGGAGATTCAGCGGGTGGGCATAGTGATTTCCTTGCTACAAGGAGACCCACAGGTCTGGGCATATGGGTTGCAGCCTGACTGTCCGTCGCTTAAAAGTGTTGATGCTTTTTTTACGGCACTGGGCATGTTGTATGATGACCCTGACAAGACGGCCTCAGCCGAGGCTCAGATTTCGATCCTTAAGCAAGGGCGAAGGCCAGTTGAGGTTTACTGTACGGAGTTTCGGAGGTTGGCCCATGATACCCAGTGGAATGACCCAGCCCTGAGACACCAGTACCGAAGAGGTCTTTCTAACCAGATAAAGGACCAACTGGTACAACATCCCTTGCCTGATAGCTTGGATCAGCTCATGCAGTTATCCATCCGGGTGGATAGACGGCTGAGAGAGCGTAGGCTTGAAAGGGAGACTGAGATTTCCTTCCTTCCCAAGGGAACCTCAGACTCTGAGGAATTTTCCGAGGAGCCTATGCAGATTGGGGCTACCCGCCTCTCCTCGCGTGAGAAGATGCGGAGGAGACAGCAGGGGTTGTGTTTGTACTGTGGGAATAAAGGTCATGTGGTAGTATCATGCCCAGAAAAGCCGGAAAACTTCAGGGCCTGAGGGTGATGGGAAATATCCTGTCAGGCCAGAAGTCAGAATTTCCCAAGAAGACTTTTATCATTCCGGTGACCTTGAAGATCCTCGGTCAAACTGTCAAGACTGAGGCCTTTGTGGACAGTGGGGCCGACGGGGTTTTTATGGACCGCCAATTCGCCCTGAAACACTCTGTTCCCTTAGTACCCTTGGCATCGGAAATTGAGATTTGTGGGTTAAACGGGGAACCATTATCCCAAGGTAAAATTACCTCTTGCACTAGCCAGATTTCTTTGTTTATTGGAGCCACACACTCTGAAAAATTGTCCTTTTATGTGACTGTCTGTACTTTTGCCCCATTGGTGTTGGGGTTACCCTGGTTAAGGGCCCACAATCCTCAATTTGACTGGGTCTCTGGGGAGATTCTTAGTTGGAGTACTGATTGTTTCAGGAGTTGCTTGAGCCTTCCAGTCAGGTTCTCGCAGCTAAGTTTGCCAGGATTGCCAGGGTGTTATGCAGATTTTGCGGACGTGTTCTCCAAAAAAGTTGCAGAGGTACTACCTCCCCATCGCTCCTATGACTGTGCCATTGATTTGTTGCCAAATGCTAAGCTTCCCAAGAGCAGGTTGTACTCCCTGTCACGTCCTGAGACTCAGGCTATGGCAGAGTACATTC
This sequence comes from Pseudophryne corroboree, assembly GCF_028390025.1. Classification (NCBI taxonomy): domain Eukaryota; kingdom Metazoa; phylum Chordata; class Amphibia; order Anura; family Myobatrachidae; genus Pseudophryne; species Pseudophryne corroboree. The sequence goes on from NC_086445.1 coordinate 1,049,660,110, forward strand.
AGGAGAACTTGGCTAAGGGATTTATCAGACCTTCACAGTCTCCAGTTGGGTCGGGGTTCTTCTTCGTGGGTAAAAAGGACGGTTCGTTGCGACCCTGCATCGACTTCAGGGAATTGAACCGTATCACGATTAAAAACTCATACCCACTGCCTCTCATTTCGGTCTTGTTTGACCAGCTTCGTACTGCCACCATTTTTTCTAAGATTGACCTACGCGGTGCGTACAATCTAATCCGAATAAGAGAGGGGGATGAATGGAAGACTGCCTTTAATACCCACTCGGGGCATTATGAATATTTGGTGATGCCTTTTGGGCTCTGTAATGCCCCGGCAGTCTTCCAGGATTTCATGAATGATGTGCTCAGGGAATATTTGGATAGATTCTTAGTTGTATACTTAGATGACATCCTAATCTTCTCCCATTCCCTGGAGGAACATCGGAAGCATGTACGCTTAGTCCTCCAGAAACTCAGAGACCACCGGCTTGGGGCGAAGCTGGAGAAGTGCGAATTTGAAGTTCAGCAAATCGCATTTCTAGGATATATTATCTCCCCAGAAGGTTTCCAAATGGAGGGTTCCAAGGTACAGGCAGTCCTGGATTGGGTGCAGCCCACTAGTTTGAAGGCGCTTCAGCGTTTCCTGGGCTTTGCGAATTTTTATAGACGATTTATCGCTGGATTTTCGTCTATAGTGGCGCCCTTGGTGGCACTCACTAAGAAAGGGGCGGATGTTGCTCACTGGTCTTGTGAGGCTAAAGCGGCTTTTGCCCGTCTCAAAAGGGCATTTGTTTCGGCCAAGGTGCTGCGACACCCAGATCCAGAGCGTCCTTTTGTGGTGGAGGTGGATGCCTCTGAGATGGGTATTGGGGCAGTGCTTTCTCAGATGGGAGTGTCAGATAATCGCCTTCATCCCTGTGCTTACTTTTCCCGTAAATTTTCGCCTGCCGAGATGAATTATGACGTGGGTAACCGGGAATTGTTGGCTATTAAGGATGCACTCGAGGAGTGGAGACACTGGCTTGAGGGGGCTAAGTTTGTGGTCTCAATTCTCACTGACCATAAGAATCTGGCATATTTAGAGTCAGCGAAGCGTCTCAATGCCAGGCAGGCACGATGGGCTTTGTTTTTTGCTCGCTTTAATTTTTTGATAACATATCGCCCTGGGTCAAAAAACATCAAGGCTGATGCGCTCTCGCGGAGTTTTGCTCCAATCCAGGAGACCACCGAGGAGCCGTTGCCCATTGTTTCCCCATCATGTATTAAAGTGGGCATTACCCAGGACCTCTTATCATTAGTCCTTAGAGCACAGGAGCAGGCTCCTCCAGACCTTCCGGTAGGTCTTTTGTTTGTGCCTCCTAGGTTAAGACAGCGAGTGTTCCTGGAATTCCATGCCAAGAAGTCTGCAGGTCACCCGGGTATTGCCAGAACTCGGGAGTTGCTATCTAGGGCGGTGTGGTGGCCCTCGGTGGCTAAGGATGTGGATCAGTGGGTTCGGGCATGTGACATCTGTGCCCGAAATAAGACTCCTAGAGGGGTTCCTGTTGGCCCACTACATCCACTCTCTATCCCATCTAAGCCATGGACCCACATTTCAATGGATTTTGTGGTGGACTTGCCCAAATCCTCGGGGATGACAGCCATCTGGGTTGTCGTTGACAGGTTTTCGAAGATGGCGCACTTCGTTCCACTGGTTGGGCTGCCATCGGCCAGACGCCTGTCTGAATTATTTATGCTGCATGTTGTGCGTCTCCACGGGTTGCCACTTGATGTGGTCTCTGACCGCGGATCCCAGTTTGTGGCCAAATTCTGGAGGGCATTTTGTTCCGATCTCCAGATTTCTGTCAGCTTGTCGTCGGGCTACCATCCGCAGTCTAATGGGCAGACTGAAAGGGTGAACCAGTCCTTGGAGCAGTTCCTCAGGTGTTATGTCTCCAAGTGTCAGACTGACTGGTTTGCTCATCTGTCCATGGCGGAGTTTGCCTATAACAACGCGGCTCACTCTGCTACAGGGATCTCTCCCTTCCTTTGTGTGTATGGGCATCATCCTAAGGCCAATTCTTTTGACCCCCTGGACTCCACGCCTGGTGGTTCCTCTGTGGTTTCGGTCCTTAGAGGTATTTGGCGGAAAGTGAAGAAAGCCCTTGTGTCTGTGTCATTAGTGACCAAAAGGGTTTTTGATAAGCGGAAAAGACCCTGCAGCTTCAAATTAGGAGACTTCGTCTGGTTGTCTACCAAGAATTTGAAGTTGAGACAGCCATCTCATAAGTTAGGCCCCCGGTTCATCGGCCCTTATAAGATCACCAGGGTTATCAATCCGGTGGCATTTCAGTTAGATCTGCCCCGTTCTTTGGGTATCAATAAAACATTTCATTGTTCCCTTTTAAAACGGGCGATTAGTAATCCTTCTTCCAGTGGAAGACCTTCCCCTCTTCTGATGCGTGGCCAGAGGGAGTTTGTTGTTGAAAGGATTCTTGACTCCAAGGTGGTTCGGGGTCGGCTGTCATTTTTGGTGCACTGGAAGGGGTATGGCCCGGAGGAGCGGTCGTGGGTGCGCAGTTGTGATCTTCATGCCCCCAAACTGATACGCTCTTTCTTCTCGCAGTTCCCCGATAAACCCGGTGGTAGGGGTTCTTTGACCCCTCGTCAGAGGGGGGGTACTGTTAGGGTCTCCTGCCCTGTGCTGCCACGTCGTCATGGCAACCGGGAGACAAGTGCTAGCGGAGTAACCTGAGCGCAGCTGATACTCCGGTTCGGGTCTTTTGCTGTGCAGTGGTTATAGGCTCTGTGCATGGCAGGGGATCCGGTGCTGGTTTTTGTGCTCACAGTCTGTGAGGTCTGAGTGGGGCGTGGACAGCACCTGCTTTATAAGGCCTCTTTTCAGGGTAAGCAGATGCTGCTGAATCTTTGTTGGTTAGTCAGTTTCTGAAAGTTAGCCAGTACTGTGTAGCTTTGTATTTGTTTGTTGCTTACTGCAAATAGGCCTGGGGATTTGGTATTACACTCTGCCAATCCAGACCTAGCAGTAAGACTGGAGTCAGTCGTTTAGCTTGCTGGGGTTCTGTTACTACTCTGTGAACTTAGCAAGTTTGCGGCTGTATTCTAAGACTTGCCTGTCTAATCCTGTCTCACTGTGCTAGGTGTCAGGGGTCAGTTTAGTGGCAGTAAACCGAACCTGTGCACTGCAAGTGAGAATTAGGATTGTGGAGAATCTCCTTGTGTCTATCATTCCATCTCTGACCAAGGAGTTTACTGCCACACCCGTTGGTAACCCTTTAGGGTTTTGCTGTTGCCCTTAGCAACAGCATTTCGGGTTTTCTATGTATTAAAACACAACATCTTGCTTTTCACATCTGAGCAGTTCTAATACAAGGGAGATACCCAGTTCCTTAGCCTCTGGGCTTCTCTGTTCACGTTGTGTGTATTTTGTTACCCTATCACCTTCTGTGTACGTTATGTCATATTCCCTAGTCTGTCTGTGAGTCCATTTGTTTTGCATAACAGTTCAAACACCAGTACATTCCTGCAGGCACTGGAGTGCATAACAGTCCTGACACCAGTACTTTCCTGCAGGCACTGGTGTGCATAACATGTATAAACACTTGAGCCAACTTGGAAGCTGACGGAAGACCGGTGAGAGGGATGAAATGTGCCATCTTGGTGAACCGGTCAACTACCACCCAGATGGTATTAAACTTGTTGCAGATAGGTAGATCGGAAACAAAGTCCATCGACAAATGGGTCCAAGGTCGACGGGGAACAGATAATGGAACCAGTTGCCCCGCAGGCGACTGGCGGGAGACTTTGTGTTGGGCACACTTTGGGCAGGAGGCAATAAATTCCATAACGTCCTTCTTCAGAGTTGGCCACCAGTAGGACCTAGAAATAAATTCAAGGGTTTTTTGAATGCCTGTATGTCCAGCAAAACGGGAAGCATGGGCCCAATGCATGAGCTTCTTTCTTAGAACTGGCTTAACAAAACTTTTCCCTGGTGGAGGCGTAGAGTCCATCCCTACCGTGGAGAATGCCAACGGATTAATAATAGGATGCTTGTCTGCAGACTCGGACTCATTTTCTTGCTCCCATGAGCGGGAAAGGGCATCGGCCTTACGATTCTGAGAACCCGGACAGAACTGGAGTTTAAAGTCAAACCTAGAGAAGAAAAGTGCCCATCTGGCCTGACGAGGATTCAGACATTGTGCGCCTTTGAGATATAAAAGATTTTTGTGGTCGGTAAGTATGGTGATTGAGTGGGAAGCTCCCTCCAACAGGTATCTCCACTCCTCCAGAGCGAGCTTGATGGCTAGCAACTCCTGATCGCCAATGGCATAGTTGCGCTCAGCTGGGGAGAACTTCCGGGAGAAGAAACTGCAAGGATGTAGATGTCCATCTTTGGCCCTCTGGGATAACACAGCTCCTACTCCAACGGAGGAGGCATCTACCTCTAAGATAAAAGGAGAGTCGGTGTCGGGCTGTTTCAGAACTGGTGCAGAGATGAACCGTTGCTTCAGAAGGTGAAAGGCCTGTGTAGCTTCCTCGGACCACTTGGACGGATTAGCACCTTTCTTGGTTAATGCAGTGATAGGCGCCACAATGGTGGAAAAGTCTCGTATAAATTTTCTATAATAATTGGCGAACCCTAAGAACCTCTGGACCCCTTTGAGGCTTAAGGGTATAGGCCAATTCTGAATTGCTTGGAGTTTCTCAGGATCCATCTCTAGTCCGGAACCGGACACAATGTAACCTAGAAACGGAATGGTTTTAACTTCAAACACACACTTCTCCAATTTACAATAGAGGTGATTGACACGGAGACGGGAAAGAACCTCTTTTACCCAGAAACGATGATCTTCGAGATTATTAGCAAAGATGAGGATGTCGTCTAGATAAACCACGACATGGCGGTACAAGATGTCCCTGAAAATCTCATTCACGAAGTGCTGGAAGACTGCTGGAGCATTGCTCAATCCGAAGGGCATGACGAGGTACTCATAATGTCCGTCACGGGTGTTAAAGGCGGTCTTCCACTCGTCACCCTCACGGATTCGGATGAGATTGTAGGCACCCCTCAAGTCCAGCTTTGTGAAAATAGTTGCACCACTAACTCTATCAAAGAGCTCGGTAATCAGGGGTAAAGGGTATCGGTTCTTGACGGTAATGTCGTTCAGACCTCTGTAGTCGATGCACGGACGCAGACCACCGTCTTTCTTCTTAACGAAGAAGAAGCCTGCGCCGGCTGGAGAAGAAGATGGTCGGATGAAACCCTTCGCCAGGTTCTCTTTGATGTACTCTTCCATGGAGTGTGTCTCAGGCAGAGACAACGGATAAGTTCGACCTCGCGGTGGAACCTTCCCTGGAATGAGGTCGATTGGGCAGTCCCATTCTCTATGAGGAGGAAGGATATCAGCAGAGGCTTTACTGAACACGTCCGTGAAGTCTTGATATGGAGGAGGCGGAACATCAGATGACCTGGGGAAGGAAGAACAAACAGGAAGAACTTTGGCTAAACAAGTCTCAGCACAGGAGGGACCCCATGCCAGTATTTGCGTAGTCGTCCAGTCAATTGATGGGTTGTGGAGACGGAGCCATGGAAGGCCTAAAACCACTGGATGTGTGGCTCTTGGAATCACTAAAAAAGAAATATACTCAGAATGAAGAACTCCCACTCTCAGACGAACTGGAAGAGTCCTTAAGGAAATGACTGCGTCAAAAATCTTGCTGCCATCCACGGCAGTCAAAGAGATGGACGAGGACAGTCTCTCGGTGGGTAGGGACCACCGTTTAACATAAGCTTCGGTTATGAAATTCCCAGCTGCTCCGGAATCAAGGAGGGCAATGACGTTCCTGTAACGTTGAGCAATTTGGAGCGACACTGGGAGGTTACAGTCATGAGGAGATGGAGAGGAGATCATTACTCCTAGCCGGCCCTCTCCTTGGCGAGCTAGGATCTGGAGTTTCCCGGACGTTTGGGACAGGCATTGATAGTGTGCGACGGAGCTGCACAGTAGAGACAGAGAGACTCAGAGAGACGTCTTCGGTGCTCAGCGGGAGATAGACGAGAACGACTAATTTGCATAGGCTCATCCTTGGATGGAGATGGTTGACGAGGAGGAGGAGCAGAAGATTTAGGAGTAGATGATCTTCCTCGCTCGGTTGCTCTCTCTCTGAAACGTAGATCAACCTTCGTGCAAAGAGAAATTAGCTCATCCAACTTAGAGGGCAAGTCTCTGGTAGCTAACTCATCCTTGATGCGTTCTGATAAGCCATGCCAGAATGCAGCATACAGGGCCTCGTCGTTCCATGCCAGTTCGGATGCCAGGATTTTAAACTGTATAAGATACTGTCCCACAGTACGTGTTCCCTGGCGTAAACGGAGAATCTCAGATGAAGCAGATGTTATCCGGCCTGGCTCGTCGAAGATGCGCCTGAATGTAGCTACAAAGTCAGTATAGGAGGATAGCAGGGGATCAGACTTCTCCCATAAAGGTGATGCCCAGTCAAGGGCTGAGCCACTGAGAAGGGAGATGATATAGGCAATTTTGGTACGGTCACTGAAGAAATTGCCAGGTAGAAGCTCAAAGTGGATTTCACATTGATTGAGAAATCCCCTGCAGAACCTTGGAGATCCATCAAATTTTGCTGGCGTTGGAAGATGAAGATGTGGACTGGAAATGGGTAAGGTGGGTGGGGTTACAGCTGGTGTCACTGTAGTGGACGCACCGGACGTGCCAGGTCCACGGAGGGTCGTTTGAATCCCATCCAGCCGTGTAGAGAGATCCTGGAGATAGCGGATGATGTGGCCCTGTGCAGCCTCCTGATGTTCAAGTCGGGCTGCCAGTTCTTGCATCGGCCTGGTCGCTTGATCCTGGTCTCCGGCTGGATTCATTAGGTCAGTGCTTACTGTCACAACTGAGGGCCTGAGCTGACGGGAGGCAGCCTCAGTTGTAGGGGCTGAGATGTAACGGAACCTGGGAGGTTGTATCAGACCCCTAGACATGTAAGTAACATGTAGAATAACTGCCCGAAGGCGTGACCACGACAACCAGGATAAAAGTCAATGATGTTTATTATGACAAACTCCGTAACACAGCAGCAGTAAAGGAAACATAAAAGTCAACAGAGGATAAATACAATTCCTGGGTACTACAGGGTGGCAAGGGCCACAGGCACTGGTAGTGTGAGACAGTTCTTATAATCTCCTAGTTGGAAAGTCCTTACCAGGCCTGACTGTAGCAATGGAGAGAACCCAGGATCGTACCAGCTGGTGTTCCAGGAAAAGGCTGGGCTGCTGAAGATAAAACGGCTGCTGTGGATACTGGCTGGAACCAGACTGTTGTTGGTACGGAGTGGATACTGGCTGGAACCAGTTAAATAATAAACGAACTTGAGAGCGATGAAATAATAATGAAGTTTGGAGTTTGAGAGCGGTGAAATAATAATACCGGTGGAGAGTGGTAAACTGCAGAAAGGACACCGGCCCTTTAAGAGAAGCTGTACACTGCTGGAAGCTGGGCTGGAAGCAGGTGATTGATAATGAAGTTTGGAGTTTGAGAGCGGTGAAATAATAATACCGGTGGAGAGTGGTAAACTGCAGAAAGGACACCGGCCCTTTAAGAGAAGCTGTACACTGCTGGAAGCTGGGCTGGAAGCAGGTGATTGTTGTAACTGGAAACAGGTGAGTCCAGAATGGATCGGAGAGTCAGGCTACACCGCAGATGGAATGCTGGTGCGGGTCTCTATAGCAGAAGTCTGGAGACAGGAGCTGGAACCTGGAAGACAACCACAGGAGAGAGACAAACTGGAACTAGGTTAGACAACCAAAGCACTGATGCCTTCCTTGCTCAGGCACAGCTTACTTATACCTGCAGCAAGGAAGGGGTTGGCTAGGCAATTATGCAAATCAACAATACAGACAGCAGATTGGTGGAAATGATCAGATGACAAAATCCAAGATGGCTGCGCCCATGCAGACACTTGGAGGGAAGTTTGGTTTGTAATCCATGTGAGAATTGAAACAGTAATGGCGACGCCGGCCACAGGAGACAGGAGACGCCAGACTGACAAGCGCACATTTAACCACGCGGGCACAGCGGAGGCCGCGGCTGATGAAATCACCACTCTGACATTCTGCATGTGGAAACTCAGGAACAGCGGGATCCGGTCCTGGAACGCTGAGCCAGCCTTAGGAGGCATCTGAAGGGTAAGTAATGGCGTCCAGATACCCGGATCGTGACAGTTTTCCTGGTGGAATCTTGACCTTGCGTGTTACTGCAACAAAACAAGTAATTCAGAATTGCAAGTAACACCATTCTTGTAGCGTCAACTTGAAGGCCAGCAGCTCCTTGTCCCCTGCAGCATAGTTTCTCTCAGGACCTGAGAACGTGTGAGAGAAGAAGATGCAGGAATACCATTTCACAGCAGAGTCTTTTTGTGAGAGCACTGACTTGACACCAACGGTAGAACCATGCACGTCCAGGAAATAAGGCTGATCTGGATTGGGCTGCCTAAGATTGGGTGCTGAAGTTTACATTGTTTCAGGTAGAAGAGTGCTTGGAGGCCAAGCCTCTGTATTTTGACCTTTCCGAGTAAGTTCAGTAGTCGGTGCTGCCATTGTCCAATAGTTCCTGATCAGGGCCGGCTCGAGGCATGTTCGACTCGAGCGGCCGCGCAGGGCGCCACCCTTAATGGGCGCCGTGCGCTGGCGCCGCCATGTCGGAGCCTGGAGCCGGCCCTGATCTCCCCTGCTGTCCCGGCTGACACTGCTGTGTGCGCCGCCGCTGTGTGCGCTATGCGGCGCCGGCGTCTGATGTCAGACACCGGCGCCGCTCAGCGCGCGCAGACAGCACAGGCAGCGGCCGCGCACAGCAGCACTCCCCCTCCCTCGGCACAGCAGGTACTGGGGGCATATGTGGCACTGTGGGGGGCATTTATCTGGCACTGTGGGGGGCATTTATCTGGCACTGTGGGGGGCATTTATCTGGCACTGTGGGGGCATTTATCTGGCACTGTGGGGGGCATTTATCTGGCACTGTGGGGGCATTTATCTGGCACTGTGGGGGGCATTCATTTATCTGGCACTGTGGGGGGCATTCATTTATCTGGCACTGTGGGGGGCATTCATTTATCTGGCACTGCGGGGGGACGGGACATTTATCTGTGCACTGTGAGGGGGCATTAATGTATCTGGCACTGTGGGGGCATTTCTGGCACTGTGGGGGCATATCTGCGCTGTGGGGGCATTTATGTATCTGCACTGTGGGGGCATGTATGTATCTGGCACTGTGGGGGCATTTCTGTATCTGGCGCTGGGGGGGCATATCGGCACTGTGGGGGTATTTATGTATCTGGCACTGTGGGGGTATATCTGCACTGTGGGGGCACTTATTTATCTGGCACTGGGGGCATTTATTTATCTGGCACTGTGGGGGCATTTATTTATCTGGCACTGTGGGGGGCATTTATTTATCTGGCACTGTGGGGGGCATTTATTTATCTGGCACTGTGGGGGCATATCTGGCACTGGGGGCATTAATGTATCTGGCACTGTGGGGGCATTAATGTATCTGACACTGTGGGGGGCAATAATGCATCTGGCACTGTGTGGGCACTTATGCATCTGGCACTGGGGGCATTTATGCATCTGGCAATGTGTGGGCATTTATGTATCTGGCACTGGGGGCATTTATGTATCTGGCCCTGTGGGGGCATATCTGGCACTGTGGGGGCATTTTTATATATGGCACTGTGGGGACATATCTGGCACTGTGTGGGCATTTTTATATCTGGCACTGTGGGGGCACTTATGTATCTGGCACTGTGTGGGCACTTATGTATCTGGCACTGTGGGGGGCATATCTGCACTGTGGAGGCATTTATGTATCTGGCACTGTGGGGGGCATATCTGCACTGTGGAGGCATTTATGTATCTGGCACTTTGGGGGCATTTATGTATCTGAACTGTGGGTGCATATCTGGCACTGTGTGGCCATTTATGTAGCTGGCACTGCTGGGGGGGGCATGTCACGTGTAGCTGGCACTGCTGTGGGGGGGGGCATGTCGCGTGTAGCTGGCACTGCTGGGGAGCATGTCGCGTGTAGCTGGCACTGCTGGGGGGCATGTCGCGTGTAGCTGGCACTGCTGGGGGGCATGTCGCGTGTAGCTGGCACTGCTGGGGGGCATGTCACGTGTAGCTGGCACTGCTGGGGGGCATGTCACGTGTAGCTGGCACTGCTGGGGGGCATGTCACGTGTAGCTGGCACTGCTGGGGAGCATGTTATGTAGTGTTCCCGCTAGGCGTCTGTGGCTAGGCAATGTGTCTCAGTTATCTCCCTGGTGCAATGTGTGTCAGTGCTGTGCCTGGCGCAAAGTGTATAGGAGGTTCTACCTGGTGCAGTGTGTATTAGCTGCACTACTGTGTGGTGTAATGCAAATTGCCACTATTATGTGGCCACGTACCTTCCCCACGAAGTAACTCCCCTTAATTTTTGCTGCGCGCCTTCGGCGCGCACTGTCCATGCTTTGACATATAGGTATGGGAACAACAAGCATTATGTACATCATTTTGCCCTCCTAACTTAAAAATGTGCCCTCCCTGTGATCAGCACCATGCCCTAAAAAGTGAACACTATCATGTGTAGCTGGCACTGCTGGGGGGCATGTCATGTGTAGCTGGCACTGCTGCGGGGCATGTCATGTGTAGCTGGCACTGCTGCGGGGCATGTCATGTGTAGCTGGCACTGCTGCGGGGCATGTCATGTGTAGCTGGCACTGCTGCGGGGCATGTCATGTGTAGCTGGCACTGCTGCGGGGCATGTCATGTGTAGCTGGCACTGCACATTATGTGTATCTGGCACTATACTGGAGACATTGTGTGTAAGGAACACTACTGTGGCTATGTGTAAGGCTGCTAATTGTGTGAAAATATGTTTATAGTTTGATGATATGAAGTTACGAGGCCACGCTCACTTTTCCAGAGGCCACACCCACTTTTCCGGGAGCGCGCGCGCCTTTGTCTCGCTCAGGGTGCTAGTAGGCCTGGAGCCGGCCCTGTTCCTGATAAACTGCCTGTAGATATTGCAGAATCCCAGGAAGCACTGGTCTGCTTTCTGCCCAAATGATTGAGGACAATTTACAATGGCAGATAGTTTTTCTGGGTCCATACGTAGACTGGATCCCCAAATGATATACCCCAGAAATGCCATTTCCTCCTGTTCAAATGAGCACTTCTCCAATTCACAGTACAAACGATTTTCTCGTAGCCAAGACAGAACTTTGGGGTTGATTCAGACCTGATCTCTGGGCTGCTAACTTTTTCGTTCAGATAGTCGCCGCCTCAGGGAGGGTGTAAATTCGCAGTGCAAGTGTGCGATCCCATGTGTACGCGTAGCTGCAAAAACTCAGTGTGTGCAGTGTGTGCGCAGCAAAAATCCACTTTGTGCAGTGTGTGCGCAGCCTAGGACTTACTACTCCAGCGCGATGTGTACAGGCTGATCGGGGCCGGAGCTGATGTCACACACCCGCCCTGAAAACGCTTGGACACGCCTGCGTTTTTCCAGACACTCCCAGTAAAGGGTCAGTTACCACCACAAACGGCCTCTTCCTGTCAATCCCCTTGCGAACGCCCGTGCGATCAAAAATTTTCGCACCATCTTGTCGCTGTCTGGTGATTCCTGTTGTTGTTTGCCGATGCACGTTTGCATTGTGGTGCATACGCATGCGCAGTCTATTGCTGATCGCCCGCTATGAGAAAACGCAGAGCAGTGATCAGGTCTGAAACACACCCCATTTATCCATTATCCCCATGGTTGCTTAACAATTTAGCAAAAAAACCCAAACAAACCTGTAATTACTATATATTACTAATACACCTTAATAAGAAGGACATATTTATTGGGCCAGATGCATCATCGCTTGGAAAGTGATAAAATGGAAACTGAGAAAGTACCAGCCAATCAGCTCCTAACTGCCATTTTTCAAACACAGCCTGTGACATGGAAGTTAGGAGCTGATTGGCTGGTGCTTTATCACCCTCCATTTTATCACTCTCCAAGCGATGATGCATCTAGCCCACAGTATCATGCAGATAACTTTCACTGCTGGAACGCTACTGTGCCGTCTACACAACTCTGCACAGACCTAAGACCTTATGTCCCAGGTAGAAGCAACAATGACACCTTGGTCACCCAGCACAGAACTCTCCTCCGCAGGCAGGATGGGCTGGGAGTGGAGGAAAGAGCGGTTCCAAACCGCTTATGAGTCAGAAGAATAGGAGCGTGGCCCAAGCCAGAGGTTCAGCTGGCGGTTGTAGCAGAGAGCAGGGCTGTCCCCGCACCCTTTAAGACTATGGTGCCGGTACCTTGAGGCGTTCCTGCACAGAGCGGTGGTGCAGCTGTGCAGCGGCTACTAATGATGACGAGTCTGTTTGGCAACTTACATGGGCTCTACAGGTGGAACTTTAGGAGCTGAGAAACGGGGAGCAAGTTTAAAGCTAAATCATTGGGATTTCTCCCTTTTTTGCGCCCTTTCCCTACGGCGGAGGTCCACCTGAATACACAATGATAGCAAGTCGCCCAGGCATGGTGGCAGATCTCTGGACGTCAGTTCATCTTTCATTCGCTCTCAAAGCCCTTGTATAAAATAAATGTGGTAACCAGGGTTTCACTAATCCACCCCAGCTCGGAGGTAAGGGTTCTAAGCTACACCGCATACTGGGGGTAATTCAGAGTTGATCGTAGCAGCAAATTTGTTAGCAGTTGGGCAAAACCATGTGCACTGCAGGTGGGGCAGATGTAACATGTGCAGAGAGAGTTAGATTTGGGTGAGTTATTTTGTTCCTGTACAGGGTAAATACTGGCTGCTTTATTTTTACACTGCAATTTAGATTTCAGTTTGAACACACCCCACCCAAATCTAACTCTCTCTGCACATGTTACATCTGCCACCCCTGCAGTGCACATGGTTTTGCCCAACTGCTAACAAATTTGCTGCTGCGATCAACTCTGAATTACCCCCATTGTCCGGTGCATCAGGTACCCTGTCTCAGTCGCAGGATACTGGTGAATGTTGAGGGGGACACTGGTTCGTGTTCATAAATAACTTTCCTGAAAGCTTCCAAAAATTTAGTGTTGTCCAGTGGCGTACCGAGAAGTTTTTCTCCCCCAAGCCAAAAAATTCTTCTGCGCCCCCCCCCATCCCCAATAATTGGCACTATGAAAGGGACAAACATGCGCGTGCCGAAGGCGCGCCGCAAAAGGGGGCGTGGCATTGCATAAAGGGGCGTGGCATTGCAGGAAAAGACTTCCTTATACCCCAGTTTTGCAACCTGCACGCCCAGACGTTGGCCACCACAGGAAAGAAAAATAATCCTGATTCATGCCCCTTACATTATTTGTCATTTTTCCTCCTTATAGTAATGCCCAGTATACATTATGCCACATACTGCAATGGCCCTTAGACATTATGCCGCACACAATAATGCACATGACACAATATGCACACACTGTAATGCCCCCGACACATTATGCCACACACCGTAATGCCTGTGACACATTATGACAGGAATCGCAATGCCCGTTATTCATTATGCTACACACTGCACTGCCCCTGATACATTATAGCACATACAATGTCTGTGACACATTGTGCCACACACCGTAATGCCTGTGACACATTATGCCACACACCGTAATGCCTGTGACACATGACGACAGGAATCGCAATGCCCGTTATACATTATGCTACACACTGCAATGCCCCTGATACATTATAGCACATACAATGTCTGTGACACATTGTGCCACACACCGTAATGCCTGTGACACATTATGCCACACACCGTAATGCCTGTGACACATGACGACAGGAATCGCAATCCCCGTTATTCATTATGCTACACACTGCAATGCCCCTGATACATTATAGCACATACAATGCCTGTGACACATTATGACACACACTGCAATGACCCTGAGACATTATACCACATACCACAATGCCCGTGATATAGTATACAACACACAGTAATGCCTGACACATACCGCAATGCCCGTTATACATTATGCCACACTGCAATGACCCTGAGACATTATACCACATACCACAATGCCCGTGATATAGTATACAACACACCGTAATGCCTGACACATTATGACACACACCGCAATGTCCGTGATACATTATGCCACACACTGCAATGACCCTGAGACATTATACCACATATCACAATGCCCGTGATATAGTATACTATACACCGTAATACCTGTGACACATACCGCAATGCCCGTTATACCCTATGCCACACTGCAATGCCCCTGAGACATTATACCACATACCACAATGCCCGTGATATAGTATGCCACACACCGTAATGCCTGTGACACATTATGACACACACCGTTATGCCCATTACACATTAAGTCCTACAGTAAGGCTTCCAATTACTTTTAAATTACCTGCTCGTTGCCAGAGGTTTCATGCTCTTGGTTCCATGCACGATGCCAGGGGTTTTCATGCTCAGGGTGTCATGCTCGTTGCCAGGTGTTTCATGCACTGGGTGTCATGCTCGTTGCCAGGGGTTTCATGCACTGGGTGTCATGCTCGTTGCTAGGGGGTAGTGCTTGTTGCTAGGGCTGTGCTCCCAGTGCCACATATGTCCCCAGTGCCAGATATTCCCCCACGGTGCCAGGTACTCACATGCCCCCAGTGCCAAATATAGCCCCCCCAGTGCCACATATGCCCCCAGTGCCAGATATTCCCCCACAGTGCCAGGTGCTCACGTGCCCTAAGTGCCAAATATAGCCCCCCCCCATGTGCCAGGTACACATACAGTGCCATATATGCCCCCTCAGTGCCCCCCCCAGTGCCATATATGCCTCCTCAGTGCCATATATGCCCCCTCAGTGCCCCCCCCAGTGCCACATATGCCCCCAGTGCCAGATATTCCCCCACAGTGCCAGGTGCTCACATGCCCCCAGTGCCAAATATAGCCCCCCCATGTGCCAGGTACACATACAGTGCCATATATGCCCCCTCAGTGCCCCCCCAGTGCCATATATGCCCCCTCAGTGCCCCCCAGTGCCATATATGCCCCCTCAGTGCCCCCCCAGTGCCATATATGCCCCCTCAGTGCCCCCCCAGTGCCATATATGCCCCCTCAGTGCCTCCCCCCAGTGGCATATATGTCCCCTCAGTGCCCCTCCCCGCGCTCCCCCGCTGCTGTGTTGGAGGGACAAGGAGGGCACAGCGTGCGCCTCTCCCGTGTCCCTCCTGCATCTCCGTCGGGTCTAATAAAGGAAGTGCCGGTTCGTGAGCCAATCAGAGCTCACGAACGGCATTTCCTTTATTAGACCCGACGGAGATGCAGGAGGGACACGGGAGAGGCGCGCGCTGTGCCCTCCTTGTCCCTCCTTACAGCAGGGAGGGTTTGTGACAACAGATTGACATGCGGACGCTCGTCCGCATGTCAATCTGCTCTAAATCAGTGGCGCCCCCAAGCCCCTCGCCCCCAAGCCACCGCGAGGGCTGTAGTTACGCCACTGGTGTTGTCATTGAGTCTGTGGGGGGGGGGGGGGGGGGTTTCCACACTGCACACACTACACCCATGTTTTAATGCTTACCTTTCCAGGGTCCAGCCGCAGCAAAAATCTCAGCTACAGTGGTCCCCGTGCCTGCGCAGTAGTGAAATTAGTCTCCGGAACATAGCGAGCGCCATGTTTATAGGGACATGCGCATGCGCAGTAGACTCTGACACAGTGACGGTGCTTGCTGCACCGAGGACGGGGCACACCCGCAGTCTGCACACGGGCCCACTCCTCTGTAAAAACGCCCATGGGATGGGGTAGAAAGCATGAAGGAAATATTCCACCATATTGCCCCATTTAGATGATCAACATTATGATTATTTTATTATTATTACAATGATTATTATGATTATTGGTGTTATATATATATATATATATATATATATATATACAGTATATATATAAAATGAAAATGTAAGGCTTGTGTCTGTACATAGCAATTTTTCTTGAGAAATATACTTCCAGGGACTGTTTATGAACTATGGAAATGAAATAATAAATAGGAATGTTTGTCTGTCTGTTCCGGCATCACGCAAGTTCTACGGGCTGAATGCGGACGGCGTTGTCACTATTGTGTAGCTAAGTGACCTAGAGAGAAACTGAGGTCTGTTGGATCTCTATGTGACATCAGGGAGAGGAGAAATAAAGGAAACACCAGAAGCTTGACATTCGGCGCAGTGAAAGTTGGTGTTCCGATCATGCTTCTGCAGAACTTGACTCCGCTCAACTTATGCAACGGAACCCGACTTCCAGTGACTGCTCTGCAGAGGAACTTAATTGAGGCAGAGATTATAATGGGATGTGGCGCAGGTGAGGCTGTGTTTATACTAGAGATGAGCGGTTCAGATTCCTTGGAATCCAAAACACTCCGAACATTAGGATGCGACCACTCCCGAGCCGTAGTTCAGGTGTTCCCACCAGACTTGGATTCCACGTCGAGGGCGAATGTCATCCAGGCGTGCACACAGCATCTATTCACCGCGAGTGACAGGAGCCTCACAACTGCCCAACCGCGAGACACTGCTGTCTATTGTTTGCACTGTTCTGTGCACTGTACCCCGATATGCTGTGGCAAGGTTTCAAAGATGTGCTATAAACTGCCTTGGGTTTGTGCTGCTGCTCTGTCGCTTAGTAACCAGCTGGCTCCCTGCAGCCTTTGGCCAATATTGGTGAAAACAATATTGTGGGCTGTGAGGTGATCAAAATTGACTGTAAATGACTGGAAATGAATATTTGGTTAATAATACTCAAGGAACAAAAAAGGACAAAATTATGTGATTTTTGCTTTTTTTTGTCAATTAAAAAAAAAAAAAAGCAAATCCAAATCTAAAACCTGTCAAGGTGATTTGACCAATCCAAATCCAAAACTGGACGATGAATCACCCAGTAAAAGTGCTAGTTTATACCACGTACTGTATACCCCTTATCCCCAAAGATTTTCTTTTTCACTTCATGCACGTGCAGTTTCCTGTAAATGTCTGCTTCACTATGACGATCAACAAGTCGCTGGGGCAAGCAGGACCAGCAGCCTCTCCCATGGGCAGTGTTACGTGGCTTGCTCACCAGTTAGTAGCTTCAAGCATCTTTTTGTGTTACTCCCTGAAGGAGAAACTGCAAATATTGTTTACTAAGACATTTTGTGATCAGTGTGTACAATATAAAATATACATCACAGTATTAGATGCCACTACTGTCTATGTAACATTAGTTCAGCTGGGCAATAACAGACATCCATGCCAGCGAAGCTGCGGGCAAATGCTAGTAGTTGTTATTATTAGTAATAATATGAGATGTAGATATAGTGCTCAGTACAGACGGAGATAAGCTGAGATGAGAGTATTGGAGAGCGCCGGTTTCAGTAGGGAAGGTAGATGTCTCTACCTGTGTATGTATAAATAGTGACACAGGAAACATCAGTGAGAGAAGTGAGAGGATGTGTATGAGCTGGAGTCAGTAGACCGTGATCCCAGCAGTTTCCACTCAGCGGAGAACTTTCATTTCCCCTTAACCCTGCAGTGTCACTTTACCATTCACCCCTGGCCGGAAATAACAGAAGATCAATTACACATTATCAATTTAACGGATCGAACTCTCACACCTGACCAAATTTCCCTCCTGTCAAAAGGACTCTCATTTCCCCCACTCATAGACCTGACCGATTTGATTGCGAAAAGGATTTACACCTTTTTACTTGGAAAATCCTTCTCAAAAAATTCTTTAAGAATAAGGACGCATTTCTTGAACTATCTCCAGGTTAGAGGCACAGCTATGGGGACGGCATGTGCCCCCACATATGCTGGCCTCTACCTGGGATGGTGGGAATGGGAGATGGTCTTCCAAGACAATCATGAACAATACACAAACCATATCATATTGTATTTGAGATATATCGACGACATCCTCATCCTATGGGATGGAGATCGGGTTCGTCTGGATGAATTCATCAACATCCTCAATAGGAATGACCTCAACCTGAGACTCACTGGTGAAAAGAGTCATTTACCGGAAGAAGACGGCAACTAATAGTATTCTACATTTTAGTAGTTCACACCTGCCGACCACCATCAGAGGCATTACGAAAGGCGAACTCCTTCGGACCAAAAGAAATTGTTCTGATGCGACAAAATACTCAATAAGAGAACAACAACTGGCGGAAAAACTGAAACAAAGAGGCTATAGTAATCGGATAATCAAAACGGCCAAACGAGATGTAAAAACGTATACCAGAGAATCCCTGCTAGTACAGAAAAAGAAAATTCCTAAAGAAGAACCGGTAAGATTCATAAGCACTTTAAATAACAGATGGGAAATTAATACCATCCTCCAAAGGCATTGGCCAGTTCTGAAAACCGATGAGGATCTGAAAGATATACTACCACAAAAAGTTCAGAGCAGTTGGAGGAGGACCCATAATCTAAAGGACATCCTGGTGAGGAGTCATTTACCATCTTTGAAGAAACCAGTACACCACAAGAACGGTTCCTTTTGCTGTAGACAATGTAAAGCTTGCCAATTTATGGTACCTAAAACCAACTATAACGATGCCTATGGCAAGAAGTGGGATATAGAGAGCTATATCAATTGTACCACACCAGGGGTAGTCTACCAAATAATATGCCCTTGTAACAAGATATACATAGGCAAAACTGTACGACCATTGAAGGTGAGATTGTTCGAGCATGTGGGCACCATAATTAACGCAAGGCAGGATAAAGTCAAATTCAAATCTCTTACTCCCATTGCTAACCACTTCTTACGGTACCATAATGGAATTGCTAAAGGTCTGCAAGTTTTTGGCATGGAACACTTTGAAACTGGCATACGGGGTGGTGATATTGATGGGGACTTGCTCAGGTTTGAGTGCAAAATGATTTTCCTGATGGATAGTATGTATCCAAAGTAGTGATGAGCGGGTTCGGTTCCTCGGAAACCGAACCCCCCCGAACTTCACCCATTTTACACGGGTCCGAGGCATACTTGGATTCTCCCGTATGGCTCGGTTAACCCAAGCACGCCCGAACGTCATCATCCCGCTGTCGGATTCTCGCGAGATTTGGATTCTATATAAGCAGCCGCGCGTCGCCGCCATTTTCACTCGTGCATTGGAAATGTTAGGGAAAGGACGTGGCTGGCGTCCTCTCCGTTTATTCATTGTTGAGTTGATGCAAATATTTGTGCTTGCTTATATCATTGTGGGGACTGGGGAGCAGCTTTATATTAATATAGGAGGAGTACAGTGCAGAGTTTTGCTGATCAGTGACCACCAGTTTTATCCGTTCTCTGCCTGAAAAAAACGCTCCTTATCTGTGCTCAGTGTGCTGCATATATCTGTGCTCACACTGCTTAATTGTGGGGACTGGGGAGCAGCTGTATTATATAGGAGGAGTACAGAGCAGAGTTTTGCTGACAGTGACCACCAGTATACGTTGTCTGCCTGAAAAACACTCCATATCTGTGCTCAGTGTGCTGCATATATCTGTGCTCACACTGCTTTATTGTGGGGACTGGGGACCACCAGTATAATATTATATAGGAGGAGTACAGTGCTCCTGGAGGAGTACAGTGCTGACCAGTGACCACCAGTATACGTTGTCTGCCTGAAAAACACTCCATATCTGTGCTGCATTGTGTAGTATATAGTAGTACAGTGCATAAGTTTGCTGACCACCAGTATATAATATATAGGAGTACGGTACAGAAGGCCACTGCTGTACCTACCTCTGTGTCGTCAAGTATACTATCCATCCATACCTGTGGTGCATTTAAGTTTTGCACAGTTTGCTGACCACCAGTATATAATATATAGCATTACGGTACAGTAGGCTACTGATGTACCTACCTCTGTGTCGTCAAGTATACTATCCATCCATACCTGTGGTGCATTTCAGTTTTGCACAGTTTGCTGACCACCAGTATATAATATATAGCATTACGGTACAGTAGGCCACTGCTGTACCTACCTCTGTGTTGTCAAGTATACTATCCATCTAGATTCTATACCTGTGGTGCATTTCAGTTGTGCAGTTTGCTGACACAGTGACCACCAGTATATATAGCAGTACGGTACGGAAGGCCACTGCTGTACCTACCTCTGTGTCGTCAAGTATACTATCCATCTAAATTCTATACCTGTGGTGCATTTTAGTTTTGCAGTTTGCTGACAGTGACCACCAGTATATATAGCAGTACGGTACGGAAGGCCACTGCTGTACCTACCTCTGTGTCGTCAAGTATACTATCCATCTACATTCTATACCTGTGGTGCATTTCAGTTGTGCAGTTTGCTGACACAGTGACCACCAGTATATATAGCAGTACGGTACGGAAGGCCACTGCTGTACCTACCTCTGTGTTGTCAAGTATACTATCCATCTACATTCTATACCTGTGGTGCATTTTAGTTTTGCAGTTTGCTGACAGTGACCACCAGTATATATAGCAGTACGGTACGGTAGGCCACTGCTGTACCTACCTCTGTGTCGTCAAGTATACTATCCATCTAGATTCTCTACCTGTGGTGCATTTCAGTTGTGCAGTTTGCTGACACAGTGACCACCAGTATATATAGCAGTACGGTACGGAAGGCCACTGCTGTACCTACCTCTGTGTCATCAAGTATACTATCCATCTACATTCTATACCTGTAGTGCATTTTAGTTGTGCAGTTTGCTGACAGTGACCACCAGTATATATAGCAGTGCGGTACGGAAGGCCACTGCTGTACCTACCTCTGTGTCGTCAAGTATACTTTCCATCTACATTCTATACCTGTGGTGCATTTTAGTTTTGCAGTTTGCTGACACAGTGACCACCAGTATATATAGCAGTACGGTACGGAAGGCCACTGCTCTACCTACCTCTGTGTCGTCAAGTATACTATCCATCTACATTCTATACCTGTGGTGCATTTCAGTTGTGCAGTTTGCTGACACAGTTTTCACCAGTATATATAGCAGTACGGTACGGAAGGCCACTGCTGTACCTACCTCTGTGTCATCAAGTATACTATCCATCTACATTCTATACCTGTGGTGCGACCTTGGTGCACCTCTTTTTTTTCTTTGCATCATGTGCTGTTTGGGTACAATTTTTTTGAAGTGCCATCCTGTCTGACACTGCAGTGCCACTCCTAGATGGGCCAGGTATTTGTGTCGGCCACTTGTGTCGCTTACCTTAGCCATCCAGCGACCTCGGTGCAAATTTTAGGACTAAAAATAATATTGTGAGGTGTTCAGTGTTCAGAATAGACTGGAAATGAGTGGAAATTATGGTTATTGAGGTTAATAATACTATGGGATCAAAATGACCCCCAAATTCTATGATTTAAGCTGTTTTTTAGGGTTTTTTGAAAAAAAAACACCCGAATCCGACAAAAAATTTTTGGTGAGGTTTTGCCAAAACGCGTCCGAATCCAAAACACGGACGTGGAACCGAATCCAAAACCAAAACACAAAATCCGAAAAATGTCCGGTGCACATCACTAATCCAAAGGGATTGAATGAAGGTACCAGCTACTTACCATTTTTATTATTTCCTGACAGATCTGAAGAGTGAAGGCATTAACGATCAGTACCTATCACTCCAGATCCAGTTAGTCATTTCTACAGTCCTTAGAGAGACATAAGAGGTTATCAGGAGACAACAATGAAATAAAGCCCCTCGGAACTGAAAATATAAAATCTCAATACGTTGGAGTATGATTTCATGGTATATAGGAATACTCTATCACTCATACGAATGCCTTTTAAATATGAATATTCCGGTTAACAGTTAATAACAGCAATATATATTTTTATATTTTCATTACCTGAGTCAAAGCTTCTTCAAACATGAGACGTTCCATATTTTGACAAATGGGTTGATAATTTTATATCTACATTTTGTCAAAGTTGTACTCAATGAATATGTGATATTCATCATTCTTTCAGATGGGTTTATTAACCTACATTCATTCCAATTTCCTAAGAACTTATACTTACCACGATTGGATGACTTACATATGTGTAACTTAGGTAGGCACCAATAATTCAGTCTAGATGACCTGTGCATTATTACACTGACCATCCAAAGCTGATGAATATGGCAGACCTATAATGATGAAAATTTCCAACAACACATGGGGCACAATAAATGTCATTATAGGATTGGGTAGGTGGGAATAGAATGTGATCCTGAAGGCCCCAATATAAAGGGGACCTTTCACTATGTCTCTGAACTTCTCAATCTTTTCACCAAGAAATACATCATCCTGTACAGAATAGGTAAAATTATCCATGCTTTTCTTGAAAAGGCATCTGGATTATCAGCCTTTCTTCATGTTTTAGTTATTAGCATATCTTATTCTTTCTTTTGATCTTGGACGAAATTGGTATCAATATAATTGTAGCACATATTTTTTTAGGGTAACCCATTTCTTCGCCAATCAGACCTTAATGAACAATGGTCTTTGTCATCTATTAAAAATTACAAATTTAATACCAACATGATAGAAGGGACATATGGTATACACTCCCCGATCCATTTTAGGTATTATAATCCTGAACACAGGAAAGCTGTAGGTGATATAAAAAAAGGACAATGAACATTTAATTAATATTGCATTATCACTACGAAAATTACAACTTAAGCTGTTAAGTTATTTTGAATGTTTTTTTCACAATTTATTCACTAATTTTTTTCACTTTTTATTTTATGACTTTTTAAGGCTCCCTTTTTTCCTTCACCAGTTCATCACTAAAGCCACAGACTTTTCGGCACAATCCACTCAATTTTTAATATATATTATCTGGGCCGTGCAACAGCCCACTTTCAAATGACAATACATTCACGTGATATCCACTAATTTTTGTCTATCACTATATAGATATGGGGACATACCTGATTGGGACAACCCCCTCCGCACATCATTAATTATAACACCAACGCTTATCACTTATCAAATTAATATTTTTAGAATATGAATATCAATACAATTTCCCTTTATTCATTTTTTCACATCTCTTCACACCTATTCATATTTATTTATTCTTATTATCCTCACACGCATTCTATAGTATTTCAATTTATTCATCATCATCGTTTCACTATACATTGAAATTAAGAACTCTCCTTCTTAATTATGTATATGAATTAAAACATCTTACAATTCATATTTTCTGTCTTTTAAAAAAAATATTTTAAAAATGTGATTAAAACTTTCATATATATTCTTTATATTTTTATATATTTATACATAATTAATACAATACGGTTGTGGAACTATACAACAAGTCCTTTAAAACAAATTAATTAATATATAAATCTCAAGAATTAATAATATACAATCTTTCCATGTTTATACATGAATGTAAGCACCGTTCGAGTACGAGGTTTGATTGGCATTGAATTTTCATGTGATCCTTGACAACTAAGTATGCGTTCCACCGGGACCGTTACTATACGAGCTGTGTGGTTCACTGAAGCTACAGATGTTTAATGAAACACGTGACAGAGATTGAGACCATGATAGGTGGGACACCCTGTTAAAAGCATCCAGGATTGGGCAATCGGGTTTGCCTCGTTAAAGCAATTGCGAAACGTGCACGTTGGCGTTTCTGCGCGGTGCTGACCAGCCCGCTCACACTGATTACTGTGCAATAATATGTTTAAATAATAGAACTAAATATGGTATGTAAGGAATATCAAGATTAGATCAATGTTATGTAGGCAAAAGTGTTAAAGGTGTTAGGAAAGAGGTGTATTTGAACAGCCGTTGTAAGCAGCTAAGCACAGGGATCATAGAATTTCAGACAGCAGGAGATTAGAGATGCGCCAGAAAGAAATCTACCCGACACAGCACTAATATATATTAATGGAACCCTGGTACAGTGATATGCGGCATAGACAATAATAATCAAACAGGGTAATAGGAATTGTATTTAAATAGTTGCTGCATTTAATTGAGTAGAGGGATTTTTGATTCCTAGGTGTCAGCACGCTCATGGTGGGATCCCATTCATACGAGTTTAGAATTATACCATCTTCTATATCAATAGTGCCGGAATTAATTGATACGAGAACAGACATACACAATGTCTAATTAGCACTATGCAAAGCAGGTGCATTCTGTATTTAAACTGTTGATACACTTCTCCATTCAAATACTAGAAATCAATTTACCTATTACAGCATTGACACGCATATGTAGAATCTGGGTGCAGTTATATGCAGCAAGGAATTAAAGCTGAATATAACAGCCGTAATCAATATATAAACGGCATGCCTAAGAAAGCGATGGTCGCTAAACGCTATATTTGAATAGCCGCTGTGGGTACGGAGATTACCGTATCACTATATCCCTAGACAGCAGTACACTTAGGGTTGTGAATTATACTATTAAATATTAATTTTTATTAAATTACTAGTGTGTATTATTATTCAAACACCCAGGAAATGTGCCAGGAATATATTAACCTAGCACAACACTGACACATAATAGAGGAATTTGGATATAACCACATGTGGCAAAAAAACACAGGTGGATAAGACAGCAATAATTAGTATTTTTAATATATCTGGTGCAGTGGCACAATTGTCCCCTTAATAATCAGTGGACTCACACATTGTAGTTCTACAAACCATTGTAGGCTCAGTGGAGAATACAGATCATCTAATATGTACAATAAACGAACAAGTAGGACAAGTGTCTAATTTTAAATTGCTGTCTATGACTGTATAGTCAAAATTACTATAAATGTATCATATTGGGGAGATATTCCTCAAATATTTGATATAAACAAACAACTGATAGGACACAGCAGGACAATACCATTAGTATTTCAGGGGTATATGAACGTGGAGAGTAAGCGTGGAGGCTTATAATAATAAAAATCTTCACTCGACACATAATTTAGTTCAAAGGACCAATCTGCATAATAGACTTGACCCAACTCATGCAGACTGGAACAATCCGTTATTCAGAGATCACTACCAACAGAACACATTATGTTCAGATGTGTAAGATAGATATGATCTCATCTATTCATGAATAACTAACAAGTTTATATTGAGACCATTTGTCAAGCAGGAATTGGTCTAGAGAACTATATGAATGTTTGTCAATTTGACTCTATAGGAAATTAATGAATTTCCCCTGAATGTGGCTGTATAATTGTCCCAGTTTTATGGTTTTTCATGATTTCTGATACATTTAATAGGAACCAGTTATGTTCCAGGCTCACCGATTCATGCCTATATTATAGGCACTTAAACCCAGTACTGCTGTTCATGTGTGGAATATATGCTGTCTAGCCTACATCGAATCCATAATAATTAACCAAAACATGATTAATTCCAGAGATTGAGATATATAATACACTGAGCAAAACCAAAGCTTGAGCACAGTGAATCAGTTTTTATTGTCTTTATTATTATTCTTTATCACAGAATTTATTCACTTATACGGCATAATGAATTTATGTTATTCACATATATGTTTCTCAATTGCTAGGTCAACATACAATTTTTAGTTATTACTAATCAAAGTTACATTTTAATAATATAACTAGTACATCAGTTCTTCATTTTCTTCTAAGTGCGCCAACGAAGAGACAATCTTTCTCTGTCCCTTGTTGTACCCCTGGCTGGTGACCTGAGTGTGGAGTCCTCCCCGTATAGGTCAGGGCTGGAAGCCCAGTATCTCCGTTTGTGATTTCCTGGCTCCTCCAAGGTGTAATCTAAAGAGTAACATCTTCTCATTCTGCACCTAGCAGAGCAGGTGGGGTTGCTATATAAGACCCCCCCATCTTCCATGCTGCACCCCCCATGTACAGATACACTAGAGTGACCACATGTCGGAGGCAATCGCAGGTGATCACCCCCGGCAGCCTCCCGGGGGGCAGGATCGGCCAAGATACATCGGATGCTGATTGAATGTGCTGCACATTCAGTCTGGAGGATCCGATGCTCACGGGAACGTGGATCGGATCGGAAACACCTAAAAAATGCCCGATTTCATCTCAGTGGCGTAACTAGAAATTTTTCTCCCCCAAGCCAAAAAATTCTCTGGCGCCCCCCCATAATTGGCACTAGCAAAGCAATGAATCTGCGCGCTCCGCAAAAAGGGGCGTGGTTTTGTTGAAATGGGCGTGGCTTTGCATATAGGGGTGTGGCATTGCAGGAAAAGACTACCTTATACCCCAGTTTTGCAACCTGCACGCCCAGACGTTAGCCACCACAGGAAGAAAAATAATCCTGATTCATGCCCCTTACATTATTTGTCATTTTTCCTCCTTATAGTAATGCCCAGTATACATTATGCCACATACTGCAATGGCCCTTAGACATTATGCCACACACTGTAATGCCCCCGACACATTATGCCACACACCGTAATGCCTGTGACACATTATGCCACACATCGCAATGCCCGTTATACATTATGCTACACACTGTAATGCCCCTGATACATTATAGCACATACAATTCCTGTGACACATATTGACACACACCGCAATGACCCTGAGACATTATACCACATACCACAATGTCCGTGATATAGTATACAACACACCGTAATGCCTGACACATTATGACACACACCGCAATGACCCCGAGACATTATACCTTATACCACAATGCCCGTGATATAGTATACCACACACCGTAATGCCTGTGACACATACCGCAATGCCCGTTATACTCTATGCCAAACACCGCAATTCCCATTATACATTATGCCACACACTGCAATGCCCCTGAGACATTATACCACATACCACAATGCCCGTGATATAGTATGCCACACACCGTAATGCCTGTGACACATTATGACACACACCGCAATGTCCGTGATACATTAGGCCACACATCGCAATGTCCATGATACATTATGCCACACACCGCAATGTCCATGATACATTATGCCACACACTACAATGCCCGTTACACATTAAGTCCTACAGTAAGGCTTCTAATTACTTTTAAATTACCTGCTCGTTGCCAGGGGTTTCATGCTGTTGGTTCCATGCACGGTGCCAGGGGTTTTCATGCTCAGGGTGTCATGCTCGTTGCCAGGGGTTTCATGCACTGGGTGTCATGCTCGTTGCCAGGGGTTTCATGCACTGGGTATCATGCTCGTTGCCAGGGGTTTCATGCACTGGGTGTCATGCACGGTGCCAGGGGTTTTCATGCTCAGGGTGTCATGCTCGGTGCCAGAGGTTTCATGCACTGGGTGTCATGCTCATTGCTAGGGGGTAATGCTTGTTGCTAGGGCTGTGCTCCCAGTGCCACATATGCCCCCAGTGTCAGATATTCCCCCACAGTGCCAGGTACACACATGCCCCCAATGCCAAATATGCCCCCAGTGCCAGGTACACATATACCCCCCAGTGCCAAATATGCTTCCCCAGTGCCACATACGCCACCTCGGTGTAACATATGCCCCCTCAAGTGCCAAATATGCTCCCCCTCCCCCAGTGCCAAATATGCTCCCCCGGTGCCAGGTACAACGGAGGGCACAGCGCACGCATCTCCTGTGTCCCTCCTGCGTCTCCGGCGTGTCTGTTAAATTAAGTGCCGGTTCGTGAGCCAATCAGAGCTCACGAATGGGCATTTCATTTAATAGACACGCTGGAGACCCAGGAGCGACACAGGAGATGCGCGCGCTGTGCCCTCCGTGTCCCTCCTTCACAGCAGAGATCAGTGGCGGCTAGGGCGCCCCGCAGCCCTGCGCTCCCCCAAGCGAGCGCAGTGGCTGCGGACCCCTAGTTACGCCACTGTTTCATCCGATATATTGGGCCGAATTCCCGAAATCAGCTGAAATCGGGCATTATCGCTCTAATGTATGGGGCCCTTTAGAATAAGAAGAACTGGAGTCAGATGGAAATATCAGCCACATTTGTCTCAGCTCCTCCTGGTCCCCTGATGTGAAGATGTGACATGTTCCTACCTGTTATATATATATATATATATATATATATATATATATACAGATGTATCCTCATACACTATTGCTGCAGCGGCACCAAACACCTCTCAGCGCGCCAGGTCCTGTGAGACGCTGCTAGTATCGGGCATCTTCTTTTTTTTTTTGCTCCTTTTTACTAAAAAATGCATCTTAGTACTAAGGATGTGCACCGGCCCAAATCTCGGGTTTTGGGTTCTTGTTTTGGATATGTATTTTTTTTTTAAAGTCAGAAAAACAGCTAAAATCACAGAAATTGTGGGTGTTTTTGTTCCTACCGTATTATTAACCTCAATAACATTTATTTCCACCCATTTCCAGTCTATTCTGAACACCTCACACCTCACAATATTGTTTTCATCCAGTTTAGACCAAAAGGTTGCACCGAGGTAGCTGGATGACTAAGCTAAGCGACAGCAGTGGGCGGCACAAACACCTGACCCATCTAGGAGTGGCGCTGCAGCGGCAAACAGGGCGGCAGTTTAATAAACTATACAGATGTTTGTCATCACAGTCAGCAATGCTCCAAACAGCACATAATCAAAGAAAAAAGGTGCAAGATGGAATTGTTCTTGGGCCTTCTCCCCAACCCTTATGTTGTATATATTAACCGGGACATGCACAGTTTAACAAACCAATCACTTCAGCGATAGGGACTGGTACTTGTGGCTGAAACGATTGGTTTGTTTGGGCCCCCACAAAACAATTTTTTAGAAGTACTACCTCTGACCAGCAATGACTCTGAGGATGTTGATGATGAGGGTGTTAGTTACATTATAATTTTGTACAATAAATTTCATGTCTTCACCGCAAGTGACGTTACCAGGAGGAGGTGCCTGGTTGGCTAACATTCCTACCTGTATTAACTTTGGCCTCACAAAGGGGGCGATGCTGAAAACATTGTCAGGATTGGGTTAAAAATAATCCCATACCCAAGAGGTGGCATTTTTGGTCTTATGCCCAGGCATCACAATGGGTTTCTTTTTATCACGGTCAACAACTGCAGCCACTGGTGGCTGACTTACACAACAACATCATCATCAACATTCTCCTCACTGTCAGATAGTACACACATATCCCTCTCATCCTGTCCCACTTCCACACATGAATCCTCAATTTCTATTATGTCCTCCTCATCTTCACCATCTTTACTTGTACAATGCAAACTCTTGCACCAGCAGCCACCATTCTACAGACTGCCCTGTCCCAAGAAGATATACCCCAGGGAAGGTGCCAGCAACGCAACCTGGAATCTGAAGTTTCATACAGAGGAGATTTGCAGAGCCAGCGACTTGGTCAGTGGATGGAGAGCTCCAGCAGTCGGCTGATGGAATCCTCACTGAGATGGCATGAACAGACCAGGGAGCAGGTTGTGTTGGACCACGACAGGAGGCAGTTATCTCCAGACAGGAGAAAGTGGTGTCTGGGTCATACAGCACTAGTAAGTGCAGTGAATGCTACCCTGGACTACTCTTTACAAGGAAGATCTGAGGAAGGGCTGAGTTGCAGCATTCCTTTGCAAATTACTAACAAGTCAGCTAAGGTGCCTATGGTGGGAGGGCTGGATACCCCACATACAGAGGACAAGATAAGGAGTCAGGATCTGCTTGATACAACTACAGACCAAGCAGAGGTGCTGCTACCCAGCTTTCCCCTTTTAGAGGTGGAAGATGAGAAAATGGTGAATGAATGCCAATACCAAGAGGTTGGTGTCAAGGGTACCAAAGAGTTTGTTAGGGTCGAGGACTTATACCTGCAGCTGAGGTCTAGTCTGCCAGTGACACTCTAACCAGCTGCCCAGCGTGCTATGCTGGGGGAGGCTGTAATTGATCAGGTAGATGCCCAAAGGCACCTCCTGCAACTGCTTCTCATCCCAGTGGGAGAAGCAGCAGTGCCAGAACACATTCCGTTGGATATGGATGAGTTGACTGAAGCTAAGAAAGATAATGGAGACCCGGAAATCCATGTGGATGACAGGAGGCACCGCCTGCTGCAGCTTCTCTCTGCCACGAGTGAAGCAGCCACCCAGGATATGACCACCAAGTTTCCTATAGGGATCGAAAAGATGGAATTTCCAGGCATCTACAGTGAGGCTACCATGGAAGATGTTCCCATATTCCTGAGAATTTTGGAGTCCCCAGGTTTGGAGGCCTGTCAGAATCCATCACATGATCGGATCCCAGAATATGATACTTCTCCTATTGTGTGTGATATAAAATGTTATTTCCTGTGTGAACTGCCTGTCATACTCCCCTGCTAGATTGTAATACTGTGGACATAACCCCAGGGGGGCTAGGAGGTTATCACTGAGTGCCTTTCACCAGGACACTATGTCCTGAGGCCATAGGACAAGATCAAAACCCAGCAATAAAGTGAGAGAAGAAATTTATCTATCATCCTATCGTAAATGTTGGTGGTGGAAGACTGCATCATTCAGCTCTCGTCTTCAAACAAACTGGTCACTTAGGTCATAAAGTAAAGAGACGTGGAGTTTCTGTGTCCATGTGGGCTAATCCCCATCCCCTAACGCTTGCAAGACAACTAGGTGAAGAGGGTGTATGATACCTTAAGGCCAGTGTCCAGAAATCCAGCATTGAGCTGGTTAAAAATCCCCAGGGTGGGGTGAAGTGAGTGCAGCTGAGAGTATAACTAACTCTCTCCCTCAATATGTGTCGTTCATTTTCACGTGATGTAGAGTCATCTAGAAGTGAACCGATAAACTCACCTGTGTCATCCCCACAGCCGGGTCCTAGTGTGTGTGTGTGTGTGTGTGTGTGTGTGTGTGTGTGTGTGTGTGTGTGTGTGTGTGTGTGTGTGTGTGTGTGTGTGTGTGTGTGTGTGTGTGTGTGTGTGTGTGTGTGTAAGTTTAGGCTTCTGAATTATTATCTCCTTTTATGTTTTTTTAGATTGTGCCGTACTCTGTGTGTATTCTTAAAATATTCTTAATAATCTTTTTATCACTTTTTGTAACTAAAGCTGTGACGTAGTCTTGGAATTAAAATCTAATTTCTCTATCATCCATTAGGGATACTGGGGATACCTTAGTACGATGGGGGTGTAGATGGGGTCCACAGGAGCAAGTGCACTTTAAATTTCTTTAACAGGCTGTGCTGGCTCCTCCCATCTATGCCCTCCCTCACAGCTCAGTTTAGAATAATGTGCCCTCAGGAGAGGATGCACAGTCTGGAGCGCGTGAGAGTTTTTCTTCAGTTTATTTTAATGTTTATTATTTTCAGGTAAGCTGTTTGGGCAACAGCTTACCTGCACAGAGGGACACTAGGGGGGGACCGACACCAGCCTCCTAGAGGTGCTGAGTCGGATCCCGCTGACAGGACAACGGTCCTGAGGGTCAGCGTACCACAGGCATTGCGCTCTTGCGCACACACCTGCAGCAAACCGCACACCCCCAGTACAGAGCCTGAAGGTCGGCAGAGTGGTGAGTGACAACCAGGGATCCAGCTAGGGGGGGGACCCGGTTCTATGTGTGGCATGATCGTGGGGCGAGCATACGGACTACCCTTGGGGTGATCCCATAGCCACCCACGTAGACTGGTTAGCGATAGTGAAAATAGGTGTTGGTACCTCATTTTACGCACATGGGGAAATTTGCCAGTATAACTATCACTGCAGCTCTGGCGCTATTACAAGGGGTGGAGCCTCCTCAGAGTGGGACCAGTAGCTTCTTTGGCGCCATTTCCTGCACTCACAGCGCTCCTGCAGGACTGTCAGCTCCTCCATGTTATCCTCCACGGCCAGACACTGGTACAGGGGTGTAGTTAAGGGGGAGAGCCCGCTGAGGGACCTATCTATTAGACTCATCACGCACTGTACACAAATTACCTAAATTACCTCACTTCTAACTGCTAAATTGTTAGTTTCAGGCTGTGTGCTGGTCCTTCCTCTCTGAGTCTCTCCACACACCATAGGCTGGGCAGGCTTATACCTGTGTCTCTGTATATGTGTGTGAATGTAAATGTCCTCTGTCTGCATGGTGAAAAGAGCTGTGTGCACTGTTTGTCACACCAGGTTTTCCCCCTCCCCTGCAGATTCTCTCACGTGTGAACAATGCAGTCAGCCTTCACAAGGCAGTGGGGCTTCAGGGGGTGATTTGCAGGAGCCTGCTTGGCTCAGCTCTATAAAATGGCTGACATGTCTAATGAATTGACTACTTCTAGGCAAGAAAGGCAGCAGTTGCAACAGTCTATGGCTGCTCTGACAAAAGATAGGGCAGACAGCAGACCCCTCTCTCAAATCCATTACCCTAAAAAGGGGGTTACCTGATATACTCTCAGAATCTGAGGAGGTGCCAGAGGTGGAGGAGGGGGAGGAGCGGGAATCTAATGCTGAATTAGATGATTCCTCTGCTGCACAGGGTGTAGACTCACTTATCATTGCTATAAGAGATGCCCTAAATATTCCTGGCAATGAGATAGATGTGCAGCAATCCTTATTCTCAACACAGAAAAGATACAGGGTCACATTTCCTGACTCAAAATAACTGGATGACCTTTATATGGAGCCATGGGCTACTCCTGATGAGAAATTCCAGGTGTAAAAAAAAAAAATGGATGGCCACTGTGACGACAGCCTGCGCATCATGTCGCACAGTGGTAAACGCCACGTGGTTACTTTCCTAGCCCTGGTCCTACCCGCGGACTCGACTAATTGCCAATATGTATTTAGTTATATGCTAGGCAATATTGTATTGTGTTATTATATTATACAGTTATATTTTATCTGTTATATTTCGAATATGTATTTTATTTGGTTATACTGTGTGTAATTGTATGCCAGAGTGTTATTTAACATGGTAAACTATTCATTGTAATGTAAGTCCCCTAGCTGTACAATCAGGTGTGACTAGGATGAGAAGGTAAGTAGTAACCAGGTTATGTATGGAGCTGCAGGTAATCTGATCCTATACACCCCATTGTGTACAGGAGCCCAGACACCTCATCTCCACTCCTCTGTGACCTCCTCACTGACCAGCTTGTGTGATGAATAGACAGGGGAGGGTATAACAAGAGTAGTGACCTCTACTGGCGAGGAAGAGATCTGCACAGAAGGCGAGAGAGTAGAGGTACTTCTGGAGTGCAGACACTGACTAGGCATTGCGGTGCCGTAGTGGCGAGAATCCGTGGCACAGGATGCTGTGTGAGCTGGTATCGCAGGCTAGGATACACCAGAATACAGCCAGCGTGTAACAGCAGGAGTAAGCAGGCATCTGTAATCTCATACTACTGTGAGGACTTAGTAAGTAAGATACCTTCCTGGTTTGTAATTGTTTATGTTATTGTGTACTGTGTGTGTATATTAGGGCATTTGCCACTTTACTAAGCTGTTTACCTGAGTGATCAGAGAATCTGTATCCTCACAAATGGTGGCAGAAGTGGGGTCAGTCAGTCCCGGTTTACCCTGGGTAAGGCTGCAAGAGTGTCAGCGGAGGGCACCTAAGAGCCTTGTAGGCAGTTTGGCACACAGTAGCCAGGTATCTTGCTGAAAAGTTGTTGGTACAATTGGATAGTCAGCAGTATGGAGGCAGAAACAGAGGTATACAAAAACCTCAACAAGAGATTCCTGCATATGGTTTGTCGAGCGCGAGGTATTAAGGTGACCGTAAAGGAATCCCTAATTGCAAAATTGGTTCTATGGGATCGAGAACACCCTGATAATGAAGAGGAGGACTCTGAGCAGTCGGACGACGAGTAACAAGTGACGTGAATGGTTGAGACCTGCAGCCAGGACATTCAATGCTAATAACCACAGTGAGAGTGGAGGATCGGAGGTGGGATCCCGAGGGTTGGCACAACCCCGTCTGAAAGCCCTTGGAGAAAGGAAGGTTGGAGAAAAGTTTGAAAGGACACCGGAGGTATTATAGACCTGTCTAGAAGCGCTGGGAGATGGTGCGACACCCGATGATCGGATGCGGGTAATAAATGAGGTGCTGGGATTACCAGACAACAGTCCTACAGTGTGAACTCTTGCACCAGCAGCCACCATTATACAGACTGCCCTGTCCCATCAGGATGTACCCCTGAGAAGTTGTCAGCGATGCAACCTAGTGTCTGAAGTTTCATACAGAGGAGATTCGCAAAGCCAGCGACTGGGTCAGAGGATGGAGAGCTCGAGCAGTCGGCTGATGGAATCTGCACTGAGATGGCATGAACAGACCAGGGAGCAGGTTATGTTGGACCACCCCAGGAGGCAATTATCTCTAGTCCAAAGACAGTGGTGTCTGGGTCATCCAGAGCAGGTAAGTGCAGTGAATGCTACCCTGGACTACCCTATATAAGGAAAATCCGAGGAACGGATTAGTTGTGGACCTGATGTGCTTTTAGCTGTACCATGTGCATACTGGGGAGGGTACTGAAAATGAGAAGGAAGTGGGGTCTGTCATTCAGACACCCA
This sequence comes from Pseudophryne corroboree, assembly GCF_028390025.1. Taxonomy (NCBI): domain Eukaryota; kingdom Metazoa; phylum Chordata; class Amphibia; order Anura; family Myobatrachidae; genus Pseudophryne; species Pseudophryne corroboree. The sequence continues at coordinate 1,049,694,533 of NC_086445.1, forward strand.
ATGAGGAGATGCACTATGCCTTCCCATTTGCAGAGGTTGAAGAGGAGATCTCTGTGACGGCAGCAATAGGTGGTAATATCCCAACTATAAGCATGACTAGTGCAGACAGTATCTCACTTCAGGCTGATCAGCATATTCGGCTAGAGGAGGCCTATTGTGAAGCAATGTCCATAGCTGCTCCAGTTATTTTATCAGAAAAGGATGTTCAGGAAGGGCCCAGTGTATCCCCAGCTACTGTATCTCTCCCAGAAGATTCTGGAGGTCTGTTCCCATTCAGTGAACTTGATGATAAGGAGCTGCAATCTGAATGCCAGAACTTGTTCTGTGACTCAGAGAGAACCCAGGGATCAGACATGGTGGAAACAACAGCAGCTCAGGAACTGGAAGGGAACATATTGCTCTACTCTAGGGCACCTGAATGTGTTTTGCACTGGCATTGTGTGCAAGGTGAAATGACTGACTCTAACCAGGACAATGGTGGTCAGCCAGGACACGTAACAATGAATGCAGTAAATGGAGACAGTAATGCCACTGTCCCTGTGAACCTACATACACGTTCCAGTACAACCATGGTCGAGTTGGTGGGTACACACAAGGGAGCTGAGCAGATTGTACTCCAGGCCAAAGCATACAAGACTCGGAGAGGAATCCCACTGCTGCCACCATTTGTGAGGATATGGATTCTCTGATCACTCAGGTAAACAGTTTAGTAAAGTGGTAAATTCCCTTTATTGTAAATATACACACACAGTACGCGATAACATTAACAATTGCAAGCCAGGATGGTATCTTACTTACTAAGTCCCCACAGTAGTTTAGGATTACAGATGCCTGCGATCTCCTGCTGTTACACACTGGCCGTGGTTCTGTGTCCCCTGGTTTAGGATTCCAGCTCACACAGCGTCCTGCGCCACGGATTCTCGCCACTGACAGCACCGCAATGCCTAGTCAGTGTCTGCCCTCCAGAGGTACATCCACTCTCTGACCTTCTGTGCAGATCTCTCCCTCTCCACGGTAGAGCTCACTCCTCTGTGACCTCCTGACTGACCAGCTTGTGTGATGAATAGACAAGGGAGGGTATAACAAGAGGAGTGAACTCTACTGGGGAGAGGGAGAGATCTACACAGAAGGTCAGAGAGTGGATGTACCTCTGGCTAAAGCACTTCAGGATTTGGTTTGGGCCGTTCTGCAGAAAAAAACGGGTCTCGGTACATCTCTGCTCCCGTCTGTTGGGAAAGATGGTGGCCTCCTTTGAGGCCATTAAATTTGGCAGATTCCATGCGAGAATCTTCCAACTGGATCTCCAGCAGAAGTGGTCGGGTTCGCCCCTGCAGATGCACCAGATCACACATCTCTCACCACAGACCAGGATTTCTCTCCTGTGGTGGTTGCAGTCCTCAAACCTCTTGGAGGGGCAGAGCTTTGAGATCCAGGATTGGATTCTATTGACCACGGATGCGAGCATTCGGGGCTGGAGAGCTGCTACCCAAGGAAAACAGTTTCAGGGCCGGTGGTCAAGCCTAGAAGCCTGCCTTCCTATAAACATACTGGAACTCAGAGCGATATACAATGTAATTCTGCAGGTTGCTCATCTGCTCCAAGGCCAATCCATTCAGGTACAATCGGACAATGCCACGGCAGTGGCTTACGTCAATTGGCAAGGCGGGACAAAGAGCAGAGCCTGCATGAGGGAGATATCCAAGATTCTCCACTGGGCCATAAGGAACACAAGAGCGGTGTTGGCCATATTCATTGCAGGGGTAGACAACTGGGAGGCTGACTTCCTCATTCATCACGACCTCCACCCAGGAGAGTGGGGTCTCCACCCTCTGGTGTTTCGACTAACAACAGATCTGTGGGGCTGTCCGCAGATTGATCTGATAGCCTCTTGGCTCAACAACAAGCTTCCGTGCTATTATTCCAGGATGAGGGACCCTCTGGCAGCGGCAGTGGATGCGCTAATGACTCCATGGGATTACCAGCTGGTATACCTGTTCCCTCCGATTCCGTTGCTCCCCATTGTTCTAAAAAGAATCAGGAGAGCAGGAGTTCAGGCAATCCTCATTGCCCCCGACTGGCGTCGGAGGATTTGGTATGTGGATCTTCTGGAAATGGCCATAGAAAACCCCTGGCCCCTGCCACTATGGAAAGATCTTCTTCAGCAAGGGCCGTTCAACTATCCAGACTTACGGCAGCTTTGTTTGATGGCATGGCATTTGAGCGGAACCTTCTAGCTGAGAAGGGTATTCTGGATAAGGTTATTTCCACCATGAGACAAGCCAGGAAGGCTGTCATGTGTAAGCATTACCACCATATCTGGAAATGATACATCTTCTGGTGTGAGGGCCGAAAATATCCTCCTGCGGATTTCAACCTGGGGCGCTTTTTGCATTTCTTACTGGCTGGTGTGGATATGGGCCTAAGATTGGGCTCCATAAAGGTTCAGTTCTTTGCCTTGTCCATTTTCTTTCAGAAGAAATTGGCTGCTTTACTTGAGATCCAGACATTCCTGCAGGGTGTCCTGCACATCCAGCCTCCTTTTGTGCCACCCACGGCACCTTGGGATCTAAATGTGGTTTTGCCCTTTCTACAGTTCTCTTGGTTTGAACCTCTGATGTCGGTCGAGGACAAGTACCTTACGTGGAAGACAGTTATGCTCTTAGCCTTGGCTTCGGTTAGGTGCATTTCAGAACTTGGCGCTTTGTCCTGTAAAAGTCCCTACCTGGTCTTTCATGAGGACTCAACAACAGTTTCTGCCTAAGGTGGTATCTGCATTCAACTTAAATCAGCCTATTATGGTTCCAGCGGCTTCGGCCACTTCCTCAATTCCTGAGTCATTGAATGTAGTGCGATCCCTGAGAATTTACATCAAGAGGACTGCTATGGTCAGAAAATCGGATTCCCTCTTTGTGCTGTATGATGCTCTCAGAAAGGGTCGTCCTGCTTCAAAGCAGTCCATTGCCCATTGGATTAGGCTTACTGTTCAACAGGCCTACACTTTGGTGGCCTTGCCTATTCCTCGGTCTATCAAGGCCCACTCCACCAGGTATGTGGGTTCCTTCTGGGCGGCTGCCCAGGGTGTGTCGGCCCTGGAATTGTGTTGGGCCACTACCTGGTCAGGGACAAACACATTTGTCAAGTTTTACAGGTTTGACACCCTGGCTGCAGAGGATGCCCAGTTTGGACATACGGTGTTGCAGGTGTCTCAGCACATTCCCACCCATTTTGGGAGCTTTGGGACGTCCCCATCATACTAAGTGTCCCCAGTAACCCTTATGGATGATAGAGAAAAGAGGAATTTAATTACCTACTGGAAAATCCATTTCTCGTAGTCCATAAGGGATACTGGGCACCCACCTCTGTGCTTCAACTTTCCTGCAAGTTGTTCTTTTGTGAAGTTGTTTCCAGCAGATGTTGCTGTTTCTGGTTTCACTAGCTGTTGCTAGTTTGTTTATTGATATGTGCTGGTTCGTTAATCTCACCACTTGTTGTTTGTCATGTTTCCTCCTCTCAAGTTTGTCCATTTACTTGGGTACAGTTTTCCCAGACTGAGCTGTGAGGGAGGACATAGAGGGGAGGAGCCAGCACACCCTGTTGAAGAAATCTAAAGTGCACTGGCTCCTTTGGACCCCATCTATACCCACATCGTACACTTGTCCGTTTCCCACTTGGTGGGTGGGGGAGGTGGAGGCAAGCCACTCTCCAGAGGCACCAGAGGTGATGGAAGTGGGGTTCCAAGGGAATACAGTGTTGGGGAGAGTGATCAGATTGTGTTTCTGGAAGAAATCTGTGACTATCTGAAATATGAGGTTACCTAGTTGGGTGAAGGGGAATTATTAAGTCCCCAGTTGGAGTTGTTGGACCTATTGAATTACACTGTTGCACCAGCTGTTTGCACAACCAAACTTCCCTCTTCAAAGGGGACTTTGGATAGTGTATATGGGTAGGACACTGGGGGGAAATACAAGAATTATGGAGTAGTGATGAGCACCGGAAATTTTTCGGGTTCTGTGTTTTGGTTTTGGGTTCGGTTCCGCGGCCGTGTTTTGGGTTTGAACGCGTTTTGGCAAAACCTCACCGAATTTTTTTTGTCGGATTCGGGTGTGTTTTGGATTCGGGTGTTTTTTTCAAAAAACCCTAAAAAACAGCTTAAATCATAGAATTTGGGGGTCATTTTGATCCCAAAGTATTATTAACCTCAATAACCATAATTTCCACTCATTTTCAGTCTATTCTGAACACCTCACACCTCACAATATTATTTTTAGTCCTAAAATTTGCACCGAGGTCGCTGGATGACTAAGCTCAGCGACCCAAGTGGCCGACACAAACACCTGGCCCATCTAGGAGTGGCACTGCAGTGTCACGCAGGATGGCCATTCCAAAAAACACCCCCCAAACAGCACATGACGCAAAGAAGAAAAAAAAGAGGCGCAATGAGGTAACTGTGTGAGTAAGCTAAGCGACCCTAGTGGCCGACACAAACACCTGGCCCATCTAGGAGTGGCACTGCAGTGTCATGCAGGATGGCCCTTCCAAAAAACACCCCCCAAACTGCACATGACGCAAAAAAAAAAAGAGGCGCAATGAGGTAGCTGTGTGACTAAGATAAGCGACCCAAGTGGCCGACACAAACACCTGGCCCATCTAGGAGTGGCACTGCAGTGTCACGCAGGATGGCCCTTCCAAAAACTACTCCCCAAACAGCACATGACGCAAAGAAAAATGAAAGAAAAAAGAGGTGCAAGATGGAATTGTCCTTGGGCCCTCCCACCCACCCTTATGTTGTATAAACAGGACATGCACACTTTAACCAACCCATCATTTCAGTGACAGGGTCTGCCACACGACTGTGACTGAAATGACGGGTTGGTTTGGACCCCCACCAAAAAAGAAGCAATTAATCTCTCCTTGCACAAACTGGCTCTACAGAGGCAAGATGTCCACCTCATCATCATCCTCTGATATATCACCGTGTACATCCCCCTCCTCACAGATTATCAATTCGTCCCCACTGGAATCCACCATCTCAGCTCCCTGTGTACTTTGTGGAGGCAATTGCTGCTGGTGAATGTCTCCATGGAGGAATTGATTATAATTAATTTTAATGAACATCATCTTCTCCACATTTTCTGGATGTAACCTCGTACGCCGATTGCTGACAAGGTGAGCGGCGGCACTAAACACTCTTTCGGAGTACACACTTGTGGGAGGGCAACTTAGGTAGAATAAAGCCAGTTTGTGCAAGGGCCTCCAAATTGCCTCTTTTTCCTGCCAGTATTAGTAAGGACTGTCTGACGTGCCTACTTGGATGCGGTCACTCATATAATCCTCCACCATTCTTTCAATGGGGAGAGAATCATATGCAGTGACAGTAGACGACATGTCCGTAATCGTTGTCAGGTCCTTCAGTCCGGACCAGATGTCAGCATCAGCAGTCGCTCCAGACTGCCCTGCATCACCGCCAGCGGGTGGGCTCGGAATTCTGAGCCTTTTCCTCGCACCTCCAGTTGCGGGAGAATGTGAAGGAGGAGATGTTGACAGGTCGCGTTCCGCTTGACTTGACAATTTTCTCACCAGCAAAACCCCAGCAGACTTGTGTCTGCCGGAAAGAGAGATCCAAGGTAGGTTTTAAATCTAGGATCGAGCACGGTGGCCAAAATGTAGTGCTCTGATTTCAACAGATTGACCACCCGTGAATCCTTAAGCGAATTAAGGGCTCCATCCACAAGTCCCACATGCCTAGCGGAATCGCTCTGTGTTAGCTCCTCCTTCAATGTCTCCAGCTTCTTCTGCAAAAGCCTGATGAGGGGAATGACCTGACTCAGGCTGGCAGTGTCTGAACTGACTTCACGTGTGGCAAGTTCAAAATGTTGCAGAACCTTGCACAACGTTGAAATTATTCTCCACTGCGCTTGAGACAGGTGCATTCCACCTCCTATATCGTGCTCAGTTGTATAGGCTTGAATGGCCTTTTGCTGCTCCTCCAACCTCTGAAGCATATAGAGGGTTGAATTCCACCTCGTTACCACTTCTTGCTTCAGATGATGGCAGGGCAGGTTCAGAATGTGAAGGAGGAGATGTTGACAGGTCGCGTTCAATTCCATATGGACCCAAAAAAAATTTGAAAAGAGAGGAGAATATAGAGTAGTATTGTTTTTATTCAATAAATTCACAAAAGTATTATTAAGTGTTTCCCACAAAAATTATAATAAAAAATCTGAGTCTCATATACAGTATCCACCACAGACTAGGCTAGAATGCGTACCGGATTTCGTGGGGTGTCATGCAATGTCCACCCAAAAAGGCATATTAATACACCAAGGATTCCCCTCGATCTCTCCAGGTGCTGTATCCGTCTCTGGATCTGCAGTATCCAGGAAGTTCAATACCGGTTCAATGCAGTCTCCCCAATCAGATCACCAACCTTTTTTTGGGTCCATATGGAATTGGTTTCCCATCGGGAGAAAAGAGAAAATCAAGATTAGAGGAACAAGATTACTGACATTTGAGTCCATCTGTTGAGACTATATTTGGACTAAAACACTAGAAATCCCAGCAGAAGAAGGGAATAGTGTAATATTGTGGTATTTAAATCTGCCATCTTTTGTCACCCGGTTACCAAGAGGGTGCGCACGGTTGCTTACATTTGTCGTTATCCACTTGTCCACATGTCCGTGGTTAAGTGGACATTGGGTACAACTGCATTTTTTAGGACACTGGTGAGTTTTTTTCTGAGGTCTGTGTACATTTTCGGTATCGCCTGCCTAGAGAAATGGAACCTAGATGGTATTTGGTACCGGGGACACAGTACCTCCAACAAGTCTCTAGTTGGCTCTGCAGTAATGATGGATACCGGAACCACGTTTCTCACCGCCCAGGATGCCAAGGCCTCAGTTATCCGCTTTGCAGCAGGATGACTGCTGTGATATTTCATCTTCCTCGCAAAGGACTGTTGGACAGTCAATTGCTTGGTGGAAGTAGTAAAAGTGGTCTTACGACTTCCCCTCTGGGATGACCATCGACTCCCAGCAGCAACAACAGCAGCGCCAGCAGCAGTAGGCGTTACACGCAAGGATGCATCGGAGGAATCCCAGGCAGGAGAGGACTCGTCAGAATTGCCAGTGACATGGCCTGCAGGACTATTGGCATTCCTGGGGAAGGAGGAAATTGACACTGAGGGAGTTGGTGGGGTGGTTTGCGTGAGCTTGGTTACAAGAGGAAGGGATTTACTGGTCAGTGGACTGCTTCCGCTGTCGCCCAAAGTTTTTGAACTTGTCACTGACTTATGATGAATGCGCTGCAGGTGACGTATAAGGGAGGATGTTCCGAGGTGGTTAACGTCCTTACCCCTACTTATTACAGCTTGACAAAGGCAACACATGGCTTGACAAATGTTGTCCGCATTTCTGTTGAAATACTTCCACACTGAAGAGCTGATTTTTTTTGTATTTTCACCAGGCATGTCAATGGCCATATTCCTCCCACGGACAACAGGTGTCTCCCCGGGTGCCTGACTTAAACAAACCACCTCACCATCAGAATCCTCCTGGTCAATTTCCTCCCCAGCGCCAGCAACACCCATATCCTCCTCATCCTGGTGTACTTCAACACTGACATCTTCAATCTGACTATCAGGAACTGGACTGCGGGTGCTCCTTCCAGCACTTGCAGGGGGCGTGCAAATGGTGGAAGGCGCATGCTCTTCACGTCCAGTGTTGGGAAGGTCAGGCATCGCAACCGACACAATTGGACTCTCCTTGTGGATTTGTGATTTCGAAGAACGCACAGTTCTTTGCTGTGCTTTTGCCAGCTTAAGTCTTTTCATTTTTCTAGCGAGAGGCTGAGTGCTTCCATACTCATGTGAAGCTGAACCACTAGCCATGAACATAGGCCAGGGCCTCAGCCGTTCCTTGCCACTCCGTGTGGTAAATGGCATATTGGCAAGTTTACGCTTCTCCTCCGACGATTTTATTTTAGATTTTTGAGTCCTTTTTTTACTGATATTTGGTGTTTTGGATTTTACATGCTCTGTACTATGACATTGGGAATCGGCCTTGGCAGACGACATTGATGGCATTTCATCGTCTTGGCCATGACTAGTGGCAGCAGCTTCAGCACGAGGTGGAAGTGGATCTTGATCTTTCCCTATTTTTGGAACCTCAACATTTTTGTTCTCCATATTTTAATAGGCACAACTAAAAGGCACCTCAGGTAAACAATGGAGATGGATGGATACTAGTATACTTATGGATGACGAGCGACTGCCGACACAGAGGTAGCTACAGCCGTGGACTACCGTACTGCGTCTGCTAGTATAGACTGGATGATAATGATATAAAAAATATATATATATCACTACTGCAGGACAGGTATATATTGTATAATGACGGACCTGCTGGACACTGTCAGCACTGCAGACTCCTAAACTACTAGTATGAAGAAGATAGAAAAAAAAAAACCCACCACAGGTAGGTATACAATTATGGACGAGCGACTGCCAGTGCCGACACAGAGGTAGCTACAGCCGTGGACTACCGTACTGCATCTGCTAGTATAGACTGGATGATAATGATATAAAAAATATATATACATCACTACTGCAGGACAGGTATATATTATATAATGACGGACCTGCTGGACACTGTCAGCACTGCAGACTCCTAAACTACTAGTATGAAGAAGATAGAAAAAAAAAAAACCACCACAGGTAGGTATGCAATTATGGACGAGCGACTGCCCGTGCCGACACAGAGGTAGCTACAGCCGTGGACTACCGTACTGCGTCTGCTAGTATAGACTGGATGATAATGATATAAAAAATATATATATATCACTACTGCAGGACAGGTATATATTGTAAAATGACGGACCTGCTGGACACTGTCAGCACTGCAGACTCCTAAACTACTAGTATGAAGAAGATAGAAAAAAAAAAAAACCACCACAGGTAGGTATACAATTATGGACGAGCGACTGCCGACACAGAGGTAGCTACAGCCGTGGACTACCATACTGCGTCTGCTAGTATAGACTGGATGATAATGATATAAAAAATATATATATATATCACTACTGCAGGACAGGTTTATATTGTATAATGACGGACCTGCTGGACACTGTCAGCACTGCAGACTCCTAAACTACTAGTATGAAGAAGATAGAAAAAAAAAACCCACCACAGGTAGGTATACAATTATGGATGAGCGACTGCCGACACAGAGGTAGCTACAGCCGTGGACTACCGTACTGCGTCTGCTAGTATAGACTGGATGATAATGATATAAAAAATATATATATATCACTACTGCAGGACAGGTATATATTGTATAATGACGGACCTGCTGGACACTGTCAGCACTGCAGACTCCTAAACTACTAGTATGAAGAAGATAGAAAAAAAAAACCCACCACAGGTAGGTATACAATTATGGACGAGCGACTGCCGACACAGAGGTAGCTACAGCCGTGGACTACCGTACTGCGTCTGCTAGTATAGACTGGATGATAATGATATAAAAAATATATATATATCACTACTGCAGGACAGGTATATATTGTATAATGACGGGCCTGCTGGACACTGTCAGCACTGTAGACTCCTAAACTACTAGTATGAAGAAGATAGAAAAAAAAAACCCCACCACAGGTAGGTAAACAATTATGGACGAGCGACTGCCAGTGCCGACACAGAGGTAGCTACAGCCGTGGACTACCATACTGCGTCTGCTAGTATAGACTGGATGATAATGATATAAAAAATATATATATATCACTACTGCAGGACAGGTATATATTATATAATGACGGACCTGCTGGACACTGTCAGCACTGCAGACTCCTAAACTACTAGTATGAAGAAGATAGAAAAAAAAAAACACCACAGGTAGGTATACAATTATGGACGAGCGACTGCCGACACAGAGGTAGCTACAGCCGTGGACTACCATACTGCGTCTGCTAGTATAGACTGGATGATAATGATATAAAAAATATATATATATCACTACTGCAGGACAGGTGTATATTATATAATGACGGACCTGCTGGACACTGTCAGCACTGCAGACTCCTAAACTACTAGTATGAAGAAGATAGAAAAAAAAACCCCACCACAGGTAGGTATACAATTATGGACGAGCGACTGCCGACACAGAGGTAGCTACAGCCGTGGACTACCGTACTGCGTCTGCTAGTATAGACTGGATGATAATGATATAAAAATATATATATATATCACTACTGCAGGACAGGTATATATTATATAATGACGGACCTGCTGGACACTGTCAGCACTGCAGACTCCTAAACTACTAGTATGAAGAAGATAGAAATATAATGAATGACGGACCTGCTGGACACTGTCAGCAGAATGCGTTTAGAGAATAAAAAAAAAAAACACCACATGAGTGTTTAACTTTTTCAGGCAGACAATATACTGGTGGTCACTGCTGGTCAGTCACACTGGCACTCTGGCAGCAAAAGTGTGCACTGTTAAATATGTACTCCTGCTATAACTGCTCCCCAGTCTCCCCCACAATTAAGCTGTGTGAGCAGTGAGCACTACTCAGCACAGTCAGATATACATAGATGATATTATCATGCAGCACACTGAGGCTGAGCACAGATATGGTATGTGACTGTGTATCGTTTTTTTTCAGGCAGAGAATGGATTATATTAAATAATAAATAAAACTAGTGGTCACTAGTATAACTATCAGCAAAACTCTGCACTCTCTGAGTACTCCTAATGCTCCAGTAAATCAAGTGTCTCACTCTCTATCTAAACGGAGAGGACGCCAGCCACGTCCTCTCCCTATCAATCTCAATGCACGTGTGAAAATGGCGGCGACGCGCGGCTCCTTATATAGAATCCGAGTCTCGCGAGAATCCGACAGCGGGATGATGACTTTCGGGCGCGTTCGGGTTACCCGAGCAAGGCGGGAAGATCCAAGTCTGCCTCGGACCCGTGTAAAAAGCGTGAAGTTCGGGGGGGTTCGGTTTCCGAGAAACCGAACCCGCACATCACTATTATGGACTGCTGATCACATTCCCACCGGACCCCGGTGAGAGTATTGATTTATGTACTGTGGGCCACGCGCCCGCCAGACTGGGAAAGAAATCCCTACACAAGCCGTGTGACCATTACTACAGGCTTTGGACATGGGACGCTGGTGGGCACCATACAAATAGTAAAACTCCAGCCTCAAAACCACCAGACCCACAAAAGAATCCAGCCAGTCATTGTTATGATGGCACCACTGCTCTCGGCAAGCTTAAACTACCCAGGACACAGGGCTAGAAATTAGAGGGAGGTTGTGTTTATGGAAGACAACTGTGACTATCTGAAATATGAGGTTACCTAGTTGGGTGAAGGGGAATTATTAAGTCCCCAGTTGGAGTTATTGGACCTATTGAATTACACTGTTGCACCAGCTGTTTGCCCAACCAAGCGTCCCTCTTCAAAGGGGACTTTAGATAATTTGATGCAGGAGGGCACTATGAGGATACTGGGTATTGACACCGTAGTTTGCTAAGTATGCCCGGATCCTTCAGTTCGGCAATCACACAGATAGGGAGAAGAGAAATATATAAATAGACACTTTATTGTATAGAAAACATAAATAGTGCATATAGTAATGTACATAACCATTACAAATTGTAGCTAATTGAATAACAAGCCAGGTGGTTACTAGAGATGAGCGGGTTCGGTTTCTCTGAATCCGAACCCGCCGAACTTCAGCTTTTTTTACACGGGGCCGAGCAGGCTCGGATCCTCCCGCCTTGCTCGGTTAACCCGAGCGCGCCCGAACGTCATCATCCCGCTGTCGGATTCTCGCGAGACTCGGATTCTATATAAGGAGCCGCGCGTCGCCGCCATTTTTCACACGTGCATTGAGATTGATAGGGAGAGGACGTGGCTGGCGTCCTCTCCGTTTAGAGTGACTAATAGTACTAGAGAGAGAGAGACACAAATTTTGGGGAGCATAATATAGGAGGAGTACTACTTGCTGCTGATAGTGTGACCAGTGGCAGTGACCAGTGCCACCAGTTTAATGAATCCGTTCTCTGCCTGAAAAAAAACGATACACAGTGTGACACAGTCACACATACGATATCTGTGCTCAGCCCAGTGTGCTGCATCATATACTGTATATCATTATCTGACTGCTGAGTGCTCACTGCTCACACAGCTTAATTGTGGGGGAGACTGGGGAGCAGTTATAGCAGGAGTACATATTTTAAGTACAGTGCACACTTTTGCTGCCAGAGTGCCACTGCCAGTGTGACTGACCAGTGACCACTGACCACCAGTATTGTGATTGTCTGCTGACCACCAGTATATTGTGATTGTCTGCCTGAAAAAGTTAAACACTCGTCGTGTGGTGTTTTTATAAACGCATTCTGCAGACAGTGTCCAGCAGGTCCGTCATTACATAATATATACCTGTCCGGCTGCAGTACTAGTGTGATATATATATATATATATTAATTTTATCTCATTATCATCCAGTCTATATTAGCAGCAGACACAGTACGGTAGTCCACGGCTGTAGCTACCTCTGTGTCGGCAGTCGCTCGTCCATCCATAATTGTATACCACCTACCCGTGGTTTATTTTTTTTTCTATCTTCTTGATACTAGTAGCTTACTTTAGGAGTCTGCAGTGCTGACAGACAGTGTCCAGCAGGTCCGTCATTACATAATATATACCTGTCCGGCTGCAGTACTAGTGTGATATATATATATATATTTTAATTTTATCTCATTATCATCCAGTCTATATTAGCAGCAGACACAGTACGGTAGTCCACGGCTGTAGCTACCTCTGTGTCGGCAGTCGCTCGTCCATCCATAATTGTATACCACCTACCCGTGGTTTATTTTTTTTTTCTATCTTCTTGATACTAGTAGCTTACTTTAGGAGTCTTCAGTGCTGACAGACAGTGTCCAGCAGGTCCGTCATTACATAATATATACCTGTCCGGCTGCAGTACTAGTGTGATATATATATATATATTTTAATTTTATCTCATTATCATCCAGTCTATATTAGCAGCAGACACAGTACGGTAGTCCATGGCTGTAGCTACCTCTGTGTCGGCAGTCGCTCGTCCATCCATAATTGTATACCACCTACCCGTGGTTTTTTTTTTTCTATCTTCTTGATACTAGTAGCTTACTTTAGGAGTCTGCAGTGCTGAGTCTGACAGACAGTGTCCAGCAGGTCCGTCATTACATAATATATACCTGTCCGGCTGCAGTACTAGTGTGATATATATATATATATATATATATATATATTTAATTTTATCTCATTATCATCCAGTCTATATTAGCAGCAGACACAGTACGGTAGTCCACGGCTGTAGCTACCTCTGTGTCGGCAGTCGCTCGTCCATCCATAATTGTATACCACCTACCCGTGGTTTTTTTTTTCTATCTTCTTGATACTAGTAGCTTACTTTAGGAGTCTGCAGTGCTGAGTCTGACAGACAGTGTCCAGCAGGTCCGTCATTACATAATATATACCTGTCCGGCTGCAGTACTAGTGTGATATATATATATATATATATATTTTAATTTTATCTCATTATCATCCAGTCTATATTAGCAGCAGACACAGTACGGTAGTCAACGGCTGTAGCTACCTCTGTGTCGGCAGTCGCTCGTCCATCCATAATTGTATACCACCTACCCGTGGTTTATTTTTTTTTCTATCTTCTTGATACTAGTAGCTTGCTTTAGGAGTCTGCAGTGCTGAGTCTGACAGACAGTGTCCAGCAGGTCCGTCATTACATAATATATACCTGTCCGGCTGCAGTACTAGTGTGATATATATATATATATTTTAATTTTATCTCATTATCATCCAGTCTATATTAGCAGCAGACACAGTACGGTAGTCCACGGCTGTAGCTACCTCTGTGTCGGCAGTCGCTCGTCCATCCATAATTGTATACCACCTACTCGTGGTTTATTTTTTTTTCTATCTTCTTGATACTAGTAGCTTACTTTAGGAGTCTGCAGTGCTGACAGACAGTGTCCAGCAGGTCCGTCATTACATAATATATACCTGTCCGGCTGCAGTACTAGTGTGATATATATATATATTTTAATTTTATCTCATTATCATCCAGTCTATATTAGCAGCAGACACAGTACGGTAGTCCACGGCTGTTGCTACCTCTGTGTCGGCAGTCGCTCGTCCATCCATAAGTATACTAGTATCCATCCATCTCCATTGTTTACCTGAGGTGCCTTTTAGTTGTGCCTATTAAAATATGGAGAACAAAAATGTTGAGGTTCCAAAATTAGGGAAAGATCAAGATCGACTTCCACCTCGTGCTGAAGCTGCTGCCACTAGTCATGGCCGAGACGATGAAATGCCAGCAACGTCGTCTGCCAAGGCCGATGCCCAATGTCATAGTACAGAGCATGTAAAATCCAAAACACCAAATATCAGTAAAAAAAGGACTCAAAAATCTAAAATAAAATTGTCGGAGGAGAAGCATAAACTTGCCAATATGCCATTTACCACACGGAGTGGCAAGGAACGGCTGAGGCCCTGGCCTATGTTCATGGCTAGTGGTTCAGCTTCACATGAGGATGGAAGCACTCAGCCTCTCGCTAGAAAAATGAAAAGACTCAAGCTGGCAAAAGCACCGCAAAGAACTGTGCGTTCTTCGAAATCACAAATCCACAAGGAGAGTCCAATTGTGTCGGTTGCGATGCCTGACCTTCCCAACACTGGACGTGAAGAGCATGCGCCTTCCACCATTTGCACGCCCCCTGCAAGTGCTGGAAGGAGCACCCGCAGTCCAGTTCCTGATAGTCAGATTGAAGATGTCAGTGTTGAAGTACACCAGGATGAGGAGGATATGGGTGTTGCTGGCGCTGGGGAGGAAATTGACAAGGAGGATTCTGATGGTGAGGTGGTTTGTTTAAGTCAGGCACCCGGGGAGACACCTGTTGTCCGTGGGAGGAATATGGCCGTTGACATGCCTGGTGAAAATACCAAAAAAATCAGCTCTTCGGTGTGGAAGTATTTCACCAGAAATGCGGACAACATTTGTCAAGCCGTGTGTTGCCTTTGTCAAGCTGTAATAAGTAGGGGTAAGGACGTTAACCACCTCGGAACATCCTCCCTTATACGTCACCTGCAGCGCATTCATAATAAGTCAGTGACAAGTTCAAAAACTTTGGGCGACAGCGGAAGCAGTCCACTGACCAGTAAATCCCTTCCTCTTGTAACCAAGCTCACGCAACCACCCCACCAACTCCCTCAGTGTCAATTTCCTCCTTCCCCAGGAATGCCAATAGTCCTGCAGGCCATGTCACTGGCAATTCTGACGAGTCCTCTCCTGCCTGGGATTCCTCCGATGCATCCTTGCGTGTAACGCCTACTGTTGCTGGCGCTGCTGTTGTTGCTGCTGGGAGTCGATGGTCATCCCAGAGGGGAAG
This sequence comes from Pseudophryne corroboree, assembly GCF_028390025.1. NCBI lineage: Eukaryota > Metazoa > Chordata > Amphibia > Anura > Myobatrachidae > Pseudophryne > Pseudophryne corroboree. The sequence goes on from NC_086445.1 coordinate 1,049,709,998, forward strand.
TCGTAAGCCCACTTTTACTACTTCCACCAAGCAATTGACTGTCCAACAGTCCTTTGCGAGGAAGATGAAATATCACAGCAGTCATCCTGTTGCAAAGCGGATAACTGAGGCCTTGACAACTATGTTGGTGTTAGACGTGCTTCCGGTATCCGCCGTTAGTTCACAGGGAACTAGACAATTTCTTGAGGTAGTGTGCCCCCGTTACCAAATACCATCTAGGTTCCACTTCTCTAGGCAGGCGATACCGAGAATGTACACGGACGTCAGAAAAAGACTCACCAGTGTCCTAAAAAATGCAGTTGTACCCAATGTCCACTTAACCACGGACATGTGGACAAGTGGAGCAGGGCAGGGTCAGGACTATATGACTGTGACAGCCCACTGGGTAGATGTATGGACTCCCGCCGCAAGAACAGCAGCGGCGGCACCAGTAGCAGCATCTCGCAAACGCCAACTCTTTCCTAGGCAGGCTACGCTTTGTATCACCGGTTTCCAGAATACGCACACAGCTGAAAACCTCTTACGGCAACTGAGGAAGATCATCGCGGAATGGCTTACCCCAATTGGACTCTCCTGTGGATTTGTGGCATCGGACAACGCCAGAAATATTGTGTGTGCATTAAATATGGGCAAATTCCAGCACGTCCCATGTTTTGCACATACCTTGAATTTGGTGGTGCAGAATTTTTTAAAAAACGACAGGGGCGTGCAAGAGATGCTGTCGGTGGCCAGAAGAATTGCGGGACACTTTCGGCGTACAGGCACCACGTACAGAAGACTGGAGCAACACCAAAAACGCCTGAACCTGCCCTGCCATCATCTGAAGCAAGAAGTGGTAACGAGGTGGAATTCAACCCTATATATGCTTCAGAGGTTGGAGGAGCAGCAAAAGGCCATTCAAGCCTATACAATTCAGCACGATATAGGAGGTGGAATGCACCTGTCTCAAGCGCAGTGGAGAATGATTTCAACGTTGTGCAAGGTTCTGCTGCCCTTTGAACTTGCCACACGTGAAGTCAGTTCAGACACTGCCAGCCTGAGTCAGGTCATTCCCCTCATCAGGCTTTTGCAGAAGAAGCTGGAGACATTGAAGGAGGAGCTAACACGGAGCGATTCCGCTAGGCATGTGGGACTTGTGGATGGAGCCCTTAATTCGCTTAACAAGGATTCACGGGTGGTCAATCTGTTGAAATCAGATCACTACATTTTGGCCACCGTGCTCGATCCTAGATTTAAAACCTACCTTGGATCTCTCTTTCCGGCAGACACAAGTCTGCTGGGGTTCAAAGACCTGCTGGTGAGAAAATTGTCAAGTCAAGCGGAACGCGACCTGTCAACATCTCCTCCTTCACATTCTCCCGCAACTGGGGGTGCGAGGAAAAGGCTCAGAATTCCGAGCCCACCCGCTGGCGGTGATGCAGGGCAGTCTGGAGCGACTGCTGATGCTGACATCTGGTCCGGACTGAAGGACCTGACAACGATTACGGACATGTCGTCTACTGTCACTGCATATGATTCTCTCCCCATTGAAAGAATGGTGGAGGATTATATGAGTGACCGCATCCAAGTAGGCACGTCAGACAGTCCGTACTTATACTGGCAGGAAAAAGAGGCAATTTGGAGGCCCTTGCACAAACTGGCTTTATTCTACCTAAGTTGCCCTCCCACAAGTGTGTACTCCGAAAGAGTGTTTAGTGCCGCCGCTCACCTTGTCAGCAATCGGCGTACGAGGTTACTTCCAGAAAATGTGGAGAAGATGATGTTCATTAAAATGAATTATAATCAATTCCTCCGTGGAGACATTGACCAGCAGCAATTGCCTCCACAAAGTACACAGGGAGCTGAGATGGTGGATTCCAGTGGGGACGAATTGATAATCTGTGAGGAGGGGGATGTACACAGTGATATATCGGAGGATGATGATGAGGTGGACATCTTGCCTCTGTAGAGCCAGTTTGTGCAAGGAGAGATTAATTGCTTCTTTTTTGGTGGGGGTCCAAACCAACCCGTCATTTCAGTCACAGTCGTGTGGCAGACCCTGTCACTGAAATGATGGGTTGGTTAAAGTGTGCATGTCCTGTTTATACAACATAAGGGTGGGTGGGAGGGCCCAAGGACAATTCCATCTTGCACCTCTTTTTTCTTTAATTTTTCTTTGCGTCATGTGCTGTTTGGGGAGTGTTTTTTGGAAGGGCCATCCTGCGTGACACTGCAGTGCCACTCCTAGATGGGCCAGGTGTTTGTGTCGGCCACTAGGGTCGCTTATCTTAGTCACACAGCTACCTCATTGCGCCTCTTTTTTTCTTTGCGTCATGTGCTGTTTGGGGAGTGTTTTTTGGAAGGGCCATCCTGCGTGACACTGCAGTGCCACTCCTAGATGGGCCAGGTGTTTGTGTCGGCCACTAGGGTCGCTTAGCTTACTCACACAGCTACCTCATTGCGCCTCTTTTTTTTCTTTGCGTCATGTGCTGTTTGGGGAGTGTTTTTTGGAAGGGCCATCCTGCGTGACACTGCAGTGCCACTCCTAGATGGGCCAGGTGTTTGTGTCGGCCACTAGGGTCGCTTAGCTTAGTCATCCAGCGACCTCGGTGCAAATTTTAGGACTAAAAATAATATTGTGAGGTGTGAGGTATTCAGAATAGACTAAAAATGAGTGGAAATTATGGTTTTTGAGGTTAATAATACTTTGGGTTCAAAATGACCCCCAAATTCTATGATTTAAGCTGTTTTTTAGTGTTTTTGGAAAAAAACACCCGAATCCAAAACACACCCGAATCCGACAAAAAAAATTCGGTGAGGTTTTGCCAAAACGCGGTCGAACCCAAAACACGGCCGCGGAACCGAACCCAAAGCCAAAACACAAAACCCGAAAAATTTCAAGTGCACATCTCTAGTGGTTACCAGTCCCCTTAACAGGCCCTGCAGAGTCCCAAAACATCAATGTCAGTTACTGCCAATATGTCCAGTCTCACCCAGGGTATTGTCCTGACGGCACGGTATACAGCTGTTTAAGATCTTCTTGTTTGCTGTCTCCTTCTGATCTTTACTAAGTCCAACAGCAGCTTTACCCACTCCTTTGGCTGCTCAAGTCCTTCCCAGCCGGGTTCTCCCCAGACGTCTCTAGAAATGTTGAAGATCGACCTTTCATCTCTAGTCTCACACACAGAATGCTCACTCTGTGTTTTTCTCTTCCTCCTCCCCCAGTTGCCTATGATATTTGTAGCAAGCCCATTGGTTGGGAGTTATTGGTAAAGGGTTTTCACAGGTGCGCCTGATGTGTGAGGTATGTGCAAAAAGTCATACACTGATTTAATTCCTTAAACAATAAACAGTTTGATAAACTTGACCTAATAAATAAAGTACAATATACAGTATTGGAATGAAGAAAACTGTCTTTATTTATAGAAAAAATTATTAATTTATAAATATTCGTGTGGTGAAAAAAAGGGGGGGGGGGAAAGGGGGGGGAGGAATCGGGGGGATTGGGTACGAGAATGTTATCAGAAGCAGTATGAAATACTTCGTAGTCAAGGTAGAAGTTGTTTCTAAAATTGCTGGTCACTCCAGAATGGTGGCGTCCCACCTCTGAGTGAATGATGGAATGTGTGCAAAAACGAAAGTCCAGAGCTTCAAGTGAACTAATAAAAATTATATGTAATAGTAAAAAAGTGTCTTTGGATCCGGAAAAGGGGAAAGATAAAAGAAAAACACAATGAGAAAAATATTTGGGGTACCCCTGGATTGCCGCTGGCGATGAGGGTCGGGGTGTGGTGAGTGCTAGGTAATAAGGACTCCTGGACAGGTTGTGCCCCTCTACGCCCTGGTCCACCCTGCTGTCGCTCTATGAGCGCAACACGGTGCCCTGGACAGAAGGGGAACAGTCGTGAGTCTTGGAGAGGGAGGTAGGGGCTGCTTCGAGCACAGTTGGTGCTGTCCGCCGCGCCTTCTCCTCTCCTACAGGGTCCCTTACCTTGTCGCTCCTGCTCCGTCTCCTCGTCCCTCCGCCAGCGGTCTTCTCCGTCTCGGCCGCGGCCCGGCGATCTCCTGCACTTCCGGGTTGGGTCACGTGACCAGTCTCGGGTGCCTCCGGGTCCCGTCTACCTCTCGTCGTCCTCTTGTTCTCTCTGTCCTCCGTCTTAGGTTTCACGCTCTGTCAGTTGGATGATCGGAAAAGTAATGTAACAAGGCAGTGGTGTGTGTGCTCCAACGCGTATCGGCCGGTATTGGCCTTCGTCAGGGAGTCTGTTTCCGCCATCTTTAGTGTGGGCTTTTTATGCCCACATCCAGCGGGAGTGGTTTTGGATAATTGTTCCATATTGGGAACACATGGAAGGGGGAGGGGCTGGTTGATTGGATAGGAAAATTTGCAGAATAATAGTGGTGGATGAAGGAGAAATTACATACAAGGGGAACAAGTAATAATTTATGTGATGAAATAAAAAGTTAAACCAGTTCTGATCTATTATTCCTTTGTGTCCCTAATTGTGTATGTCACAAATATTATTGTTTGTCGGAAATATTGTACAGTATTGTTGCATACACAACACAGTGCAATTGGTTTAATAATGAGAAAATAGTAATGATAATTTGAACTGCAGTAGTTAAACTGAAAGGGTGAGAATTGATCATACTAATAATAATAATATAATAATAATAATATTACTAATAATAAAGAAATTAATAAATAATATTGATAATAATAAAATAAAATAAAATAAAAAATGATAATAATAAAAATAAAGATAGGGTAAATGTTAAATTGTCGAAAAGTTAAATGCAATATAATAAATAAGTAGAATAATATATGTGTATATAGATAAATAGTTAGTGGTCTGTATTTTTCATACATTAGGGCTATATTGCTTAATATACACATGAAGTTGTTTAGGGCTAATCCTAGTGGGCATTTTTATGGACTTATTGGTTGAATGATCTCTCCTACATGTGAGAGTAAAGGTTATATTCGTGTACTTTGTGGAGTCTATCGTTCCTGCTGTGTGTACAATATTGTCATTTGCCTGTGATAATTGTCCTTACCTCATTGTCTAAATTTAGCCCGTGCGGTTTTAAAGTTTTTAATGTAAACATCCATTTAAGCTCTTCTTTGTTAATTGTCCTGAAAAAGTCCCCCCCTCTCCAATTCTGTTTCACCATTTTTATGCCTAACAATTTCATCCCTTCTGGGTTCTGTTTATGTTTTTCTCTAAAATGGTTAGAGAGACTGTGTGTTTCTAGGCCTTTCTTTATGTTCCTTATATGTTCTGAAGTTCTAGTTTTCAGGGGTCTTGTTGTCCTCCCTATATATTGTAAATGACAAGGGCACTCGATCAGATAAATGACACCCTTGGATTGGCATGATATATGTTCCTGGATTTCAAATATTTCTTGTGTGACATTCGATTGAAAGTTTGTGGTGCCTTTGGTGGAAACGTGATTCATTTTACAATATTGGCAAGAATTGCAATGGAAGAAACCTTTACTTAAAGTGGTACCTAAAATGGTGGTCTGTACCGTCTCTCTCTTGTGCAGATGACTATGTGTTATTTTAGACTTGAGGTTGGGTGCCTTCCTGTATATTACCTTCGGTTTGGCTGGTAATATGTCCCCTAGAGTTTCATCTTGTAAGAGGATGTGCCAATGATTTTGAATGATTTTTTTCCAGTTTTCCAGATGTAATTGATGTCATCAGACAGGCGGGTCAGCCTTTAACAATGTGGCTGTGGATTGCTTATCTATACTTTTCTGGAAGTATCGTTTGTTCCACCCAGGTGCCTGCTGTGAACCTGTCTGACCACCGGGCTCCATTTAAGAATCTGCAGTGGCTAAATTTTACTAAACCAACCAAAAGGAGCACTCTATGGGTAAAACAACATGAGAATAGCCTGAACCCGGGAAACAAAGCTTGTGTATCTGGTAAGTTGTAGTCCACATCCATGTGCTGGATTGTCACATACCGCCCCCTTCTTAAATCGAGGAGGCAGGCATTGTCCTGCAGTCAGGTTCACGGCTGCTGACTCGGCCCGGTGGTCTGCAGGGTTTAATAACCTTTTCTCGACGTGAAAGTCCGTCTGTGTTGGCATGATCTTTTCCCAATGGGGGTTTGGGTTGGATGCAGTCCTCAGTCATCAACGTAGTTGGTAGACTAGGTCTGTGGTGTGCACGAAGGTCTTGTTTCTGTCTCTGACGCCTGGTAACTGCTTGTACAAAGTGAGTCACCCACCCTTGACCCAAATCTTTCCCCAGGATGACCTTTGCGGGAAGTCCCTTTAAAATCCCAACTTCCACAATTCCATGGCCCACACCCCAATCCAGGTGTATCTTGGCAACTGGAATGTTTGTTTGCTGACCCCTAACTGTGGCAATTCGAACATGCTGACCCTGTAATACCTGAGCAGCAGATACCAGGCCCGGCTCCACCAACGTGAGAGATGCCCCTGAGTCTCGCAGACCTTGGACTTTGTGATTTCCCACCCATACTGACTGCCAGGGCCGGTTCTGAGGCTTTTTGCGCCCCGGGCGGGAAATAGGGGCATGGCTTCATACAGGGGGCATGGTCAGTTACGCCCCATGTACAGTAGTAGCGCCTCTGAAATGCTGTGCGGTGCACGATGACGTCATCGCGCACCGCACAGCAAAGGTCCTCTCCACGTAGGGAACTAGACGCATAGTTCCCTACGTGGAGAGGACCTTTGCTGTGCGGTGCGCGATGACGTCATCGTGCACCGCACAGTAAAGGTCCACGAGTGTAGCAGCCACCCAGGATATGACCACCAAGTTTCCTATAGGGATCGAAAAGATGGAATTTCCTGGCATCTACAGTGAGGCTACCATGGAAGATGTTCCCATATTCCTGAGAATTTTGGAGTCCCCAGGTTTGGAGGCCTGTCAGAATCCATCACATGATCGGATCCCAGAATATGATACTTCTCCTATTGTGTGTGATATAAAATGTTATTTCCTGTGTGAACTGCCTGTCATACTCCCCTGCTAGATTGTAATACTGTGGACATAACCCCAGGGGGGCTAGGAGGTTATCACTGAGTGCCTTTCACCAGGACACTATGTTCTGAGGCCATAGGACAAGATCAAAACCCAGCAATAAAGTGAGAGAAGAAATTTATCTATCATCCTATCGTAAATGTTGGTGGTGGAAGACTGCATCATTCAGCTCTCGTCTTCCAACAAACTGGTCACTTAGGTCATAAAGTAAAGAGACGTGGAGTTTCTGTGTCCATGTGGGCTAATCCCCATCCCCTAACGCTTGCAAGACAACTAGGTGAAGAGGGTGTATGATACCTTAAGGCCAGTGTCCAGCAATCCAGCATTGAGCTGGTTAAAAATCCCCAGGGTGGGGTGAAGTGAGTGCAGCTGAGAGTATAACTTACTCTCTCCCTCAATATGTGTCGTTCATTTCCACGGGATGTAGAGTCATCTAGAAGTGAACCGATAAACTCACCTGTGTCATCCCCACAGCCGGGTCCTAGTGTGTGTGTGTGTGTGTGTGTGTGTGTGTGTGTGTGTGTGTGTGTGTGTGTGTGTGTGTGTGTGTGTGTGTGTGTGTGTAAGTTTAGGCTTCTGAATTATTATCTCCTTTTATGTTTTTTTAGATTGTGCCGTACTCTGTGTGTATTCTTAAAATATTCTTAATAATCTTTTTAACACTTTTTGTAACTAAAGCTGTGACGTATTCTTGGAATTAAAATCTAATTTCTCTATCATCCATAAGGGATACTGGGGATACCTTAGTACGATGGGGGTATAGATGGGGTCCACAGGAGCAAGTGCACTTTAAATTTCTTTAACAGGGTGTGCTCAGTGCTGGATCCCCATTCTATGCCCTCCCTCACAGCTCAGTTTAGAATAATGTGCCCTCAGGAGAGGATGCACAGTCTGGAGCGCGTGAGAGTTTTTCTACAATTTATTTTAATGTTTATTATTTTCAGGTAAGCTGTTTGGGCAACAGCTTACCTGCACAGAGGGACACTAGGGGGGGACCGACACCAGCCTCCTAGAGGTGCTGAGTCGGATCCCGCTGACAGGACAACGGTCCTGAGGGTCAGTGTACCACAGACATTGTGCTCTCACGCACACACCTGCAGCAAACCGCACACCCCCAGTACAGAGCCTGAAGGTCGGCAGAGTGGTGAGTGACAACCAGGGATCCAGCTAGGGGGGGACCCGGTTCTATGTGTGGCATGATCGTGGGGCGAGCACATGGACTCCCCTTGGGGTGATCCCATAGCCCCCCACGTAGACTGGTTAGCGATAGTGAAAATAGGTGTTGGTACCTCATTTTACACACATTGGGGAAATTTGCCAGTATAACTATCACTGCAGCTCTGGCGCTATTACAAGGGGTGGAGCCTCCTCAGAGTGGGACCAGCAGCTTATTTGGCGCCATTTCCTGCACTCACAGCGCTCCTGCAGGACTGTCAGCTCCTCCATGTTATCCTCCACGGCCAGACACTGGTACAGGGGTGTAGTTAAGGGGGAGAGCCCGCTGAGGGACCTATCTATTAGACTCATCACGCACTGTACACAAATTACCTCACTTCTAACTGCTAAATTGTTAGTTTCAGGCTGTGTGCTGGTCCCTCCTCTCTGAGTCTCTCCACACACCATAGGCTTGGCAGGCTTATACCTGTGTCTCTGTATATGTGTGTGAATGTAAATGTCCTCTGTCTGCATGGTGAAAAGAGCTGTGTGCACTGTTTGTCACACCAGGTTTTCCCCCTCCCCTGAAGATTCTCTCACGTGTGAACAATGCAGTCAGCCTTCACAAGGCAGTGGGGCTTCAGGGGGTGATTTGCAGGAGCCTGCTTGGCTCAGCTCTATAAAATGGCTGACATATCTAATGAATTGACTTCTAGGCAAGAAAGGCAGCAGTTGCAACAGTCTATGGCTGCTCTGACAAAAGATAGGGCAGACAGCAGACCCCTCTCTCAAATCCATTACCCCAAAAAGGGGGTTACCTGATATACTCTCAGAATCTGAGGAGGTGCCAGAGGTGGAGGAAGGGGAGGAGCTGGAATCTAATGCTGAATTAGATGATTCCTCTGCTGCACAGGGTGTAGACTCACTTATCATTGCTATATGAGATGCCCTAAATATTCCTGGGAATGAGATAGATGTGCAGCAATCCTTATTCTCAACACAGAAAAAGATACAGGGTCACATTTCCTGACTCAAAAGAACTGGATGACCTTTATATGGAGCCATGGGCTACTCCTGATGAGAAATTCCAGGTGTAAAAAAAAAATGGATGGCCACTGTGACGACAGCCTGCGCATCATGTCGCACAGTGGTAAACGCCACGTGGTTACTTTCCTAGCCCTGGTCCTACCCGCGGACTCGACTAATTGGCAATATGTATTTAGTTATATGCTAGGCAATATTGTATTGTGTTATTATATTATACAGTTATATTTTATCTGTTAGATTTGGAATATGTATTTTATTTGGTTATACTGTGTGTAATTGTATGCCAGAGTGTTATTTAACATGGTAAACAATTCATTGTAATGTAAGTCCCCTAGCTGTACAATCAGGTGTGACTAGGATGAGTAGGTAAGTAGTAACCAGGTTATGTATGGAGCTGCAGCTAATCTGATACTATACACCCCATTGTGTACAGGAGCCCAGACACCTCATCTCCACTCCTCTGTGACCTCCTCACTGACCAGCTTGTGTGATGAATAGACAGGGGAGGGTATAACAAGAGTAGTGACCTCTACTGGTGAGGGAGAGATCTGCACAGAAGGCGAGAGAGTAGAGGTACTTCTGGAGTGCAGACACTGACTAGGCATTGTGGTGCCGTAGTGGGGAGAATCCGTGGCACAGGATGCTGTGTGAGCTGGTATCACAGGCCAGTATACACCAGAATACATCCAGTGTGTAACAGCAGGAGTAAGCAGGCATCTGTAATCTCATACTACTGTGAGGACTTAGTAAGTAAGATACCATCCTGGCTTGTAATTGTTAATGTTATTGTGTACTGTGTGTGTATATTAGGGCATTTGCCACTTTACTAAACTGTTTACCTGAGTGATCAGAGAGTCCGTATCCTCACAAATGGTGGCAGAAGTGGGGTCAGTCAGTCCCGGTTTACCCTGGGTAAGGCTGCAAGAGTGTCAGCGGAGGGCACCTAAGAGCCTTGTAGGCAGTTTGGCACACAGTAGCCAGGTATCTTGCTGAAAAGTTGTTGGTACAATTGGATAGTCAGCAGTATGGAGGCAGAAACAGAGGTATACAAAAACCTCAACAAGAGATTCCTGCATATGGTTTGTCGAGCGCGAGGTATTAAGGTGACCGTAAAGGAATCCCTAATTGCAAAATTGGTTCTATGGGATCGAGAACACCCTGATAATGAAGAGGAGGACTCTGAGCAGTCGGACGACGAGGAACAAGTGACGTGAATGGTTGAGACCTGCAGCCAGGACATTCGATGCTAATAACCACAGTGAGAGTGGAGGATCGGAGGTGGGATCCCGAGGGTTGGCACAACCCCGTCTGAAAGCCCTTGGAGAAAGGAAGGTTGGAGAAAAGTTTGAAAGGACACCGGAGGTATTATAGACCTGTCTAGAAGCGCTGGGAGATGGTGCGACACCCGATGATCGGATGCGGGTAATACAGGAGGTGCTGGAATTACCAGACAACAGTCCTACAGTGTGAACTCTTGCACCAGCAGCCACCATTATACAGACTGCCCTGTCCCATCAGGATGTACCCCTGAGAAGTTGTCAGCGATGCAACCTAGTGTCTGAAGTTTCATACAGAGGAGATTCGCAAAGCCAGCAACTGGGTCAGAGGATGGAGAGCTCGAGCAGTCGGCTGATGGAATCTGCACTGAGATGGCATGAACAGACCAGGGAGCAGGTTATGTTGGACCACCCCAGGAGGCAATTATCTCTAGTCCAAAGACAGTGGTGTCTGGGTCATCCAGAGCAGGTAAGTGCAGTGAATGCTACCCTGGACTACCCTATATAAGGAAAATCCGAGGAACGGATGAGTTGTGGACCTGATGTGCTTTTAGCTGTACCATGTGCTATACTGGGGAAGGGTACTGAAAATGAGAAGGAAGTGGGGTCTGTCATTCAGACACCCAAGGAGGAGATGCACTATGCCTTCCCATTTGCAGAGGTTGAAGAGGAGATCTCTGTGACGGCAGCAATAGGTGGTAATATCCCAACTATAAGCATGGCTAGTGCAGACAGTATCTCACTTCAGGCTGCTCAGCATATTCGGCTAGAGGAGGCCTATTGTGAAGCAATGTCCATAGCTGCTCCAGTTATTTTATCAGCACAGGATGGTCAGGAAGGGCCCAGTGTATCCCCAGCTACTGTATCTCTCCCAGAAGATTCTGGAGGTCTGTTCCCATTCAGTGAACTTGATGATAAGGAGCTGCAATCTGAATGCCAGAACTTGTTCTGTGACTCAGAGAGAACCCAGGGATCAGACATGGTGGAAACAACAGCAGCTCAGGAACTGGAAGGGAACATATTGCTCTACTCTAGGGCACCTGAATGTGTTTTGCACTGGCATTGTGTGCAAGGTGAAATGACTGACTCTAACCAGGACAATGGTGGTCAGCCAGGACACGTAACAATGAATGCAGTAAATGGAGACAGTAATGCCACTGTCCCTGTGAACCTACATACACGTTCCAGTACAACCATGGTCGAGTTGGTGGGTACACACAAGGGAGCTGAGCAGATTGTACTCCAGGCCAAAGCATACAAGACTCGGAGAGGAATCCCACTGCTGCCACCATTTGTGAGGATATGGATTCTCTGATCACTCAGGTAAACAGTTTAGTAAAGTGGTAAATTCCCTTTATTGTAAATATACACACACAGTACAAGATAACATTAACAATTGCAAGCCAGGATGGTATCTTACTTACTAAGTCCCCACAGTAGTTTAGGATTACAGATGCCTGCGATCTCCTGCTGTTACACACTGGCCGTGGTTCTGTGTCCCCTGGTTTAGGATTCCAGCTCACACAGCGTCCTGCGCCACGGATTCTCGCCACTGACAGCACCGCAATGCCTAGTCAGTGTCTGCCCTCCAGAGGTACATCCACTCTCTGACCTTCTGTGCAGATCTCTCCCTCTCCACGGTAGAGCTCACTCCTCTGTGACCTACTGACTGACCAGCTTGTGTGATGAATAGACAGGGGAGGGTATAACAAGAGGAGTGAACTCTACTGGGGAGAGGGAGAGATCTACACAGAAGGTCAGAGAGTGGATGTACCTCTGGCTAAAGCACTTCAGGATTTGGTTTGGGCCGTTCTGCAGAAAAAACGGGTCTCGGTACATCTCTGCACCCGTCTGTTGGGAAAGATGGTGGCCTCCTTCGAGGCCATTAAATTTGGCAGATTCCATGCGAGAATCTTCCAACTGGATCTCCAGCAGAAGTGGTCGGGTTCGCCCCTGCAGATGCACCAGATCACACATCTCTCACCACAGACCAGGATTTCTCTCCTGTGGTGGTTGCAGTCCTCAAACCTCTTGGAGGGGCAGAGCTTTGAGATCCAGGATTGGATTCTATTGACCACGGATGTGAGCCTTCGGGGCTGGGGAGCTGCTACCCAAGGAAAACAGTTTCAGGGCCGGTGGTCAAGCCTAGAAGCCTGCCTTCCTATAAACATACTGGAACTCAGAGCGATATACAATGCTCTGCTGCAGGCTGCTCATCTGCTCCCAGGCCAGGCCATTCAGGTACAATCGGACAATGCCACGGCAGTGGCTTACGTCAATTGGCAAGGCGGGACAAAGAGCAGAGCCTGCATGAGGGAGATATCCAAGATTCTCCACTGGGCCATAAGGAACACAAGAGCGGTGTTGGCCATATTCATTCCAGGGGTAGACAACTGGGAGGCTGACTTCCTCATTCATCACGACCTCCACCCAGGAGAGTGGGGTCTCCACCCTCAGGTGTTTCGACTAATAACAGATCTGTGGGGCTGTCTGCAGATTGATCTGATAGCCTCTTGGCTCAACAACAAGCTTCCGTGCTATTATTCCAGGATGAGGGACCCTCTGGCAGCGGCAGTGGATGCGCTGATGACTCCATGAGATTACCAGCTGGTGTACCTGTTCCCTCCGATTCCGTTGCTCCCCAGGGTTCTAAAAAGAATCAGGAGAGCAGGAGTTCAGGCAATCCTCATTGCCCCCGACTGGCGTCGGAGGATTTGGTATGTGGATCTTCTGGACATGGCCATAGAAAACCCCTGGCCCCTGCCACTAAGGAAAGATCTTCTTCAGCAAGGGCCGTTCATCTATCCAGACTTATGGCAGCTTTGTTTGACGGCATGGCAGTTGAGCGGAACCTTCTAGCTGAGAAGGGAATTCTGGATAAGGTTATTTCCACCATGAGACAAGCCAGGAAGGCTGTCATGTGTAAGCATTACCACCATATCTGGAAATGATACATCTTCTGGTGTGAGGGCCGAAAATATCCTCCTGCGGATTTCAACCTGGGGCGCTTTTTGCGTTTCTTACTGGCTGGTGTGGATATGGGCCTAAGATTGGGCTCCATAAAGGTTCAGTTCTTTGCCTTGTCCATTTTCTTTCAGAAGAAATTGGCTGCTTTACTTGAGATCCAGACATTCCTGCAGGGTGTCCTGCATATCCAGCCTCCTTTTGTGCCACCCACGGCACCTTGGGATCTAAATGTGGTTTTGCCCTTTCTACAGTTCTCTTGGTTTGAACCTCTGATGTCGGTCGAGGACAAGTACCTTACGTGGAAGACAGTTATGCTCTTAGCCTTGGCTTCGGTTAGGTGCATTTCAGAACTTGGCGCTTTGTCCTGTAAGAGTCCCTACCTGGTCTTTCATGAGGACTCAACAACAGTTTATGCCTAAGGTGGTATCTGCATTCCACTTAAATCAGCCTATTATGGTTCCAGCGGCTTCGGCCACTTCCTCAATTCCTGAGTCATTGAATGTAGTGCGATCCCTGAGAATTTACATCAAGAGGACTGCTATGGTCAGAAAATCGGATTTCCTCTTTGTGCTGTATGATGCTCTCAGAAAGGGTCGTCCTGCTTCAAAGCAGTCCATTGCCCATTGGATTAGGCTTACTGATCAACAGGCCTACACTTCGGTGGCCTTGCCTATTCCTCGGTCTATCAAGGCCCACTCCACCAGGTATGTGGGTTCCTTCTGGGCGGCTGCCCAGGGTGTGTCGGCCCTGGAATTGTGTTGGGCCACTACCTGGTCAGGGACAAACACGTTTGTCAAGTTTTACAGGTTTGACACCCTGGCTGCAGAGGATGCCCAGTTTGGACATATGGTGTTGCAGGTGTCTCAGCACATTCCCACCCATTTTGGGAGCTTTGGGACGTCCCCATCATAATAAGTGTCCCCAGTAACCCTTATGGATGATAGAGAAAAGAGGATTTTAATTACCTACTGGAAAATCCATTTCTCGTAGTCCATAAGGGATACTAGGCACCCACCTCTGTGCTTCAACTTTCCTGCAAGTTGTTCTTTTGTGAAGTTGTTTCCAGCAGATGTTGCTGTTTCTGGTTTCACTAGCTGTTGCTAGTTTCTTTATTGATATGTGCTGGTTCGTTAATCTCACCACTTGTTGTTTGTCATGTTTCCTCCTCTCAAGTTTGTCCATTTACTTGGGTACAGTTTTCCCAGACTGAGCTGTGAGGGAGGGCATAGAGGGGAGGAGCCAGCACACCCTGTTGAAGAAATCTAAAGTGCACTGGCTCCTTTGGACCCCATCTATACCCACATCGTACACTTGTCCGTTTCCCACTTGGTGGGTGGGGGAGGTGGAGGCAAGCCACTCTCCAGAGGCACCAGAGGTGATGGAAGTGGGGTTCCAAGGGAATACAGTGTTGGGGAGAGTGATCAGATTGTGTTTCTGGAAGAAATCTGTGACTATCTGAAATATGAGGTTACCTAGTTGGGTGAAGGGGAATTATTAAGTCCCCAGCTGGAGTTGTTGGACCTATTGAATTACACTGTTGCACCAGCTGTTTGCACAACCAAGCTTCCCTCTTCAAAGGTGACTTTGGATAGTGTATATGGGTAGGACACTGGGGGGAAATACAAGAATTATGGACTGCTGATCACATTCCCACCGGACCCCGGTAAGAGTGTATTGATTTATGTACTGTGGGCAACGCGCCCGCCAGACTGGGAAAGAAATCCCTACACAAGCCGTGTGACAATTACTACAGGCTTTGGACATGGGACGCTGGTGGGCACCATACAAACAGTAAAACTCCAGCCTCAAAACCACCAGACCCACAAAAGAATCCAGCCAGTCATTGTTATGATGGTGCCCAGACTTTTTGATGTAGGAGGGCACCACTGCTCTCAGCAAGCTTAAACTACCAAGGACACAGGGCTAGAAATTAGAGGGAGGTTGTGTTTATGGAAGACAACTGTGACTATCTGAAATATGAGGTTACCTAGTTGGGTGAAGGGGAATTATTAAGTCCCCAGTTGGAGTTATTGGACCTATTGAATTACACTGTTGCACCAACTGTTTGCCCAACCAAGCTTCCCTCTTCAAAGGGGACTTTAGATAATTTGATGCAGGAGGGCACTATGAGGATACTGGGTATTGACACAGTAGTTTGCTAAGTATGCCCGGATTCTTCAGTTCGGCAATCACACAGATAGGGAGAAGAGAAATATATAAATAGACACTTTATTGTATAGAAAACATAAATAGTGCATATAGTAATGTACATAACCATTACATATTGTAGCTAATTGAATAACAAGCCAGGTGGTTACCAGTCCCCTTATCAGCCCCTGCAGAGTCCCAAAACATCAATGTCAGTTACTGCCAATATGTCCAGTCTCACCCAGGGTATGGTCCTGACGGCACGGTATACAGCGGTTTAGGATCTTCTTGTTTGCTGTCTCCTTCTGATCTTTACTGAGTCCAACAGCAGCTTTACCCACTCCTTTGGCTGCTCAAGTCCTTCCCAGCCCGGTTCTCCCCAGACTTCTCTAGAAATGTTGAAGATCGACCTCTCATCTTTAGTCTCACACACCGAATGCTCACTCTGTGTTTTTCTCTTCCTCCTCCCCCAGTTGCCTAAGATATTTGTAGCAAGCCCATTGGTTGGGAGTTATGTCATTGATGACATCAGACAGGCGGGTCAGCCTTTAACAATGTGGCTGTGGATTGCTTATCTATACTTTTCTGGAAGTATCCTTTGTTCCACCCAGGTGCCTGCTGTGAACCTGTCTGACCACCGGTCTCCTTTTAAGAATCTGCAGTGCCTCTGGCTAAATTTTACTAAACCAAACAAAAGGAGCACTCTATGGGTAAAACAACATGAGAATAGCCTGAACCCGGGAAACAAAGATTGTGTATCTGGTAAGTTGTAGTCCACATCCATGTGCTGGATTGTCACATACCGCCCCCTTCTTAAATCGAGGAGGCAGGCGTTGTCCTGCAGTCAGGTTCACGACTGTCGACTCGGCCCAGTGGTCTGCAGGGTTTAATATCCTTTTCTCGACGTGAAAGTCTGTCTGTGTTGGCATCATCTTTTCCCAATGGGGGTTTGGGTTGGATGCAGTCCTCAGTCATCAACGTAGTTGGTAGACTAGGTCTGTGGTGTGCACGAAGGTCTTGTTTCTGGCTCTGACGCCTGGTAACTGCTTGTACAAAGTGAGTCACCCACCCTTGACCCAAATCTTTCTCCAGGATGACCTTTGCAGGAAGTCCCTTTAAAATCCCAACTTCCACAATTCCATAGCCCACACCCCAATCCAGGTGTACCTTGGCAACTGGAATGTCTGTTTGCTGACCCCTAACTGTGGCAATTTGAACAGGCTGACCCTGTAATACCTGAGCAGCAGAGACCTGGCCCGGCTCCACCAACGTGAGAGATGCCCCTGAGTCTCGCAGACCTTGGACTTTGTGATTTCCCACCCACACTGACTGCCAGGGACAGTTCTGGGGCTTTTTGCGCCCCGTGCGGGAAATAGGGCGTGGCTTCATACAGGGGGCGTGGTCAGTTACGCCCCATGTACAGTAGTAGCGCCGCTGAAATGCTGTGCGGTGCGCGATGACGTCATCGCGCACCACACAGCAAAGGTCCTCTCCACGTAGGGAACTAGACGCATAGTTCCCTACGTGGAGAGGACCTTTGCTGTGCGGTGCGCGATGACATCATCGCGCACCGCACAGTAAAGGTCCTCTCCACGAAGGGAAACTAGACGCTACGCGTCTAGTTCCCTTCACAGCGGGCAGCGGGACAGAGCGGGCAGCGGGGGGCACAGCAGCAGCAGATCTGGCCATGGTGCGGCGCCCTCCGGATGGCGCCGGCGCCCTCCGGATGGCGCCGGCGCCCTCCGGAAGGCGGCGCCCCGGGCAAAAGTCCTACTTGCCCGTGGCAAGATCCGCTACTGCTGACTGCATGTGTCGCTTAATGTTGCTCAGGGAATATTGCCCCTCCCCCAAGTCAAAATCCACCACATATACTCCTCACCTCTGATCCCTCTGGGTGATGTATCTAACTTTCCACTCTGATCTGATAATCTGCAGGTGTGTATATCACTACTGATACCAGGGCAGTGAAATCTGGGTGAAATGAGCATTCCCCCGCCACCCCTCTCGCTCAGCACACATCGCGCTGAGTACTGAGCGGGGGGAGAGATGTGTGCTGAGCGGTCTGTGCTAGATCGCTCAGCACACATCTCCCCCGTTTGTATGGGGCTTAAAACAACATGAGAACAGCCTGAACCCGGGAAGCAAAAATTGTGTGTCTGGTAAGTTGCAGTCCATAAGCTACCCAGGACACAGGTCTAGGAAGTAGAGGGAGGTAATGTGACGACACAGCCTGCACCTTATACCGCACAGTTGTAAAAGACGCGCGGTTACTTTCCTAGCCCTGGTCCTACCCATGGACTCCACTAATTGTCGATATGTTATTAGTTATATGCTAGGCAATATTGGGGGTCATTCCGAGTTGTTCGCTCGTTAAAAATCTTTGCATCGCAGCGATTTTCCGCTTAATGCGCATGCGCAATGTCCGCACTGCGACTGCGCCAAGTAAATTTGCTATGCACATAGGAATTTTACTCACGGCTTTTTCATCGTTCTGGCGATCGTAATGTGATTGACAGGAAATGGGTGTTACTGGGCGGAAACAGGCCGTTTTATGGGAGTGTGTGAAAAAACGCTACCGTTTCTGGGAAAAACGCGGGAGTGGCAGGAGAAACGGAGGAGTGTCTGGGCGAACGCTGGGTGTGTTTGTGACGTCAAACCAGGAACGACAAGCAGTGAACTGATCGCAGATGCCAAGTCTGGAGCTACTCAGAAACTGCTACGAGGTGTGTAATCGCAATATTGCGATTACATCGTTCGCTATTTTAAGATGCTAAGATTCACTCCCAGTAGGCGGCGGCTTAGCATGAGCAAATCTGCTAAAATCCGCTTGCGAGCGAACAACTCGGAATGACCCCCATTGTATTGTATTGTATTATCATTATATTGTATAGTTAAGTTTTATCTGTTATATTTGATATATGTCGTATATTTGGTAATACTGTGTCCAATGTAATTGTCAACAGGAATAAGTCTAAATATAGTCAAACAGAGAAAAAGAAGACTCTTGTGTGGGCGCACTCTTTTTTTTATTTAATGAATATCATGAAAATATAACCTTTATTCTTATAAACATTAAACTGAAATGTATCCCACCGACAAAGGACAAATTTACAACATTAAGACTACAAGACAAGGGGGGTCATTCCGACCCGTTCGCACGCAGCGGTTTATCGCTGCAGTGTGAACGGCTCCGGAATGCGCATACGTGGCGGCTGCAGTGCGCGTGCGTGGCGTTGCCCGGCGACAGGAGTCGCCGGGTTACGTTGCGTCTACCGAAGGAAGCGGTTGCAGAGCCGACCGCATAGAAGATTGACAGGAAGAAGGCAGACCTGGGCATCACCTCAGCTTTTCCAGACGTTTTCGGGGAGTGAATTTGAAAACGCAGGCGTGTCCAGGAGAACGGAGGGCGGATGTCTGACGTCAAAGCCGGCTCCAGCATCGCAGAGATCGTCGCACAGGGTATGTATGTCCAGGGCTGGTCTACTTCTGCTTGAATTTTTTTTAGCTTAGCAGGGCTGCACAAGCGATCGCAGCCCTGCTAAGCTAAAATACACTCCCCCATAGGCGTGTGCTAGTTGATCGCAGCAGCAAAAAGCTGCTGGCTGCGATCAACTTGGAATGACCACCAAGGTTGGATAAAAAAAGGGTATGTTCTGGTTAATCTATCCATGGAGTGGATTGAATAGATGTGCACACATAGGGGGTCATTCCGAGTTGTTCGCTCTTTGCCGATTTTCACAACGGAGCGATTAAGGCAAAAATGGTACGCAGTGCGCATGCGCTAAGTATTTTAGCACAAAACTTAGTAGATTTACTCACGTCCGAACGAAGAATTTTCATCGTTGAAGTGATCGGAGTGTGATTGACGGGAAGTGGGAGTTTCTGGGCGGAAACTGACCGTTTTCTGGGAGTGTGCGGAAAAACGCAGGCGTGCCAGGATAAAATGCGGGAGTGTCTGGAAAAACGGGGGAGTGGCTGGCCGAACGCAGGGCATGTTTGTGACGTCAAACCAGGAACGAAACGAGCTGAGCTGATCGCAATCTGTGAGTAGGTCTTGAGCTACTCAGAAACTGCTAAGAATTTTCTATTCGCAATTCTGCTAATCTTTCGTTCACAATTCTGCTATGCTAAGATACACTCCCAGAGGGCGGCGGCCTAGCGTGTGCAATGCTGCTAAAATCTGCTAGCGAGCGAACAACTCGGAATGACCCCCACAGGCAGTACTACAACTATTTCACCCTGACCAGTACAAAAATATCTGTATTAATAAGACCCCAATGGGTCAATAGACACTTGGAAGGACCTATACACCAGTTTAAGAGGTGCCGTATTGGTAGCCGTACAGCTTACAGCTTCAGAGCAAATTCATGACATGAGGTGGATGAGAATCGCCAGTAAAGGATAGACTGAATGAAGCAAAGTGCTGATTCTGCTGTTAGTGTTATATTGGAATCCTGCAACAGTATTTGTACGAAAGGCCCTCATTCCGAGTTGATCGCTAGCTGCTTTCGGTAGCAGCGCGGCGATCAGGCAAAAAATTGGCAAATCTGCGCATGCGTATGGAACGCAGTGCGCATGCGTGACGTTCTTTCACACAAAACTATGCAATTTCACACAAGGTTGAGCAACGCTTTTCAGTCGCTCTGCTGATCGGTGAGTGATTGACAGGAAAGGGGCGTTTCTTGGAGGTAACTGAGCGTTTTCCAGGAGTGTGCTAAAAAACGCAGGCGTGTCAGGTAAAAACGCAGGTGTGCCTGGGGAAACGGGGGAGTGGCTGGCCGAACGCAGGGCGTGTTTGTGTCATCAAAGCAGGAACTAAACTGTCTGCAGTGATCGCAAGGTAGGAGTAGGTTTGGAGCTACTCAGAAACGGCATGAAATTTTTTTCGAGCATTTCTGCTAACCTTTCGTTCGCACTTCTATTAAGCTAAGATACACTCCCTGAGGGCGGCGGCTTAGCGTTTGCACTGCTGCTAAAAGCAGCTAGCGAGCGATCAACTCGGAATGAGGGCCAAAATCTCTACAATACTCTGTATTCTCTGGAGGTCTCCCTTCCAAGTACTGACCCAGCCCAACACTGTTTGGCTTCCAAGATTAGACAAGATCGGGTATATGCAGCATGGTATGGTAATAGAGGAAATTAGCTCAGCTATTAAAACATTAATGAGAGTGCACCTAAGTGAGATAATAGATTGTGGCTCACAGTGAGCCCCAAAATAATAGAGATAGTGGATCTGCTGTCTACATTAGGCAGGTGGATATTATCCCCTAAATCATAGATGAGAGAGCAGTGAATAAGCGTAGATGGTTTAAAAGGAAAAAACAAACACTTTTTAAGTTTGAATATAATACACGATGTAAAGAAGAAAAAGAGTGTGCCCACACAAGAGTCTTCTTTTTCTCTGTTTGACTATATATATTCTTATCCCTGACTCAGAGCGCACCACCAGGTGGACTCACTAAGGAATGGTTTTCCATTATATTGTCCAGTTTTGGTCCCCAATTTATCTTTCATAATAATCTTTCAACTGGTGCGGAATCATCACACTTTCTCGTTAGGGATAAGTCTAAGCCAGAGTGTAAGATCGGGACACATCAGCGTTTTAGCAGACACTCCCCATTACCTCCCACAAATGCCACCTGAATGTCAAACACTTTGTCAATAAATCCTCTCTGCGACCGCCAAAGCAAGATCATTACGGCAGATGCGCAGTGCGACTACGATGCATGTTCAGACTACGATAATTGCTCAGCTGCATAAACATTGACATCGCGCCCATCTCTGAATTAGGCCCAATAATCACCAACCACTTCATCCCAACACTGGAGTCTACATAATATAAAGCATAACATTCTATGTTCTGACAATCAGCAATTGAATAGACTCCAATGGCTCCTAATGTAAACCCAGACCCCCAGCCTATCACCTGGCCAGCTTGTCAAGCATCAGGAGCATTAACCCTGGGTACAGACAGTATTCTTAAAGGCAGATAACAGGTGCTACTAATCAACTTGACTGCAGTGCATTCCTGACCTCAACGAAAACCTGTACTGGATCCATGTTCACCTGCTGTTACATGCTTAAACAGGGAAATCCTGCTGTCACTGCCACACTCCTCCTCCATTATCTTCAACCACCTTCGTGAAGCTAAGAATTTTCAGGTGAGCTATCTGCCTTGCCTACTTCTATTTGTGCATCCGCTCGGGAACACAACCCTTCGCCATCGTCCAGAGTTCTCCTTCTTCACCCTCTTCCTCCTCCTCCCCTAGCTTCACCACAGGGTTGTGAGGAATATCGGGACCCATAACCCTCCTGGAAAGGGCATCTGTATTTAAGTGCTGTTTTCCAGGACGATTCTGCACATCAAATTTAAGTGTCTGTAAGGCCAAAAACCAACGGGTCACACAAGCATTTACTTCCTTGTTTGTATGCATTCATTGTAAGGGCGCATGGTCTGTGTGTGCATCATTTGTAAGGGCGCATGGTCTGTGTGTGCATTCATTGTAAGGGCGCATGGTCTGTGTGTGCATTCATTGTAAGGGCGCATGGTCTGTGTGTGCATCCATTGTAAGGGCGCATGGTCTGTGGGTGCATCCATTGTAAGGGCGCATGGTCTGTGTGTACATTCATTGTAAGGGCGCATGGTCTGTGTGTGCATTCATTGTAAGGGCACATGGTCTGTGTGTGCATTCATTGTAAGGGCACATGGTCTGTGTGTGCATTCATTGTAAGGGCGCATGGTCTGTGTGTGCATCCATTGTAAGGGCGCATGGTCTGTGGGTGCATCCATTGTAAGGGCGCATGGTCTGTGTGTGCATCCATTGTAAGGGCGCATGGTCTGTGGGTGCATCCATTGTAAGGGCACATGGTCTGTGTGTGCATCCATTGTAAGGACGCATGGTCTGTGTGTGCATTCATTGTAAGGGCGCATGGTCTGTGTGTGCATTCATTGTAAGGGATCATGGTCTGTGTGTGCATCCATTGTAAGGGCGCATGGTCTGTGGGTGCATCCATTGTAAGGACGCATGGTCTGTGTGTGCATTCATTGTAAGGGCGCATGGTCTGTGTGTGCATTCATTGTAAGGGCGCATGGTCTGTGTGTGCATCCATTGTAAGGGCGCATGGTCTGTGGGTGCATCCATTGTAAGGGCGCATGGTCTGTGTGTGCATTCATTGTAAGGGCGCATGGTCTGTGTGTGCATCCATTGTAAGGGGCATGGTCTGTGGGTGCATCCATTGTAAGGGCACATAGTCTGTGTGTGCATTCATTGTAAGGGCGCATGGTCTGTGGGTGCATACATTGTAAGAGCGCATGGTCTGTGTGTGCATTCATTGAAAGGGCGCATGGTCTGTGTGTGCATTCATTGTAAGGGCGCATGGTCTGTGTGTGCATCCATTGTAAGGGCGCATGGTCTGTGGGTGCATCCATTGTAAGGGCGCATGGTCTGTGTGTGCATTCATTGTAAGGGCGCATGGTCTGTGTGTGCATTCATTGTAAGGGCGCATGGTCTGTGTGTGCATCCATTGTAAGGGCGCATGGTCTGTGTGTGCATCCATTGTAAGGGCGCATGGTCTGTGGGTGCATCCATTGTAAGGGCGCATGGTCTGTGTGTGCATTCATTGTAAGGGCGCATGGTCTGTGTGTGCATTCATTGTAAGGACGCATGGTCTGTGTGTGCATCCATTGTAAGGACGCATGGTCTGTGTGTGCATTCATTGTAAGGGCGCATGGTCTGTGTGTGCATCCATTGTAAGGGCGCATTGTCTGTGTGTGCATCCATTGTAAGGGCGCATGGTCTGTGTGTGCATTCATTGTAAGGGCGCATGGTCTGTGTGTGCATCCATTGTAAGGGGCATGGTCTGTGGGTGCATCCATTGTAAGGGCACATGGTCTGTGTGTGCATTCATTGTAAGGGCGCATGGTCTGTGTGTGCATACATTGTAAGGGCGCATGGTCTGTGTGTGCATTCATTGTAAGGGCGCATGGTCTGTGTGTGCATTCATTGTAAGGGCGCATGGTATGTGTGTGCATCCATTGTAAGGGCGCATGGTCTGTGGGTGCATCCATTGTAAGGGCGCATGGTCTGTGTGTGCATTCATTGTAAGGGCGCGTGGTCTGTGTGTGCATCCATTGTAAGGGCAAATGGTCTGTGTGTGCATCCATTGTAAGGGCGCATGGTCTGTGTGTGCATCCATTGTAAGGGCGCATGGTCTGTGGGTGCATCCATTGTAAGGGCGCATGGTCTGTGTGTGCATCCATTGTAAGGGCGCATGGTCTGTGGGTGCATCCATTGTAAGGGCACATGGTCTGTGTGTGCATCCATTGTAAGGGCGCATGGTCTGTGTGTGCATCCATTGTAAGGACGCATGGTCTGTGTGTGCATTCATTGTAAGGGCGCATGGTCTGTGTGTGCATTCATTGTAAGGGCGCATGGTCTGTGTGTGCATCCATTGTAAGGGCGCATGGTCTGTGGGTGCATCCATTGTAAGGGCGCATGGTCTGTGTAAGCATCCATTGTAAGGGCGCATGGTCTGTGGGTGCATCCATTGTAAGGGCGCATGGTCTGTGTGTGCATTCATTGTAAGGACGCATGGTCTGTGTGTGCATTCATTGTAAGGGCGCATGGTCTGTGTGTGCATCCATTGTAAGGGGCATGGTCTGTGGGTGCATCCATTGTAAGGGCACATGGTCTGTGTGTGCATTCATTGTAAGGGCGCATGGTCTGTGTGTGCATACATTGTAAGGGCGCATGGTCTGTGTGTGCATTCATTGTAAGGGCGCATGGTCTGTGTGTGCATCCATTGTAAGGACGCATGGTCTGTGTGTGCATTCATTGTAAGGGCGCATGGTCTGTGTGTGCATTCATTGTAAGGGCGCATGGTCTGTGTGTGCATTCATTGTAAGGGCGCATGGTCTGTGTGTGCATCCATTGTAAGGACGCATGGTCTGTGTGTGCATTCATTGTAAGGGCGCATGGTCTGTGTGTGCATTCATTGTAAGGGCGCATGGTCTGTGTGTGCATTCATTGTAAGGGCGCATGGTCTGTGTGTGCATTCATTGTAAGGGCGCATGGTCTGTGTGTGCATCCATTGTAAGGGCGCATGGTCTGTGTGTGCATTCATTGTAAGGGCGCATGGTCTGTGTGTGCATCCATTGTAAGGGGCATGGTCTGTGTGTGCATTCATTGTAAGGGCGCATGGTCTGTGTGCATTCATTGTAAGGGCGCATGGTCTGTGTGTGCATCCATTGTAAGGGCACATGGTCTGTGTGTGCATCCATTGTAAGGGCGCATGGTCTGTGTGTGCATTCATTGTAAGGGTGCATGGTCTGTGTGTGCATTCATTGTAAGGGCGCATGGTCTGTGTGTGCATTCATTGTAAGGGCGCATGGTCTGTGTGTGCATCCAATGTAAGGGCGCATGGTCTGTGTGTGCATCCATTGTAAGGGCGCATGGTCTGTGTGTGCATCCATTGTAAGGGCGCATGGTCTGTGTGTGCATTCATTGTAAGGGCGCATGGTCTGTGTGTGCATTCATTGTAAGGGCGCATGGTCTGTGTGTGCATTCATTGTAAGGGCGCATGGTCTGTGTGTGCATTCATTGTAAGGGCGCATGGTCTGTGTGTGCATTCATTGTAAGGGCGCATGGTCTGTGTGTGCATTCATTGTAAGGGCGCATGGTCTGTGTGTGCATTCATTGTAAGGGCGCATGGTCTGTGTGTGCATTCATTGTAAGGGCGCATGGTCTGTGTGTGCATCCATTGTAAGGGGCATGGTCTGTGTGTGCATTCATTGTAAGGGCGCATGGTCTGTGTGTGCATTCATTGTAAGGGCGCATGGTCTGTGTGTGCATCCATTGTAAGGGCGCATGGTCTGTGTGTGCATTCATTGTAAGGGCGCATGGTCTGTGTGTGCATTCATTGTAAGGGCGCATGGTCTGTGTGTGCATCCATTGTAAGGGCGCATGGTCTGTGTGTGCATCCATTGTAAGGGCGCATGGTCTGTGTGTGCATCCATTGTAAGGGCGCATGGTCTATGTGTGCATTCATTGTAAGGGCGCATGGTCTGTGTGTGCATCCATTGTAAGGGCGCATGGTCTGTGTGTGCATCCATTGTAAGGACGCATGGTCTGTGTGTGCATTCATTGTAAGGGCGCATGGTCTGTGTGTGCATTCATTGTAAGGACGCATGGCCTGTGTGTGCATTCATTGTAAGGGCGCATGGTCTGTGTGTGCATTCATTGTAAGGGCGCATGGTCTGTGTGTGCATTCATTGTAAGGGCGCATGGTCTGTGTGTGCATCCATTGTAAGGGCGCATGGTCTGTGTGTGCATTCATTGTAAGGGCGCATGGTCTGTGTGTGCATCCATTGTAAGGGCGCATGGTCTGTGGGTGCATCCATTGTAAGGGCGCATGGTCTGTGTGTGCATTCATTGTAAGGGCGCATGGTCTGTGTGTGCATCCATTGTAAGGGCGCATGGTCTGTGGGTGCATCCATTGTAAGGGCACATGGTCTGTGTGTGCATCCATTGTAAGGACGCATGGTCTGTGTGTGCATTCATTGTAAGGGCGCATGGTCTGTGTGTGCATTCATTGTAAGGGCGCATGGTCTGTGTGTGCATTCATTGTAAGGGCGCATGGTCTGTGTGTGCATTCATTGTAAGGGCGCATGGTCTGTGTGTGCATTCATTGTAAGGGCGCATGGTCTGTGTGTGCATCCATTGTAAGGGCGCATGGTCTGTGTGTGCATCCATTGTAAGGGCGCATGGTCTGTGTGTGCATCCATTGTAAGGGCGCATGGTCTGTGTGTGCATCCATTGTAAGGGCGCATGGTCTGTGTGTGCATTCATTGTAAGGGCGCATGGTCTGTGTGTGCATCCATTGTAAGGGCGCATGGTCTGTGTGTGCATCCATTGTAAGGGCGCATGGTCATTCATTGTAAGGGCGCATGGTCTGTGTGTGCATTCATTGTAAGGGCGCATGGTCTGTGTGTGCATCCATTGTAAGGGCGCATGGTCTGTGGGTGCATCCATTGTAAGGGCGCATGGTCTGTGTGTGCATTCATTGTAAGGGCGCATGGTCTGTGTGTGCATCCATTGTAAGGGCGCATGGTCTGTGGGTGCATCCATTGTAAGGGCGCATTGTCTGTGTGTGCATTCATTGTAAGGGTGCATGGTCTGTGTGTGCATTCATTGTAAGGGCGCATGGTCTGTGTGTGCATCCATTGTAAGGGCGCATGGTCTGTGGGTGCATCCATTGTAAGGGCGCATGGTCTGTGTGTGCATTCATTGTAAGGGCGCATGGTCTGTGTGTGCATCCATTGTAAGGGCGCATGGTCTGTGTGTGCATCCATTGTAAGTGCGCATGGTCTGTGTGTGCATTCATTGTAAGGGCGCATGGTCTGTGTGTGCATCCATTGTAAGGGCGCATGGTCTGTGTGTGCATTCATTGTAAGGGCGCATGGTCTGTGTGTGCATTCATTGTAAGGGCGCATGGTCTGTGTGTGCATTCATTGTAAGGGCGCATGGTCTGTGTGTGCATTCATTGTAAGGGCGCATGGTCTGTGTGTGCATCCATTGTAAGGGCGCATGGTCTGTGTGTGCATCCATTGTAAGGACGCATGGTCTGTGTGTGCATCCATTGTAAGGGCGCATGGTCTGTGTGTGCATTCATTGTAAGGGCGCATGGTCTGTGTGTGCATCCATTGTAAGGGCGCAAGGTCTGTGTGTGCATTCAATGTAAGGGCGCATGGTCTGTGTGTGCATCCATTGTAAGGGCGCATGGTCTGTGTGTGCATTCATTGTAAGGGCGCATGGTCTGTGTGTGCATTCATTGTAAGGGCGCATGGTCTGTGTGTGCATTCATTGTAAGGGCGCATGGTCTGTGTGTGCATCCATTGTAAGGGCGCATGGTCTGTGTGTGCATTCATTGTAAGGGCGCATGGTCTGTGTGTGCATCCATTGTAAGGGCGCATGGTCTGTGGGTGCATCCATTGTAAGGGCGCATGGTCTGTGTATCCATTGTAAGGACGCATGGTCTGTGTGTGCATTCATTGTAAGGGCGCATGGTCTGTGTGTGCATTCATTGTAAGGGCGCACGGTCTGTGTGTGCATTCATTGTAAGGGCGCATGGTCTGTGTGTGCATTCATTGTAAGGGCGCATGGTCTGTGTGTGCATTCATTGTAAGGGCGCATGGTCTGTGTGTGCATCCATTGTAAGGGCGCATGGTCTGTGGGTGCATCCATTGTAAGGGCGCATGGTCTGTGTGTGCATCCATTGTAAGGACGCATGGTCTGTGTGTGCATTCATTGTAAGGGCGCATGGTCTGTGTGTGCATTCATTGTAAGGGCGCATGGTCTGTGTGTGCATTCATTGTAAGGGCGCATGGTCTGTGTGTGCATTCATTGTAAGGGCGCATGGTCTGTGTGTGCATTCATTGTAAGGGCGCATGGTCTGTGTGTGCATCCATTGTAAGGGCGCATGGTCTGTGGGTGCATCCATTGTAAGGGCGCATGGTCTGTGTGTGCATTCATTGTAAGGGCGCATGGTCTGTGTGTGCATTCATTGTAAGGGCACATGGTCTGTGTGTGCTTCCATTGTAAGGGCGCATGGTCTGTGTGTGCATCCATTGTAAGGGTGCATGGTCTGTGGGTGCATCCATTGTAAGGGCGCATGGTCTGTGTGTGCATTCATTGTAAGGGCGCATGGTCTGTGTGTGCATCCATTGTAAGGACGCATGGTCTGTGTGTGCATCCATTGTAAGGACGCATGGTCTGTGTGTGCATTCATTGTAAGGGCGCATGGTCTGTGTGTGCATTCATTGTAAGGGCGCATGGTCTGTGTGTGCATCCATTGTAAGGGCGCATGGTCTGTGGGTGCATCCATTGTAAGGGCGCATGGTCTGTGAGTGCATTCATTGTAAGGGCGCATTGTCTGTGTGTGCATCCATTGTAAGGGGCATGGTCTGTGGGTGCATCCATTGTAAGGGCACATGGTCTGTGTGTGCATTCATTGTAAGGGCGCATGGTCTGTGTGTGCATACATTGTAAGGGCGCATGGTCTGTGTGTGCATTCATTGTAAGGGCGCATGGTCTGTGTGTGCATTCATTGTAAGGGCACATGGTCTGTGTGTGCATTAATTGTAAGGGCGCATGGTCTGTGTGTGCATCCATTGTAAGGGCGCATGGTCTGTGGGTGCATCCATTGTAAGGGCGCATGGTCTGTGTGTGCATTCATTGTAAGGGTGCATGGTCTGTGTGTGCATCCATTGTAAGGGGCATGATCTGTGGGTGCATCCATTGTAAGGGCACATGGTCTGTGTGTGCATCCATTGTAAGGACGCATGGTCTGTGTGTGCATTCATTGTAAGGGCGCATGGTCTGTGTTAGAGATGAGCGGGTTCGGTTTCTCTGAATCCGAACCCGCCAGAACTTCATGTTTTTTTTCACGGGTCCGAGCGACTCGGATCTTCCCGCCTTGCTCGGTTAACCCGAGCGCGCCCGAACGTCATCATGACGCTGTCGGATTCTCGCGAGGCTCGGATTCTATCGCGAGACTCGGATTCTATATAAGGAGCCGCGCGTCGCCGCCATTTTCACACGTGCATTGAGATTGATAGGGAGAGGACGTGGCTGGCGTCCTCTCCATTTAGATTATAAGAGACTGAGAGAGATTTACTGGAGCTGACTAGGAGGAGTACTGTTACTGTAGAAGTGTAGAGACTGAGTGGAGAGAGTTTACTAGTGAGGACAGTGCAGTTTACTTTATAATCCGTTCTCTGCCTGAAAAAAGCGATACACAGCACACAGTGACTCAGTCACATACCATATCTGTGTGCACTGCTCAGGCTCAGGCCAGTGTGCTGCATCATCTATTATCTATATATAATATTATATATATCTGTCTGACTGCTCAGCTCACACAGCTTATAATTGTGGGGGAGACTGGGGAGCACTACTGCAGTGCCAGTTATAGGTTATAGCAGGAGCCAGGAGTACATAATATATTATATAGTGAGTGACCACCAGACACACAGTGCAGTTTATTTAATATATCCGTTCTCTGCCTGAAAAAAGCGATACACACAGTGACTCAGTCAGTCACATACCATATCTGTGTGCACTGCTCAGGCTCAGGCCAGTGTGCTGCATCATCTATTATCTATATATAATATTATATATATCTGTCTGACTGCTCAGCTCACACAGCTTATAATTGTGGGGGAGACTGGGGAGCACTACTGCAGTGCCAGTTATAGGTTATAGCAGGAGCCAGGAGTACATAATATATTATATAGTGAGTGACCACCAGACACACAGTGCAGTTTATTTAATATATCCGTTCTCTGCCTGAAAAAAGCGATACACACAGTGACTCAGTCAGTCACATACCATATCTGTGTGCACTGCTCAGGCTCAGGCCAGTGTGCTGCATCATCTATATATATTATATATCTGTCTGACTGCTCAGCTCACACAGCTTATAATTGTGGGGGAGACTGGGGAGCACTACTGCAGTGCCAGTTATAGGTTATAGCAGGAGCCAGGAGTACATATTATATTAAAATTAAACAGTGCACACTTTTGCTGCAGGAGTGCCACTGCCAGTGTGACTGACCAGTGACCTGACCACACTGACCACCAGTATAGTTAGTAGAGATGAGCGGGTTCGGTTTCTCTGAATCCGAACCCGCCAGAACTTCATGTTTTTTTTAACGGGTCCGAGCGACTCGGATCTTCCCGCCTTGCTCGGTTAACCCGAGCGCGCCCGAACGTCATCATGACGCTGTCGGATTCTCGCGAGGCTCGGATTCTATCGCGAGACTCGGATTCTATATAAGGAGCCGCGCGTCGCCGCCATTTTCACACGTGCATTGAGATTGATAGGGAGAGGACGTGGCTGGCGTCCTCTCCGTTTAGAATAGATTAGAGAGACACTTGATTTACTAATTTTGGGGAGCATTAGGAGTACTCAGTACAGTGCAGAGTTTTGCTGATAGTGACCAGTGACCACCAGTTTTATTTATAATCCGTTCTCTGCCTGAAAAAAGCGATACACAGCACACAGTGACTCAGTCACATACCATATCTGTGTGCACTGCTCAGGCCAGTGTGCTGCATCATCTATTATCTATATATAATATTATATATATCTGTCTGACTGCTCAGCTCACACAGCTTATAATTGTGGGGGAGACTGGGGAGCACTACTGCAGTGCCAGTTATAGGTTATAGCAGGAGCCAGGAGTACATAATATATTATATAGTGAGTGACCACCAGACACACAGTGCAGTTTATTTAATATATCCGTTCTCTGCCTGAAAAAAGCAGTGACTCAGTCAGTCACATACCATATCTGTGTGCACTGCTCAGGCTCAGGCCAGTGTGCTGCATCATCTATATATATTATATATCTGTCTGACTGCTCAGCTCACACAGCTTATAATTGTGGGGGAGACTGGGGAGCACTACTGCAGTGCCAGTTATAGGTTATAGCAGGAGCCAGGAGTACATAATATTATATTAAAATTAAACAGTGCACACTTTTGCTGCAGGAGTGCCACTGCCAGTGTGACTAGTGACCAGTGACCTGACCACCAGTATATATAATATTAGTAGTATACTATCTCTTTATCAACCAGTCTATATATTAGCAGCAGACACAGTACAGTGCGGTAGTTCACGGCTGTGGCTACCTCTGTGTCGGCACTCGGCAGCCCGTCCATAATTGTATATACCACCTAACCGTGGTTTTTTTTTCTTTCTTTATACATACATACTAGTTACGAGTATACTATCTCTTTATCAACCAGTCTATATTAGCAGCAGACACAGTACAGTGCGGTAGTTCACGGCTGTGGCTACCTCTGTGTCGGCACTCGGCAGCCCGTCCATAATTGTATATACCACCTAACCGTGGTTTTTTTTTCTTTCTTTATACATACATACTAGTTACGAGTATACTATCTCTTTATCAACCAGTCTATATATTAGCAGCAGACACAGTACAGTGCGGTAGTTCACGGCTGTGGCTACCTCTGTGTCGGCACTCGGCAGCCCGTCCATAATTGTATATACCACCTAACCGTGGTTTTTTTTTCTTTCTTTATACATACATACTAGTTACGAGTATACTATCTCTTTATCAACCAGTCTATATTAGCAGCAGACACAGTACAGTGCGGTAGTTCACGGCTGTGGCTACCTCTGTGTCGGCACTCGGCAGCCCGTCCATAATTGTATATACCACCTAACCGTGGTTTTTTTTTCTTTCTTTATACATACATACTAGTTACGAGTATACTATCTCTTTATCAACCAGTCTATATATTAGCAGCAGACACAGTACAGTGCGGTAGTTCACGGCTGTGGCTACCTCTGTGTCGGCACTCGGCAGCCCGTCCATAATTGTATATACCACCTAACCGTGGTTTTTTTTTCTTTCTTTATACATACATACTAGTTACGAGTATACTATCTCTTTATCAACCAGTCTATATTAGCAGCAGACACAGTACAGTGCGGTAGTTCACGGCTGTGGCTACCTCTGTGTCGGCACTCGGCAGCCCGTCCATAATTGTATATACCACCTAACCGTGGTTTTTTTTTCTTTCTTTATACATACATACTAGTTACGAGTATACTATCTCTTAATCAACCAGTCTATATATTAGCAGCAGACACAGTACAGTGCGGTAGTTCATGGCTGTGGCTACCTCTGTGTCGGCACTCGGCAGCCCGTCCATAATTGTATATACCACCTAACCGTGGTTTTTTTTTCTTTCTTTATACATACATACTAGTTACGAGTATACTATCTCTTTATCAACCAGTCTATATATTAGCAGCAGACACAGTACAGTGCGGTAGTTCACGGCTGTGGCTACCTCTGTGTCGGCACTCGGCAGCCCGTCCATAATTGTATATACCACCTAACCGTGGTTTTTTTTTCTTTCTTTATACATACATACTAGTTACGAGTATACTATCTCTTTATCAACCAGTCTATATATTAGCAGCAGACACAGTACAGTGCGGTAGTTCACGGCTGTGGCTACCTCTGTGTCGGCACTCGGCAGCCCGTCCATAATTGTATATACCACCTAACCGTGGTTTTTTTTTCTTTCTTTATACATACATACTAGTTACGAGTATACTATCTCTTTATCAACCAGTCTATATATTAGCAGCAGACACAGTACAGTGCGGTAGTTCACGGCTGTGGCTACCTCTGTGTCGGCACTCGGCAGCCCGTCCATAATTGTATATACCACCTAACCGTGGTTTTTTTTTCTTTCTTTATACATACATACTAGTTACGAGTATACTATCTCTTTATCAACCAGTCTATATATTAGCAGCAGACACAGTACAGTGCGGTAGTTCACGGCTGTGGCTACCTCTGTGTCGGCACTCGGCAGCCCGTCCATAATTGTATATACCACCTAACCGTGGTTTTTTTTTCTTTCTTTATACATACATACTAGTTACGAGTATACAATCTCTTTATCAACCAGTCTATATATTAGCAGCAGACACAGTACAGTGCGGTAGTTCACGGCTGTGGCTACCTCTGTGTCGGCACTCGGCAGCCCGTCCATAATTGTATACTAGTATCCAATCCATCCATCTCCATTGTTTACCTGAGGTGCCTTTTAGTTGTGCCTATTAAAATATGGAGAACAAAAATGTTGAGGTTCCAAAATTAGGGAAAGATCAAGATCCACTTCCACCTCGTGCTGAAGCTGCTGCCACTAGTCATGGCCGAGACGATGAAATGCCAGCAACGTCGTCTGCCAAGGCCGATGCCCAATGTCATAGTACAGAGCATGTCAAATCCAAAACACCAAATATCAGTAAAAAAAGGACTCCAAAACCTAAAATAAAATTGTCGGAGGAGAAGCGTAAACTTGCCAATATGCCATTTACCACACGGAGTGGCAAGGAACGGCTGAGGCCCTGGCCTATGTTCATGGCTAGTGGTTCAGCTTCACATGAGGATGGAAGCACTCAGCCTCTCGCTAGAAAAATGAAAAGACTCAAGCTGGCAAAAGCAGCACAGCAAAGAACTGTGCATTCTTCGAAATCCCAAATCCACAAGGAGAGTCCAATTGTGTCGGTTGCGATGCCTGACCTTCCCAACACTGGACGTGAAGAGCATGCGCCTTCCACCATTTGCACGCCCCCTGCAAGTGCTGGAAGGAGCACCCGCAGTCCAGTTCCTGATAGTCAGATTGAAGATGTCAGTGTTGAAGTACACCAGGATGAGGATATGGGTGTTGCTGGCGCTGGGGAGGAAATTGACCAGGAAGATTCTGATGGTGAGGTGGTTTGTTTAAGTCAGGCACCCGGGGAGACACCTGTTGTCCGTGGGAGGAATATGGCCGTTGACATGCCAGGTGAAAATACCAAAAAAATCCGCTCTTCGGTGTGGAGGTATTTCACCAGAAATGCGGACAACAGGTGTCAAGCCGTGTGTTCCCTTTGTCAAGCTGTAATAAGTAGGGGTAAGGACGTTAACCACCTCGGAACATCCTCCCTTATACGTCACCTGCAGCGCATTCATAATAAGTCAGTGACAAGTTCAAAAACTTTGGGTGACAGCGGAAGCAGTCCACTGACCAGTAAATCCCTTCCTCTTGTAACCAAGCTCACGCAAACCACCCCACCAACTCCCTCAGTGTCAATTTCCTCCTTCCCCAGGAATGCCAATAGTCCTGCAGGCCATGTCACTGGCAATTCTGACGAGTCCTCTCCTGCCTGGGATTCCTCCGATGCATCCTTGCGTGTAACGCCTACTGCTGCTGGCGCTGCTGTTGTTGCCGCTGGGAGTCGATGGTCATCCCAGAGGGGAAGTCGTAAGCCCACTTGTACTACTTCCAGTAAGCAATTGACTGTTCAACAGTCCTTTGCGAGGAAGATGAAATATCACAGCAGTCATCCTACTGCAAAGCGGATAACTGAGGCCTTGGCATCCTGGGTGGTGAGAAACGTGGTTCCGGTATCCATCATTACTGCAGAGCCAACTAGAGACTTGTTGGAGGTACTGTGTCCCCGGTACCAAATACCATCTAGGTTCCATTTCTCTAGGCAGGCGATACCGAAAATGTACACAGACCTCAGAAAAAGAGTCACCAGTGTCCTAAAAAATGCAGCTGTACCCAATGTCCACTTAACCACGGACATGTGGACAAGTGGAGCAGGGCAGGGTCAGGACTATATGACTGTGACAGCCCACTGGGTAGATGTATGGACTCCCGCCGCAAGAACAGCAGCGGCGGCACCAGTAGCAGCATCTCGCAAACGCCAACTCTTTCCTAGGCAGGCTACGCTTTGTATCACCGGTTTCCAGAATACGCACACAGCTGAAAACCTCTTACGGCAACTGAGGAAGATCATCGCGGAATGGCTTACCCCAATTGGACTCTCCTGTGGATTTGTGGCATCGGACAACGCCAGCAATATTGTGTGTGCATTAAATATGGGCAAATTCCAGCACGTCCCATGTTTTGCACATACCTTGAATTTGGTGGTGCAGAATTTTTTAAAAAACGACAGGGGCGTGCAAGAGATGCTGTCGGTGGCCAGAAGAATTGCGGGACACTTTCGGCGTACAGACACCACGTACAGAAGACTGGAGCACCACCAAAAACTACTGAACCTGCCCTGCCATCATCTGAAGCAAGAAGTGGTAACGAGGTGGAATTCAACCCTCTATATGCTTCAGAGGTTGGAGGAGCAGCAAAAGGCCATTCAAGCCTATACAATTGAGCACGATATAGTAGGTGGAATGCACCTGTCTCAGGCGCAGTGGAGAATGATTTCAACGTTGTGCAAGGTTCTGATGCCCTTTGAACTTGCCACACGTGAAGTCAGTTCAGACACTGCCAGCCTGAGTCAGGTCATTCCCCTCATCAGGCTTTTGCAGAAGAAGCTGGAGGCATTGAAGAAGGAGCTAAAAGGGAGCGATTCCGCTAGGCATGTGGGACTTGTGGATGCAGCCCTTAATTCGCTTAACAAGGATTCACGGGTGGTCAATCTGTTGAAATCAGAGCACTACATTTTGGCCACCGTGCTCGATCCTAGATTTAAAGCCTACCTTGGATCTCTCTTTCCGGCAGACACAGGTCTGCTGGGGTTGAAAGACCTGCTGGTGACAAAATTGTCAAGTCAAGCGGAACGCGACCTGTCAACATCTCCTCCTTCACATTCTCCCGCAACTGGGGGTGCGAGGAAAAGGCTCAGAATTCCGAGCCCACCCGCTGGCGGTGATGCAGGGCAGTCTGGAGCGACTGCTGATGCTGACATCTGGTCCGGACTGAAGGACCTGACAACGATTACGGACATGTCGTCTACTGTCACTGCATATGATTCTCTCAACATTGATAGAATGGTGGAGGATTATATGAGTGACCGCATCCAAGTAGGCACGTCACACAGTCCGTACTTATACTGGCAGGAAAAAGAGGCAATTTGGAGGCCCTTGCACAAACTGGCTTTATTCTACCTAAGTTGCCCTCCCACAAGTGTGTACTCCGAAAGAGTGTTTAGTGCCGCCGCTCACCTTGTCAGCAATCGGCGTACGAGGTTACATCCAGAAAATGTGGAGAAGATGATGTTCATTAAAATGAATTATAATCAATTCCTCCGCGGAGACATTGACCAGCAGCAATTGCCTCCACAAAGTACACAGGGAGCTGAGATGGTGGATTCCAGTGGGGACGAATTGATAATCTGTGAGGAGGGGGATGTACACGGTGATATATCGGAGGGTGAAGATGAGGTGGACATCTTGCCTCTGTAGAGCCAGTTTGTGCAAGGAGAGATTAATTGCTTCTTTTTTGGGGGGGGTCCAAACCAACCCGTCATATCAGTCACAGTCGTGTGGCAGACCCTGTCACTGAAATGATGGGTTGGTTAAAGTGTGCATGTCCTGTTTTGTTTATACAACATAAGGGTGGGTGGGAGGGCCCAAGGACAATTCCATCTTGCACCTCTTTTTTCTTTTCTTTTTCTTTGCATCATGTGCTGATTGAGGAGGGTTTTTTGGAAGGGACATCCTGCGTGACACTGCAGTGCCACTCCTAGATGGGCCCGGTGTTTGTGTCGGCCACTAGGGTCGCTAATCTTACTCACACAGTCAGCTACCTCATTGCGCCTCTTTTTTTCTTTGCGTCATGTGCTGTTTGGGGAGGGTTTTTTGGAAGGGACATCCTGCGTGACACTGCAGTGCCACTCCTAGATGGGCCCGGTGTTTGTGTCGGCCACTAGGGTCGCTAATCTTACTCACACAGCTACCTCATTGCGCCTCTTTTTTTCTTTGCGTCATGTGCTGTTTGGGGAGGGTTTTTTGGAAGGGACATCCTGCGTGACACTGCAGTGCCACTCCTAGATGGGCCCGGTGTTTGTGTCGGCCACTAGGGTCGCTAATCTTACTCACACAGCTACCTCATTGCGCCTCTTTTTTTCTTTGCGTCATGTGCTGTTTGGGGAGGGTTTTTTGGAAGGGCCATCCTGCGTGACACTGCAGTGCCACTCCTAGATGGGCCCGGTGTTTGTGTCGGCCACTAGGGTCGCTAATCTTACTCACACAGCTACCTCATTGCGCCTCTTTTTTTCTTTGCGTCATGTGCTGTTTGGGGAGGGTTTTTTGGAAGGGACATCCTGCGTGACACTGCAGTGCCACTCCTAGATGGGCCCGGTGTTTGTGTCGGCCACTAGGGTCGCTTATCTTACTCACACAGCGACCTCGGTGCAAATTTTAGGACTAAAAATAATATTGTGAGGTGTGAGGTATTCAGAATAGACTGAAAATGAGTGTAAATTATGGTTTTTGAGGTTAATAATACTTTGGGATCAAAATGACCCCCAAATTCTATGATTTAAGCTGTTTTTTAGTGTTTTTTGAAAAAAACACCCGAATCCAAAACACACCCGAATCCGACAAAAAAAATTCGGTGAGGTTTTGCCAAAACGCGTTCGAACCCAAAACACGGCCGCGGAACCGAACCCAAAACCAAAACACAAAACCCGAAAAATTTCAGGCGCTCATCTCTAATAGTTAGTAGTATACTTATATTGTGATTGCCTGAAAAAGTTAAACACTCGTCGTGTGACTTCACTTGTGTGTTTTGTTTTTTTTATTCTATAAAAATAAAACTCATTCTGCTGACAGACAGTGTCCAGCAGGTCCGTCATTATATAATATATAATATATACCTGTCCGGCTGCAGTAGTGATATATATATATTTTTTATATCATTTATCATCCAGCAGACACAGTACGGTAGTTCACGGCTGTGGCTACCTCTGTGTCTCTGCACTCGGCAGGCAGTCCGTCCATAATTGTATACCACCTAACCGTGGATTTTTTTCATTCTTCTTTATACATACATAGTTACATAGACATCTTCTCTTTATCAACCAGTCTATATTAGCTGCAGACACAGTACAGTACGGTAGTTCACGGCTGTGGCTACCTCTGTGTCTGCACTCGGCAGGCAGTCCGTCCATAATTGTATACCACCTAACCGTGGTTTTTTTTCATTCTTCTTTATACATACATAGTTACATAGACATCTTCTCTTTATCAACCAGTCTATATTAGCTGCAGACACAGTACAGTACGGTAGTTCACGGCTGTGGCTACCTCTGTGTCTGCACTCGGCAGGCAGTCCGTCCATAATTGTATACCACCTAACCGTGGATTTTTTTCAGTCTTCTTTATACATACATAGTTACATAGACATCTTCTCTTTATCAACCAGTCTATATTAGCTGCAGACACAGTACAGTACGGTAGTTCACGGCTGTGGCTACCTCTGTGTCTGCAGTCGGCAGGCAGTCCATAATTGTATACTAGTATCCATCTCCATTGTTTACCTGAGGTGCCTTTTAGTTGTGCCTATTAAAATATGGAGAACAAAAATGTTGAGGTTCCAAAATTAGGGAAAGATCAAGATCCACTTCCACCTCGTGCTGAAGCTGCTGCCACTAGTCATGGCCGAGACGATGAAATGCCAGCAACGTCGTCTGCCAAGGCCGGTGCCCAATGTCATAGTACAGAGCATGTCAAATCCAAAACACCAAATATCAGAAAAAAAAGGACTCCAAAACCTAAAATAAAATTGTCGGAGGAGAAGCGTAAACTTGCCAATATGCCATTTACCACACGGAGTGGCAAGGAACGGCTGAGGCCCTGGCCTATGTTCATGGCTAGTGGTTCAGCTTCACATGAGGATGGAAGCACTCAGCCTCTCGCTAGAAAAATGAAAAGACTCAAGCTGGCAAAAGCAGCACAGCAAAGAACTGTGCATTCTTCGAAATCCCAAATCCACAAGGAGAGTCCAATTGTGTCGGTTGCGATGCCTGACCTTCCCAACACTGGACGTGAAGAGCATGCGCCTTCCACCATTTGCACGCCCCCTGCAAGTGCTGGAAGGAGCACCCGCAGTCCAGTTCCTGATAGTCAGATTGAAGATGTCAGTGTTGAAGTACACCAGGATGAGGAGGATATGGGTGTTGCTGGCGCTGGGGAGGAAATTGACCAGGAGGATTCTGATGGTGAGGTGGTTTGTTTAAGTCAGGCACCCGGGGAGACACCTGTTGTCCGTGGGAGGAATATGGCCGTTGACATGCCAGGTGAAAATACCAAAAAAATCAGCTCTTCGGTGTGGAGGTATTTCACCAGAAATGCGGACAACAGGTGTCAAGCCGTGTGTTCCCTTTGTCAAGCAGTAATAAGTAGGGGTAAGGACGTTAACCACCTCGGAACATCCTCCCTTATACGTCACCTGCAGCGCATTCATAATAAGTCAGTGACAAGTTCAAAAACTTTGGGTGACAGCGGAAGCAGTCCACTGACCAGTAAATCCCTTCCTCTTGTAACCAAGCTCACGCAAACCACCCCACCAACTCCCTCAGTGTCAATTTCCTCCTTCCCCAGGAATGCCAATAGTCCTGCAGGCCATGTCACTGGCAATTCTGACGAGTCCTCTCCTGCCTGGGATTCCTCCGATGCATCCTTGCGTGTAACGCCTACTGCTGCTGGCGCTGCTGTTGTTGCCGCTGGGAGTCGATGGTCATCCCAGAGGGGAAGTCGTAAGCCCACTTGTACTACTTCCAGTAAGCAATTGACTGTTCAACAGTCCTTTGCGAGGAAGATGAAATATCACAGCAGTCATCCTACTGCAAAGCGGATAACTGAGGCCTTGACAACTATGTTGGTGTTAGACGTGCGTCCGGTATCCGCCGTTAGTTCACAGGGAACTAGACAATTTATTGAGGCAGTGTGCCCCCGTTACCAAATACCATCTAGGTTCCACTTCTCTAGGCAGGCGATACCGAGAATGTACACGGACGTCAGAAAAAGACTCACCAGTGTCCTAAAAAATGCAGTTGTACCCAATGTCCACTTAACCACGGACATGTGGACAAGTGGAGCAGGGCAGGGTCAGGACTATATGACTGTGACAGCCCACTGGGTAGATGTATGGACTCCCGCCGCAAGAACAGCAGCGGCGGCACCAGTAGCAGCATCTCGCAAACGCCAACTCTTTCCTAGGCAGGCTACGCTTTGTATCACCGCTTTCCAGAATACGCACACAGCTGAAAACCTCTTACGGCAACTGAGGAAGATCATCGCGGAATGGCTTACCCCAATTGGACTCTCCTGTGGATTTGTGGCATCGGACAACGCCAGCAATATTGTGTGTGCATTAAATATGGGCAAATTCCAGCACGTCCCATGTTTTGCACATACCTTGAATTTGGTGGTGCAGAATTTTTAAAAAAACGACAGGGGCGTGCAAGAGATGCTGTCGGTGGCCAGAAGAATTGCGGGACACTTTCGGCGTACAGACACCACGTACAGAAGACTGGAGCACCACCAAAAACTACTGAACCTGCCCTGCCATCATCTGAAGCAAGAAGTGGTAACGAGGTGGAATTCAACCCTCTATATGCTTCAGAGGTTGGAGGAGCAGCAAAAGGCCATTCAAGCCTATACAATTGAGCACGATATAGTAGGTGGAATGCACCTGTCTCAGGCGCAGTGGAGAATGATTTCAACGTTGTGCAAGGTTCTGATGCCCTTTGAACTTGCCACACGTGAAGTCAGTTCAGACACTGCCAGCCTGAGTCAGGTCATTCCCCTCATCAGGCTTTTGCAGAAGAAGCTGGAGGCATTGAAGAAGGAGCTAAAAGGGAGCGATTCCGCTAGGCATGTGGGACTTGTGGATGCAGCCCTTAATTCGCTTAACAAGGATTCACGGGTGGTCAATCTGTTGAAATCAGAGCACTACATTTTGGCCACCGTGCTCGATCCTAGATTTAAAGCCTACCTTGGATCTCTCTTTCCGGCAGACACAGGTCTGCTGGGGTTGAAAGACCTGCTGGTGACAAAATTGTCAAGTCAAGCGGAACGCGACCTGTCAACATCTCCTCCTTCACATTCTCCCGCAACTGGGGGTGCGAGGAAAAGGCTCAGAATTCCGAGCCCACCCGCTGGCGGTGATGCAGGGCAGTCTGGAGCGACTGCTGATGCTGACATCTGGTCCGGACTGAAGGACCTGACAACGATTACGGACATGTCGTCTACTGTCACTGCATATGATTCTCTCAACATTGATAGAATGGTGGAGGATTATATGAGTGACCGCATCCAAGTAGGCACGTCACACAGTCCGTACTTATACTGGCAGGAAAAAGAGGCAATTTGGAGGCCCTTGCACAAACTGGCTTTATTCTACCTAAGTTGCCCTCCCACAAGTGTGTACTCCGAAAGAGTGTTTAGTGCCGCCGCTCACCTTGTCAGCAATCGGCGTACGAGGTTACATCCAGAAAATGTGGAGAAGATGATGTTCATTAAAATGAATTATAAT
Source organism: Pseudophryne corroboree (assembly GCF_028390025.1). Taxonomy (NCBI): domain Eukaryota; kingdom Metazoa; phylum Chordata; class Amphibia; order Anura; family Myobatrachidae; genus Pseudophryne; species Pseudophryne corroboree. The sequence goes on from NC_086445.1 coordinate 1,049,751,468, forward strand.
CAATTCCTCCGCGGAGACATTGACCAGCAGCAATTGCCTCCACAAAGTACACAGGGAGCTGAGATGGTGGATTCCAGTGGGGACGAATTGATAATCTGTGAGGAGGGGGATGTACACGGTGATATATCGGAGGGTGAAGATGAGGTGGACATCTTGCCTCTGTAGAGCCAGTTTGTGCAAGGAGAGATTAATTGCTTCTTTTTTGGGGGGGGTCCAAACCAACCCGTCATATCAGTCACAGTCGTGTGGCAGACCCTGTCACTGAAATGATGGGTTGGTTAAAGTGTGCATGTCCTGTTTTGTTTATACAACATAAGGGTGGGTGGGAGGGCCCAAGGACAATTCCATCTTGCACCTCTTTTTTCTTTTCTTTTTCTTTGCATCATGTGCTGATTGAGGAGGGTTTTTTGGAAGGGACATCCTGCGTGACACTGCAGTGCCACTCCTAGATGGGCCCGGTGTTTGTGTCGGCCACTAGGGTCGCTAATCTTACTCACACAGTCAGCTACCTCATTGCGCCTCTTTTTTTCTTTGCGTCATGTGCTGTTTGGGGAGGGTTTTTTGGAAGGGACATCCTGCGTGACACTGCAGTGCCACTCCTAGATGGGCCCGGTGTTTGTGTCGGCCACTAGGGTCGCTAATCTTACTCACACAGCTACCTCATTGCGCCTCTTTTTTTCTTTGCGTCATGTGCTGTTTGGGGAGGGTTTTTTGGAAGGGACATCCTGCGTGACACTGCAGTGCCACTCCTAGATGGGCCCGGTGTTTGTGTCGGCCACTAGGGTCGCTAATCTTACTCACACAGCTACCTCATTGCGCCTCTTTTTTTCTTTGCGTCATGTGCTGTTTGGGGAGGGTTTTTTGGAAGGGCCATCCTGCGTGACACTGCAGTGCCACTCCTAGATGGGCCCGGTGTTTGTGTCGGCCACTAGGGTCGCTAATCTTACTCACACAGCTACCTCATTGCGCCTCTTTTTTTCTTTGCGTCATGTGCTGTTTGGGGAGGGTTTTTTGGAAGGGACATCCTGCGTGACACTGCAGTGCCACTCCTAGATGGGCCCGGTGTTTGTGTCGGCCACTAGGGTCGCTTATCTTACTCACACAGCGACCTCGGTGCAAATTTTAGGACTAAAAATAATATTGTGAGGTGTGAGGTATTCAGAATAGACTGAAAATGAGTGTAAATTATGGTTTTTGAGGTTAATAATACTTTGGGATCAAAATGACCCCCAAATTCTATGATTTAAGCTGTTTCTTAGTGTTTTTTGAAAAAAACACCCGAATCCAAAACACACCCGAATCCGACAAAAAAAATTCGGTGAGGTTTTGCCAAAACGCGTTCGAACCCAAAACACGGCCGCGGAACCGAACCCAAAACCAAAACACAAAACCCGAAAAATTTCAGGCGCTCATCTCTAATAGTTAGTAGTATACTTATATTGTGATTGCCTGAAAAAGTTAAACACTCGTCGTGTGACTTCACTTGTGTGTTTTGTTTTTTTTATTCTATAAAAATAAAACTCATTCTGCTGACAGACAGTGTCCAGCAGGTCCGTCATTATATAATATATAATATATACCTGTCCGGCTGCAGTAGTGATATATATATATTTTTTATATCATTTATCATCCAGCAGACACAGTACGGTAGTTCACGGCTGTGGCTACCTCTGTGTCTCTGCACTCGGCAGGCAGTCCGTCCATAATTGTATACCACCTAACCGTGGATTTTTTTCATTCTTCTTTATACATACATAGTTACATAGACATCTTCTCTTTATCAACCAGTCTATATTAGCTGCAGACACAGTACAGTACGGTAGTTCACGGCTGTGGCTACCTCTGTGTCTGCACTCGGCAGGCAGTCCGTCCATAATTGTATACCACCTAACCGTGGTTTTTTTTCATTCTTCTTTATACATACATAGTTACATAGACATCTTCTCTTTATCAACCAGTCTATATTAGCTGCAGACACAGTACAGTACGGTAGTTCACGGCTGTGGCTACCTCTGTGTCTGCACTCGGCAGGCAGTCCGTCCATAATTGTATACCACCTAACCGTGGTTTTTTTTCATTCTTCTTTATACATACATAGTTACATAGACATCTTCTCTTTATCAACCAGTCTATATTAGCTGCAGACACAGTACAGTACGGTAGTTCACGGCTGTGGCTACCTCTGTGTCTGCACTCGGCAGGCAGTCCGTCCATAATTGTATACCACCTAACCGTGGATTTTTTTCAGTCTTCTTTATACATACATAGTTACATAGACATCTTCTCTTTATCAACCAGTCTATATTAGCTGCAGACACAGTACAGTACGGTAGTTCACGGCTGTGGCTACCTCTGTGTCTGCAGTCGGCAGGCAGTCCATAATTGTATACTAGTATCCATCTCCATTGTTTACCTGAGGTGCCTTTTAGTTGTGCCTATTAAAATATGGAGAACAAAAATGTTGAGGTTCCAAAATTAGGGAAAGATCAAGATCCACTTCCACCTCGTGCTGAAGCTGCTGCCACTAGTCATGGCCGAGACGATGAAATGCCAGCAACGTCGTCTGCCAAGGCCGATGCCCAATGTCATAGTACAGAGCATGTCAAATCCAAAACACCAAATATCAGAAAAAAAAGGACTCCAAAACCTAAAATAAAATTGTCGGAGGAGAAGCGTAAACTTGCCAATATGCCATTTACCACACGGAGTGGCAAGGAACGGCTGAGGCCCTGGCCTATGTTCATGGCTAGTGGTTCAGCTTCACATGAGGATGGAAGCACTCAGCCTCTCGCTAGAAAAATGAAAAGACTCAAGCTGGCAAAAGCAGCACAGCAAAGAACTGTGCATTCTTCGAAATCCCAAATCCACAAGGAGAGTCCAATTGTGTCGGTTGCGATGCCTGACCTTCCCAACACTGGACGTGAAGAGCATGCGCCTTCCACCATTTGCACGCCCCCTGCAAGTGCTGGAAGGAGCACCCGCAGTCCAGTTCCTGATAGTCAGATTGAAGATGTCAGTGTTGAAGTACACCAGGATGAGGAGGATATGGGTGTTGCTGGCGCTGGGGAGGAAATTGACCAGGAGGATTCTGATGGTGAGGTGGTTTGTTTAAGTCAGGCACCCGGGGAGACACCTGTTGTCCGTGGGAGGAATATGGCCGTTGACATGCCAGGTGAAAATACCAAAAAAATCAGCTCTTCGGTGTGGAGGTATTTCACCAGAAATGCGGACAACAGGTGTCAAGCCGTGTGTTCCCTTTGTCAAGCAGTAATAAGTAGGGGTAAGGACGTTAACCACCTCGGAACATCCTCCCTTATACGTCACCTGCAGCGCATTCATAATAAGTCAGTGACAAGTTCAAAAACTTTGGGTGACAGCGGAAGCAGTCCACTGACCAGTAAATCCCTTCCTCTTGTAACCAAGCTCACGCAAACCACCCCACCAACTCCCTCAGTGTCAATTTCCTCCTTCCCCAGGAATGCCAATAGTCCTGCAGGCCATGTCACTGGCAATTCTGACGAGTCCTCTCCTGCCTGGGATTCCTCCGATGCATCCTTGCGTGTAACGCCTACTGCTGCTGGCGCTGCTGTTGTTGCCGCTGGGAGTCGATGGTCATCCCAGAGGGGAAGTCGTAAGCCCACTTGTACTACTTCCAGTAAGCAATTGACTGTTCAACAGTCCTTTGCGAGGAAGATGAAATATCACAGCAGTCATCCTACTGCAAAGCGGATAACTGAGGCCTTGACAACTATGTTGGTGTTAGACGTGCGTCCGGTATCCGCCGTTAGTTCACAGGAAACTAGACAATTTATTGAGGCAGTGTGCCCCCGTTACCAAATACCATCTAGGTTCCACTTCTCTAGGCAGGCGATACCGAGAATGTACACGGACGTCAGAAAAAGACTCACCAGTGTCCTAAAAAATGCAGTTGTACCCAATGTCCACTTAACCACGGACATGTGGACAAGTGGAGCAGGGCAGGGTCAGGACTATATGACTGTGACAGCCCACTGGGTAGATGTATGGACTCCCGCCGCAAGAACAGCAGCGGCGGCACCAGTAGCAGCATCTCGCAAACGCCAACTCTTTCCTAGGCAGGCTACGCTTTGTATCACCGCTTTCCAGAATACGCACACAGCTGAAAACCTCTTACGGCAACTGAGGAAGATCATCGCGGAATGGCTTACCCCAATTGGACTCTTCTGTGGATTTGTGGCATCGGACAACGCCAGCAATATTGTGTGTGCATTAAATATGGGCAAATTCCAGCACGTCCCATGTTTTGCACATACCTTGAATTTGGTGGTGCAGAATTTTTAAAAAAACGACAGGGGCGTGCAAGAGATGCTGTCGGTGGCCAGAAGAATTGCGGGACACTTTCGGCGTACAGACACCACGTACAGAAGACTGGAGCACCACCAAAAACTACTGAACCTGCCCTGCCATCATCTGAAGCAAGAAGTGGTAACGAGGTGGAATTCAACCCTCTATATGCTTCAGAGGTTGGAGGAGCAGCAAAAGGCCATTCAAGCCTATACAATTGAGCACGATATAGTAGGTGGAATGCACCTGTCTCAGGCGCAGTGGAGAATGATTTCAACGTTGTGCAAGGTTCTGATGCCCTTTGAACTTGCCACACGTGAAGTCAGTTCAGACACTGCCAGCCTGAGTCAGGTCATTCCCCTCATCAGGCTTTTGCAGAAGAAGCTGGAGGCATTGAAGAAGGAGCTAAAAGGGAGCGATTCCGCTAGGCATGTGGGACTTGTGGATGCAGCCCTTAATTCGCTTAACAAGGATTCACGGGTGGTCAATCTGTTGAAATCAGAGCACTACATTTTGGCCACCGTGCTCGATCCTAGATTTAAAGCCTACCTTGGATCTCTCTTTCCGGCAGACACAGGTCTGCTGGGGTTGAAAGACCTGCTGGTGACAAAATTGTCAAGTCAAGCGGAACGCGACCTGTCAACATCTCCTCCTTCACATTCTCCCGCAACTGGGGGTGCGAGGAAAAGGCTCAGAATTCCGAGCCCACCCGCTGGCGGTGATGCAGGGCAGTCTGGAGCGACTGCTGATGCTGACATCTGGTCCGGACTGAAGGACCTGACAACGATTACGGACATGTCGTCTACTGTCACTGCATATGATTCTCTCAACATTGATAGAATGGTGGAGGATTATATGAGTGACCGCATCCAAGTAGGCACGTCACACAGTCCGTACTTATACTGGCAGGAAAAAGAGGCAATTTGGAGGCCCTTGCACAAACTGGCTTTATTCTACCTAAGTTGCCCTCCCACAAGTGTGTACTCCGAAAGAGTGTTTAGTGCCGCCGCTCACCTTGTCAGCAATCGGCGTACGAGGTTACATCCAGAAAATGTGGAGAAGATGATGTTCATTAAAATGAATTATAATCAATTCCTCCGCGGAGACATTGACCAGCAGCAATTGCCTCCACAAAGTACACAGGGAGCTGAGATGGTGGATTCCAGTGGGGACGAATTGATAATCTGTGAGGAGGGGGATGTACACGGTGATATATCGGAGGGTGAAGATGAGGTGGACATCTTGCCTCTGTAGAGCCAGTTTGTGCAAGGAGAGATTAATTGCTTCTTTTTTGGGGGGGGTCCAAACCAACCCGTCATATCAGTCACAGTCGTGTGGCAGACCCTGTCACTGAAATGATGGGTTGGTTAAAGTGTGCATGTCCTGTTTTGTTTATACAACATAAGGGTGGGTGGGAGGGCCCAAGGACAATTCCATCTTGCACCTCTTTTTTCTTTTCTTTTTCTTTGCATCATGTGCTGATTGGGGAGGGTTTTTTGGAAGGGACATCCTGCGTGACACTGCAGTGCCACTCCTAGATGGGCCCGGTGTTTGTGTCGGCCACTAGGGTCGCTAATCTTACTCACACAGTCAGCTACCTCATTGCGCCTCTTTTTTTCTTTGCGTCATGTGCTGTTTGGGGAGGGTTTTTTGGAAGGGACATCCTGCGTGACACTGCAGTGCCACTCCTAGATGGGCCCGGTGTTTGTGTCGGCCACTAGGGTCGCTAATCTTACTCACACAGCTACCTCATTGCGCCTCTTTTTTTCTTTGCGTCATGTGCTGTTTGGGGAGGGTTTTTTGGAAGGGCCATCCTGCGTGACACTGCAGTGCCACTCCTAGATGGGCCCGGTGTTTGTGTCGGCCACTAGGGTCGCTAATCTTACTCACACAGCTACCTCATTGCGCCTCTTTTTTTCTTTGCGTCATGTGCTGTTTGGGGAGGGTTTTTTGGAAGGGACATCCTGCGTGACACTGCAGTGCCACTCCTAGATGGGCCCGGTGTTTGTGTCGGCCACTAGGGTCGCTTATCTTACTCACACAGCGACCTCGGTGCAAATTTTAGGACTAAAAATAATATTGTGAGGTGTGAGGTATTCAGAATAGACTGAAAATGAGTGTAAATTATGGTTTTTGAGGTTAATAATACTTTGGGATCAAAATGACCCCCAAATTCTATGATTTAAGCTGTTTTTTAGTGTTTTTTGAAAAAAACACCCGAATCCAAAACACACCCGAATCCGACAAAAAAAATTCGGTGAGGTTTTGCCAAAACGCGTTCGAACCCAAAACACGGCCGCGGAACCGAACCCAAAACCAAAACACAAAACCCGAAAAATTTCAGGCGCTCATCTCTAATAGTTAGTAGTATACTTATATTGTGATTGCCTGAAAAAGTTAAACACTCGTCGTGTGACTTCACTTGTGTGTTTTGTTTTTTTTATTCTATAAAAATAAAACTCATTCTGCTGACAGACAGTGTCCAGCAGGTCCGTCATTATATAATATATAATATATACCTGTCCGGCTGCAGTAGTGATATATATATATTTTTTATATCATTTATCATCCAGCAGACACAGTACGGTAGTTCACGGCTGTGGCTACCTCTGTGTCTCTGCACTCGGCAGGCAGTCCGTCCATAATTGTATACCACCTAACCGTGGATTTTTTTCATTCTTCTTTATACATACATAGTTACATAGACATCTTCTCTTTATCAACCAGTCTATATTAGCTGCAGACACAGTACAGTACGGTAGTTCACGGCTGTGGCTACCTCTGTGTCTGCACTCGGCAGGCAGTCCGTCCATAATTGTATACCACCTAACCGTGGTTTTTTTTCATTCTTCTTTATACATACATAGTTACATAGACATCTTCTCTTTATCAACCAGTCTATATTAGCTGCAGACACAGTACAGTACGGTAGTTCACGGCTGTGGCTACCTCTGTGTCTGCACTCGGCAGGCAGTCCGTCCATAATTGTATACCACCTAACCGTGGTTTTTTTTCATTCTTCTTTATACATACATAGTTACATAGACATCTTCTCTTTATCAACCAGTCTATATTAGCTGCAGACACAGTACAGTACGGTAGTTCACGGCTGTGGCTACCTCTGTGTCTGCACTCGGCAGGCAGTCCGTCCATAATTGTATACCACCTAACCGTGGATTTTTTTCAGTCTTCTTTATACATACATAGTTACATAGACATCTTCTCTTTATCAACCAGTCTATATTAGCTGCAGACACAGTATAGTACGGTAGTTCACGGCTGTGGCTACCTCTGTGTCTGCAGTCGGCAGGCAGTCCATAATTGTATACTAGTATCCATCTCCATTGTTTACCTGAGGTGCCTTTTAGTTGTGCCTATTAAAATATGGAGAACAAAAATGTTGAGGTTCCAAAATTAGGGAAAGATCAAGATCCACTTCCACCTCGTGCTGAAGCTGCTGCCACTAGTCATGGCCGAGACGGTGAAATGCCAGCAACGTCGTCTGCCAAGGCCGATGCCCAATGTCATAGTACAGAGCATGTCAAATCCAAAACACCAAATATCAGAAAAAAAAGGACTCCAAAACCTAAAATAAAATTGTCGGAGGAGAAGCGTAAACTTGCCAATATGCCATTTACCACACGGAGTGGCAAGGAACGGCTGAGGCCCTGGCCTATGTTCATGGCTAGTGGTTCAGCTTCACATGAGGATGGAAGCACTCAGCCTCTCGCTAGAAAAATGAAAAGACTCAAGCTGGCAAAAGCAGCACAGCAAAGAACTGTGCATTCTTCGAAATCCCAAATCCACAAGGAGAGTCCAATTGTGTCGGTTGCGATGCCTGACCTTCCCAACACTGGACGTGAAGAGCATGCGCCTTCCACCATTTGCACGCCCCCTGCAAGTGCTGGAAGGAGCACCCGCAGTCCAGTTCCTGATAGTCAGATTGAAGATGTCAGTGTTGAAGTACACCAGGATGAGGAGGATATGGGTGTTGCTGGCGCTGGGGAGGAAATTGACCAGGAGGATTCTGATGGTGAGGTGGTTTGTTTAAGTCAGGCACCCGGGGAGACACCTGTTGTCCGTGGGAGGAATATGGCCGTTGACATGCCAGGTGAAAATACCAAAAAAATCAGCTCTTCGGTGTGGAGGTATTTCACCAGAAATGCGGACAACAGGTGTCAAGCCGTGTGTTCCCTTTGTCAAGCAGTAATAAGTAGGGGTAAGGACGTTAACCACCTCGGAACATCCTCCCTTATACGTCACCTGCAGCGCATTCATAATAAGTCAGTGACAAGTTCAAAAACTTTGGGTGACAGCGGAAGCAGTCCACTGACCAGTAAATCCCTTCCTCTTGTAACCAAGCTCACGCAAACCACCCCACCAACTCCCTCAGTGTCAATTTCCTCCTTCCCCAGGAATGCCAATAGTCCTGCAGGCCATGTCACTGGCAATTCTGACGAGTCCTCTCCTGCCTGGGATTCCTCCGATGCATCCTTGCGTGTAACGCCTACTGCTGCTGGCGCTGCTGTTGTTGCCGCTGGGAGTCGATGGTCATCCCAGAGGGGAAGTCGTAAGCCCACTTGTACTACTTCCACCAAGCAATTGACTGTTCAACAGTCCTTTGCGAGGAAGATGAAATATCACAGCAGTCATCCTACTGCAAAGCGGATAACTGAGGCCTTGACAACTATGTTGGTGTTAGACGTGCGTCCGGTATCCGCCGTTAGTTCACAGGGAACTAGACAATTTATTGAGGCAGTGTGCCCCCGTTACCAAATACCATCTAGGTTCCACTTCTCTAGGCAGGCGATACCGAGAATGTACACGGACGTCAGAAAAAGACTCACCAGTGTCCTAAAAAATGCAGTTGTACCCAATGTCCACTTAACCACGGACATGTGGACAAGTGGAGCAGGGCAGGGTCAGGACTATATGACTGTGACAGCCCACTGGGTAGATGTATGGACTCCCGCCGCAAGAACAGCAGCGGCGGCACCAGTAGCAGCATCTCGCAAACGCCAACTCTTTCCTAGGCAGGCTACGCTTTGTATCACCGCTTTCCAGAATACGCACACAGCTGAAAACCTCTTACGGCAACTGAGGAAGATCATCGCGGAATGGCTTACCCCAATTGGACTCTCCTGTGGATTTGTGGCATCGGACAACGCCAGCAATATTGTGTGTGCATTAAATATGGGCAAATTCCAGCACGTCCCATGTTTTGCACATACCTTGAATTTGGTGGTGCAGAATTTTTAAAAAAACGACAGGGGCGTGCAAGAGATGCTGTCGGTGGCCAGAAGAATTGCGGGACACTTTCGGCGTACAGGCACCACGTACAGAAGACTGGAGCACCACCAAAAACTACTGAACCTGCCCTGCCATCATCTGAAGCAAGAAGTGGTAACGAGGTGGAATTCAACCCTCTATATGCTTCAGAGGTTGGAGGAGCAGCAAAAGGCCATTCAAGCCTATACAATTGAGCACGATATAGGAGGTGGAATGCACCTGTCTCAAGTGCAGTGGAGAATGATTTCAACGTTGTGCAAGGTTCTGATGCCCTTTGAACTTGCCACACGTGAAGTCAGTTCAGACACTGCCAGCCTGAGTCAGGTCATTCCCCTCATCAGGCTTTTGCAGAAGAAGCTGGAGGCATTGAAGAAGGAGCTAAAAGGGAGCGATTCCGCTAGGCATGTGGGACTTGTGGATGCAGCCCTTAATTCGCTTAACAAGGATTCACGGGTGGTCAATCTGTTGAAATCAGAGCACTACATTTTGGCCACCGTGCTCGATCCTAGATTTAAAGCCTACCTTGGATCTCTCTTTCCGGCAGACACAAGTCTGCTGGGGTTGAAAGACCTGCTGGTGACAAAATTGTCAAGTCAAGCGGAACGCGACCTGTCAACATCTCCTCCTTCACATTCTCCCGCAACTGGGGGTGCGAGGAAAAGGCTCAGAATTCCGAGCCCACCCGCTGGCGGTGATGCAGGGCAGTCTGGAGCGACTGCTGATGCTGACATCTGGTCCGGACTGAAGGACCTGACAACGATTACGGACATGTCGTCTACTGTCACTGCATATGATTCTCTCAACATTGATAGAATGGTGGAGGATTATATGAGTGACCGCATCCAAGTAGGCACGTCACACAGTCCGTACTTATACTGGCAGGAAAAAGAGGCAATTTGGAGGCCCTTGCACAAACTGGCTTTATTCTACCTAAGTTGCCCTCCCACAAGTGTGTACTCCGAAAGAGTGTTTAGTGCCGCCGCTCACCTTGTCAGCAATCGGCGTACGAGGTTACATCCAGAAAATGTGGAGAAGATGATGTTCATTAAAATGAATTATAATCAATTCCTCCGCGGAGACATTGACCAGCAGCAATTGCCTCCACAAAGTACACAGGGAGCTGAGATGGTGGATTCCAGTGGGGACGAATTGATAATCTGTGAGGAGGGGGATGTACACGGTGATATATCGGAGGGTGAAGATGAGGTGGACATCTTGCCTCTGTAGAGCCAGTTTGTGCAAGGAGAGATTAATTGCTTCTTTTTTGGGGGGGGTCCAAACCAACCCGTCATATCAGTCACAGTCGTGTGGCAGACCCTGTCACTGAAATGATGGGTTGGTTAAAGTGTGCATGTCCTGTTTTGTTTATACAACATAAGGGTGGGTGGGAGGGCCCAAGGACAATTCCATCTTGCACCTCTTTTTTCTTTTCTTTTTCTTTGCATCATGTGCTGATTGGGGAGGGTTTTTTGGAAGGGACATCCTGCGTGACACTGCAGTGCCACTCCTAGATGGGCCCGGAGTTTGTGTCGGCCACTAGGGTCGCTAATCTTACTCACACAGTCAGCTACCTCATTGCGCCTCTTTTTTTCTTTGCGTCATGTGCTGTTTGGGGAGGGTTTTTTGGAAGGGACATCCTGCGTGACACTGCAGTGCCACTCCTAGATGGGCCCGGTGTTTGTGTCGGCCACTAGGGTCGCTAATCTTACTCACACAGCTACCTCATTGCGCCTCTTTTTTTCTTTGCGTCATGTGCTGTTTGGGGAGGGTTTTTTGGAAGGGACATCCTGCGTGACACTGCAGTGCCACTCCTAGATGGGCCCGGTGTTTGTGTCGGCCACTAGGGTCGCTAATCTTACTCACACAGCTACCTCATTGCGCCTCTTTTTTTCTTTGCGTCATGTGCTGTTTGGGGAGGGTTTTTTGGAAGGGCCATCCTGCGTGACACTGCAGTGCCACTCCTAGATGGGCCCGGTGTTTGTGTCGGCCACTAGGGTCGCTAATCTTACTCACACAGCTACCTCATTGCGCCTCTTTTTTTCTTTGCGTCATGTGCTGTTTGGGGAGGGTTTTTTGGAAGGGACATCCTGCGTGACACTGCAGTGCCACTCCTAGATGGGCCCGGTGTTTGTGTCGGCCACTAGGGTCGCTTATCTTACTCACACAGCGACCTCGGTGCAAATTTTAGGACTAAAAATAATATTGTGAGGTGTGAGGTATTCAGAATAGACTGAAAATGAGTGTAAATTATGGTTTTTGAGGTTAATAATACTTTGGGATCAAAATGACCCCCAAATTCTATGATTTAAGCTGTTTCTTAGTGTTTTTTGAAAAAAACACCCGAATCCAAAACACACCCGAATCCGACAAAAAAAATTCGGTGAGGTTTTGCCAAAACGCGTTCGAACCCAAAACACGGCCGCGGAACCGAACCCAAAACCAAAACACAAAACCCGAAAAATTTCAGGCGCTCATCTCTAGTCTGTGTGTGCATTCATTGTAAGGGCGCATGGTCTGTGTGTGCATTCATTGTAAGGGCGCATGGTCTGTGTGTGCATTCATTGTAAGGGCGCATGGTCTGTGTGTGCATTCATTGTAAGGGCGCATGGTCTGTGTGTGCATTCATTGTAAGGGCGCATGGTCTGTGTGTGCATTCATTGTAAGGGCGCATGGTCTGTGTGTGCATTCATTGTAAGGGTGCATGGTCTGTGTGTGCATTCATTGTAAGGGCGCATGGTCTGTGTGTGCATCCATTGTAAGGACGCATGGTCTGTGTGTGCATTCATTGTAAGGGCGCATGGTCTGTGTGTGCATTCATTGTAAGGGCGCATGGTCTGTGTGTGCATTCATTGTAAGGGCGCATGGTCTGTGTGTGCATCCATTGTAAGGGCGCATGGTCTGTGTGTGCATCCATTGTAAGGGCGCATGGTCTGTGTGTGCATTCATTGTAAGGGCGCATGGTCTGTGTGTGCATTCATTGTAAGGGCGCATGGTCTGTGTGTGCATTCATTGTAAGGGCGCATGGTCTGTGTGTGCATTCATTGTAAGGGCGCATGGTCTGTGTGTGCATTCATTGTAAGGGCACATGGTCTGTGTGTGCATTCAAGGGCGCATGGTCTGTGTGTGCATTCATTGAAAGGGCGCATGGTCTGTGTGTGCATTCATTGTAAGGGCGCATGGTCTGTGTGTTCATTCATTGTAAGGGCGCATGGTCTGTGTGTGCATTCATTGTAAGGGCGCATGGTCTGTGTGTGCATCCATTGTAAGGGCGCATGGTCTGTGGGTGCATCCATTGTAAGGGTGCATGGTCTGTGTGTGCATCCATTGTAAGGACGCATGGTCTGTGTGTGCATTCATTGTAAGGGCGCATGGTCTGTGTGTGCATTCATTGTAAGGGCGCATGGTCTGTGTGTGCATTCATTGTAAGGACGCATGGTCTGTGTGTGCATCCATTGTAAGGGCGCATGGTCTGTGTGTGCATTCATTGTAAGGGCGCATGGTCTGTGTGTGCATTCATTGTAAGGGCGCATGGTCTGTGTGTGCATTCATTGTAAGGGCGCATGGTCTGTGTGTGCATTCATTGTAAGGGCGCATGGTCTGTGTGTGCATTCATTGTAAGGGCGCATGGTCTGTGTGTGCATTCATTGTAAGGGCGCATGGTCTGTGTGTGCATCCATTGTAAGGGCGCATGGTCTGTGTGTGCATTCATTGTAAGGTCGCATGGTCTGTGTGTGCATCCATTGTAAGGGTGCATGGTCTGTGTGTGCATTCATTGTAAGGGCGCATGGTCTGTGTGTGCATTCATTGTAAGGGCGCATGGTCTGTGTGTGCATTCATTGTAAGGGCGCATGGTCTGTGTGTGCATCCATTGTAAGGGCGCATGGTCTGTGTGTGCATCCATTGTAAGGGCGCATGGTCTGTGTGTGCATTCATTGTAAGGGCGCATGGTCTGTGTGTGCATTCATTGTAAGGGCGCATGGTCTGTGTGTGCATTCATTGTAAGGGCGCATGGTCTGTGTGTGCATTCATTGTAAGGGCGCATGGTCTGTGTATGCATTCATTGTAAGGGCGCATGGTCTGTGTGTGCATCCATTGTAAGGGCGCATGGTCTGTGTGTGCATTCATTGTAAGGGCGCATGGTCTGTGTATGCATTCATTGTAAGGGCGCATGGTCTGTGTGTGCATCCATTGTAAGGGCGCATGGTCTGTGTGTGCATCCATTGTAAGGGCGCATGGTCTGTGTGTGCATTCATTGTAAGGGCGCATGGTCTGTGTGTGCATTCATTGTAAGGGCGCATGGTCTGTGTGTGCATTCATTGTAAGGGCGCATGGTCTGTGTGTGCATTCATTGTAAGGGCGCATGGTCTGTGTGTGCATTCATTGTAAGGGCGCATGGTCTGTGTGTGCATTCATTGTAAGGGCGCATGGTCTGTGTGTGCATTCATTGTAAGGGCGCATGGTCTGTGTATGCATTCATTGTAAGGGCGCATGGTCTGTGTGTGCATCCATTGTAAGGGCGCATGGTCTGTGTGTGCATTCATTGTAAGGGCGCATGGTCTGTGTATGCATTCATTGTAAGGGCGCATGGTCTGTGTGTGCATCCATTGTAAGGGCGCATGGTCTGTGTGTGCATCCATTGTAAGGGCGCATGGTCTGTGTGTGCATTCATTGTAAGGGCGCATGGTCTGTGTGTGCATTCATTGTAAGGGCGCATGGTCTGTGTGTGCATCCATTGTAAGGGCGCATGGTCTGTGGGTGCATCCATTGTAAGGGTGCATGGTCTGTGTGTGCATCCATTGTAAGGACGCATGGTCTGTGTGTGAATTCATTGTAAGGGCGCATGGTCTGTGTGTGCATTCATTGTAAGGGCGCATGGTCTGTGTGTGCATTCATTGTAAGGACGCATGGTCTGTGTGTGCATCCATTGTAAGGGCGCATGGTCTGTGTGTGCATTCATTGTAAGGGCGCATGGTCTGTGTGTGCATTCATTGTAAGGGCGCATGGTCTGTGTGTGCATTCATTGTAAGGGCGCATGGTCTGTGTGTGCATTCATTGTAAGGGCGCATGGTCTGTGTGTGCATTCATTGTAAGGGCGCATGGTCTGTGTGTGCATTCATTGTAAGGGCGCATGGTCTGTGTGTGCATCCATTGTAAGGGCGCATGGTCTGTGTGTGCATTCATTGTAAGGTCGCATGGTCTGTGTGTGCATCCATTGTAAGGGCGCATGGTCTGTGTGTGCATTCATTGTAAGGGCGCATGGTCTGTGTGTGCATTCATTGTAAGGGCGCATGGTCTGTGTGTGCATTCATTGTAAGGGCGCATGGTCTGTGTGTGCATCCATTGTAAGGGCGCATGGTCTGTGTGTGCATCCATTGTAAGGGCGCATGGTCTGTGTGTGCATTCATTGTAAGGGCGCATGGTCTGTGTGTGCATTCATTGTAAGGGCGCATGGTCTGTGTGTGCATTCATTGTAAGGGCGCATGGTCTGTGTGTGCATTCATTGTAAGGGCGCATGGTCTGTGTATGCATTCATTGTAAGGGCGCATGGTCTGTGTGTGCATCCATTGTAAGGGCGCATGGTCTGTGTGTGCATTCATTGTAAGGGCGCATGGTCTGTGTATGCATTCATTGTAAGGGCGCATGGTCTGTGTGTGCATCCATTGTAAGGGCGCATGGTCTGTGTGTGCATCCATTGTAAGGGCGCATGGTCTGTGTGTGCATTCATTGTAAGGGCGCATGGTCTGTGTGTGCATTCATTGTAAGGGCGCATGGTCTGTGTGTGCATTCATTGTAAGGGCGCATGGTCTGTGTGTGCATTCATTGTAAGGGCGCATGGTCTGTGTGTGCATTCATTGTAAGGGCGCATGGTCTGTGTGTGCATCCATTGTAAGGGCGCATGGTCTGTGTGTGCATTCATTGTAAGGGCGCATGGTCTGTGTATGCATTCATTGTAAGGGCGCATGGTCTGTGTGTGCATCCATTGTAAGGGCGCATGGTCTGTGTGTGCATCCATTGTAAGGGCGCATGGTCTGTGTGTGCATTCATTGTAAGGGCGCATGGTCTGTGTGTGCATTCATTGTAAGGGTGCATGGTCTGTGTGTGCATCCATTGTAAGGGCGCATGGTCTGTGTGTGCATTCATTGTAAGGGCGCATGGTCTGTGTGTGCATCCATTGTAAGGGTGCATGGTCTGTGTGTGCATCCATTGTAAGGGCTCATGGTCTGTGTGTGCATTCATTGTAAGGGTGCATGGTCTGTGTGTGCATCCATTGTAAGGGCGCATGGTCTGTGTGTGCATTCATTGTAAGGGCGCATGGTCTGTGTGTGCATTCATTGTAAGGGCGCATGGTCTGTGTGTGCATTCATTGTAAGGGCGCATGGTCTGTGTGTGCATCCATTGTAAGGGCGCATGGTCTGTGTGTGCATTCATTGTAAGGGCGCATGGTCTGTGTGTGTATCCATTGTAAGGGTGCATGGTCTGTGTGTGCATCCATTGTAAGGGCTCATGGTCTGTGTGTGCATCCATTGTAAGGGCGCATGGTCTGTGTGTGCATTCATTGTAAGGGCGCATGGTCTGTGTGTGCATCCATTGTAAGGGCGCATGGTCTGTGTGTGCATCCATTGTAAGGGCGCATGGTCTGTGTGTGCATTCATTGTAAGGGCGCATGGTCTGTGTGTGCATTCATTGTAAGGGCGCATGGTCTGTGTGTGCATTCATTGTAAGGGTGCATGGTCTGTGTGTGCATTCATTGTAAGGGCGCATGGTCTGTGTGTGCATTCATTGTAAGGGCGCATGGTCTGTGTGTGCATTCATTGTAAGGGCGCATGGTCTGTGTGTGCATTCATTGTAAGGGCGCATGGTCTGTGTGTGCATTCATTGTAAGGGCGGATGGTCTGTGTGTGCATTCATTGTAAGGGCGCATGGTCTGTGTGTGCATTCATTGTAAGGGCGCATGGTCTGTGTGTGCATTCATTGTAAGGGCGCATGGTCTGTGTGTGCATTCATTGTAAGGGCGCATGGTCTGTGTGTGCATTCATTGTAAGGGTGCATGGTCTGTGTGTGCATTCATTGTAAGGGCGCATGGTCTGTGTGTGCATTCATTGTAAGGGCGCATGGTCTGTGTGTGCATTCATTGTAAGGGCGCATGGTCTGTGTGTGCATCCATTGTAAGGGCGCATGGTCTGTGTGTGCATTCATTGTAAGGGCGCATGGTCTGTGTGTGCATTCATTGTAAGGGCGCATGGTCTGTGTGTGCATCCATTGTAAGGGCGCATGGTCTGTGTGTGCATTCATTGTAAGGGTGCATGGTCTGTGTGTGCATTCATTGTAAGGGCGCATGGTCTGTGTGTGCATTCATTGTAAGGGTGCATGGTCTGTGTGTGCATTCATTGTAAGGGCGCATGGTCTGTGTGTGCATTCATTGTAAGGGCGCATGGTCTGTGTGTGCATTCATTGTAAGGGCGGATGGTCTGTGTGTGCATTCATTGTAAGGGCGCATGGTCTGTGTGTGCATTCATTGTAAGGGCGCATGGTCTGTGTGTGCATTCATTGTAAGGGCGCATGGTCTGTGTGAGCATCCATTGTAAGGGCGCATGGTCTGTGTGTGCATTCATTGTAAGGGCGCATGGTCTGTGTGTGCATTCATTGTAAGGGCGCATGGTCTGTGTGTGCATCCATTGTAAGGGCGAATGGTCTGTGTGTGCATCCATTGTAAGGGCGCATGGTCTGTGTGTGCATTCATTGTAAGGGCGCATGGTCTGTGTGTGCATTCATTGTAAGGGCACATGGTCTGTGTGTGCATTCATTGTAAGGGCGCATGGTCTGTGTGTGCATTCATTGTAAGGGCACATGGTCTGTGTGTGCATCCATTGTAAGGGCGCATGGTCTGTGTGTGCATTCATTGTAAGGGCGCATGGTCTGTGTGTGCATTCATTGTAAGGGTGCATGGTCTGTGTGTGCATCCATTGTAAGGGCGCATGGTCTGTGTGTGCATTCATTGTAAGGGCGCATGGTCTGTGTGTGCATTCATTGCAAGGGCGCATGGTCTGTGTGTGCATCCATTGTAAGGGCGCATGGTCTGTGTGTGCATTCATTGCAAGGGCGCATGGTCTGTATGCATTCATTGTAAGGGCGCATGGTCTGTGTGTGCATTCATTGTAAGGGCGCATGGTCTGTGTGTGCATTCATTGTAAGGGCGCATGGTCTGTGGGTGCATCCATTGTAAGGGCGCATGGTCTGTGTGTGCATCCATTGTAAGGGCGCATGGTCTGTGTGTGCATTCATTGTAAGGGCGCATGGTCTGTGTGTGCATTCATTGTAAGGGCGCATGGTCTGTGTGTGCATTCATTGTAAGGGCGCATGGTCTGTGTGTGCATCCATTGTAAGGGCGCATGGTCTGTGTGTGCATTCATTGTAAGGGCGCATGTTCTGTGTGTGCATTCATTGTAAGGGCGCATGGTCTGTGTGTGCATCCATTGTAAGGGCGCATGGTCTGTGTGTGCATTCATTGCAAGGGCGCATGGTCTGTATGCATTCATTGTAAAGGCGCATGGTCTGTGTGTGCATTCATTGTAAGGGCGCATGGTCTGTGTGTGCATTCATTGTAAGGGCGCATGGTCTGTGTGTGCATTCATTGTAAGGGCGCATGGTCTGTGTGTGCATTCATTGTAAGGGTGCATGGTCTGTGTGTGCATCCATTGTAAGGGCGCATGGTCTGTGTGTGCATTCATTGTAAGGGTGCATGGTCTGTGTGTGCATCCATTGTAAGGGCGCATGGTCTGTGTGTGCATTCATTGTAATGGCGCATGGTCTGTGTGTGCATCCATTGTAAGGGTGCATGGTCTGTGTGTGCATCCATTGTAAGGGCGCATGGTCTGTGTGTGCATTCATTGTAAGGGCGCATGGTCTGTTTGTGCATTCATTGTAAGGGCACATGGTCTGTGGGTGCATCCATTGTAAGGGCACATGGTCTGTGTGTGCATCCATTGTAAGGGCGCATGGTCTGAGTGTGCATTCATTGTAAGGGCGCATGGTCTGTGTGTGCATTCATTGTAAGGGCGCATGGTCTGTGTGTGCATCCATTGTAAGGGCGCATGGTCTGTGTGTGCATCCATTGTAAGGGCGCATGGTCTGTGTGTGCATTCATTTTAAGGGCGCATGGTCTGTGTGTGCATCCATTGTAAGGGCGCATGGTCTGTGTGTGCATTCATTGTAAGGGCGCATGGTCTGTGTGTGCATTCATTGTAAGGGCGCATGGTCTGTGTGTGCATTCATTGTAAGGGCGCATGGTCTGTGTGTGCATCCATTGTAAGGGCGCATGGTCTGTGTGTGCATCCATTGTAAGGGCGCATGGTCTGTGTGTGCATTCATTGTAAGGGCGCATGGTCTGTGTGTGCATTCATTGTAAGGGCGCATGGTCTGTGTGTGCATCCATTGTAAGGGCGCATGGTCTGTGTGTGCATTCATTGTAAGGGCGCATGGTCTGTGTGTGCATTCATTGTAAGGGCGCATGGTCTGTGTGTGCATCCATTGTAAGGGCGCATGGTCTGTGTGTGCATTCATTGCAAGGGCGCATGGTCTGTATGCATTCATTGTAAAGGCGCATGGTCTGTGTGTGCATTCATTGTAAGGGCGCATGGTCTGTGTGTGCATTCATTGTAAGGGCGCATGGTCTGTGTGTGCATTCATTGTAAGGGCGCATGGTCTGTGTGTGCATTCATTGTAAGGGTGCATGGTCTGTGTGTGCATCCATTGTAAGGGCGCATGGTCTGTGTGTGCATTCATTGTAAGGGTGCATGGTCTGTGTGTGCATCCATTGTAAGGGCGCATGGTCTGTGTGTGCATTCATTGTAATGGCGCATGGTCTGTGTGTGCATCCATTGTAAGGGTGCATGGTCTGTGTGTGCATCCATTGTAAGGGCGCATGGTCTGTGTGTGCATTCATTGTAAGGGCGCATGGTCTGTTTGTGCATTCATTGTAAGGGCACATGGTCTGTGGGTGCATCCATTGTAAGGGCACATGGTCTGTGTGTGCATCCATTGTAAGGGCGCATGGTCTGAGTGTGCATTCATTGTAAGGGCGCATGGTCTGTGTGTGCATTCATTGTAAGGGCGCATGGTCTGTGTGTGCATCCATTGTAAGGGCGCATGGTCTGTGTGTGCATCCATTGTAAGGGCGCATGGTCTGTGTGTGCATTCATTTTAAGGGCGCATGGTCTGTGTGTGCATCCATTGTAAGGGCGCATGGTCTGTGTGTGCATTCATTGTAAGGGCGCATGGTCTGTGTGTGCATTCATTGTAAGGGCGCATGGTCTGTGTGTGCATTCATTGTAAGGGCGCATGGTCTGTGTGTGCATCCATTGTAAGGGCGCATGGTCTGTGTGTGCATCCATTGTAAGGGCGCATGGTCTGTGTGTGCATTCATTGTAAGGGCGCATGGTCTGTGTGTGCATTCATTGTTAGGGCGCATGGTCTGTGTGTGCATTCATTGTAAGGGCGCATGGTCTGTGTGTGCATTCATTGTAAGGGCGCATGGTCTGTGTGTGCATTCATTGTAAGGGCGCATGGTCTGTGTGTGCATTCATTGTAAGGGCGCATGGTCTGTGTGTGCATTCATTGTAAGGGACGCATGGTCTGTGTGTGCATTCATTGTAAGGGCGCATGGTCTGTGTGTGCATCCATTGTAAGGGCGCATGGTCTGTGTGTGCATTCATTGTAAGGGCGCATGGTCTGTGTATGCATTCATTGTAAGGGCGCATGGTCTGTGTGTGCATCCATTGTAAGGGCGCATGGTCTGTGTGTGCATCCATTGTAAGGGCGCATGGTCTGTGTGTGCATTCATTGTAAGGGCGCATGGTCTGTGTTAGAGATGAGCGGGTTCGGTTTCTCTGAATCCGAACCCGCCAGAACTTCATGTTTTTTTTCACGGGTCCGAGCGACTCGGATCTTCCCGCCTTGCTCGGTTAACCCGAGCGCGCCCGAACGTCATCATGACGCTGTCGGATTCTCGCGAGGCTCGGATTCTATCGCGAGACTCGGATTCTATATAAGGAGCCGCGCGTCGCCGCCATTTTCACACGTGCATTGAGATTGATAGGGAGAGGACGTGGCTGGCGTCCTCTCCGTTTAGAATTAGAATAGATTAGAGAGACACTTGATTTACTAATTTTGGGGAGCATTAGGAGTACTCAGTAGTGTACAGTGCAGAGTTTTGCTGATAGTGACCAGTGACCACCACTTTTATTTATAATCCGTTCTCTGCCTGAAAAAAGCGATACACAGCACACAGTGACTCAGTCACATACCATATCTGTGTGCACTGCTCAGGCTCAGGCCAGTGTGCTGCATCATCTATATATATTATATATCTGTCTGACTGCTCAGCTCACACAGCTTATAATTGTGGGGGAGACTGGGGAGCACTACTGCAGTGCCAGTTATAGGTTATAGCAGGAGCCAGGAGTACATAATATATTAAAATTAAACAGTGCACACTTTTGCTGCAGGAGTGCCACTGCCAGTGTGACTAGTGACCAGTGACCTGACCACCAGTATATAATATTAGTAGTATACTATCTCTTTATCAACCAGTCTATATTAGCAGCAGACACAGTACAGTGCGGTAGTTCACGGCTGTGGCTACCTCTGTGTCGGCACTCGGCAGCCCGTCCATAATTGTATATACCAGTGACCTAACCGTGGTTTTTTTTTCTTTCTTTATACATACATACTAGTTACGAGTATACTATCTCTTTATCAACCAGTCTATATATTAGCAGCAGACACAGTACAATGTGGTAGTTCACGGCTGTGGCTACCTCTGTGTCGGCACTCGGCAGCCCGTCCATAATTGTATATACCACCTAACCGTGGTTTTTTTTTCTTTCTTTATACATACATACTAGTTACGAGTATACTATCTCTTTATCAACCAGTCTATATATTAGCAGCAGACACAGTACAGTGCGGTAGTTCACGGCTGTGGCTACCTCTGTGTCGGCACTCGGCAGCCCGTCCATAATTGTATATACCACCTAACCGTGGTTTTTTTTTCTTTCTTTATACATACATACTAGTTACGAGTATACTATCTCTTTATCAACCAGTCTATATATTAGCAGCAGACACAGTACAGTGCGGTAGTTCACGGCTGTGGCTACCTCTGTGTCGGCACTCGGCAGCCCGTCCATAATTGTATATACCACCTAACCGTGGTTTTTTTTTCTTTCTTTATACATACATACTAGTTACGAGTATACTATCTCTTTATCAACCAGTCTATATATTAGCAGCAGACACAGTACAGTGCGGTAGTTCACGGCTGTGGCTACCTCTGTGTCGGCACTCGGCAGCCCGTCCATAATTGTATATACCACCTAACCGTGGTTTTTTTTTCTTTCTTTATACATACATACTAGTTACGAGTATACTATCTCTTTATCAACCAGTCTATATATTAGCAGCAGACACAGTACAGTGCGGTAGTTCACGGCTGTGGCTACCTCTGTGTCGGCACTCGGCAGCCCGTCCATAATTGTATATACCACCTAACCGTGGTTTTTTTTTCTTTCTTTATACATACATACTAGTTACGAGTATACTATCTCTTTATCAACCAGTCTATATATTAGCAGCAGACACAGTACAGTGCGGTAGTTCACGGCTGTGGCTACCTCTGTGTCGGCACTCGGCAGCCCGTCCATAATTGTATATACCACCTAACCGTGGTTTTTTTTTCTTTCTTTATACATACATACTAGTTACGAGTATACTATCTCTTTATCAACCAGTCTATATATTAGCAGCAGACACAGTACAGTGCGGTAGTTCACGGCTGTGGCTACCTCTGTGTCGGCACTCGGCAGCCCGTCCATAATTGTATATACCACCTAACCGTGGTTTTTTTTTCTTTCTTTATACATACATACTAGTTACGAGTATACTATCTCTTTATCAACCAGTCTATATATTAGCAGCAGACACAGTACAGTGCGGTAGTTCACGGCTGTGGCTACCTCTGTGTCGGCACTCGGCAGCCCGTCCATAATTGTATATACCACCTAACCGTGGTTTTTTTTTCTTTCTTTATACATACATACTAGTTACGAGTATACTATCTCTTTATCAACCAGTCTATATATTAGCAGCAGACACAGTACAGTGCGGTAGTTCACGGCTGTGGCTACCTCTGTGTCGGCACTCGGCAGCCCGTCCATAATTGTATATACCACCTAACCGTGGTTTTTTTTTCTTTCTTTATACATACATACTAGTTACGAGTATACTATCTCTTTATCAACCAGTCTATATATTAGCAGCAGACACAGTACAGTGCGGTAGTTCACGGCTGTGGCTACCTCTGTGTCGGCACTCGGCAGCCCGTCCATAATTGTATATACCACCTAACCGTGGTTTTTTTTTCTTTCTTTATACATACATACTAGTTACGAGTATACTATCTCTTTATCAACCAGTCTATATATTAGCAGCAGACACAGTACAGTGCGGTAGTTCACGGCTGTGGCTACCTCTGTGTCGGCACTCGGCAGCCCGTCCATAATTGTATATACCACCTAACCGTGGTTTTTTTTTCTTTCTTTATACATACATACTAGTTACGAGTATACTATCTCTTTATCAACCAGTCTATATATTAGCAGCAGACACAGTACAGTGCGGTAGTTCACGGCTGTGGCTACCTCTGTGTCGGCACTCGGCAGCCCGTCCATAATTGTATATACCACCTAACCGTGGTTTTTTTTTCTTTCTTTATACATACATACTAGTTACGAGTATACTATCTCTTTATCAACCAGTCTATATATTAGCAGCAGACACAGTACAGTGCGGTAGTTCACGGCTGTGGCTACCTCTGTGTCGGCACTCGGCAGCCCGTCCATAATTGTATATACCACCTAACCGTGGTTTTTTTTTCTTTCTTTAAACATACATACTAGTTACGAGTATACTATCTCTTTATCAACCAGTCTATATATTAGCAGCAGACACAGTACAGTGCGGTAGTTCACGGCTGTGGCTACCTCTGTGTCGGCACTCGGCAGCCCGTCCATAATTGTATATACCACCTAACCGTGGTTTTTTTTCTTTCTTTATACATACATACTAGTTACGAGTATACTATCTCTTTATCAACCAGTCTATATATTAGCAGCAGACACAGTTCAGTGCGGTAGTTCACGGCTGTGGCTACCTCTGTGTCGGCACTCGGCAGCCCGTCCATAATTGTATACTAGTATCCAATCCATCCATCTCCATTGTTTACCTGAGGTGCCTTTTAGTTGTGCCTATTAAAATATGGAGAACAAAAATGTTGAGGTTCCAAAATTAGGGAAAGATCAAGATCCACTTCCACCTCGTGCTGAAGCTGCTGCCACTAGTCATGGCCGAGACGATGAAATGCCAGCAACGTCGTCTGCCAAGGCCGATGCCCAATGGCATAGTACAGAGCATGTCAAAACCAAAACACCAAATATCAGTAAAAAAAGGACTCCAAAACCTAAAATAAAATTGTCGGAGGAGAAGCGTAAACTTGCCAATATGCCATTTACCACACGGAGTGGCAAGGAACGGCTGAGGCCCTGGCCTATGTTCATGGCTAGTGGTTCAGCTTCACATGAGGATGGAAGCACTCAGCCTCTCGCTAGAAAACTGAAAAGACTCAAGCTGGCAAAAGCACCGCAAAGAACTGTGCGTTCTTTGAAATCCCAAATCCACAAGGAGAGTCCAATTGTGTCGGTTGCGATGCCTGACCTTCCCAACACTGGACGTGAAGAGCATGCGCCTTCCACCATTTGCACGCCCCCTGCAAGTGCTGGAAGGAGCACCCGCAGTCCAGTTCCTGATAGTCAGATTGAAGATGTCAGTGTTGAAGTACACCAGGATGAGGAGGATATGGGTGTTGCTGGCGCTGGGGAGGAAATTGACCAGGAGGATTCTGATGGTGAGGTGGTTTGTTTAAGTCAGGCACCCGGGGAGACACCTGTTGTCCGTGGGAGGAATATGGCCGTTGACATGCCAGGTGAAAATACCAAAAAAATCAGCTCTTCGGTGTGGAGGTATTTCACCAGAAATGCGGACAACAGGTGTCAAGCCGTGTGTTCCCTTTGTCAAGCTGTAATAAGTAGGGGTAAGGACGTTAACCACCTCGGAACATCCTCCCTTATACGTCACCTGCAGCGCATTCATAATAAGTCAGTGACAAGTTCAAAAACTTTGGGTGACAGCGGAAGCAGTCCACT
Organism: Pseudophryne corroboree; assembly: GCF_028390025.1. Taxonomy (NCBI): domain Eukaryota; kingdom Metazoa; phylum Chordata; class Amphibia; order Anura; family Myobatrachidae; genus Pseudophryne; species Pseudophryne corroboree. The sequence goes on from NC_086445.1 coordinate 1,049,776,337, forward strand.
GACCAGTAAATCCCTTCCTCTTGTAACCAAGCTCACGCAAACCACCCCACCAACTCCCTCAGTGTCAATTTCCTCCTTCCCCAGGAATGCCAATAGTCCTGCAGGCCATGTCACTGGCAATTCTGACGAGTCCTCTCCTGCCTGGGATTCCTCCGATGCATCCTTGCGTGTAACGCCTACTGCTGCTTGCGCTGCTGTTGTTGCCGCTGGGAGTCGATGGTCATCCCAGAGGGGAAGTCGTAAGCCCACTTGTACTACTTCCAGTAAGCAATTGACTGTTCAACAGTCCTTTGCGAGGAAGATGAAATATCACAGCAGTCATCCTACTGCAAAGCGGATAACTGAGGCCTTGGCATCCTGGGTGGTGAGAAACGTGGTTCCGGTATCCATCATTACTGCAGAGCCAACTAGAGACTTGTTGGAGGTACTGTGTCCCCGGTACCAAATACCATCTAGGTTCCATTTCTCTAGGCAGGCGATACCGAAAATGTACACAGACCTCAGAAAAAGAGTCACCAGTGTCCTAAAAAATGCAGCTGTACCCAATGTCCACTTAACCACGGACATGTGGACAAGTGGAGCAGGGCAGGGTCAGGACTATATGACTGTGACAGCCCACTGGGTAGATGTATGGACTCCCGCCGCAAGAACAGCAGCGGCGGCACCAGTAGCAGCATCTCGCAAACGCCAACTCTTTCCTAGGCAGGCTACGCTTTGTATCACCGCTTTCCAGAATACGCACACAGCTGAAAACCTCTTACGGCAACTGAGGAAGATCATCGCGGAATGGCTTACCCCAATTGGACTCTCCTGTGGATTTGTGGCATCGGACAACGCCAGCAATATTGTGTGTGCATTAAATCTGGGCCAATTCCAGCACGTCCCATGTTTTGCACATACCTTGAATTTGGTGGTGCAGAATTTTTTAAAAAACGACAGGGGCGTGCAAGAGATGCTGTCGGTGGCCAGAAGAATTGCGGGACACTTTCGGCGTACAGGCACCACGTACAGAAAACTGGAGCACCACCAAAAACTACTGAACCTGCCCTGCCATCATCTGAAGCAAGAAGTGGTAACGAGGTGGAATTCAACCCTCTATATGCTTCAGAGGTTGGAGGAGCAGCAAAAGGCCATTCAAGCCTATACAATTGAGCACGATATAGTAGGTGGAATGCACCTGTCTCAAGTGCAGTGGAGAACGTTGTGCAAGGTTCTGATGCCCTTTGAACTTGCCACACGTGAAGTCAGTTCAGACACTGCCAGCCTGAGTCAGGTCATTCCCCTCATCAGGCTTTTGCAGAAGAAGCTGGAGGCATTGAAGGAGGAGCTAACACGGAGCGATTCCGCTAGGCATGTGGGACTTGTGGATGCAGCCCTTAATTCGCTTAACAAGGATTCACGGATGGTCAATCTGTTGAAATCAGAGCACTACATTTTGGCCACCGTGCTCGATCCTAGATTTAAAGCCTACCTTGGATCTCTCTTTCCGGCAGACACAGGTCTGCTGGGGTTGAAAGACCTGCTGGTGACAAAATTGTCAAGTCAAGCGGAACGCGACCTGTCAACATCTCCTCCTTCACATTCTCCCGCAACTGGGGGTGCGAGGAAAAGGCTCAGAATTCCGAGCCCACCCGCTGGCGGTGATGCAGGGCAGTCTGGAGCGACTGCTGATGCTGACATCTGGTCCGGACTGAAGGACCTGACAACGATTACGGACATGTCGTCTACTGTCACTGCATATGATTCTCTCAACATTGATAGAATGGTGGAGGATTATATGAGTGACCGCATCCAAGTAGGCACGTCACACAGTCCGTACTTATACTGGCAGGAAAAAGAGGCAATTTGGAGGCCCTTGCACAAACTGGCTTTATTCTACCTAAGTTGCCCTCCCACAAGTGTGTACTCCGAAAGAGTGTTTAGTGCCGCCGCTCACCTTGTCAGCAATCGGCGTACGAGGTTACATCCAGAAAATGTGGAGAAGATGATGTTCATTAAAATGAATTATAATCAATTCCTCCGCGGAGACATTGACCAGCAGCAATTGCCTCCACAAAGTACACAGGGAGCTGAGATGGTGGATTCCAGTGGGGACGAATTGATAATCTGTGAGGAGGGGGATGTACACGGTGATATATCGGAGGGTGAAGATGAGGTGGACATCTTGCCTCTGTAGAGCCAGTTTGTGCAAGGAGAGATTAATTGCTTCTTTTTTGGGGGGGGTCCAAACCAACCCGTCATATCAGTCACAGTCGTGTGGCAGACCCTGTCACTGAAATGATGGGTTGGTTAAAGTGTGCATGTCCTGTTTTGTTTATACAACATAAGGGTGGGTGGGAGGGCCCAAGGACAATTCCATCTTGCACCTCTTTTTTCTTTTCTTTTTCTTTGCATCATGTGCTGATTGGGGAGGGTTTTTTGGAAGGGACATCCTGCGTGACACTGCAGTGCCACTCCTAGATGGGCCCGGTGTTTGTGTCGGCCACTAGGGTCGCTAATCTTACTCACACAGTCAGCTACCTCATTGCGCCTCTTTTTTTCTTTGCGTCATGTGCTGTTTGGGGAGGGTTTTTTGGAAGGGACATCCTGCGTGACACTGCAGTGCCACTCCTAGATGGGCCCGGTGTTTGTGTCGGCCACTAGGGTCGCTAATCTTACTCACACAGTCAGCTACCTCATTGCGCCTCTTTTTTTCTTTGCGTCATGTGCTGTTTGGGGAGGGTTTTTTGGAAGGGACATCCTGCGTGACACTGCAGTGCCACTCCTAGATGGGCCCGGTGTTTGTGTCGGCCACTAGGGTCGCTAATCTTACTCACACAGTCAGCTACCTCATTGCGCCTCTTTTTTTCTTTGCGTCATGTGCTGTTTGGGGAGGGTTTTTTGGAAGGGACATCCTGCGTGACACTGCAGTGCCACTCCTAGATGGGCCCGGTGTTTGTGTCGGCCACTAGGGTCGCTAATCTTACTCACACAGTCAGCTACCTCATTGCGCCTCTTTTTTTCTTTGCGTCATGTGCTGTTTGGGGAGGGTTTTTTGGAAGGGACATCCTGCGTGACACTGCAGTGCCACTCCTAGATGTGCCCGGTGTTTGTGTCGGCCACTAGGGTCGCTAATCTTACTCACACAGCTACCTCATTGCGCCTCTTTTTTTCTTTGCGTCATGTGCTGTTTGGGGAGGGTTTTTTGGAAGGGCCATCCTGCGTGACACTGCAGTGCCACTCCTAGATGGGCCCGGTGTTTGTGTCGGCCACTAGGGTCGCTAATCTTACTCACACAGCTACCTCATTGCGCCTCTTTTTTTCTTTGCGTCATGTGCTGTTTGGGGAGGGTTTTTTGGAAGGGACATCCTGCGTGACACTGCAGTGCCACTCCTAGATGGGCCCGGTGTTTGTGTCGGCCACTAGGGTCGCTAATCTTACTCACACAGTCAGCTACCTCATTGCGCCTCTTTTTTTCTTTGCGTCATGTGCTGTTTGGGGAGGGTTTTTTGGAAGGGCCATCCTGCGTGACACTGCAGTGCCACTCCTAGATGGGCCCGGTGTTTGTGTCGGCCACTAGGGTCGCTAATCTTACTCACACAGCTACCTCATTGCGCCTCTTTTTTTCTTTGCGTCATGTGCTGTTTGGGGAGGGTTTTTTGGAAGGGCCATCCTGCGTGACACTGCAGTGCCACTCCTAGATGGGCCCGGTGTTTGTGTCGGCCACTAGGGTCGCTAATCTTACTCACACAGCTACCTCATTGCGCCTCTTTTTTTCTTTGCGTCATGTGCTGTTTGGGGAGGGTTTTTTGGAAGGGACATCCTGCGTGACACTGCAGTGCCACTCCTAGATGGGCCCGGTGTTTGTGTCGGCCACTAGGGTCGCTTATCTTACTCACACAGCGACCTTGGTGCAAATTTTAGGACTAAAAATAATATTGTGAGGTGTGAGGTATTCAGAATAGACTGAAAATGAGTGTAAATTATGGTTTTTGAGGTTAATAATACTTTGGGATCAAAATGACCCCCAAATTCTATGATTTAAGCTGTTTTTTAGTGTTTTTGGAAAAAAACACCCGAATCCAAAACACACCCGAATCCGACAAAAAAAATTCGGTGAGGTTTTGCCAAAACGCGTTCGAACCCAAAACACGGCCGCGGAACCGAACCCAAAACCAAAACACAAAACCCGAAAAATTTCAGGCGCTCATCTCTAGTCTGTGTGTGCATTCATTGTAAGGGCGCATGGTCTGTGTGTGCATTCATTGTAAGGGCGCATGGTCTGTGTGTGCATTCATTGTAAGGGCGCATGGTCTGTGTGTGCATCCATTGTAAGGGCGCATGGTCTGTGTGTGCATTCATTGTAAGGGCGCATGTCCTGTGTGTGCATCCATTGTAAGGGCGCATGGTCTGTGTGTGCATTCATTGTAAGGGCGCATGGTCTGTGTGTGCATCCATTGTAAGGGTGCATGGTCTGTGGGTGCATCCATTGTAAGGGCGCATGGTCTGTGTGTGCATTCATTGTAAGGGTGCATGGTCTGTGTGTGCATCCATTGTAAGGGCGCATGGTCTGTGTGTGCATTCATTGTAAGGGCGCATGGTCTGTGTGTGCATTCATTGTAAGGGCGCATGGTCTGTGTGTGCATCCATTGTAAGGGCGCATGGTCTGTGTGTGCATTCATTGCAAGGGCGCATGGTCTGTATGCATTCATTGTAAGGGCGCATGGTCTGGGTGTGCATTCATTGTAAGGGCGCATGGTCTGTGTGTGCATTCATTGTAAGGGCGCATGGTCTGTGTGTGCATTCATTGTAAGGGCGCATGGTCTGTGTGTGCATTCATTGTAAGGGCGCATGGTCTGTGTGTGCATCCATTGTAAGGGCGCATGGTCTGTGTGTGCATTCATTGTAAGGGCGCATGGTCTGTGTGTGCATCCATTGTAAGGGTGCATGGTCTGTGTGTGCATCCATTGTAAGGGCGCATGATCTGTGTGTGCATCCATTGTAAGGGCGCATGGTCTGTGTGTGCATTCATTGTAAGGGCGCATGGTCTGTGTGTGCATTCATTGTAAGGGCACATGGTCTGTGGGTGCATCCATTGTAAGGGCACATGGTCTGTGTGTGCATCCATTGTAAGGGCGCATGGTCTGTGTGTGCATTCATTGTAAGGGCGCATGGTCTGTGTGTGCATTCATTGTAAGGGCGCATGGTCTGTGTGTGCATCCATTGTAAGGGCGCATGGTCTGTGTGTGCATCCATTGTAAGGGCACATGGTCTGTGCGTGCATTCATTGTAAGGGCGCATGGTCTGTGTGTGCATCCATTGTAAGGGCGCATGGTCTGTGTGTGCATTCATTGTAAGGGCGCATGGTCTGTGTGTGCATTCATTGTAAGGGCGCATGGTCTGTGTGTGCATTCATTGTAAGGGCGCATGGTCTGTGTGTGCATCCATTGTAAGGGCGCATGGTCTGTGTGTGCATCCATTGTAAGGGCGCATGGTCTGTGTGTGCATTCATTGTAAGGGCGCATGGTCTGTGTGTGCATTCATTGTAAGGGCGCATGGTCTGTGTGTGCATCCATTGTAAGGGCGCATGGTCTGTGTGTGCATTCATTGTAAGGGCGCATGGTCTGTGATTCTCACCCCAGAAAAAAATATTTTAGCGATTCTTCTTCCCATTTAATCGCCAAGCGCTCCTGTTCCACAGTTGAGTACTTGGTTTCTCTGGACAGCAATTTCCGGCTAAGGTGGGGGATGGGTTTTTCCTCCCCATATACCTCTTGGGAAAGGATAGTCCCCAACCCAGTCCCAGACGCATCCGTCTGCAATATCCAGTAAATTGCTTCTTGAAATCAGACTGTAGAACAGGCTCTGCGCACAAGGCATGCCTTAAATCGGGTTGGGGCTGAAATGCCAGCGAGTGGGATGCCGGTGGTTAGAATAATGACCTCGGCATCCTGCTGTTTAGAATCCAGACAGGGGTTGGGCGGCATGCTACCCTCACCCCCTCTTACCCTCCCTTACTGCAGTCTAAACCTATACCTGTTATGATTCCAGTACTTCTGACCAGAGGAGATCTTATGACAGAGGCCAGAGTACTGGAAGGAAATGCTGGTTACGGGAGCGGGAAAGCCTAGTAACCCCTGGCGCCCTAACTCCGTTGTCTCGCCCGTGTAATCAGAAATCCCCTGCGAGACTATGGTTGCTTGAGCCCATGGCAGCCGCGTTTGAAGGGCGGATTATGTCTGCCCAACTCCGATGCCCCCTCAGGTCTTAATGGGAGACAAAGGGAAATCCGAGACAGGGTGATAACAAGGGGCCCTCTGACTAAGCAACCAGGCCAGGGGCTACAAGCTAACTAACTTAAACCAGAAGTATGTGCAGACAAACCGCCAGGGAAAAGGACAACCAAAAATCCACTAATCCGTAACTCCTATCCAGCACCGCTGGATACCAGAGTGGATTTGTGGGAGCGGAATCCTCCGCAAAAGCTCCGAAACACAATATAACCAAATAATAAATAGTAAGCGGTCAAGCCGCAACACATGACTACGCCGCGACTCACGAACACCACAGGATGTTAAAGGTGCTCGGTCTGGACTCCAGGAAAAGATGACAACTTCCGAGTACTGGACCACCGAGGACAGGAACGACCGGATAGAACAGGACTGGAAAACTCTCTGCAACTGACACAGCAAACAGGAAGCTATAACCGGCGTCTGTGAGAAGTCCTGAGAGTGCCTTTAAATGGGAGCCCTCCAATCAGGAGCCAGACAGGGCTAATTACAACATGCCGTGCAGCTGCATGCTGCACGGCCAGGAACCAGTGAGGTGATTAACTTAGACCCAGCAACGGGGAACGCGGTCCGACAGTGGCGTCCCCGTTGCTAGGGTCTGTGCGGCTCCGTGCGCCCGGCGTCTAGCGTTGCTAGGGAGCCGGCGGCTGTCCGCATGCGGCGTCCCTAGTTGCTAGGCGCCGGGCCGCACTGACGAGCGGACCCTCGGCGCCTAACAGTACCCCCCCTTGAGGAGGGGTCAAGGAACCCCTAAAGCCAGGTTTCTGAGGAAATTCTCGAAAAAATGCCCTCTTGAGCCTCGGGGCATGGAGATCCTTATCCAGGACCCAAGACCTTTCTTCTTTCTCATGGAGTCTGAAAACATGGCGGAGGAACAAAACTGCCAATCCCTGGGCAGATGGCAGTCGGGGAAGAGCAATGAAATGGGCCATCTTGCTAAAACGGTCCACTACTACCCATATGACTCGGCATCCGGCTGACAGAGGGAGGTCTACCACAAAATCCATGGAAATATGAGACCATGGCCATAGTTTCTGGTCCGGACAATGCATATAACCTTCCCTTTGGCAATGTGGCACCAGGAATTAGCTCAATAGCACAATCATAAGGCCGATGGGGAGGCAGAATGTCCGCATTGCCCTTGGAAAATACATCAACAAAATCCTGGTATTCCACAGGAATGGGTGCGGGAATGACAGCAGCAATTCTGAGGGGAAGCGTAATACATTCCTTATTACAGATGGTACCCCATTGTGAGATCTCCCCTGACTGCCAATCAATGATGGGATTATGAAAGGCCAGCCAAGGGTGACCTAGAACCACCGGAACTGCTGGGCAATGGGTAAGGAAAAATTCAATCTTTTCGGAGTGAAGAGCTCCTACCGAAAGTAGAACAGGGGGTGTACAGAGGGAAATAACCCCATTGGACAAGGGACTCCCATCTAAACCATGCATGGTGATACGCCTACCCAAGATTAACTGAGGAATACCTAAGGCCTTGGCCCACGTTAAGTCCATAAAGTTCCCTGCAGCTCCACTGTCAACAAACGCCGACACCGAAGAACAGAGGCTGCCAAAGGAAACTTTAGCTGGGACTAACAGGGAATTATTCGAGGAGATAAGCTGCAGACCAAAGTGAACCCCCTCACAATTCACTTGGTCGAGGCGTTTCCCGACTTGTTCGGACAGTTACGGGCAAAATGTCCCTTACCCCCACAGTACAAACAAAGACCAGAATTTTGCCTTCTTGTTCTTTCTTCAGGAGACAGCTTGGAGAGACCCATCTGCATGGGTTCCTCTATGTCCACAGGAATGGAAAAAACACAAGGAGTAGATCCGACAGGTGCTCCTTTTTCAGCCCTCCGCTCTCTGAGGCGACGATCAATCTTAATAGAAAGCTCCATGAGTTTATCGAGAGTCTCAGGAGCGGGATACTGAAGGAGACTGTCTTTTATAGACTCAGATAAGCCGAGGCGAAACTGACTGCGCACGGCTGGGTCATTCCAGCCACAGTCGTTCGACCAACGGCGAAACTCCGTACAATAAATCTCTGCGGGATTCCTACCCTGTCTGAGAGCACGTAACTGACTCTCGGCGGATGCCTCTCTATCAGGGTCATCATACAAAAGCCCTAACGACCCCAGAAAGGCGTCTACCGACAACAATGCCGGATCCTCTGTTCTTAAACCAAAAGCCCAGGTCTGGGGATCCCCCTGAAGTAAAGAAATAATAATTCCGACCCGCTGAGCTTCAGTACCTGAGGAGATTGGTCTTAAACGAAAATAAAGTTTACAAGACTCTTTAAAATTAAAAAACTGCTTCCTATCACCAGAAAAACGATCAGGCAAATGCATTTTCGGTTCAGGGACGACCCTTGGGGAAGTCCGTAAAAGATCTTTCTGCGACTTCACCCGAAGGGAAAGATCCTGAACCATCTGAGTAAGTTCTTGAATCTGGCTAACTAGAAGCTGGCCAGGATTTGGCCCTAAACCAGTGGGATTCATGAGGCCGACAAATCTTCTAAACTGAATAAGGGAAAAAATCAAACCCTGTTTAATTTTAAGTTTTGGTCTGGCCGGTTATAATGTTATGATTCCAGTACTTCTGACCAGAGGAGATCTTATGACAGAGGCCAGAGTACTGGAAGGAAATGCTGGTTACGGGAGCGGGAAAGCCTAGTAACCCCTGGCGCCCTAACTCCGTTGTCTCGCCCGTGTAATCAGAAATCCCCTGCGAGACTATGGTTGCTTGAGCCCATGGCAGCCGCGTTTGAAGGGCGGATTATGTCTGCCCAACTCCGATGCCCCCTCAGGTCTTAATGGGAGACAAAGGGAAATCCGAGACAGGGTGATAACAAGGGGCCCTCTGACTAAGCAACCAGGCCAGGGGCTACAAGCTAACTAACTTAAACCAGAAGTATGTGCGGACAAACCGCCAGGGAAAAGGACAACCAAAAATCCACTAATCCGTAACTCCTATCCAGCACCGCTGGATACCAGAGTGGATTTGTGGGAGCGGAATCCTCCGCAAAAGCTCCGAAACACAATATAACCAAATAATAAATAGTAAGCGGTCAAGCCGCAACACACGGCTACGCCGCGACTCACGAACACCACAGGATGTTAAAGGTGCTCGGTCTGGACTCCAGGAAAAGATGACAACTTCCGAGTACTGGACCACTGAGGACAGGAACGACCGGATAGAACAGGACTGGAAAACTCTCTGCAACTGACACAGCAAACAGGAAGCTATAACCGGCGTCTGTGAGAAGTCCTGAGAGTGCCTTTAAATGGGAGACCTCCAATCAGGAGCCAGACAGGGCTAATTACAACATGCCGTGCAGCTGCATGCTGCACGGCCAGGAACCAGTGAGGTGATTAACTTAGACCCAGCAACGGGGAACGCGGTCCGACAGTGGCGTCCCCGTTGCTAGGGTCTGTGCGGCTCCGTGCGCCCGGCGTCTAGCGTTGCTAGGGAGCCGGCGGCTGTCCGCATGCGGCGTCCCTAGTTGCTAGGCGCCGGGCCGCACTGACGAGCGGACCCTCGGCGCCTAACAGTACCCCCCCTTGAGGAGGGGTCAAGGAACCCCTAAAGCCAGGTTTCTGAGGAAATTCTCGAAAAAATGCCCTCTTGAGCCTCGGGGCATGGAGATCCTTATCCAGGACCCAAGACCTTTCTTCTTTCTCATGGAGTCTGAAAACATGGCGGAGGAACAAAACTGCCAATCCCTGGGCAGATGGCAGTCGGGGAAGAGCAATGAAATGGGCCATCTTGCTAAAACGGTCCACTACTACCCATATGACTCGGCATCCGGCTGACAGAGGGAGGTCTACCACAAAATCCATGGAAATATGAGACCATGGCCATAGTTTCTGGTCCGGACAATGCATATAACCTTCCCTTTGGCAATGTGGCACCAGGAATTAGCTCAATAGCACAATCATAAGGCCGATGGGGAGGCAGAATGTCCGCATTGCCCTTGGAAAATACATCAACAAAATCCTGGTATTCCACAGGAATGGGTGCGGGAATGACAGCAGCAATTCTGAGGGGAAGCGTAATACATTCCTTATTACAGATGGTACCCCATTGTGAGATCTCCCCTGACTGCCAATCAATGATGGGATTATGAAAGGCCAGCCAAGGGTGACCTAGAACCACCGGAACTGCTGGGCAATGGGTAAGGAAAAATTCAATCTTTTCGGAGTGAAGAGCTCCTACCGAAAGTAGAACAGGGGGTGTACAGAGGGAAATAACCCCATTGGACAAGGGACTCCCATCTAAACCATGCATGGTGATACGCCTACCCAAGATTAACTGAGGAATACCTAAGGCCTTGGCCCACGTTAAGTCCATAAAGTTCCCTGCAGCTCCACTGTCAACAAACGCCGACACCGAAGAACAGAGGCTGCCAAAGGAAACTTTAGCTGGGACTAACAGGGAATTATTCGAGGAGATAAGCTGCAGACCAAAGTGAACCCCCTCACAATTCACTTGGTCGAGGCGTTTCCCGACTTGTTCGGACAGTTACGGGCAAAATGTCCCTTACCCCCACAGTACAAACAAAGACCAGAATTTTGCCTTCTGGTTCTTTCTTCAGGAGACAGCTTGGAGAGACCCATCTGCATGGGTTCATCTATGTCCACAGGAATGGAAAAAACACAAGGAGTAGATCCGACAGGTGCTCCTTTTTCAGCCCTCCGCTCTCTGAGGCGACGATCAATCTTAATAGAAAGCTCCATGAGTTTATCGAGAGTCTCAGGAGCGGGATACTGAAGGAGACTGTCTTTTATAGACTCAGATAAGCCGAGGCGAAACTGACTGCGCAGGGCTGGGTCATTCCAGCCACAGTCGTTCGACCAACGGCGAAACTCCGTACAATAAATCTCTGCGGGATTCCTACCCTGTCTGAGAGCACGTAACTGACTCTCGGCGGATGCCTCTCTATCAGGGTCATCATACAAAAGCCCTAACGACCCCAGAAAGGCGTCTACCGACAACAATGCCGGATCCTCTGTTCTTAAACCAAAAGCCCAGGTCTGGGGATCCCCCTGAAGTAAAGAAATAATAATTCCGACCCGCTGAGCTTCAGTACCTGAGGAGATTGGTCTTAAACGAAAATAAAGTTTACAAGACTCTTTAAAATTAAAAAACTGCTTCCTATCACCAGAAAAACGATCAGGCAAATGCATTTTCGGTTCAGGGACGACCCTTGGGGAAGTCCGTAAAAGATCTTCCTGCGACTTCACCCGAAGGGAAAGATCCTGAACCATCTGAGTAAGTTCTTGAATCTGGCTAACTAGAAGCTGGCCAGGATTTGGCCCTAAACCAGTGGGATTCATGAGGCCGACAAATCTTCTAAACTGAATAAGGGAAAAAATCAAACCCTGTTTAATTTTAAGTTTTGGTCTGGCCGGTTATAATGTTATGATTCCAGTACTTCTGACCAGAGGAGATCTTATGACAGAGGCCAGAGTACTGGAAGGAAATGCTGGTTACGGGAGCGGGAAAGCCTAGTAACCCCTGGCGCCCTAACTCCGTTGTCTCGCCCGTGTAATCAGAAATCCCCTGCGAGACTATGGTTGCTTGAGCCCATGGCAGCCGCGTTTGAAGGGCGGATTATGTCTGCCCAACTCCGATGCCCCCTCAGGTCTTAATGGGAGACAAAGGGAAATCCGAGACAGGGTGATAACAAGGGGCCCTCTGACTAAGCAACCAGGCCAGGGGCTACAAGCTAACTAACTTAAACCAGAAGTATGTGCGGACAAACCGCCAGGGAAAAGGACAACCAAAAATCCACTAATCCGTAACTCCTATCCAGCACCGCTGGATACCAGAGTGGATTTGTGGGAGCGGAATCCTCCGCAAAAGCTCCGAAACACAATATAACCAAATAATAAATAGTAAGCGGTCAAGCCGCAACACACGGCTACGCCGCGACTCACGAACACCACAGGATGTTAAAGGTGCTCGGTCTGGACTCCAGGAAAAGATGACAACTTCCGAGTACTGGACCACTGAGGACAGGAACGACCGGATAGAACAGGACTGGAAAACTCTCTGCAACTGACACAGCAAACAGGAAGCTATAACCGGCGTCTGTGAGAAGTCCTGAGAGTGCCTTTAAATGGGAGACCTCCAATCAGGAGCCAGACAGGGCTAATTACAACATGCCGTGCAGCTGCATGCTGCACGGCCAGGAACCAGTGAGGTGATTAACTTAGACCCAGCAACGGGGAACGCGGTCCGACAGTGGCGTCCCCGTTGCTAGGGTCTGTGCGGCTCCGTGCGCCCGGCGTCTAGCGTTGCTAGGGAGCCGGCGGCTGTCCGCATGCGGCGTCCCTAGTTGCTAGGCGCCGGGCCGCACTGACGAGCGGACCCTCGGCGCCTAACAATACCTTTGTGTTGCTGCCTAAACCTACCACCCCCCTCCTTGCAGCCTAACCCCCCCCCACAGCCTAACTCTAACCCTCTGAAGAGGTGCCTAAACCTAACCCCCCCAACCTGAACCCTCCCTGGGGATGCCTAAACCTAGCCCCCCTCCTCGCAGCCTAACCCTAACCCTCCCCACATAGCCTTAACCCCCCCCCCCCACCCCCACCACAGCCTAACTCTAACCCTCCCTGGGGATGCCTAAACCTAACCCCCCCCCACCACAGCCTAACCCTAACCCTCCCCACATAGCCTAAACCTAACCCCCCCCTCCTTGCAGCCTAACCCCCCCCCCCCCCCCCACAGCCTAACTCTAACCCTCTGAAGAGGTGCCTAAACCTAACCCCCCCTCCTTGCAGCCTAACCCCCCCCCCACAGCCTAACTCTAACCCTCTGAAGAGGTGCCTAAACCTAACCCCCCCCCCCCCCCCCCACCACAGCCTAACTCTAACCCTCCCTGGGTATGCCTAAACCTAACCCCCCTCCTCGCAGCCTAACCCTCCCCACCTAGCCTAAACCTAACCCCACCACGACTTACCTGTCCACCCCCACTTCCTGCAGCCTAAACCTAACCTTCCTTCCCCCTGTCTTACCTCTCCGACATCCCGACAGTCACTAGATTGGTATCCCGGCTGTCAGGGTGACAGCGCTGACATTGTCATGCTATTAATGATGCTGGCATTCTGACCAGTGTCAGGATTCCGGCGTCTGTCTTTCGACTGCCTGGATCATCACTGGATCCCCTTAAATCCTGCCATGCAGCCTCTGCTGGTCTAGACTCTAGACCATATTATTGTGTCAGTGCCGCCCTAGTGCAAAATCATGAATAAATCTATGACAACAGCCTACTAGACCCAGAAATGTCCTGAGCTGTGACTTACATCTTGGTTTAGGCCATGTGAGCACTGCTTCTACTTTATTAGGGCATAACTTGCCCTCTGCCTACAATATAAGGCGTGTAGCAGTTGAGGCGTAACTTGCGGTTAAGGCGTAACTTGCCCTCTGCCTACAATATAAGCAGTATATAGCAGTTGAGGCGTAACTTGCGGTTAAGGCGTAACTTGCCCTCTGCCTACAATGTAACCCAAATACTTCGCATCCACTATTCCGATGGCACACTTCTCCGGGTTAGCTGTGAAACACTGTGCCCATAGGGACTGTAACACTGCCTCCAACTTCGGAAGGTGTGACTCCCAGTCAGAGCTAAAAATGACAATATCATCTAAATATGCCATGGCATAATCTCTATGAGGCCGGAGCAACTTGTTCATATCTCTTTGGAAAGTTGCAGGGGCTCCATGTAAACCAAAGGGCAGTACTTTATTTTGGAAGAGAGCCTCTGGAGTGGAGAAGCCTGTCTTGGTCTTGGCAACTACAGTCAAAGGAATTTGCCAGAACCATCTTGTTAAATCAAGAGTAGGGAGATACGGACTGTTTGCTAAATTTTCTACTAATTTGTCAACTCGGGGCATCGGGTAGTCAAACTGAGAAATTGTATTTAATTTTCGGAAATAATTACAGAATCTTAAGGCTCCCGAAGGCTTGGTCACTAAGACTATGGGGTTATTCTACTCACTGTGTATTCCTCTATGACCCCTAGATGCAGCATCTCCTCCATTTCCCATTTTACTGCTGCCCATTTAGCATTAGGTATGCGATATGGCCTTTGTTTTATCACCACCCTGGGTGGAGTAATAATATCATGTTGTATGATTTGGGTTTTCTCCGGGATGGCTGAGAACACATCCTGCTACTTCTTGTTTCTGGCTGGGATTGAAGGTGATTTCCATAGGAACCTGACAATCTGGGGTTTTCATGACCACCAAAGAGGGTTGACTGGTATTTTCTTTCCAGGGTTTTAGTAAATTCACATGGGAGATTTGGGCTTCCTTCCTTCTACCATCTTGCTGAACTTTATAGTTAACAAATCCCACCACCTCTATGATCTCATAAGGGCCTCGCCACTGGGCATACATTTTACTTTCAGTGGTGGGTACAAGGACCAGTACCTTATCTCCAGGTTTAAAAGACCGGTTAACCGCAATAACGTCATAACTATGTTTTTGACGCTGTTAAGCCCTGTCCATGAGGTCGTTCAGCAGTGGCTCAATTTGCCTTAAACGGTCTTACAGTTGGGCCACAAACTGAAAGATGCTAGGCTCTTGGGGTGACTGCTGCTCCCAGCTTTATTTTACCAGATCTAAAATTCCCCTGGGTTGTCTACCATAGAGAAGTTCAAAGGGACTAAACCCTGTAGAGCAGTGTTTTTCAACCACTGTGCCGTGGCACACTAGTGTGCCCTGAGCAGTCTCCAGGTGTGCCGCCATAGAAGCTCAGCCAAGCCCGTCAGTGTTTTGCCACTACTGAGGCCCTGGAACGATTAATACTGGAGGGTTTATTGGTTTCAGAGCCAGTTCTAATTTTGGGCCCGGGCAGTGTTGTGCTCTTCTGACTTTCTCAGATGTGGCTTCTATGGAGAAGTTGCGACATGACATCCTAGGACACGCAACTGCACCATGCATCACCAATATATTTGAATGTGCCTTGGCAATATTTAAATCTTGTTCAGTGTGCAGCGAGTTGTAAAAGGTTGAAAATCTCAGCTGTAGAGGCTTGGGGTACCTCTTGAACTGCTAACATCAGATAGGGTAGGAGTAGGTTTTAATCTTGCTTCTCCTGAGGCACCGCCTTTTTATCATTTGCTTAAGGGTTCAGTTAAAGCGCTCAACCAGGCCGTCTGTCTGTAGGTGGTAAACTGAGGTAGTAATTCGATCCACCCCTAATAGACGAATATCTTCCATTCATTTTGAGACAAAATGGGGTACCTTGGTTTGTCATGACCTCTTTTTGTGCTCCCATCCGGGACCATAGAATTAGTAATTCCAGGCAATACTGCTAGACTTCATATTACGAAGTGGTATAGCCTGTGAGTATCTGGTAGCATAGTCAACCACTACTAATATATATTGATGCCCATGAGCAGATTTCTCCAGGGACCCCCGACACAGCACGTGTGACACAAATAACACAAACATCAGTACTTCATGTGTCTTTATTGTACACACTGATCCCGTCAGTCAGATGGCATCACAGGTGGGGGTAATTGGCTGCATAAAACACAAACCGTCATAGCAGGCACTCTGGTTAGATTAATGCAATATACAAATACTGTATATAGTGACTGATTCTCCCATTAGGACACATCACAGCAGCTAAAATCACTGCAGCACAACCTCAAAAGCAACTTACACCAAAATAAGATAGAAGAGAATTATAAGAATAGGAAATACCTAAATGTACTTACTGTATATGTATTCATAAATCATATACATTATTATTAACCTTTATTATATTATTTATATATTATTAGTAAACACTATATAACTGGGATGTAGTTATGTGACCAACGGTCACAATAACTCCCTCTGCATCCCGAACAGTCAAAAGACCGACAGCCGACATGCCAACTGGAATGGACTATTCCCACTCGTGGTTGCCCACGACACCCATAGAGTGGGAATAGAACCATGAGGCGAGCGCAGCTCACCACCGAACCCGCAAGGGGCTTCGTAGCACTCGCCACCCCCTGCCGGCATCCTGCAGCCAAGATCTCGGCATAGGGATGCTGACCGCCGGGATCCCAGCCATCGGTAACATAGCCCCAACCTGTATAATTAAATTCCTAATTATATTGTGTGATGCATGGGCCATAGACGGTATAATGTCACACACCAGAGGTATAATATTATATACTCTCCTGTAGAGGAAACACCAACAGCGTCTGCGTATGACACAGGTTATTGGAGGGAAATCAGGGAGTAATAGGTTTCTGTAGAGCAGAGCGGTCATGGTCTGGGGTCTGGAGATGGGTATAAATCCATCCCAGAGAGACTGTCCTCCATCTGGCCAGAATATAGTGGAGTAGGGTAAACTGGGCACCTGGTTTATTCCTCTCAGGTGGTCACCCAACAAAGTTACTCAATGAGCAGGGAGTCACGTTCCTCAGGATGTTACAGTTCTTTGGGATGTAAGGACAACTTCTGACAATCTGCAGGATTCTCCCGTATTGTCTAATGTCCTTCTCCGTGATCATGGAGCGTAGAGCAGTGTAGCAAGCAGGAGACCAGCAGTTAGTAATGACCCAAGCTCAATGCAAGTCTGACAAATGCTGTGTACAGTATCCAGGAGGCCAATAACAGAAACCTGCGGACAGATGAGAGTAGATGAGGAATGTGAGAAAATACTGTATTATAGCAACTTTATAACAGTTCTCACGAATCGTTATGTGAAGCAACATCTTCCCTCAGAGTCACTGTACCCTGCATAGTAACAACAAATACTACAGGAGTATGTATGAGGAATAATTGGATGTATAAGCATAAGGTCCTCCAAACAGGAGGTATCAGTCTCATAGTGGCCCCTAAAATCTGGACTGTAAGCTAAAATCAGGATGGGGGTTTGCACAAGGGCACATATGTGTTCTCCATGATTGCAGGAGGAGCAGACCCAATGGAGACCTGAGTCATAGAATAATGGCCCTCATTCCGAGTTGTTCGCTCGCAAGCTGCTTTTAGCAGCTTTGCACACGCTAAGCCGCCGCCTACTGGGAGTGAATCTTAGCAAAGTAGATTTGCAAACGAAAGATTAGCAGATTTGCGAATAGACAGTTCTTAGCAGTTTCTGAGTAGCTCGAGACTTACTCTGCCACTGCGATCAGTTCAGTCAGTTTCGTTACTGGTTTGACGTCACAAACACACCCAGCGTTCACCCAGACACTCCCCCATTTCTTCAGACAATCCCGGGTTTTTCCCAGAAACGGCAGCGTTTTTTCACAAACACCCATAAAACGGCCAGTTTCTGCCCAGAAACACCCACTTCCTGTCAATCACATTACGATCACCAGAACGAAGAAAAAACCTCGTAATGCCGTGAGTAAAATACCTAACTGCATAGCAAATTTACTTGGCGCAGTCGCACTGCGGACATTGCGCATGCGCATTAGCGACTAATCGCTCCGTTGCGAAAAAAAAATAATGATCGATCAACTCGGAATGACCACCAATGTGTCCAGTCCGCTCAGGGTAGTCCTGAGTCACTTATTACTAGGGGCTCAGTGACTGAGGATGGTGCGGAACTGAGAGTTATCTATTCTTTCGATACAATAAGTAACAGCTGGCAGAGACGGCCTGATATAGTATATTACGTGTATCCATCTTGCGTTATTCTGTGAACATCTGTCACATTATCTTGTGTATAATAATCATCAGCTTACCGTGGTCATCACCCCACCAACTTGTACCCTGTATCTTTGTATAAATACAACCTATGTTCCATACAACACAAATCACCTGTATCACATGCACATACTGTAGCTTAGTCAGATACTTATACGTCTTACATGTTAGGGGGTCCTCTATGTGCTGTACACAGTATAGAATGTGGCAATGATGAGGGGGGTTGTCGTTACAATCAGCACCACTGTGCCCCACATTACGGACTTCTCTTGGCAAGTGTAACATCTGCTGCCTGTAAAAGATAAAAGATTACCAAGTGTTTCCTGTATTATATTGTTCTACATGGTTATATCCATAGTGACTGTTAGAAAATATTTATTCATTTCATAGAGAGAATCTTTTAAAAGATGTATTATGAAAAAGGCAAGATGTTTGTTGCTCAAATGCCTTGAAAAAGACCGGTCCGTTGCTAAGGTGCTTGGGACAATGACAGCATACAGATATTCTTGAGATGTCAGTCCTCTCTGATAGAGGATACACTCACTACACTACTACAGAGCATTTACATAGTAAGAGGACACAATACAGCAGATTGCAATTCTGCCCACAGGCCTCTAAAGCCCCGTACACACTGGGAGATGTGCCCAGAGATGTGTGCTGAGCATTCTAGCACAGAACGCTCAGCACACATCTCTCTCCCGCTCAGCACACAGCGCGATGTTTGCTGAGCGAAGGGGGGTGGGGTGCTCATTTCACCCAGCAGTGAAATGAGCAATGTGCTAGATTGAGCCTGCATGCAGGCTCAATCTAGAGCCAGCAATAGCGACGCGCAGGGCCGCGCATCACTATCTCTGTGGGGGGTACACACGGAGAGATCAGTGCTTAACTTTTAAGCAATCTAGTCAGATTGCTTAGAATTTAAGCACTGATCTCTCCGTGTGTACCAACCTTAAGACTAAAGCCCAGTACTCACGGGCCGATCAAGGAGAGATGCGTGCTGAGCGAACCGCTCAGCACACATCTCTCCTGCCGCTCAGCACAGCGCGATCTGTGCTGAGCGTGCGGGGGGAGACGGGGGGGCCGCTCACTTCACCCAGCGGGTGAAGTGAGCGACCCGCTAGATTGGCCTGCATGCAGGCCAATCTAGCAGCGGCGATAGCGATGTGCGGGGCCGCGCATCGCTATCGCCGAAGGGGCTACACACGGAGCGATCCTGCCGATATTCTAAGCAATCTAGTCAGATTGCTTAGAATATCGCTCCGTGAGTACCCCCCTTAAGTATACAAAATCAGACAATTGTCTTACAAAGTATACAAAATACATCTTACATTTCACAGGAACTGAGTAATTCTCTTCTCCTTTCAAATATCTACCACCTAAACCACTTTGCTTTAAACCCGATCTGATTAAGCACACACAGTAACTGTCTGTTTCCTAAACACCTTTTTAGAAAACTCCACAACACAGGAATACCTCCTGGAGTGTAGTTCAAAGAAAGTACTTTAAACAATGGCTTTGCCAATCACCACCAAACCCCCTGCTACTGCCAGGACAATATAACCATTCCTATGTCACAGAAGATGGTAATTTCTTCTAAAACTAGTTACCAGCCCATCAACATTATGGAACAGCATAACATTCAAATTGCTCCGTGGGGCGTCATTTAGTGGCCGTCGGAGTGCGAAACACTTGAATTAACCCCATATAGGTTAGAAGCAGTGTTAGCCTTTTATTATATAGGATAAAATACTGAATAAATAACAAGTGCACAGTCATCATATTAAAGCATGCGATTTCCCAATTCCGCAATTGTGCAAAATAAATTAAATATTACATATTAAAACACATTATTACATACACATTTACAGAATATGGCACCTAGCGCAAACATTGCAGACAGTGCATTTGAAAATGGGACTTTGCACAAAGGATTAACCCCCACCATCTGGCTACAAGGAGTAATTGTTACATCTGCGATTTGGACTGGGCTGGTTACTGGTGAGACTGAGAACCAGGCTGGTTACTGGTGAGACTGGGAACTGCACTGTTAACCGGGCTGTTGTACCAGTATACTGGAACACAACTGTAACCCATGCTGGTACCAGATATAACTGGAAATGCAACTGAAAGTAGAATGATGACTGTGGCTGTGACTTTAAGACAAAGCTGAAGAACACTGCGGCTGTGGCTTTAAGACGCGACTGAAGAATACTGCGGCTGTGGCTTTAAGATGAGACTGGAGAATACTGCAGCTGTGACTTTAAGATGAGACTGTAGAATACTGCAGCTGTGGCTTTAAGATGAGACTGAAGAATACTGCAGCTGTGGCTTTAAGATGAGACTGAAGAATACTGCAGCTGTGGCTTTAAGATGAGACTGTAGAATACTGCAGCTGTGGCTTTAAGATGAGACTGAAGAATACTGCAGCTGTGGCTTTAAGATGAGACTGTAGAATACTGCAGCTGTGTCTTTAAAATGGGACTGTAGAAATACTGGATATCAAAGAGCAGAGTTTTACAGGAACCGAAGTACAAGTGTTACCTTTAGGGAGCTCACCTTCTAAGCTCACACAGAGCTGTGTGTGACACAAGGAACTAGCAGAGTCTCCAACTCAAGTCTCCTGACATACTTCCTTGTCCTTGATGATTGGTGAGCAGTGTCAGGTGATTCAGAGAGTCTCAGGCTGGCACAGGATTGGACAGCTCTGGGTCAGGTGAACAGTCACTGTCACGTGAGTACTCTAGACTAGGCTTCTGATGTGAAGTGAGGCATAGCAGGCCGAAAGAACACTGAAGCCTGAACTTCTCCAAATGAACAGAGGATGCTGACTTTTAGGCCTAAACTCCAGATTGCTGAGCACAGTGGAGAATGTATGTGATGACCACTGGCATCAAAGAGGCATATAGTATAATGACAACAATGATTGCTGTGTAGGCACAGCATAGAGAGACTTGCTGAATTCACACATAAGGTTAATCACCACAGGTGGAGCTCATTAACTCTTACCTTCCAAGCAGAGAACTCAGCACTCAGAAAACTCATGGTACTGACAAGCTGTTTATCCCAGTGAGCAAAAAGACACAGGATCCAGGACAGATGGCAGAGGTAAGTCACCCAATATGAGAAGTACAGTGAGGATCGTGACATATATGTCCTGGACACTGAGGAGTGTACTGAAATGATGGCTACTGAGGAAAAACAGTCAATGGAGCTGTAGCACAAATGCTTGGGTCATCTGGAATATGACAACATCCAGAAATTGCTAGATGGAATGGTAACAGGGATCACTGTGAGCAACGCTGAAAGACCCATGTGTGAGAGTTGCATAAAAGGAAAGCAAACTCGCAGCCCATTTCCACCATCAGTTAGTAGAGCAGAGACACCGTTAGCCTATTGCACACAGACGTGTGTGGTCCAATGGAGGAAGAAACAATCAGTGGCTACAGATATTTCATGACTCTCATTGATGAATCATCACGGTGTCTCTGCTCTACTAACTGACTGTGGAAATGGACTGCGAGTGATCAATGATGACGCCACAGAGTGAAGTCATTAACAAAATTGTGGAATACAAGAACCTAATGGAGAATCAGACAGGTCAGAAACTAAAGATCCTGAGATCAGACAACGGCGGAGAGTATGATAACAAAATCTTAGTCGCACTCCTTAGGAAATATGGCATAAAGCTTCAGCTAACAATTGCTTACACACCGGAACACAATGGTGTGAGTGAGAGGAAACCCGCACAATTGTTGAGAGAGCACCGACTATGGGGGTCATTCCGAGTTGATCGCTAGCTCCCGTTGTTTGCTGCGTAGCGATCAGTTAATAAAATGGCAAACCTGCACATGCGCCGCAATGCGCAGGCACGTCATACGGGCACAAAGAACATTGTGGTTTTGCATTGGTTCTAGCGACGATTCCATTTGCACAGCTGAACGCAAGGAGATTGACAAGAAGTGGAAGTTTATGGGTGGCAACTGACCATTTTCGGGGAGTGTTTGGAAAAACGCATGCGTGGCCAGGCATTTGCAGGACGGGTGTCTGACATCAATTCTGGGACCTTCGTCACAGCAATCATCGCACAGAATAACTACAGGGCTGGTCTTGTTCTGCACAAAATGTGTTTGTAGCCGCTCTGCTGCACAGGCATTCGCACTCCCCCGTGGGCGGCGACTATGCGTTTGCATGGCTGCTAAAAGTAGCTAGTGAGCGAACAACTCGGAATGACCCCCTATGTTAAGTGATGCTGGCCTGGAAAAGGAGTTTTGTGCAGAAGCAGTATCTACTGCAGTATACCTAGAGAATCATGCACCTACAGTGGCCATCAAAGGTAAAACTCCACTGGAGGCATGGTCCAGGAAAAAGCCAAGTGTCAGTCATCTTCGTGTCTTCGGGAGCAAAGCTTTTGCACATATACCAAAGGAGAAAAGGAGAAAGCTAGATCCAAAATCCATAGAATGTATAATGCTCAGATACTGTGAAGAAAGCAAAGGATACAGACTTTGGGATGTTACAAGTAAATGTCTTCTTAAATCCAGAGATGTGGTATTCTACGAGACAGCACCACTGACTGGAGCAACAACAAAATGTATCATTGGATGTACAGGCAGCAGAAAGCGTGTCTGAATCTGAAAGTGTCAAAGCAGACATCAAGTCAGAGAACAGAAGTTCCACGAGGAGCAACAAAGGTATTCCAGCCAAGAAATACAGTGAGGAGTATGCAAACATAGCTTACTGTGAACCTCAAAACATACAGGAAGCAACGTCAAGCAGTGACTGGATAGAGTGGAAGTCAGCAATTGATACAGAATTTGTATGGAACCACCTGAGCATTAAGATATGGACATATTCCAAACTGGGAAAGTTTGTCTCTTAAAGAAGTCGCTATATGGCGTCAAGCAAAGTGGTCGTTACTGATATGTAAAGTTGGATGCAGCGTCACTAGAAATTAACTTTGTTAGGTTAGAGACTAATCGCTGCCTATATCACAAAACCATCAAAGAAAAGTTGTTCATCATAGCTGTCTATGTGGATGATTTACTTTTGGCAGGTCAAGAAGATCACATCACTGACGTCAAGCACCAACTAAAACAAAGATTCAAGTTGAAAAATCTAGGCCCTGCAAATCATCTATTAGGTATGAAAATTGTACAAAACCTGCAAGAGGGAACTGTTACAATTGACCAACAAACATACATTGCGGCAATAATTTCCAAGTACGGAATGACAGATGCAAAACCAGTAAGTACTCCCATTGATAAAAGTGCAAAGATGGTCAAGGCCATGTCACCAAGCAGCAACAGGGAGATAGAGGAAATGCAAGAAATCCCTTATCAAAATGCCATTGGTAGTTTGATGTATGCAAGCACTGGGACACGTCTAGACATCACACATGCAGTGAGTCGGGCAAGCCAGTTCGCAAATAATCCTGGGAGACAACACTGGATTGCAGTAAAGAGAATACTAAGGTACCTCAAAGGTACAAGTTCACTAAAGCTGAAATTTACAAGATCATCAGAAACTAGCTTAAAAGTATTCTGTGACGCCAACTGGGGATCAGATGAGGATGATAGATGTTCTTATACTGGATACCTGTTTACACTGGCAGGCGCAGCCGTATGCTGGGCAAGTAGGAAACAACCCACAGTTGCTTTTTCTACAACAGAGGCGGAGTACATGTCGCTCACAGAAACTTCAAAAGAAGCACTTTGGAAAAGAGAGACTTTATGTGAACTAGGTCTTCTTCACCATAGTGAGATCATCAACATAAAGTGTGATAACAAGGGAGCAATTGGTCTTTCTTGCAGCACAAAGCATCATGGACGGTCTAAGCACATTGTTATAAAACATTTAATTCGTTAGTTGGTGGAAAACAAGTCCGTCAATGTGAAATATGTTGCAAATGATGAAAATATTGCCGACATGTTGACAAAAGGACTGTCATCACACTTGATACTTGCATTCCTGATGGAATGTGGACTAGAATATGGTTAATGTTGATTTATTCTTACTGTTTTTGCTTCATGTTATGTTTTTGGTTACAAGAGTGATTTTATTGATTAGTTTAATAAAATGTCATGTTCTTTAAACTTGTGACCACAGACAGTCTTGAGCGAGGGGGAGTGTTAGGATAGGGTGCGCTCTGTACCTGTCTCCTTCTGTGTACCAGTCTATGGGTGCATCCCCTAGTGTCAGACCTCTAGTGCCAGTAGTCACTTGGAGGCGGAGTTATATGATGTAAGTTCCTGTTCCTCCATCTCATAGAGAGCTAGGAGAGTGTGACACACACAGAGACTGGGAGACAGAGTCCTGGTGTACAAGTGTGCAGATCTTAGCTACAGAGACTCACAGCATTTCCAGTGCATGCATCATCTTCTCTACAGTGGGAGTCAGACTGCACGGCTGTGCAGTCCTCCATGCTTCACCACCACAGACATCTCCTGATAAGTACCACTGTTGCTGTTAACGTGTGTGATATATGGGCTCCTGATTACCGCGATCAGTGTTACATCTGAGTCACCTGTGTACACTAAATAAACCTACATTACTGTTGAAGTCACTAAGTGTGTGGACTGACGTCACTGCACCAGATAGCCCAGAACACTCTGCCAACAACATGACTGTATAACTATCATATTCTGATGTCAGCCATGTATCACTTACAGGAATGGACAAGGACAATGGATGGGTGCTATATAAAGAGATCTGTCCCATGTCACTGTACACGCATTGTTACCACTCAGGAATAAAGCAGCACAGTCACTTCTCTCCCCTATACAGGTGGAGCGCACACTCACCGGGACAGGTATGCACTGAAGGATCAGTCACAGATCCCCCCAACTGGTTTCTGACAGAGCAGGAAACATTCCAGGGGCCTCCTATGGGCACTGTGTAATTCACACCAGCCCACCGGGGACTGGAATCCACAGACACCAACTGTCCATTCACTGTCAGGGAAAATGAGGGATCTGTCCCACTCAGCACCCAGCAGGAGATCACAGCGAGGCCATTTTGGAGACAAGATACATTCAGGACAGGGTCTGACACTGGAGCTAAACGAGAGAAAGACGGAGAAAACATGTGACCATTGTGTAAATGAAAAGAATAAAAAGATTGTAAGGAGAGAGCATTGAGAACGGAGTGTGAGGAGAGATCAGAGGGAGCAGGGTGTGAGGAGAGAGCAGGCTGTGAGGAGAGAGCATTGAGAACAGAGTGTGAGGAGAGATCAGAGGGAGCAGGGTGTGAGGAGAGAGCAGGCTGTGAGGAGAGAGCATTGGGAGCAGGGTGTGAGGAGAGAACAGAGGGAGCAGGGTGTGAGGAGAGAACAGAGGGAGCAGGGTGTAAGAAGAGAGCAGAGGGAGCAGGGTGTGAGGAGAGAACAGAGGGAGCAGGGTGTGAGGAGAGAGCAGAGGGAGCAGGGTGTGAGGAGAGAGCAGAGGGAGCAGGGTGTGAGGAGAGAGCAGAGGGAGCAGAGTGTGAGGAGAGAGCAGAGGGAGCAGGGTGTGAGGAGAGAGCAGAGGGAGCAGAGTGTGAGGAGAGAGCAGAGGGAGCAGGGTGTGAGGAGAGAGCAGAGAGAGCAGGGTGTGAGGAGAGAACAGAGGGAGCAGAGTGTGAGGAGAGAGCAGAGGGAGCAGGGTGTGAGGAGGGAGCAGAGTGTGAGGATAGACCAGAGGGAGCAGGGTGTGAGGAGAGAACAGAGGGAGCAGAGTGTGAGGAGAGAGCAGAGGGAGCAGGGTGTGAGGAGGGAGCAGAGTGTGAGGATAGACCAGAGGGAGCAGGGTGTGAGGAGAGAGCAGAGGGAGCAGGGTGTGAGGAGAGAACAGAGGGAGCAGGGTGTGAGGAGAGAACAGAGGGAGCAGGGTGTGAGGAGAGAGCAGAGGGAGCAGGGTGTGATGAGAGAACAGAGGGAGCAGGGTGTGAGGAGAGAGCAGAGAGAGCAGGGTGTGAGGAGAGAGCAGAGGGAGCAGGGTGTGAGGAGAGAGCAGAGGAAGCAGAGTGTGAGGAGAGAGCAGAGGGAGCAGGGTGTGAGGAGAGAACAGAGGGAGCAGAGTGTGAGGAGAGAGCAGAGGGAGCAGGGTGTGAGGATGGAGCAGAGGGAGCAGGGTGTGAGGAGAGAGCAGAGGGAGCAGAGTGTGAGGAGAGAGCAGAGGGAGTAGGGTGTGAGGATGGAGCAGGGTGTGAGGATAGAGCAGAGGGAGCAGGGTGTGAGGAGAGAGCAGAGGGAGCAAAGTATGAGGAGAGAGCAGAGGGAGCAGGGTGTGAGGAGAGAGCAGAGGGAGCAAAGTATGAGGAGAGAGCAGAGGGAGTAGGGTGTGAGGAGAGAGCAGGCTGTGAGGAGAGAGCATTGGGAGCAGAGTGTAAGGAGGGAGCAGAGGTAGCAGGGCGTGAGGATGGAGCAGGGTGTGAGGATAGACCAGAGGGAGCAGGGTGTGAGGAGAGAGCAGAGGGTGCAGGGTGTGAGGATAGACCAGAGGGAGCAGGGTGTGAGGAGAGAGCAGAGGGAGCAGGGTGTGAGGATAGACCAGAGGGAGCAGGGTGTGAGGAGAGAGCAGAGGGTGCAGGGTGTGAGGATAGACCAGAGGGAGCAGGGTGTGAGGAGAGAGCAGAGGGAGCAGGGTGTGACGAGACAGCAGAGGGAGCAAGGTGTGAGGAGAGAGCAGAGGGAGCATGGTGTGAGGAGGGAGCAGGGTGTGAGGGGAGAGCAGAGGGAGCAGGGTGTGAGGAGAGAGCAGAGGGAGCAGGGTGTGAGGAGAGAGCAGATGGAGCAGGGTGTGAGGAGGGAGCAGGGTGTGAGGAGAGAGCAGAGGGAGAAGGGTGTGAGGAGAGAGCAAAGGGAGCAGAGTGGAGAGAGCAAAGGGAGCAGGGTGTGGGGGGAAAGCAGATGGAGCAGAGTGTGAGGATAGAGAAGAGGGAGCAGGGTGTGAGGACAGAGCAGAGTGTATGGAGAGAGCAGAGGGAGAAGGGTGTGAGGAGAGAGCAGAGGGATAAGGGTGTGAGGAGAGAGAAAAGGGAGCAGAGTGTATGGAGAGAGCAGAGGGAGCAGAGTGTATGGAGAGAGCAGAGGGAGCAGAGTGTATGGAGAGAGCAGAGGGAGCAGAGTGTATGGAGAGAGCAAAGGGAGCAGAGAGCAGAGTGTGCAGGGTGTGAGGATAGAGCAGATGGAGCAGAGTTTAAGGAGATAGCAGAGGGTTCAGAGAGTGACAAGAGAACAGAGGGAGCAGGATGTGAGAAGAGAGCAAAGTGTGAGGAGAGAGAAGAGTGTGATGAAAGAGCAGAGAGAAGGTTATAGTAGAGGGTGAAGAGAGAATAGGGAGCAGAGTATAAGGTGATAGTAGAGGGTGAGTAGAGAATAGGGAGCGGAGTATGAGGTGATAGTAGAGGGTGAGGAGAGAATAGGGAGTGGAGTATGAGGAGATAGTAGAGGGTGAAGAGAGAATAGGGAGCGGAGTATGAGGTGATATTAGAGGGTGAGGAGAGAATAGGGAGCGGAGTATGAGGTGATATTAGAGGGTGAGGAGAGAATAGGGAGCGGAGTATAAGGTGATAGTAGAGGGTGAGGAGAGAATAGGGAGTGGAGTATGAGGTGATAGTAGAGGGTGAGTAGAGAATAGGGAGCAAAGTATGAGGTGATAGTAGAGGGTGAGGAGAGAATAGGGAGTGGAGTATGAGGTGATAGAGTGTGAGTAGAGAATAGGGAGTGGAGTATGAGATGAGAGTAGATGGTGAGGAGAGAATCTGGAGTGGAGTATGAGATGATAGTAGAGGGTGAGGAGAGAATAGGGAGTGGAGTATGAGGAGATAGTAGAGGGTGAGGAGAGAATAGGGAGCAGAGTATGAGATGATAGTAGATGGTGAGGAGAGAATATGGAGTGGAGTATGAGGTGATAGTAGAGGGTGAGGAGAGAATAGGGTGCAGAGTATGAGATGATAGTAGATGGTGAGGAGAGAATATGGAGTGGAGTATGAGGAGATAGTAGGAGAGAATAGTGAGGGGAGTATGAGGTGATAGTAGAGGGTAAGTAGAGAATAGGGAGTGGAGTATGAGGTGATAGTAGAGGATGAGGAGAGAATAGGGAGCGGAGTATAAGGTGATATAGAGGGTGAGGAGAGAATAGGGAGCAGAGTATGACGTGATAGTACAGGGTCAGGAGAGAATAGGAAGCGGAGTATGAGGAGATAGTTGGAGAGAGTAGGGAGCAGAGTATGAGGTGATAGTAGAGGGTGAGGAGAGAATAGGGAGCAGAGTATGAGGTGATAGTAGAGGGTGAGGAGAGAATAGGGAGTGGAGTATGAGGTGATAGTAGAGGGTGAGTAGAGAATAGGGAGTGGAGTATGAGGTGATAGTAGAGGATGAGGAGAGAATAGGGAGTGGAGTATGAGGTGATAGTAGAGGGTGAGGAGAGAATAGGGAGCGGAGTATAAGGTGATATAGAGGGTGAGGAGAGAATAGGGAGCGGAGTATGAGGTGATAGTACAGGGTCAGGAGAGAATAGGAAGCGGAGTATGAGGTGATAGTAGAGGGTGAGGAGAGAATAGGGAGCAGAGTATGAGGTGATAGTAGAGGGTGAAGAGAGAATAGGGAGTGGAGTATGAGGTGATAGTAGAGGGTGAGGAGAGAATAGGGAGCGGAGTATGAGGTGATAGTAGAGGGTGAGGAGAGAATAGGGAGTGGAGTATGAGGTGACAGTAGAGGGAGAGGAGAGAATAGGGAGCAGAGTATGAGGTGATAGTAGAGGGAGAGGAGAGAATAGGGAGCAGAGTATGAGGTGATAGTAGAGGGTGAAGAGAGAATAGGGAGCGGAGTATGAGGTGATAGTAGAGGGAGAGGAGAGAATAGGGAGCGGAGTATGAGGTGATAGTAGAGGGTGAAGAGAGAATAGGGAGCGGAGTATGAGGTGATAGTAGAGGGAGAGGAGAGAATAGGGAGCGGAGTATGAGGTGATAGTAGAGGGTGAAGAGAGAATAGGGAGCGGAGTATGAGATGATAGTAGAGGGTGAGGAGAGAATAGGGAGCGGAGGATGAGGTGATAGTAGAGGGTGAGGAGAGAATAGTGAGGGGAGTATGAGGTAATTGTAGAGGGTGAGGAGAGAATAGGGAGCGGAGTATGAGGTGATAGTAGAGGGTGAGTAGAGAATAGGGAGCGGAGTATGAGGTGATAGTAGAGGGAGAGGAGAGAATAGGGAGCGGAGTATGAGGTGATAGTAGAGGGAGAGGAAAGAATAGGGAGCGGAGTATGAGGTGATAGTAGAGGGTGACGAGAGAATAGGGAGCGGAGTATGAGGTGATAGAGGGTGAGGAGAGAATAGGGAGCGGAGTATAAGGTGACAGTAGAGGGTGAGGAGAGAACAGGGAGCGGAGTATAAGGTGACAGTAGAGGGTGAGGAGAGAATAGGGATTGGAGTATGAGATGATAGTAGAGGGTGAGGAGAGAATAGGGAGCGGAGGATGAGGTGATAGTAGAGGGTGAGGAGAGAATAGGGAGCGGAGTATGAGGTGATAGTAGAGGGTGAGTAGAGAATAGGGAGCGGAGTATAAGGTGATAGTAGAGGGAGAGGAGAGAATAGGGAGTGGAGTATGAGGTGATAGTAGAGGGAGAGGAAAGAATAGGGAGCGGAGTATGAGGTGATAGTAGAGGGTGACGAGAGAATAGGGAGCGGAGTATGAGGTGATAGTAGAGGGAGAGGAGAGAATAGGGATTGGAGTATGAGATGATAGTAGAGGGTGAGGAGAGAATAGGGAGCGGAGTATAAGGTGATAGTAGAGGGAGAGGAGAGAATAGGGAGCGGAGTAAGAGGTGATAGTAGAGGGAGAGGAAAGAATAGGGAGCGGAGTATGAGGTGATAGTAGAGGGTGACGAGAGAATAGGGAGCGGAGTATGAGGTGATAGTAGAGGGAGAGGAGAGAATAGGGATTGGAGTATGAGATGATAGTAGAGGGTGAGGAGAGAATAGGGAGCGGAGTATGAAGTGATAGTAGAGGGTGAGGAGAGAATAGGGAGCGGAGTATGAGGTGATAGTAGAGGGTGAGGAGAGAATAGGAGCAGAGTATGAGGTGATAGTAGAGGGAGAGGAGAGAATAGGGAGCGGAGTATGAGGTGATAGTAGAGGGAGAGGAGAGAATAGGGATTGGAGTATGAGATGATAGTAGAGGGTGAGGAGAGAATAGGGAGCGGAGGATGAGGTGATAGTAGAGGGTGAGGAGAGAATAGTGAGGGGAGTATGAGGTAATAGTAGAGGGTGAGGAGAGAATAGGGAGCGGAGTATGAGGTGATAGTAGACGGTGAGCAGAGAATAGGGAGCGGAGTATAAGGTGATAGTAGAGGGAGAGGAGAGAATAGGGAGCGGAGTATGAGGTGATAGTAGAGGGTGAAGAGAGAATAGGGAGCGGAGTATGAGATGATAGTAGAGGGTGAGGAGAGAATAGGGAGCGGAGTATGAGGTGATAGTAGAGGGTGACGAGAGAATAGGGAGCGGAGTATGAGGTGATAGAGGGTGAGGAGAGAATAGGGAGCGGAGTATAAGGTGACAGTAGAGGGTGAGGAGAGAACAGGGAGCGGAGTATAAGGTGACAGTAGAGGGTGAGGAGAGAATAGGGATTGGAGTATGAGATGATAGTAGAGGGTGAGGAGAGAATAGGGAGCGGAGGATGAGGTGATAGTAGAGGGTGAGGAGAGAATAGGGAGCGGAGTATGAGGTGATAGTAGAGGGTGAGTAGAGAATAGGGAGCGGAGTATAAGGTGATAGTAGAGGGAGAGGAGAGAATAGGGAGTGGAGTATGAGGTGATAGTGGAGGGAGAGGAAAGAATAGGGAGCGGAGTATAAGGTGATAGTAGAGGGTGACGAGAGAATAGGGAGCGGAGTATGAGGTGATAGTAGAGGGAGAGGAGAGAATAGGGATTGGAGTATGAGATGATAGTAGAGGGTGAGGAGAGAATAGGGAGCGGAGTATAAGGTGATAGTAGAGGGAGAGGAGAGAATAGGGAGCGGAGTAAGAGGTGATAGTAGAGGGAGAGGAAAGAATAGGGAGCGGAGTATGAGGTGATAGTAGAGGGTGACGAGAGAATAGGGAGCGGAGTATGAGGTGATAGTAGAGGGAGAGGAGAGAATAGGGATTGGAGTATGAGATGATAGTAGAGGGTGAGGAGAGAATAGGGAGCGGAGTATGAAGTGATAGTAGAGGGTGAGGAGAGAATAGGGAGCGGAGTATGAGGTGATAGTAGAGGGTGAGGAGAGAATAGGAGCAGAGTATGAGGTGATAGTAGAGGGAGAGGAGAGAATAGGGAGCGGAGTATGAGGTGATAGTAGAGGGAGAGGAGAGAATAGGGATTGGAGTATGAGATGATAGTAGAGGGTGAGGAGAGAATAGGGAGCGGAGGATGAGGTGATAGTAGAGGGTGAGGAGAGAATAGTGAGGGGAGTATGGGGTAATAGTAGAGGGTGAGGAGAGAATAGGGAGCGGAGTATGAGGTGATAGTAGACGGTGAGCAGAGAATAGGGAGCGGAGTATAAGGTGATAGTAGAGGGTGAGGAGAGAATAGGGAGTGGAGTATGAGGTGATAGTAGAGGGTGAGGAGAGAATAGGGAGCGGAGTATGAGGTGATAGTAGATGGTGATGAGAGAATAGGGAGTGGAGTATGAGGTGATATAGGGTGAGTAGATAATAGGGAGGAGTGGAGTATGAGGTGATAGTAGAGGGTGAGTAGAGAACAGGGAGTGGAGTATGAGGTGATAGTAGATGGTGAGTAGAGAATAGGGAGTGGAGTATGAGGTGATAGTAGAGGGAGAGAATAGGGAGTGGAGTATGAGGTGATAGTAGAGGGTGAGGAGAGAATAGGGAGGGGAGTATGAGGTGATATAGGGTGAGTAGAGAATAGGGAGTGGAGTATGAGGTGACAGTAGAGGGTGATGAAAGAATAGGGAGCAGAGTATGAGGTGATAGTAGAGGGTGAGGAGAGAATAGGGAGTGGAGTATGAGGTGATAGTAGAGGGTGAGGAGAGAATAGGGAGGAGTATGAGGTGATAGTAGAGGGTGAGGAGAGAATAGGGAGTGGAGTATGAGGTGATAGTAGAGGGTGAGGAGAGAATAGGGAGCGGAGTATGAGGTGATAGTAGAGGGTGAGGAGAGAATAGGGAGCGGAGTATGAGGTGATAGTAGAGGGTGAGGAGAGAATAGGGAGCGGAGTATGAGGTGATAGTAGAGGGTGAGGAGAGAATAGGGAGTTGAGTATGAGGTGATAGTAGAGGGTGAGGAGAGAATAGGGAGTGGAGTATGAGGTGATATAGGGTGAGTAGAGAATAGGGAGTGGAATATGAGGTGATAGTAGAGGGTATGGAGAGAATAGGGAGCGGAGTATGAGGTGATAGTAGAGGGTGAGGAGAGAATAGGGAGCGGAGTATGAGGTGATAGTAGAGGGTGAGGAGAGAATAGGGAGTTGAGTATGAGGTGATAGTAGAGGGTGAGTAGAGAATAGGGAGTGGAGTATGAGGTGATATAGGGTGAGTAGAGAATAGGGAGTGGAGTATGAGGTGACAGTAGATGGTGAGGAGAGAATAGGGAGTGGAGTATGAGATGATAGTAGAGGGTGAGGAGAGAAAAGGGAGTGGAGTATGAGGAGATAGTAGGAGAGAATAGGGAGTGGAGTATGAGGTGATAGTAGATGGTGAGTAGAGAATAGGGAGTGGAGTATAAGGTGATAGTAAAGGGTGAGGAGAGAATAGGGAGCGGAGTATGAGGTGACAGTAGAGGGTGAGGAGAGAATAGGGAGCGGAGTATGAGGTGACAGTAGAGGGTGAGGAGAGAATAGGGAGCGGAGTATGAGGTGATAGTAGAGGGAGAGGGGAGAATAGGGAGCAGAGTATGAGGTGATAGTAGAGGGTGAGGAGAGAATAGGGACCGGAGTATGAGGTGATAGTAGAGGGTGAGGAGAGAATAGGGACCGGAGTATGAGGTGATAGAGTGTGAGTAGAGAATAGGGACCGGAGTATGAGGTGATATAGGGTGAGTAGAGAATAGGGAGTGGAGTATGAGGTGACAGTAGAGGGTGATGAGAGAATAGGGAGTGGAGTATGAGGTGATAGTAGAGGGTGAGTAGAGAATAGGGAGCGGAGTTTAAGGTGATATAGGGTGAGTAGAGAATAGGGAGTGGAGTATGAGGTGATAGAGTGTGAGTAGAGAATAGGGAGTGGAGTATGAGGTGATAGTAGAGGGTGAGGAGAGAATAGGGAGCGGAGTATGAGGTGATAGTAGAGGGTGAGGAGAGAATAGGGAGCGGAGTATGAGGTGATATTAGAGGGTGAGGAGAGAATAGGGAGCGGAGTATAAGGTGATAGTAGAGGGTGAGGAGAGAATAGGGAGTGGAGTATGAGGAGATAGTAGGAGATAATAGGGAGTGGAGTATGAGGTGATAGTAGAGGGTGAGGAGAGAATAGGGAGTGGAGTATAAGGTGATAGTAGATGGTGAGGAGAGATTAGGGAGTGGAGTATGAGGAGATAGTAGGAGAGAATAGGGAGTGGAGTATGAGGTGATAGTAGAGGGTGAGTAGAGAATAGGGAGTGGAGTATGAGGTGATATAGGGTGAGTAGATAATAGGGAGGAGTGGAGTATGAGGTGATAGTAGAGGGTGAGTAGAGAACAGGGAGTGGAGTATGAGGTGATAGTAGATGGTGAGTAGAGAATAGGGAGTGGAGTATGAGGTGATAGTAGAGGGAGAGAATAGGGAGTGGAGTATGAGGTGATAGTAGAGGGCGAGGAGAGAATAGGGAGGGGAGTATGAGGTGATATAGGGTGAGTAGAGAATAGGGAGCAGAGTATGAGGTGATAGTAGAGGGTGAGGAGAGAATAGGGAGGGGAGTATGAGGTGATATAGGGTGAGTAGAGAATAGGGAGTGGAGTATGAGGTGACAGTAGAGGGTGATGAAAGAATAGGGAGCAGAGTATGAGGTGATAGTAGAGGGTGAGGAGAGAATAGGGAGTGCAGTATGAGGTGATAGTAGAGGGTGAGGAGAGAATAGGGAGGAGTATGAGGTGATAGTAGAGGGTGAGGAGAGAATAGGGAGTGGAGTATGAGGTGATAGTAGAGGGTGAGGAGAGAATAGGGAGCAGAGTATGAGGTTATAGTAGAGGGTGAGGAGAGAATAGGGTGAGGAGTATGAGGTGATAGTAGAGGGTGAGGAGAGAATAGGGAGTGGAGTATGAGGTGATAGTAGAGGGTGAGGAGAGAATAGGGAGCGGAGTATGAGGTGATAGTAGAGGGTGAGGAGAGAATAGGGAGCGGAGTATGAGGTGATAGTAGAGGGTGAGGAGAGAATAGGGAGTTGAGTATGAGGTGATAGTAGAGGCTGAGTAGAGAATAGGGAGTGGAGTATGAGGTGATATAGGGTGAGTAGAGAATAGGGAGTGGAGTATGAGGTGATAGAGTGTGAATAGAGAATAGGGAGTGGAGTATGAGGAGATAGTAGGAGAGAATATGGAGTGGAGTATGAGATGATAGTAGATGGTGAGGAGAGAATAGGGAGTGGAGTATGAGATGATAGTAGAGGGTGAGGAGAGAAAAGGGAGTGGAGTATGAGGAGATAGTAGGAGAGAATAGGGAGTGGAGTATGAGGTGATAGTAGATGGTGAGTAGAGAATAGGGAGTGGAGTATAAGGTGATAGTAAAGGGTGAGGAGAGAATAGGGAGCGGAGTATGAGGTGATAGTAGAGGGAGAGGGGAGAATAGGGAGCAGAGTATGAGGTGATAGTAGAGGGTGACGAGAGAATAGGGAGCAGAGTATGAGGTGAAAGTAGAGGGTGAGGAGAGAATAGGGAGTGGAGTATGAGGTGATAGAGTGTGAGTAGAGAATAGGGACCGGAGTATGAGGTGATAGTAGAGGGTGAGGAGAGAATAGGGAGTTGAGTATGAGGTGATAGTAGAGGGTGAGTAGAGAATAGGGAGTGGAGTATGAGGTGATATAGGGTGAGTAGAGAATAGGGAGTGGAGTATGAGGTGATAGAGTGTGAATAGAGAATAGGGAGTGGAGTATGAGGAGATAGTAGGAGAGAATATGGAGTGGAGTATGAGATGATAGTAGATGGTGTGGAGAGAATAGGGAGTGGAGTATGAGATGATAGTAGAGGGTGAGAAGAGAAAAGGGAGTGGAGTATGAGGAGATAGTAGGAGAGAATAGGGAGTGGAGTATGAGGTGATAGTAGATGGTGAGTAGAGAATAGGGAGTGGAGTATAAGGTGATAGTAAAGGGTGAGGAGAGAATAGGGAGCGGAGTATGAGGTGATAGTAGAGGGAGAGGGGAGAATAGGGAGCAGAGTATGAGGTGATAGTAGAGGGTGACGAGAGAACAGGGAGCAGAGTATGAGGTGATAGTAGAGGGTGAGGAGAGAATAGGGAGTGGAGTATGAGGTGATAGAGTGTGAGTAGAGAATAGGGACCGGAGTATGAGGTGATATAGGGTGAGTAGAGAATAGGGAGTGGAGTATGAGGTGACAGTAGAGGGTGATGAGAGAATAGGGAGTGGAGTATGAGGTGATAGTAGAGGGTGAGTAGAGAATAGGGAGCGGAGTATAAGGTGATATAGGGTGAGTAGAGAATAGGGAGTGGAGTATGAGGTGATAGAGTGTGAGTAGAGAATAGGGAGTGGAGTATGAGGTGATAGTAGAGGGCGAGGAGAGAATAGGGAGCGGAGTATGAGGTGATAGTAGAGGGTGAGGAGAGAATAGGGAGCGGAGTATGAGGTGATATTAGAGGGTGAGGAGAGAATAGGGAGCGGAGTATAAGGTGATAGTAGAGGGTGAGAAGAGAATAGGGAGCGGAGTATGAGGTGATAGTAGAGGAAGAGGAGAGAATAGGGAGCGGAGTATGAGGTGATAGTAGAGGGTGATGAGAGAATAGGGAGCGGAGTATGAGGTGATAGTAGAGGGAGAGGAGAGAATAGGGATTGGAGTATGAGATGATAGTAGAGGGTGAGGAGAGAATAGGGAGCGGAGGATGAGGTGATAGTAGAGGGTGAGGAGAGAATAGGGAGCGGAGTATGAGGTGATAGTAGAGGGTGAGTAGAGAATAGGGAGCGGAGTATAAGGTGATAGTAGAGGGAGAGGAGAGAATAGGGAGCGGAGTATGAGGTGATAGTAGAGGGAGAGGAAAGAATAGGGAGCGGAGTATGAGGTGATAGTAGAGGGTGACGAGAGAATAGGGAGCGGAGTATGAGGTGATAGTAGAGGGAGAGGAGAGAATAGGGATTGGAGTATGAGATGATAGTAGAGGATGAGGAGAGAATATGGAGCGGAGTATGAGGTGATAGTAGAGGGTGAGGAGAGAATAGGGAGTGGAGTATGAGGTGATAGTAGAGGGTATGGAGAGAATAGGGAGCGGAGGATGAGGTGATAGTAGAGGGTGAGGAGAGAATAGGGAGCGGAGTATGAGGTGATAGTAGAGGGTGAGGAGAGAATAGGAGCAGAGTATGAGGTGATAGTAGAGGGAGAGGAGAGAATAGGGAGCGGAGTATGAGGTGATAGTAGAGGGAGAGGAGAGAATAGGGATTGGAGTATGAGATGATAGTAGAGGGTGAGGAGAGAATAGGGAGTGGAGTATGAGGTGATAGTAGGAGAGAATAGGGAGTGGAGTATGAGGTGATAGTAGAGGGTGAGGAGAGAATAGTGAGGGGAGTATGAGGTAATAGTAGAGGGTGAGGAGAGAATAGGGAGCGGAGTATGAGGTGATAGTAGAGGGTGAGCAGAGAATAGGGAGCGGAGTATAAGGTGATAGTAGAGGGTGAGGAGAGAATAGGGAGCAGAGTATAAGGTGATAGTAGAGGGTGAGGAGAGAATAGGGAGTGGAGTATCAGGTGATAGTAGAGGGTGAGGAGAGAATAGGGAGCAGAGTATAAGGTGATAGTAGAGGGTGAGGAGAGAATAGGGAGTGGAGTATGAGGTGATAGTAGAGGGTGAGGAGAGAATAGGGAGCGGAGTATAAGGTGATAGTAGAGGGTGAGGAGAGAATAGGGAGTGGAGTATGAGGTGATAGTAGATGGTGAGGAGAGAATTGTGAGGGGAGTATAAGGTGATAGTAGAGGGTGAGTAGAGAACAGGGAGTGGAGTATAAGGTGATAGTAGATGGTGAGGAGAGATTAGGGAGTGGAGTATGAGGAGATAGTAGGAGAGAATAGGGAGTGGAGTATGAGGTGATAGTAGAGGGTGAGTAGAGAATAGGGAGCGGAGTATGAGGTGATAGTAGAGGGTGAGTAGAGAACAGGGAGTGGAGTATAAGGTGATAGTAGATGGTGAGGAGAGATTAGGGAGTGGAGTATGAGGAGATAGTAGGAGAGAATAGGGAGTGGAGTATGAGGTGATAGTAGAGGGTGAGTAGAGAATAGGGAGTGGAGTATGAGGTGATATAGGGTGAGTAGATAATAGGGAGGAGTGGAGTATGAGGTGATAGTAGAGGGTGAGTAGAGAACAGGGAGTGGAGTATGAGGTGATAGTAGAGGGAGAGAATAGGGAGTGGAGTATGAGGTGATAGTAGAGGGTGAGGAGAGAATAGGGAGGGGAGTATGAGGTGATATAGGGTGAGTAGAGAATAGGGAGCAGAGTATGAGGTGATAGTAGAGGGTGAGGAGAGAATAGGGAGGGGAGTATGAGGTGATATAGGGTGAGTAGAGAATAGGGAGTGGAGTATGAGGTGACAGTAGAGGGTGATGAAAGAATAGGGTGCAGAGTATGAGGTGATAGTAGAGGGTGAGGAGAGAATAGGGAGTGGAGTATGAGGTGATAGTAGAGGGTGAGGAGAGAATAGGGAGTAGTATGAGGTGATAGTAGAGGGTGAGGAGAGAATAGGGAGTGGAGTATGAGGTGATAGTAGAGGGTGAGGAGAGAATAGGGAGCAGAGTATGAGGTTATAGTAGAGGGTGAGGAGAGAATAGGGTGAGGAGTATGAGGTGATAGTAGAGGGTGAGGAGAGAATAGGGAGTGGAGTATGAGGTGATAGTAGAGGGTGAGGAGAGAATAGGGAGCGGAGTATGAGGTGATAGTAGAGGGTGAGGAGAGAATAGGGAGCGGAGTATGAGGTGATAGTAGAGGGTGAGGAGAGAATAGGGAGTTGAGTATGAGGTGATAGTAGAGGGTGAGTAGAGAATAGGGAGTGGAGTATGAGGTGATATAGGGTGAGTAGAGAATAGGGAGTGGAGTATGAGGTGATAGAGTGTGAGTAGAGAATAGGGAGTGGAGTATGAGGAGATAGTAGGAGAGAATATGGAGTGGAGTATGAGGTGATAGTAGAGGGAGAGGGGAGAATAGGGAGCAGAGTATGAGGTGATAGTAGAGGGTGACGAGAGAATAGGGAGCAGAGTATGAGGTGATAGTAGAGGGTGAGGAGAGAATAGGGACCGGAGTATGAGGTGATAGTAGAGGATGAGGAGAGAATAGGGACCGGAGTATGAGGTGATAGAGTGTGAGTAGAGAATAGGGACCGGAGTATGAGGTGATATAGGGTGAGTAGAGAATAGGGAGTGGAGTATGAGGTGATAGAGTGTGAGTAGAGAATAGGGACCGGAGTATGAGGTGATATAGGGTGAGTAGAGAATAGGGAGTGGAGTATGAGGTGACAGTAGAGGGTGATGAGAGAATAGGGAGTGGAGTATGAGGTGATAGTAGAGGGTGAGTAGAGAATAGGGAGCGGAGTATAAGGTGATATAGGGTGAGTAGAGAATAGGGAGTGGAGTATGAGGTGATAGAGTGTGAGTAGAGAATAGGGAGTGGAGTATGAGGTGATAGTAGGAGAGAATAGGGAGTGGAGTATGAGGTGATAGTAGATGGTGAGTAGAGAATAGGGAGTGGAGTATAAGGTGATAGTAAAGGGTGAGGAGAGAATAGGGAGCGGAGTATGAGGTGATAGTAGAGGGAGAGGGGAGAATAGGGAGCAGAGTATGAGGTGATAGTAGAGGGTGAGGAGAGAATAGGGACCGGAGTATGAGGTGATAGAGTGTGAGTAGAGAATAGGGACCGGAGTATGAGGTGATATAGGGTGAGTAGAGAATAGGGAGTGGAGTATGAGGTGACAGTAGAGGGTGATGAGAGAATAGGGAGTGGAGTATAAGGTGATAGTAAAGGGTGAGGAGAGAATAGGGAGCGGAGTATGAGGTGATAGTAGAGGGTGAGGAGAGAATAGGGAGCAGAGTATGAGATGATAGTAGAGGGTGAGGAGAGAATAGGGAGCAGAGTATGAGGTGATAGTAGAGGGAGAGGGGAGAATAGGGAGCAGAGTATGAGGTGATAGTAGAGGGTGACGAGAGAATAGGGAGCAGAGTATGAGGTGATAGTAGAGGGTGAGGAGAGAATAGGGAGTGGAGTATGAGGTGATAGAGGGTGAGTAGAGAATAGGGAGCGGAGTATAAGGTGATATAGGGTGAGTAGAGAATAGGGAGTGGAGTATGAGGTGATAGAGTGTGAGTAGAGAATAGGGAGTGGAGTATGAGGTGATAGTAGGAGAGAATAGGGAGTGGAGTATGAGGTGATAGTAGATGGTGAGTAGAGAATAGGGAGTGGAGTATAAGGTGATAGTAAAGGGTGAGGAGAGAATAGGGAGCGGAGTATGAGGTGATAGTAGAGGGTGACAAGAGAATAGGGAGCAGAGTATGAGGTGATAGTAGAGGGTGAGGAGAGAATAGGGAGCAGAGTATGAGGTGATAGTAGAGGGAGAGGGGAGAATAGGGAGCAGAGTATGAGGTGATAGTAGAGGGTGACGAGAGAATAGGGAGCAGAGTATGAGGTGATAGTAGAGGGTGAGGAGAGAATAGGGAGTGGAGTATGAGGTGATATAGGGTGAGTAGAGAATAGGGAGTGGAGTATGAGGTGACAGTAGAGGGTGAGAAGAGAATAGGGAGCAGAGTATGAGGTGATAGTAGAGGGTGAGGAGAGAATAGGGAGTGGAGTATGAGGTAATAGTAGAGGATGAGTAGAGAATAGGGAGTGGAGTATGAGGTGATAGTAGAGGGTGAGGAGAGAATAGGGAGCGGAGTATGAGGTGATAGTAGAGGGTGAGGAGAGAATAGGGAGCGGAGTATAAGGTGATAGTAGAGGGTGAGGAGAGAATAGGGAGTGGAGTATGAGGAGATAGTAGGAGATAATAGGGAGTGGAGTATGAGGTGATAGTAGAGGGTGAGGAGAGAATAGGGAGCGGAGTATGAGGTGATATTAGAGGGTGAGGAGAGAATAGGGAGCGGAGTATGAGGTGATATTAGAGGGTGAGGAGAGAATAGGGAGCGGAGTATAAGGTGATAGTAGGAGAGAATAGGGAGTGGAGTATGAGGAGATAGTAGGAGAGAATAGGGAGTGGAGTATGAGGTGATAGTAGATGGTGAGGAGAGAATAGGGAGTGGAGTATGAGGAGATAGTAGGAGAGAATAGGGAGTGGAGTATGAGGTGATAGTAGATGGTGAGGAGAGAATAGGGAGTGGAGTATGAGGTGATAGTAGATGGTGAGGAGAGAATAGGGAGTGGAGTATGAGGTGATAGTAGATGGTGAGGAGAGAATAGGGAGCGGAGTATAAGGAGATAGTAGGAGAGAATAGGGAGTGGAGTATGAGGTGATAGTAGAGGGTGAGGAGAGAATAGGGAGTGGAGTATGAGGAGATAGTAGGAGAGAATAGGGAGTGGAGTATGAGGTGATAGTAGATGGTGAGGAGAGAATAGGGAGTGGAGTATGAGGTGATAGTAGATGGTGAGGAGAGAATAGGGAGCGGAGTATAAGGAGATAGTAGGAGAGAATAGGGAGTGGAGTATGAGGTGATAGTAGGAGAGAATAGGGAGTGGAGTATGAGGTGATAGTAGAGGGTGAGGAGAGAATAGGGAGTGGAGTATGAGGTGATAGTAGAGGGTGAGGAGAGAATAGGGAGGAGTATGAGGAGATAGTAGGAGAGAATAGGGAGGAGTATGAGGAGATAGTAGGAGAGAATAGGGAGCGGAGTATAAGGAGATAGTAGGAGAGAATAGGGAGTGGAGTATGAGGTGATAGTAGGAGAGAATAGGGAGTGGAGTATGAGGTGATAGTAGAGGGTGAGGAGAGAATAGGGAGCGGAGTATGAGGTGATAGTAGAGGGAGAGGAGAGAATAGGGAGTGGAGTATGAGGTGATAGTAGATGGTGAGGAGAGAATAGGGAGCGGAGTATGAGGTGATATTAGAGGGTGAGGAGAGAATAGGGAGCGGAGTATAAGGTGATAGTAGAGGGTGAGGAGAGAATAGGGAGCGGAGTAAGAGGTGATAGTAGAGGGTGAGGAGAGAATAGGGAGGAGTATGAGGAGATAGTAGGAGAGAATAGGGAGCGGAGTATGAGGTGATAGTAGAGGGTGAGGAGAGAATAGGGAGCGGAGTATGAGGTGATAGTAGAGGGTGAGGAGAGAATAGGGAGCGGAGTATAAGGTGATAGTAGAGGGTGAGGAGAGAATAGGGAGTGGAGTATGAGGAGATAGTAGGAGATAATAGGGAGTGGAGTATGAGGTGATAGTAGAGGGTGAGGAGAGAATAGGGAGCGGAGTATAAGGTGATAGTAGAGGGTGAGGAGAGAATAGGGAGTGGAGTATGAGGAGATAGTAGGAGAGAATAGGGAGTGGAGTATGAGGACGAGGTGATAGTAGATGGTGAGGAGAGAATAGGGAGTGGAGTATGAGGAGATAGTAGGAGAGAATAGGGAGTGGAGTATGAGGTGATAGTAGATGGTGAGGAGAGAATAGGGAGTGGAGTATGAGGTGACAGTAGAGGGTGATGAGAGAATAGGGAGTGGAGTATGAGGAGATAGTAGGAGAGAATAGGGAGTGGAGTATGAGGTGATAGTAGAGGGTGAGGAGAGAATAGGGAGTGGAGTATGAGGAGATAGTAGGAGAGAATAGGGAGTGGAGTATGAGGTGATAGTAGAGGGTGAGGAGAGAATAGGGAGTGGAGTATGAGGAGATAGTAGGAGAGAATAGGGAGTGGAGTATGAGGTGATAGTAGAGGGTGAGGAGAGAATAGGGAGTGGAGTATGAGGAGATAGTAGGAGAGAATAGGGAGTGGAGTATGAGGTGATAGTAGAGGGTGAGGAGAGAATAGGGAGTGGAGTATGAGGAGATAGTAGGAGATAATAGGGAGTGGAGTATGAGGTGATAGTAGAGGGTGAGGAGAGAACAGGGAGTGGAGTATGAGGTGATAGTAGAGGATGAGGAGAGAATAGGGAGTGGAGTATGAGGTGATAGTAGAGGGTGAGGAGAGAATAGGGAGTGGAGTATGAGGTGATAGTAGAGGGTGAGGAGAGAATAGGGAGCGGAGTATCAGGTGATAGTAGAGGGTGAGGAGAGAATAGGGAGTGGAGTATAAGGTGATATAGAGGGTGAGGAGAGAATAGGGAGTGGAGTATGAGGTGACAGTAGAGGGTGATGAGAGAATAGGGAGTGGAGTATGAGGAGATAGTAGGAGAGAATAGGGAGTGGAGTATGAGGTGATAGTAGAGGGTGAGGAGAGAATAGGGAGCGGAGTATGAGGTGATAGTAGAGGGTGAGGAGAGAATAGGGAGTGGAGTATGAGGTGATAGTAGAGGGTGAGGAGAGAATAGGGAGTGGAGTATGAGGAGATAGTAGGAGAGAATAGGGAGTGGAGTATGAGGTGATAGTAGAGGGTGAGGAGAGAATAGGGACCGGAGTATGAGGTGATAGTAGAGGGTGAGGAGAGAATAGGGAGTGGAGTATGAGGTGATATAGGGTGAGTAGAGAATAGGGAGTGGAGTATGAGGTGATAGTAGATGGTGAGTAGAGAATAGGGAGTGGAGTATGAGGAGATAGTAGGAGAGAATAGGGAGTGGAGTATGAGGTGATAGTAGATGGTGAGTAGAGAATAGGGAGCGTGTACCATCTATCATGGAGCACCACTGACTCTACACTCACCTGGACAGAAGATTTGGGTCTGATTACTGGTTTCCTCGCTGACGGAGTTTGTTACAGAGCAGGAGACATTGATTGCGCCAGGGATGAAATGTCTCGCACTTACAGTGATGTCGGTGTTATTTCCAGGGTAGGAATTCCCACCCACAGTCCATCTATAGGAGGCATTCATCCCATTCTCTACTAGGCAGGAAAGACTGGCACTTCCATCCATTGCGCATGAAGCGTTAACGACAGGCACAGAGAGTGGAACTAAGGAGACACCCAATGAAAGCACATAAACTATGACTGATGCGGGAAACTTGTGTTAGGTCTAGTAGCTAATTCTGACTGTGTAATGCTAATGACGGGTATTTCTGTAGGAGAAACGGAGGAATGATCATCATGTGGCTGATACATCGGGTCAGGACAAGACCCACTCGTATATGCATGACAGGTTGGTGCATAGACAGATTAAGGGGGATGCAAGGCATTCTGTACCCCGGGCCCCCCTCTGTCAGGCTCCCCTCACCCAAACCGGAGCACACTAACATCACTATATTTCCCTCCTGTGCAGCAGCAGAACCATGGGCACGCACACGCACGCACACACACACACACACACACACACACACACACACACACACACACACACACACACACACACACACACACACACACACACACACACACACACACACACGTATCAGGTTTCATGAGCTAATGACAGAGCTTTCTGACCAGAGGAGATATAGGCCCTCATTCCGAGTTGTTCGCTCGTTGCCAATTTTCTCTATATTGCGATTAGTCGCTTACTGCGCATGCGCTTAGTTACTTTATTCAAAAGTTAGGTATTTTACTCACGGCATTACGAGGATTTTTCTTCGTTCTGGTGATCGGAGTGTGATTGACAGGAAGTGGGTATTTCTGGGCGGAAACTGGCCGTTTTATGGGTGTGTGTGAAAAAACGCTGCCGTTTCTGGGAAAAACGCGGGAGTGGCTGGAGAAACGGGGGAGTGCCTGGGCGAATGCTGGGTGTGTTTGTGACGTCAAACCAGGGGGGTAATTCTGAGTTGATCGCAGCAGAAATTCTGTTAGCAACTGGGCAAAACCATATGCACTGCAGGGGAGGCAGATATAACAAGTGCAGAGAGAGTTAGATTTGGGTGTGGTGTGTTCAATCTGCAATCTAATACCGCATTCACATCGCAAATGCCGGATCCTACCCGGTAAGACAAACGTGTACTTACCGGGTGGGATCCGGCATTTGCGCTCCTCTACTGGCTTTCCGACCCGGCAATATACCGGGTCGGTTTCCATAGCAGCGGAGGGAGCAGCAGCAGCAGGGGCGGGGGTGGAGGCGGCGCCGGGAGATGAGCTCATCTCCTGCGCCGCCTCTGCCTATGCTGTGAATGGGAGCCGATTCGCATCAGAACGGCTCCCATTCACACTGCGCCTGACCCGGTAATCAACCCGGTAAGAACCCTTCTTTTTTACCGGGTTGAATTACCGGGTCAGGCGACCCGCTAATTCACCAAAGGACCTTTCACATCGCACACGGACCCGTTTCGACACGGCAATATGCCATGTCGGTACCGGGTTT
Organism: Pseudophryne corroboree; assembly: GCF_028390025.1. Lineage (NCBI taxonomy): Eukaryota > Metazoa > Chordata > Amphibia > Anura > Myobatrachidae > Pseudophryne > Pseudophryne corroboree. The sequence continues at coordinate 1,049,820,753 of NC_086445.1, forward strand.
TTAGTGCGTTGTGAAAGGGGTATTAGTTGCAGTGTCAAAATAAAGCAGCCAGTATTACACTAGGGATGTGCACTTGAAATTTTTCGGGTTTTGTGTTTTGGTTTTGGGTTCGGTTCCGCGGCCGTGTTTTGGGTTCGACCGCGTTTTGGCAAAACCTCACCGAATTTTTTTTGTCGGATTCGGGTGTGTTTTGGATTCGGGTGTTTTTTTCAAAAAACCCTAAAAAACAGCTTAAATCTTAGAATTTGGGGGTCATTTTGATCCCAAAGTATTATTAACCTCAAAAACCATAATTTCCACTCATTTTCAGTCTATTCTGAATACCTCACACCTCACAATATTATTTTTAGTCCTAAAATTTGCACCGAGGTCGCTGTATGGCTAAGCTAAGCGACCCTAGTGGCCGACACAAACACCTGGCCCATCTAGGAGTGGCACTGCAGTGTCACGCAGGATGGCCCTTCCAAAAAACACTCCCCAAACAGCACATGACGCAAAGAAGAAAAAAAGAGGCGCAATGAGGTAGCTGTGTGAGTAAGATAAGCGACCCTAGTGGCCGACACAAACACCTGGCCCATCTAGGAGTGGCACTGCAGTGTCACGCAGGATGGCCCTTCCAAAAAACACTCCCCAAACAGCACATGACGCAAATAAAAATGAAAGAAAAAAGAGGTGCAAGATGGAATTGTCCTTGGGCCCTCCCACCCACCCTTATGTTGTATAAACAGGACATGCACACTTTAACCAACCCATCATTTCAGTGACAGGGTCTGCCACACGACTGTGACTGAAATGACGGGTTGGTTTGGACCCCCACCGAAAAAGAAGCAATTAATCTCTCCTTGCACAAACTGGCTCTACAGAGGCAAGATGTCCACCTCATCATCATCCTCCGATATATCACCGTGTACATCCCGCTCCTCACAGATTATCAATTCGTCCCCACTGGAATCCACCATCTCAGCTCCCTGTGTACTTTGTGGAGGCAATTGCTGCTGGTCAATGTCTCCACGGAGGAATTGATTATAATTCATTTTAATGAACATCATCTTCTCCACATTTTCTGGAAGTAACCTCGTACGCAGATTGCTGACAAGGTGAGCGGCGGCACTAAACACTCTTTCGGAGTACACACTTGTGGGAGGGCAACTTAGGTAGAATAAAGCCAGTTTGTGCAAGGGCCTCCAAATTGCCTCTTTTTCCTGCCAGTATAAGTACGGACTGTCTGACGTGCCTACTTGGATGTGGTCACTCATATAATCCTCCACCATTCTTTCAATGGTGAGAGAATCATATGCAGTGACAGTAGACGACATGTCCGTAATCGTTGTCAGGTCCTTCAGTCCGGACCAGATGTCAGCATCAGCAGTCGCTCCAGACTGCCCTGCATCACCGCCAGCGGGTGGGCTCGGAATTCTGAGCCTTTTCCTCGCACCCCCAGTTGCGGGAGAATGTGAAGGAGGAGATGTTGACAGGTCGCGTTCCGCTTGACTTGACAATTTTGTCACCAGCAGGTCTTTCAACCCCAGCAGACTTGTGTCTGCCGGAAAGAGCGATCCAAGGTAGGTTTTAAATCTAGGATCGAGCACGGTGGCCAAAATGTAGTGCTCTGATTTCAACAGATTGACCACCCGTGAATCCTTGTTAAGCGAATTAAGGGAACCATCCACAAGTCCCACATGCCTAGCGGAATCGCTCCCTTTTAGCTCCTCCTTCAATGCCTCCAGCTTCTTCTGCAAAAGCCTGATGAGGGGAATGACCTGACTCAGGCTGGCAGTGTCTGAACTGACTTCACGTGTGGCAAGTTCAAAAGGTTGCAGAACCTTGCACAACGTTGAAATCATTCTCCACTGCGCTTGAGACAGGTACATTCCACCTCCTATATCGTGCTCAATTGTATAGGCTTGAATGGCCTTTTGCTGCTCCTCCAACCTCTGAAGCATATAGAGGGTTGAATTCCACCTCGTTACCACTTCTTGCTTCAGATGATGGCAGGGCAGGTTCAGGCGTTTTTGGTGGTGCTCCAGTCTTCTGTACGTGGTGCCTGTACGCCGAAAGTGGCCCGCAATTCTTCTGGCCACCGACAGCATCTCTTGCACGCCCCTGTCGTTTTTTAAAAAATTCTGCACCACCAAATTCAAGGTATGTGCAAAACATGGGACGTGCTGGAATTTGCCCATATTTAATGCACACACAATATTGCTGGCGTTGTCCGATGCCACAAATCCACAGGAGAGTCCAATTGGGGTAAGCCATTCCGCGATGATCTTCCTCAGTTGCCGTAAGAGGTTTTCAGCTGTGTGCGTATTCTGGAAACCGGTGATACAAAGCGTAGCCTGCCTAGGAAAGAGTTGGCGTTTGCGAGATGCTGCTACTGGTGCCGCCGCTGCTGTTCTTGCGGCGGGAGTCCATACATCTACCCAGTGGGCTGTCACAGTCATATAGTCCTGACCCTGCCCTGCTCCACTTGTCCACATGTCCGTGGTTAAGTGGACATTGGGTACAACTGCATTTTTTAGGACACTGGTGAGTCTTTTTCTGACGTCCGTGTACATTCTCGGTATCGCCTGCCTAGAGAAGTGGAACCTAGATGGTATTTGGTAACGGGGGCACACTGCCTCAAGAAATTGTCTAGTTCCCTGTGAACTAACGGCGGATACCGGACGCACGTCTAACACCAACATAGTTGTCAAGGCCTCAGTTATCCGCTTTGCAACAGGATGACTGCTGTGATATTTCATCTTCCTCGCAAAGGACTGTTGGACAGTCAATTGCTTGGTGGAAGTAGTAAAAGTGGGCTTACGACTTCCCCTCTGGGATGACCATCGACTCCCAGCAGCAACAACAGCAGCGCCAGCAGCAGTAGGCGTTACACGCAAGGATGCATCGGAGGAATCCCAGGCAGGAGAGGACTCGTCAGAATTGCCAGTGACATGGCATGCAGGACTATTGGCATTCCTGGGGAAGGAGGAAATTGACACTGAGGGAGTTGGTGGGGTGGTTTGCGTGAGCTTGGTTACAAGAGGAAGGGATTTACTGGTCAGTGGACTGCTTCCGCTGTCGCCCAAAGTTTTTGAACTTGTCACTGACTTATTATGAATGCGCTGCAGGTGACGTATAAGGGAGGATGTTCCGAGGTGGTTAACGTCCTTACCCCTACTTATTACAGCTTGACAAAGGCAACACACGGCTTGACAAATGTTGTCCGCATTTCTGGTGAAATACTTCCACACCGAAGAGCTGATTTTTTTGGTATTTTCACCAGGCATGTCAACGGCCCTATTCCTCCAACGGACAACAGGTGTCTCCCCGGGTGCCTGACTTAAACAAACCACCTCACCATCAGAATCCTCCTTGTCAATTTCCTCCCCAGCGCCAGCAACACCCATATCCTCCTCATCCTGGTGTACTTCAACACTGACATCTTCAATCTGACTATCAGGAACTGGACTGCGGGTGCTCCTTCCAGCACTTGCAGGGGGCGTGCAAATGGTGGAAGGCGCATGCTCTTCACGTCCAGTGTTGGGAAGGTCAGGCATCGCAACCGACACAATTGGACTCTCCTTGTGGATTTGGGATTTCGAAGAACGCACAGTTCTTTGCGGTGCTTTTGCCAGCTTGAGTCTTTTCATTTTTCTAGCGAGAGGCTGAGTGCTTCCATCCTCATGTGAAGCTGAACCACTAGCCATGAACATAGGCCAGGGCCTCAGCCGTTCCTTGCCACTCCGTGTGGTAAATGGCATATTGGCAAGTTTACGCTTCTCCTCCGACAATTTTATTTTAGATTTTGGAGTCCTTTTTTTACTGATATTTGGTGTTTTGGATTTTACATGCTCTGTACTATGACATTGGGCATCGGCCTTGGCAGACGACGTTGCTGGCATTTCATCGTCTCGGCCATGACTAGTGGCAGCAGCTTCAGCACGAGGTGGAAGTGGATCTTGATCTTTCCCTAATTTTGGAACCTCAACATTTTTGTTCTCCATATTTTAATAGGCACAACTAAAAGGCACCTCAGGTAAACAATGGAGATGGATGGATACTAGTATACTTATGGATGGACGAGCGACTGCCGACACAGAGGTAGCTACAGCCGTGGACTACCGTACTGTGTCTGCTGCTAATATAGACTGGATGATAAGGAGATGAAATTAATATATATATATATATATATATATAAAATATCACTAGTACTGCAGCCGGACAGGTATATATATTTATTATGTAATGACTGATGACGGACCTGCTGGACACTGTCAGCTCAGCAGCACCGCAGACTGCTACAGTAAGCTACTATAGTAGTATGTATAAAGAAGAAAAAAAAAAAAAAACCACGGGTAGGTGGTATACAATTATGGATGGACGAGCGACTGCCGACACAGAGGTAGCTACAGCCGTGGACTACCGTACTGTGTCTGCTGCTAATATAGACTGGATGATAATGAGATGAAATCAATATATATTATATCACACTAGTACTGCAGCCGGACAGGTAGATATATTTATTATGTAATGACTGATGACGGACCTGCTGGACACTGTCAGCTCAGCAGCACCGCAGACTGCTACAGTAAGCTACTATAGTAGTATGTATAAAGAAGAAAGAAAAAAAAAAAAACCACGGGTAGGTGGTATACAATTATGGATGGACGAGCGACTGCCGACACAGAGGTAGCTACAGCCGTGGACTACCGTACTGTGTCTGCTGCTAATATAGACTGGATGATAATGAGATGAAATCAATATATATTATATCACACTAGTACTGCAGCCGGACAGGTAGATATATTTATTATGTAATGACTGATGACGGACCTGCTGGACACTGTCAGCTCAGCAGCACCGCAGACTGCTACAGTAAGCTACTATAGTAGTATGTATAAAGAAGAAAGAAAAAAAAAAACCACGGGTAGGTGGTATACAATTATGGATGGACGAGCGACTGCCGACACAGAGGTAGCTACAGCCGTGGACTACCGTACTGTGTCTGCTGCTAATATAGACTGGATGATAATGAGATGAAATCAATATATATATATATAATATCACTAGTACTGCAGCCGGACAGGTATATATATTTATTATGTAATGACTGATGACGGACCTGCTGGACACTGTCAGCTCAGCAGCACCGCAGACTGCTACAGTAAGCTACTATAGTAGTATGTATAAAGAAGAAAGAAAAAAAAAAACCACGGGTAGGTGGTATACAATTATGGATGGACGAGCGACTGCCGACACAGAGGTAGCTACAGCCGTGGACTACCGTACTGTGTCTGCTGCTAATATAGACTGGATGATAATGAGATGAAATCAATATATATTATATCACACTAGTACTGCAGCCGGACAGGTAGATATATTTATTATGTAATGACTGATGACGGACCTGCTGGACACTGTCAGCTCAGCAGCACTGCAGACTGCTACAGTAAGCTACTATAGTAGTATGTATAAAGAAGAAAGAAAAAAAAAAACCACGGGTAGGTGGTATACAATTATGGATGGATGAGCGACTGCCGACACAGAGGTAGCTACAGCCGTGGACTACCGTACTGTGTCTGCTGCTAATATAGACTGGATGATAATGAGATGAAATCAATATATATATATATAATATCACTAGTACTGCAGCCGGACAGGTATATATATTTATTATGTAATGACTGATGACGGACCTGCTGGACACAGTCAGCTCAGCAGCACCGCAGACTGCTACAGTAAGCTACTATAGTAGTATGTATAAAGAAGAAAGAAAGAAAAAAAAACACGGGTAGGTGGTATACAATATTATTAGAGATGAGCGCCTGAAATTTTTCGGGTTTTGTGTTTTGGTTTTGGGTTCGGTTCCGCGGCCGTGTTTTGGGTTCGAACGCGTTTTGGCAAAACCTCACCGAATTTTTTTTGTCGGATTCGGGTGTGTTTTGGATTCGGGTGTTTTTTTCAAAAAACACTAAAAAACAGCTTAAATCATAGAATTTGGGGGTCATTTTGATCCCAAAGTATTATTAACCTCAAAAACCATAATTTACACTCATTTTCAGTCTATTCTGAATACCTCACACCTCACAATATTATTTTTAGTCCTAAAATTTGCACCGAGGTCACTGTGTAAGATAAGCGACCCTAGTGGCCGACACAAACACCGGGCCCATCTAGGAGTGGCACTGCAGTGTCACGCAGGATGTCCCTTCCAAAAAACCCTCCCCAAACAGCACATGACGCAAAGAAAAAAAGAGGCGCAATGAGGTAGCTGTGTGAGTAAGATTAGCGACCCTAGTGGCCGACACAAACACCGGGCCCATCTAGGAGTGGCACTGCAGTGTCACGCAGGATGGCCCTTCCAAAAAACCCTCCCCAAACAGCACATGACGCAAAGAAAAAAAGAGGCGCAATGAGGTAGCTGTGTGAGTAAGATTAGCGACCCTAGTGGCCGACACAAACACCGGGCCCATCTAGGAGTGGCACTGCAGTGTCACGCAGGATGTCCCTTCCAAAAAACCCTCCCCAAACAGCACATGACGCAAAGAAAAAAAGAGGTGCAATGAGGTAGCTGACTGTGTGAGTAAGATTAGCGACCCTAGTGGCCGACACAAACACCGGGCCCATCTAGGAGTGGCACTGCAGTGTCACGCAGGATGTCCATTCCAAAAAACCCTCCCCAAACAGCACATGACGCAAAGAAAAAAAGAGGCGCAATGAGGTAGCTGTGTGAGTAAGATTAGCGACCCTAGTGGCTGACACAAACACCGGGCCCATCTAGGAGTGGCACTGCAGTGTCACGCAGGATGTCCCTTCCAAAAAACCCTCCCCAAACAGCACATGACGCAAAGAAAAAAAGAGGCGCAATGAGGTAGCTGACTGTGTGAGTAAGATTAGCGACCCTAGTGGCCGACACAAACACCGGGCCCATCTAGGAGTGGCACTGCAGTGTCACGCAGGATGTCCCTTCCAAAAAACCCTCCCCAATCAGCACATGATGCAAAGAAAAAGAAAAGAAAAAAGAGGTGCAAGATGGAATTGTCCTTGGGCCCTCCCACCCACCCTTATGTTGTATAAACAAAACAGGACATGCACACTTTAACCAACCCATCATTTCAGTGACAGGGTCTGCCACACGACTGTGACTGATATGACGGGTTGGTTTGGACCCCCCCCAAAAAAGAAGCAATTAATCTCTCCTTGCACAAACTGGCTCTACAGAGGCAAGATGTCCACCTCATCTTCACCCTCCGATATATCACCGTGTACATCCCCCTCCTCACAGATTATCAATTCGTCCCCACTGGAATCCACCATCTCAGCTCCCTGTGTACTTTGTGGAGGCAATTGCTGCTGGTCAATGTCTCCGCGGAGGAATTGATTATAATTCATTTTAATGAACATCATCTTCTCCACATTTTCTGGATGTAACCTCGTACGCCGATTGCTGACAAGGTGAGCGGCGGCACTAAACACTCTTTCGGAGTACACACTTGTGGGAGGGCAACTTAGGTAGAATAAAGCCAGTTTGTGCAAGGGCCTCCAAATTGCCTCTTTTTCCTGCCAGTATAAGTACGGACTGTGTGACGTGCCTACTTGGATGCGGTCACTCATATAATCCTCCACCATTCTATCAATGTTGAGAGAATCATATGCAGTGACAGTAGACGACATGTCCGTAATCGTTGTCAGGTCCTTCAGTCCGGACCAGATGTCAGCATCAGCAGTCGCTCCAGACTGCCCTGCATCACCGCCAGCGGGTGGGCTCGGAATTCTGAGCCTTTTCCTCGCACCCCCAGTTGCGGGAGAATGTGAAGGAGGAGATGTTGACAGGTCGCGTTCCGCTTGACTTGACAATTTTGTCACCAGCAGGTCTTTCAACCCCAGCAGACCTGTGTCTGCCGGAAAGAGAGATCCAAGGTAGGCTTTAAATCTAGGATCGAGCACGGTGGCCAAAATGTAGTGCTCTGATTTCAACAGATTGACCACCCGTGAATCCTTGTTAAGCGAATTAAGGGCTGCATCCACAAGTCCCACATGCCTAGCGGAATCGCTCCCTTTTAGCTCCTTCTTCAATGCCTCCAGCTTCTTCTGCAAAAGCCTGATGAGGGGAATGACCTGACTCAGGCTGGCAGTGTCTGAACTGACTTCACGTGTGGCAAGTTCAAAGGGCATCAGAACCTTGCACAACGTTGAAATCATTCTCCACTGCACTTGAGACAGGTGCATTCCACCTCCTATATCGTGCTCAATTGTATAGGCTTGAATGGCCTTTTGCTGCTCCTCCAACCTCTGAAGCATATAGAGGGTTGAATTCCACCTCGTTACCACTTCTTGCTTCAGATGATGGCAGGGCAGGTTCAGTAGTTTTTGGTGGTGCTCCAGTCTTCTGTACGTGGTGCCTGTACGCCGAAAGTGTCCCGCAATTTTTCTGGCCACCGACAGCATCTCTTGCACGCCCCTGTCGTTTTTTAAAAAATTCTGCACCACCAAATTCAAGGTATGTGCAAAACATGGGACGTGCTGGAATTTGCCCATATTTAATGCACACACAATATTGCTGGCGTTGTCCGATGCCACAAATCCACAGGAGAGTCCAATTGGGGTAAGCCATTCCGCGATGATCTTCCTCAGTTGCCGTAAGAGGTTTTCAGCTGTGTGCGTATTCTGGAAAGCGGTGATACAAAGCGTAGCCTGCCTAGGAAAGAGTTGGCGTTTGCGAGATGCTGCTACTGGTGCCGCCGCTGCTGTTCTTGCGGCGGGAGTCCATACATCTACCCAGTGGGCTGTCACAGTCATATAGTCCTGACCCTGCCCTGCTCCACTTGTCCACATGTCCGTGGTTAAGTGGACATTGGGTACAACTGCATTTTTTAGGAGACTGGTGAGTCTTTTTCTGACGTCCGTGTACATTCTCGGTATCGCCTGCCTAGAGAAGTGGAACCTAGATGGTATTTGGTAACGGGGGCACACTGCCTCAATAAATTGTCTAGTTCCCTGTGAACTAACGGCGGATACCGGACGCACGTCTAACACCAACATAGTTGTCAAGGCCTCAGTTATCCGCTTTGCAGTAGGATGACTGCTGTGATATTTCATCTTCCTCGCAAAGGACTGTTGAACAGTCAATTGCTTACTGGAAGTAGTACAAGTGGGCTTACGACTTCCCCTCTGGGATGACCATCGACTCCCAGCGGCAACAACAGCAGCGCCAGCAGCAGTAGGCGTTACACGCAAGGATGCATCGGAGGAATCTCAGGCAGGAGAGGACTCGTCAGAATTGCCAGTGACATGGCCTGCAGGACTATTGGCATTCCTGGGGAAGGAGGAAATTGACACTGAGGGAGTTGGTGGGGTGGTTTGCGTGAGCTTGGTTACAAGAGGAAGGGATTTACTGGTCAGTGGACTGCTTCCGCTGTCACCCAAAGTTTTTGAACTTGTCACTGACTTATTATGAATGCGCTGCAGGTGACGTATAAGGGAGGATGTTCCGAGGTGGTTAACGTCCTTACCCCTACTTATTACAGCTTGACAAAGGGAACACACGGCTTGACACCTGTTGTCCGCATTTCTGGTGAAATACCTCCACACCGAAGAGCTGATTTTTTTGGTATTTTCACCTGGCATGTCAACGGCCATATTCCTCCCACGGACAACAGGTGTCTCCCCGGGTGCCTGACTTAAACAAACCACCTCACCATCAGAATCCTCCTGGTCAATTTCCTCCCCAGCGCCAGCAACACCCATATCCTCCTCATCCTGGTGTACTTCAACACTGACATCTTCAATCTGACTATCAGGAACTGGACTGCGGGTGCTCCTTCCAGCACTTGCAGGGGGCGTGCAAATGGTGGAAGGCGCATGCTCTTCACGTCCAGTGTTGGGAAGGTCAGGCATCGCAACCGACACAATTGGACTCTCCTTGTGGATTTGGGATTTCGAAGAATGCACAGTTCTTTGCTGTGCTGCTTTTGCCAGCTTGAGTCTTTTCATTTTTCTAGCGAGAGGCTGAGTGCTTCCATCCTCATGTGAAGCTGAACCACTAGCCATGAACATAGGCCAGGGCCTCAGCCGTTCCTTGCCACTCCGTGTGGTAAATGGCATATTGGCAAGTTTACGCTTCTCCTCCGACAATTTTATTTTAGGTTTTGGAGTCCTTTTTTTTCTGATATTTGGTGTTTTGGATTTGACATGCTCTGTACTATGACATTGGGCATCGGCCTTGGCAGACGACGTTGCTGGCATTTCATCGTCTCGGCCATGACTAGTGGCAGCAGCTTCAGCACGAGGTGGAAGTGGATCTTGATCTTTCCCTAATTTTGGAACCTCAACATTTTTGTTCTCCATATTTTAATAGGCACAACTAAAAGGCACCTCAGGTAAACAATGGAGATGGATACTAGTATACAATTATGGACTGCCTGCCGACTGCAGACACAGAGGTAGCCACAGCCGTGAACTACCGTACTGTACTGTGTCTGCAGCTAATATAGACTGGTTGATAAAGAGAAGATGTCTATGTAACTATGTATGTATAAAGAAGACTGAAAAAAATCCACGGTTAGGTGGTATACAATTATGGACGGACTGCCTGCCGAGTGCAGACACAGAGGTAGCCACAGCCGTGAACTACCGTACTGTACTGTGTCTGCAGCTAATATAGACTGGTTGATAAAGAGAAGATGTCTATGTAACTATGTATGTATAAAGAAGACTGAAAAAAATCCACGGTTAGGTGGTATACAATTATGGACGGACTGCCTGCCGAGTGCAGACACAGAGGTAGCCACAGCCGTGAACTACCGTACTGTACTGTGTCTGCAGCTAATATAGACTGGTTGATAAAGAGAAGATGTCTATGTAACTATGTATGTATAAAGAAGAATGAAAAAAATCCACGGTTAGGTGGTATTACAATTATGGACGGACTGCCTGCCGAGTGCAGAGACACAGAGGTAGCCACAGCCGTGAACTACCGTACTGTGTCTGCTGCGACTGGATGATAAATGATATAAAAAATATATATATATCACTACTGCAGCCGGACAGGTATATATTATATATTATATAATGACGGACCTGCTGGACACTGTCTGTCAGCAGAATGAGTTTTATTTTTATAGAATAAAAAAAAAAAAACACACAAGTGAAGTCACACGACGAGTGTTTAACTTTTTCAGGCAATCACAATATAAGTATACTACTAACTATACTGGTGGTCAGTGTGGTCAGGTCACTGGTCAGTCACACTGGCAGTGGCACTCCTGCAGCAAAAGTGTGCACTGTTTAATTTTAATATAATATGTACTCCTGGCTCCTGCTATAACCTATAACTGGCACTGCAGTAGTGCTCCCCAGTCTCCCCCACAATTATAAGCTGTGTGAGCTGAGCAGTCAGACAGATATATAATATATATAGATGATGCAGCACACTGGCCTGAGCCTGGGCAGTGCACACAGATATGGTATGTGACTGACTGAGTCACTGTGTGTATCGCTTTTTTCAGGCAGAGAACGGATATATTAAATAAACTGCACTGTGTGTCTGGTGGTCACTCACTATATAATATATTATGTACTCCTGGCTCCTGCTATAACCTATAACTGGCACTGCAGTAGTGCTCCCCAGTCTCCCCCACAATTATAAGCTGTGTGAGCTGAGCAGTCAGACAGATATATATAATATTATATATAGATAATAGATGATGCAGCACACTGGCCTGAGCCTGAGCAGTGCACACAGATATGGTATGTGACTGACTGAGTCACTGTGTGTATCGCTTTTTTCAGGCAGAGAACGGATATATTAAATAAACTGCACTGTGTGTCTGGTGGTCACTCACTATATAATATATTATGTTCTAGAGATGAGCGCCTGAAATTTTTCGGGTTTTGTGTTTTGGTTTTGGGTTCGGTTCCGCGGCCGTGTTTTGGGTTCGAACGCGTTTTGGCAAAACCTCACCAAATTTTTTTTGTCGGATTCGGGTGTGTTTTGGATTCGGGTGTTTTTTTCAAAAAACACTAAAAAACAGCTTAAATCATAGAATTTGGGGGTCATTTTGATCCCAAAGTATTATTAACCTCAAAAACCATAATTTACACTCATTTTCAGTCTATTCTGAATACCTCACACCTCACAATATTATTTTTAGTCCTAAAATTTGCACCGAGGTCGCTGTGTGAGTAAGATAAGCGACCCTAGTGGCCGACACAAACACCGGGCCCATCTAGGAGTGGCACTGCAGTGTCACGCAGGATGTCCCTTCCAAAAAACCCTCCCCAAACAGCACATGACGCAAAGAAAAAAAGAGGCGCAATGAGGTAGCTGTGTGAGTAAGATTAGCGACCCTAGTGGCCGACACAAACACCGGGCCCATCTAGGAGTGGCACTGCAGTGTCACGCAGGATGTCCCTTCCAAAAAACCCTCCCCAAACAGCACATGACGCAAAGAAAAAAAGAGGCGCAATGAGGTAGCTGTGTGAGTAAGATTAGCGACCCTAGTGGCCGACACAAACACCGGGCCCATCTAGGAGTGGCACTGCAGTGTCACGCAGGATGTCCCTTCCAAAAAACCCTCCCCAAACAGCACATGACGCAAAGAAAAAAAGAGGCGCAATGAGGTAGCTGACTGTGTGAGTAAGATTAGCGACCCTAGTGGCCGACACAAACACCGGGCCCATCTAGGAGTGGCACTGCAGTGTCACGCAGGATGTCCCTTCCAAAAAAACCCTCCCCAATCAGCACATGATGCAAAGAAAAAGAAAAGAAAAAAGAGGTGCAAGATGGAATTGTCCTTGGGCCCTCCCACCCACCCTTATGTTGTATAAACAAAACAGGACATGCACACTTTAACCAACCCATCATTTCAGTGACAGGGTCTGCCACACGACTGTGACTGATATGACGGGTTGGTTTGGACCCCCCCCAAAAAAGAAGCAATTAATCTCTCCTTGCACAAACTGGCTCTACAGAGGCAAGATGTCCACCTCATCTTCACCCTCCGATATATCACCGTGTACATCCCCCTCCTCACAGATTATCAATTCGTCCCCACTGGAATCCACCATCTCAGCTCCCTGTGTACTTTGTGGAGGCAATTGCTGCTGGTCAATGTCTCCGCGGAGGAATTGATTATAATTCATTTTAATGAACATCATCTTCTCCACATTTTCTGGATGTAACCTCGTACGCCGATTGCTGACAAGGTGAGCGGCGGCACTAAACACTCTTTCGGAGTACACACTTGTGGGAGGGCAACTTAGGTAGAATAAAGCCAGTTTGTGCAAGGGCCTCCAAATTGCCTCTTTTTCCTGCCAGTATAAGTACGGACTGTGTGACGTGCCTACTTGGATGCGGTCACTCATATAATCCTCCACCATTCTATCAATGTTGAGAGAATCATATGCAGTGACAGTAGACGACATGTCCGTAATCGTTGTCAGGTCCTTCAGTCCGGACCAGATGTCAGCATCAGCAGTCGCTCCAGACTGCCCTGCATCACCGCCAGCGGGTGGGCTCGGAATTCTGAGCCTTTTCCTCGCACCCCCAGTTGCGGGAGAATGTGAAGGAGGAGATGTTGACAGGTCGCGTTCCGCTTGACTTGACAATTTTGTCACCAGCAGGTCTTTCAACCCCAGCAGACCTGTGTCTGCCGGAAAGAGAGATCCAAGGTAGGCTTTAAATCTAGGATCGAGCACGGTGGCCAAAATGTAGTGCTCTGATTTCAACAGATTGACCACCCGTGAATCCTTGTTAAGCGAATTAAGGGCTGCATCCACAAGTCCCACATGCCTAGCGGAATCGCTCCCTTTTAGCTCCTTCTTCAATGCCTCCAGCTTCTTCTGCAAAAGCCTGATGAGGGGAATGACCTGACTCAGGCTGGCAGTGTCTGAACTGACTTCACGTGTGGCAAGTTCAAAGGGCATCAGAACCTTGCACAACGTTGAAATCATTCTCCACTGCACTTGAGACAGGTGCATTCCACCTACTATATCGTGCTCAATTGTATAGGCTTGAATGGCCTTTTGCTGCTCCTCCAACCTCTGAAGCATATAGAGGGTTGAATTCCACCTCGTTACCACTTCTTGCTTCAGATGATGGCAGGGCAGGTTCAGTAGTTTTTGGTGGTGCTCCAGTCTTCTGTACGTGGTGCCTGTACGCCGAAAGTGTCCCGCAATTTTTCTGGCCACCGACAGCATCTCTTGCACGCCCCTGTCGTTTTTTAAAAAATTCTGCACCACCAAATTCAAGGTATGTGCAAAACATGGGACGTGCTGGAATTTGCCCATATTTAATGCACACACAATATTGCTGGCGTTGTCCGATGCCACAAATCCACAGGATAGTCCAATTGGGGTAAGCCATTCCGCGATGATCTTCCTCAGTTGCCGTAAGAGGTTTTCAGCTGTGTGCGTATTCTGGAAAGCGGTGATACAAAGCGTAGCCTGCCTAGGAAAGAGTTGGCGTTTGCGAGATGCTGCTACTGGTGCCGCCGCTGCTGTTCTTGCGGCGGGAGTCCATACATCTACCCAGTGGGCTGTCACAGTCATATAGTCCTGACCCTGCCCTGCTCCACTTGTCCACATGTCCGTGGTTAAGTGGACATTGGGTACAACTGCATTTTTTAGGAGACTGGTGAGTCTTTTTCTGACGTCCGTGTACATTCTCGGTATCGCCTGCCTAGAGAAGTGGAACCTAGATGGTATTTGGTAACGGGGGCACACTGCCTCAATAAATTGTCTAGTTCCCTGTGAACTAACGGCGGATACCGGACGCACGTCTAACACCAACATAGTTGTCAAGGACTCAGTTATCCGCTTTGCAGTAGGATGACTGCTGTGATATTTCATCTTCCTCGCAAAGGACTGTTGAACAGTCAATTGCTTACTGGAAGTAGTACAAGTGGGCTTACGACTTCCCCTCTGGGATGACCATCGACTCCCAGCGGCAACAACAGCAGCGCCAGCAGCAGTAGGCGTTACACGCAAGGATGCATCGGAGGAATCCCAGGCAGGAGAGGACTCGTCAGACTTGCCAGTGACATGGCCTGCAGGACTATTGGCATTCCTGGGGAAGGAGGAAATTGACACTGAGGGAGTTGGTGGGGTGGTTTGCGTGAGCTTGGTTACAAGAGGAAGGGATTTACTGGTCAGTGGACTGCTTCCGCTGTCACCCAAAGTTTTTGAACTTGTCACTGACTTATTATGAATGCGCTGCAGGTGACGTATAAGGGAGGATGTTCCGAGGTGGTTAACGTCCTTACCCCTACTTATTACAGCTTGACAAAGGGAACACACGGCTTGACACCTGTTGTCCGCATTTCTGGTGAAATACCTCCACACCGAAGAGCTGATTTTTTTGGTATTTTCACCTGGCATGTCAACGGCCATATTCCTCCCACAGACAACAGGTGTCTCCCCGGGTGCCTGACTTAAACAAACCACCTCACCATCAGAATCCTCCTGGTCAATTTCCTCCCCAGCGCCAGCAACACCCATATCCTCCTCATCCTGGTGTACTTCAACACTGACATCTTCAATCTGACTATCAGGAACTGGACTGCGGGTGCTCCTTCCAGCACTTGCAGGGGGCGTGCAAATGGTGGAAGGCGCATGCTCTTCACGTCCAGTGTTGGGAAGGTCAGGCATCGCAACCGACACAATTGGACTCTCCTTGTGGATTTGGGATTTCAAAGAACGCACAGTTCTTTGCGGTGCTTTTGCCAGCTTGAGTCTTTTCAGTTTTCTAGCGAGAGGCTGAGTGCTTCCATCCTCATGTGAAGCTGAACCACTAGCCATGAACATAGGCCAGGGCCTCAGCCGTTCCTTGCCACTCCGTGTGGTAAATGGCATATTGGCAAGTTTACGCTTCTCCTCCGACAATTTTATTTTAGGTTTTGGAGTCCTTTTTTTACTGATATTTGGTGTTTTGGTTTTGACATGCTCTGTACTATGCCATTGGGCATCGGCCTTGGCAGACGACGTTGCTGGCATTTCATCGTCTCGGCCATGACTAGTGGCAGCAGCTTCAGCACGAGGTGGAAGTGGATCTTGATCTTTCCCTAATTTTGGAACCTCAACATTTTTGTTCTCCATATTTTAATAGGCACAACTAAAAGGCACCTCAGGTAAACAATGGAGATGGATGGATTGGATACTAGTATACAATTATGGACGGGCTGCCGAGTGCCGACACAGAGGTAGCCACAGCCGTGAACTACCGCACTGTACTGTGTCTGCTGCTAATATATAGACTGGTTGATAAAGAGATAGTATACTCGTAACTAGTATGTATGTATAAAGAAAGAAAAAAAAACCACGGTTAGGTGGTATATACAATTATGGACGGGCTGCCGAGTGCCGACACAGAGGTAGCCACAGCCGTGAACTACCGCACTGTACTGTGTCTGCTGCTAATATATAGACTGGTTGATAAAGAGATAGTATACTCGTAACTAGTATGTATGTATAAAGAAAGAAAAAAAAACCACGGTTAGGTGGTATATACAATTATGGACGGGCTGCCGAGTGCCGACACAGAGGTAGCCACAGCCGTGAACTACCGCACTGTACTGTGTCTGCTGCTAATATATAGACTGGTTGATAAAGAGATAGTATACTCGTAACTAGTATGTATGTATAAAGAAAGAAAAAAAAACCACGGTTAGGTGGTATATACAATTATGGACGGGCTGCCGAGTGCCGACACAGAGGTAGCCACAGCCGTGAACTACCGCACTGTACTGTGTCTGCTGCTAATATATAGACTGGTTGATAAAGAGATAGTATACTCGTAACTAGTATGTATGTATAAAGAAAGAAAAAAAAAACCACGGTTAGGTGGTATATACAATTATGGACGGGCAGCCGAGTGCCGACACAGAGGTAGCCACAGCCGTGAACTACCGCACTGTACTGTGTCTGCTGCTAATATAGACTGGTTGATAAAGAGATAGTATACTACTAATATTATATACTGGTGGTCAGGTCACTGGTCACTAGTCACACTGGCAGTGGCACTCCTGCAGCAAAAGTGTGCACTGTTTAATTTTAATATAATATTATGTACTCCTGGCTCCTGCTATAACCTATAACTGGCACTGCAGTAGTGCTCCCCAGTCTCCCCCACAATTATAAGCTGTGTGAGCTGAGCAGTCAGACAGATATATAATATATATAGATGATGCAGCACACTGGCCTGAGCCTGAGCAGTGCACACAGATATGGTATGTGACTGACTGAGTCACTGTGTGTATCGCTTTTTTCAGGCAGAGAACGGATATATTAAATAAACTGCACTGTGTGTCTGGTGGTCACTCACTATATAATATATTATGTACTCCTGGCTCCTGCTATAACCTATAACTGGCACTGCAGTAGTGCTCCCCAGTCTCCCCCACAATTATAAGCTGTGTGAGCTGAGCAGTCAGACAGATATATATAATATTATATATAGATAGATAATAGATGATGCAGCACACTGGCCTGAGCCTGAGCAGTGCACACAGATATGGTATGTGACTGAGTCACTGTGTGCTGTGTATCGCTTTTTTCAGGCAGAGAACGGATTATAAATAAAAGTGGTGGTCACTGGTCACTATCAGCAAAACTCTGCACTGTACACTACTGAGTACTCCTAATGCTCCCCAAAATTAGTAAATCAAGTGTCTCTCTAATCTATTCTAATTCTAAACGGAGAGGACGCCAGCCACGTCCTCTCCCTATCAATCTCAATGCACGTGTGAAAATGGCGGCGACGCGCGGCTCCTTATATAGAATCCGAGTCTCGCGATAGAATCCGAGCCTCGCGAGAATCCGACAGCGTCATGATGACGTTCGGGCGCGCTCGGGTTAACCGAGCAAGGCGGGAAGATCCGAGTCGCTCGGACCCGTGAAAAAAAACATGAAGTTCTGGCGGGTTCGGATTCAGAGAAACCGAACCCGCTCATCTCTATTATGTACTCCTGGCTCCTGCTATAACCTATAACTGGCACTGCAGTAGTGCTCCCCAGTCTCCCCCACAATTATAAGCTGTGTGAGCTGAGCAGTCAGACAGATATATATAATATTATATATAGATAATAGATGATGCAGCACACTGGCCTGAGCCTGAGCAGTGCACACAGATATGGTATGTGACTGACTGAGTCACTGTGTGTATCGCTTTTTTCAGGCAGAGAACGGATATATTAAATAAACTGCACTGTGTGTCTGGTGGTCACTCACTATATAATATATTATGTACTCCTGGCTCCTGCTATAACCTATAACTGGCACTGCAGTAGTGCTCCCCAGTCTCCCCCACAATTATAAGCTGTGTGAGCTGAGCAGTCAGACAGATATATAATATATATAGATGATGCAGCACACTGGCCTGAGCCTGAGCAGTGCACACAGATATGGTATGTGACTGACTGAGTCACTGTGTGTATCGCTTTTTTCAGGCAGAGAACGGATATATTAAATAAACTGCACTGTGTGTCTGGTGGTCACTCACTATATAATATATTATGTACTCCTGGCTCCTGCTATAACCTATAACTGGCACTGCAGTAGTGCTCCCCAGTCTCCCCCACAATTATAAGCTGTGTGAGCTGAGCAGTCAGACAGATATATATAATATTATATATAGATAATAGATGATGCAGCACACTGGCCTGAGCCTGAGCAGTGCACACAGATATGGTATGTGACTGAGTCACTGTGTGCTGTGTATCGCTTTTTTCAGGCAGAGAACGGATTATAAAGTAAACTGCACTGTCCTCACTAGTAAACTCTCTCCACTCAGTCTCTACACTTCTACAGTAACAGTACTCCTCCTAGTCAGCTCCAGTAAATCTCTCTCAGTCTCTTATAATCTAAATGGAGAGGACGCCAGCCACGTCCTCTCCCTATCAATCTCAATGCACGTGTGAAAATGGCGGCGACGCGCGGCTCCTTATATAGAATCCGAGTCTCGCGATAGAATCCGAGCCTCGCGAGAATCCGACAGCGTCATGATGACGTTCGGGCGCGCTCGGGTTAACCGAGCAAGGCGGGAAGATCCGAGTCGCTCGGACCCGTGAAAAAAAACATGAAGTTCTGGCGGGTTCGGATTCAGAGAAACCGAACCCGCTCATCTCTAAATATTATATATATATTATATACAATTATATATATATATATATATATATATATATTAAACTGGTGGTGACAGTACTCCTAAGCAGACAATCACAATATATATTATACTGGTGGTCAGTGTGGTCACAATGGCAGTGTGGCACTCTGGCAGCAAAAGTGTGCACTGTACGTTATATGTACTCCTGAGTACTGCTCTCAGACTCTAACTGCTCCCCACTGTCAGTGTCTCCCCCACAAGTCAGATAATATACAGTCACACTATCTATCACTTCAGCAAGTAACTAGTACTCCTCCTAATGCTCCCCAAAATTACTACTGTGTCTCTCTCTACTGTCTCACTCTCTTCTCTATAAACGGAGAGGACGCCAGCCACGTCCTCTCCCTATGAATCTCAATGCACGTGTGAAAATGGCGGCGACGCGCGGCTCCTTATATAGAATCCGAGTCTCGCGATAGAATCCGAGCCTCGCGAGAATCCGACAGCGGGATGATGACGTTCGGGCGCGCTCGGGTTAACCGAGCAAGGCGGGAAGATCCGAGTCGCTCGGCCCCGTGTAAAAAAACATGAAGTTCGGGCGGGTTCGGATTCCGAGGAACCGAACCCGCTCATCCCTATATTACACTGCATAGAAATAAAATAACCCACCCAAATCTAACTCTCTCTGCACATGTTATATCTGCCTCCCCTGCAGTGCACATGGTTTTTCCCAGTTGCTAACAGAATTCCTGCTGCAATCAACTTGGAATTACCCCCCAGGAACGAAACTGACTGAACTGATCGCAGTGGCAGATTAAGTGTCGAGCTACTCAGAAACTGCTAAGAAATTTCTAATCGCAATTCTGCTAAGATAAGATTCACTCCCAGTAGGCGGCGGCTTAGCGTGTGCAATGCTGCTAAAAGCAGCTAGCGAGAGCGAACAACTCGAAATGAGGGCCATAGGAAGGTGGAGAAAGCTGTAAGTGACCCAGTGATACCAGCTTCTCTTCCTCCCCACCTGGGTGTCTGGGTCCCATGTAACCTGTTATCTAATAAGAGCATTTGGGTATATAGAGTCCTCCTGAGTCCTGTCTCAGTGTGTAAGTAGTACAGATGCTGCCACTATTCTTGCATGTGACAAGATAAATTATAGATTTTATTTTTCTATGTGTATATGAGGGACATGCAGTCAGGGGAGGCAGAGCAATGCAAAAGAGATTAAGGGCCGCCCCCAGGTGAAGATACAGTATACTAAACTTTTTTTTAACCATCTGTTTGTATTTATTTTAATATTTTCTTTACAGGAGGACAATAGGTGCCAGCGGGCCCTTAATTTCTGGGCATGCAGGCACTTGTGGGACCTGTAGGCTGCCTGTATGGAACAATATTAACATACAATGAACCCCGCACCCACAACTACCAGGTGTGCAGGGCATAGCACTGCTGGTTGGTGCTCAGGAGGGGGAACCCCATTTTTTTGGGGTGGGGGTCCCCACTTTCTAAGGAATTCCAGCACTGGCCTGATCAGTTTGGGGAGGGGGGTTAATGTGATGGCAGGGGGACCCCACAATAAGTGTCCCTCCTGCTATGGAATTATCCCCCTGACTGGTTGAGTCTGCTGCTGGTTGCTATATAAGGGGAATCCTACTTTTTTAGGGATGGGGGAGGGGGGTGTTAATCATCTAGTGCAAGGGTGGCCAACCAATCAGAGACAAAGAGATAAAAAATCTTGGGGCAGATGTATTAACCTGGAGAAGCCATATGGAAGTGATAAACCAGTGATAAGTGAAAGGTGATAAACGCACCAGCCAATCAGCTCCAATATGTAAATTATCAGGAGCTGATTGGCTTGTGCATTTATCACCTTGCACTTATCACTGCTTTATCACTTCCTTAAGCCTTTTCCAGGTTAATACATCTGCCCCTTGTTAGGTACATCTAAGAGCCAGCATCAAACCGAAGGTGAGCGTGCAAAAATGGGGTGTGACCTTGTGCTTGCTAGGCCACGCCCCTGGTATAAAAAGCATTGAAAAAGCCACTTCCACATAAAATATATTTAAAA
The DNA here is from genome assembly GCF_028390025.1 of Pseudophryne corroboree. Classification (NCBI taxonomy): domain Eukaryota; kingdom Metazoa; phylum Chordata; class Amphibia; order Anura; family Myobatrachidae; genus Pseudophryne; species Pseudophryne corroboree. Next base: position 1,049,841,896 of record NC_086445.1, read on the forward strand.
AGCCAGATTGACATAATACACTTAAGCTCCCCCATGTGTCACTCCAGCCAGTACCCTCCTATGTCACTCCAGTCAACTTCCCCATGTGTCACTCTAGCCAACACCCTCCTATGTCGCTCCAGTCAACTTCCCCATGTGTCACTCCAGCCAGCACCCTCCTATGTCGCTCCAGTCAAATTCCCCATGTGTCACTCCAGCCAACACCCTCCTATGTCGCTCCAGTCAAATTCCCCATGTGTCACGCCAGCCAACACCCTCCTATGTCGCTCCAGTCAACTTTCCCATGTGTCACGCCAGCCAACACCCTCCTATGTCGCTCCAGTCAACTTCCCCATGTGTCACTCCAGCCAGCACCATCCTATGTCGCTCCAGTCAAATTCCCCATGTGTCACTCCAGCCAGCACCCTCCTATGTCGCTCCAGTCAACTTCCCCATGTGTCACGCCAGCCAACACCCTCCTATGTCGCTCCAGTCAACTTCCCCATGTGTCACTCCAGCCAGTACCCTCCTATGTCGCTCCAGTCAACTTCCCCATGTCTCACTCCAGCCAGCACCCTCCTATGTCGCTCTAGTCAACTTCCCCATGTGTCACTCCAGCCAGCACCCCCCTATGTCACTCCAGTCAACTTCCTCATGTGTCACTCCAGCCGGCACCCTCCTATGTCACTCCAGTCAACTTCCCCATGTGTCACTCCAGCCAGTACCCTCCTATGTCGCTCCAGTCAACTTCCCCATGTGTTACTCCAGCCAGCACCCTCCTATGTCAGTCCAGTCAACTTCCCCATGTGTCACTCCAGACAGCACCCTCCTATGTCACACCAGTCAACATCCCCATGTGTCACTCCAGACAGCACCCTCCTATGTCACGCCAGTCAACTTCCTCATGTGTCACTCCAGACACCACCCTCCTATGTCGCTCCAGTCAACTTCCCCATGTGTCACTCCAGCCAGCACCCTCCTATGTCAGTCCAGTCAACTTCCCCATGTGTCACTCCAGACAGCACCTTCCTATGTCAGTCCAGTCAACTTCCCCATGTGTCACTCCAGACAGCACCCTCCTATGTCACGCCAGTCAACTTCCCCATGTGTCACTCCAGACAGCACCCTCCTATGTCAGTCCAGTCAACTTCCCCATGTGTCACTCCAGACAGCACCCTCCTATGTCACGCCAGTCAACTTCCCCATGTGTCACTCCAGACAGCACCCTCCTATGTCGCTCCAGTCAACAAAGCTGTAAGTGACCCAGTGATACCAGCTTCTCTTCCTTCCTGCCTGGGTGTCTGGGTCCCATGTAACCTGTAATCTAATAAGAGCATTTGGGTATAGAGTGTCCTCCTGAATCCTGTCCCAGTGTGTAAGTAGTACAGATGCTGCCACTATTCTTGCATGTGACAAGATAAATTATAGATTTTATTTTTCTATGTGTATATGAGGGACATGCAGTCAGGGGAGGCAGAGCAATGCAAAAGAGATTAAGGGCCGCCCCCAGGTGAAGATACAGTATACTAAACTTTTTTTTAACCATCTGTTTGTATTTATTTTAATATTTTCTTTACAGGAGGACAATAGGTGCCAGCGGGCCCTTAATTTCTGGGCATGCAGGCACTTGTGGGACCTGTAGGCTGCCTGTATGGAACAATATTAACATACAATGAACCCCGCACCCACAACTACCAGGTGTGCAGGGCATAGCACTGCTGGTTGGTGCTTAGGAGGGGGAACCCCATTTTTTTGGGGTGGGGGTCCCCACTTTCTAAGGAATTCCAGCCCTGGGCTGATCAGTTTGGGGAGGGGGGTTAATGTGATGGCAGGGGGACCCCACAATAAGTGTCCCTCCTGCTATGGAATTATCCCCCTGACTGGTTGAGTCTGCTGCTGGTTGCTATATAAGGGGAATCCTACTTTTTAAGGGATGGGGGAGGGGGGTGTTAATCATCTAGTGCAAGGGTGGCCAACCAGTCAGAGACAAAGAGACAAAAAATCTTGGGGCAGATGTATTAACCTGGAGAAGCCATATGGAAGTGATAAACCAGTGATAAGTGCAAGGTGATAAACGCACCAGCCAATCAGCTCCAATATGTAAATTAACAGGAACTGATTGACTTGTGCATTTATCACCTTGCACTTATCACTGCTTTAAGACTTCCTTAAGCCTTTTCCAGGTTAATACATCTGCCCCCTTGTTAGGTACATCTAAGAGCCAGCATCAAACCGAAGGTGCGCGTGCAAAAATAGGGTGTGACCTTGTGCTTGCTAGGCCACGCCCCTGGTATAAAAAGCATTGAAAAAGCCACTTCCACATAAAATATATTTAAAAAGCCAGATTGACATAATACACTTAAGCTCCCCCATGTGTCACTCCAGCCAGCACCCTCCTATGTCACTCCAGTCAACTTCCCCATGTGTCACTCAAGCCAACACCCTCCTATGTCGCTCCAGTCAATTTCCCCATGTGTCACTCCAGCCAGCACCCTCCTATGTCGCTCCAGTCAAATTCCCCATGTGTCACTCCAGCCAACACCCTCCTATGTCGCTCCAGTCAACTTCCCCATGTGTCACTCCAGCCAACATCCTCCTATGTCGCTCCAGTCAACTTCCCCATGTGTCACTCCAGCCAGTACCCTCCCATGTCGCTCCAGTCAACTTCCCCATGTCTCACTCCAGCCAGCACCCTCCTATGTCGCTCTAGTCAACTTCCCCATGTGTCACTCCAGCCAGCACCCCCCTATGTCACTCCAGTCAACTTCCTCATGTGTCACTCCAGCCAGCACCCTCCTATGTCACTCCAGTCAACTTCCCCATGTGTCACTCCAGCCAACACCCTCCTATGACACTCCAGTCAACTTCCCCATGTGTCACTCCAGCCAGCACCCTCCTACGTCATTCCAGTCAACTTCCCCATGTGTCACTCCAGACAGCACCCTCCTATGTCAGTCCAGTCAACTTCCCCATGTGTCACTCCAGCCAGCACCCTTCTACGTCAGTCCAGTCAACTTCCCCATGTGTCACTCCAGACAGCACCCTCCTATGTCAGTCCAGTCAACTTCCCCAAGTGTCACTCCAGACAGCACCCTCCTATGTCCTATTTGCATCATGTGCTGTTTGGGGACTATTTTTTAAATCTGCCATCCTGTCTGACACTGCAGTGCCACTCCTAGATGGGCCAGGTGTTTGTGTCGGCCACTTGGGTCGCTTAGCTTAGCCATCCAGCGACCTTGATGCACCTCTTTTTTTCTTTGCATCATGTGCTGTTTGGGGACTATTTTTTAAATCTGCCATCCTGTCTGACACTGCAGTGCCACTCCTAGATGGGCCAGGTGTTTGTGTCGGCCACTTGGGTCGCTTAGCTTAGCCATCCAGCGACCTTGGTGCACCTCTTTTTTTCTTTGCATCATGTGCTGTTTGGGGACTATTTTTTAAATCTGCCATCCTGTCTGACACTGCAGTGCCACTCCTAGATGGGCCAGGTGTTTGTGTCGGCCACTTGGGTCGCTTAGCTTAGCCATCCAGCGACCTTGGTGCAAATTTTAGGACTAAAAATAATATTGTGAGGTGTGAAAATAGGTGTCAGAATAGACTGGAAATGAGTGGAAATTTTGGTTATTGAGGTTAATAATACTATGGGATCAAAATGACCCCCAAATTCTATGATTTAAGCTGTTTTTGAGGGTTTTTTGTAAAAAAAAAACACTCAAATCCAAAACACACCTGAATCCGCCAAAAAAATTTCAGGGAGGTTTTGCCAAAACGCGTCTGAATCCAAAACACGGCCGCAGAACCGAATCCATAACCAAAGCACAAAACCCGAAAAATTTCCGGTGCACATCACTAATTTCCTATTCTATTCCTGGTCTATTCTGAACACCTCACAATATTGTTTTTAGGTTAAAAGGTTGCACCGAGGTATCTGGATGACTAAGCTAAAAACACGTGGGCGGCACAAAAACGTGGCCCATCTAGGAGTGGCACTGAGAGCACATAATACAAAGGAAAAAAAGAGGTGCAAGATGGAATTGTCTTGGGCCCTCCCACCCATATGTTGTTTAAACAGGACATGCACAGTTTAATAAACCCATAATTTCAGCGACAGGTGGTCCCCCTGGAAAAAACTCACCAAGTTCTTGGAATCATAGCTAGCTACAAACATACCACGTCCATATTTGATGGCTTTTCACATTATGAGAATAGGAAGAGGACAGTGTCAAGAAGGTGATTAAACATTAGAGCAGAGGTTCTCAAACTTGGTCCTCGGTGGCACACACAGTGCATGTTTTGCAGGTCTCCTCACAGAATCGCAAGTGAAATAATTAGCTCCACCTGTGGACCTTTTAAAATGTGTCAGTGAGTAATTAATACACCTGTGCACCTGCTGGGTTACCTGCAAAACATGCACTGTGTGGGTTCCCGAGGACCGAGTTTGAGAACCTCTGCATTAGAGAGTCACACGCAATCAGGAACATCACACAGGCTTTCACCTCCACTCCTATCTTGGTGTGGAACATAAAAGACTTCAACCAAGCAAATATATAATTACCTCATTACTGGACAAACTGAAAAACTAGGGGCCAAAGCCTCCGGATTTATACCCCCTTCTCCATTTTCATGGATTACTATAATCTCGGATTTAATGCTGGGATGCAAATAAACTGTTTTATACCACAGGATCAAGATTGGATATTTTCCCCTCCACGGAGTCTGGAGACTTATTTTGTGAAAATCTTGTGGATTTCTTTTTTTCCATTTTTTAATTGCATTTTTATTTATATATTTTGTGGCAGATGCCCTATGTTTGTTTTTCACAGCTCCCAGTCACACGCATGTGAGCAAACCTGTGTGTCCCAGTTACACGCATGTGAGCATACCTGTGTGTCCCATTTACACGCATGTGAGCATACCTGTGTGTCCCAGTTACACGCATGTGAGCATACCTGTGTGTCCCAGTTACACACATGTGAGCATTAGAGATGAGCGCCTGAAATTTTTCGGGTTTTGTGTTTTGGTTTTGGGTTCGGTTCCGCGGCCGTGTTTTGGGTTCGAACGCGTTTTGGCAAAACCTCACCGAATTTTTTTTGTCGGATTCGGGTGTGTTTTGGATTCGGGTGTTTTTTTCAAAAAACACTAAAAAACAGCTTAAATCATAGAATTTGGGGGTCATTTTGATCCCAAAGTATTATTAACCTCAAAAACCATAATTTACACTCATTTTCAGTCTATTCTGAATACCTCACACCTCACAATATTATTTTTAGTCCTAAAATTTGCACCGAGGTCGCTGTGTGAGTAAGATAAGCGACCCTAGTGGCCGACACAAACACCGGGCCCATCTAGGAGTGGCACTGCAGTGTCACGCAGGATGTCCCTTCCAAAAAACCCTCCCCAAACAGCACATGACGCAAAGAAAAAAAGAGGCGCAATGAGGTAGCTGTGTGAGTAAGATTTGCGACCCTAGTGGCCGACACAAACACCGGGCCCATCTAGGAGTGGCACTGCAGTGTCACGCAGGATGGCCCTTCCAAAAAACCCTCCCCAAACAGCACATGACGCAAAGAAAAAAAGAGGCGCAATGAGGTAGCTGTGTGAGTAAGATTAGCGACCCTAGTGGCCGACACAAACACCGGGCCCATCTAGGAGTGGCACTGCAGTGTCACGCAGGATGGCCCTTCCAAAAAACCCTCCCCAAACAGCACATGACGCAAAGAAAAAAAGAGGCGCAATGAGGTAGCTGTGTGAGTAAGATTAGCGACCCTAGTGGCCGACACAAACACCGGGCCCATCTAGGAGTGGCACTGCAGTGTCACGCAGGATGGCCCTTCCAAAAAACCCTCCCCAAACAGCACATGACGCAAAGAAAAAAAGAGGCGCAATGAGGTAGCTGTGTGAGTAAGATTAGCGACCCTAGTGGCCGACACAAACACCGGGCCCATCTAGGAGTGGCACTGCAGTGTCACGCAGGATGTCCCTTCCAAAAAACCCTCCCCAAACAGCACATGACGCAAAGAAAAAAAGAGGCGCAATGAGGTAGCTGTGTGAGTAAGATTAGCGACCCTAGTGGCCGACACAAACACCGGGCCCATCTAGGAGTGGCACTGCAGTGTCACGCAGGATGTCCCTTCCAAAAAACCCTCCCCAAACAGCACATGACGCAAAGAAAAAAAGAGGCGCAATGAGGTAGCTGTGTGAGTAAGATTAGCGACCCTAGTGGCCGACACAAACACCGGGCCCATCTAGGAGTGGCACTGCAGTGTCACGCAGGATGTCCCTTCCAAAAAACCCTCCCCAAACAGCACATGACGCAAAGAAAAAAAGAGGCGCAATGAGGTAGCTGACTGTGTGAGTAAGATTAGCGACCCTAGTGGCCGACACAAACACCGGGCCCATCTAGGAGTGGCACTGCAGTGTCACGCAGGATGTCCCTTCCAAAAAAACCCTCCCCAATCAGCACATGATGCAAAGAAAAAGAAAAGAAAAAAGAGGTGCAAGATGGAATTGTCCTTGGGCCCTCCCACCCACCCTTATGTTGTATAAACAAAACAGGACATGCACACTTTAACCAACCCATCATTTCAGTGACAGGGTCTGCCACACGACTGTGACTGATATGACGGGTTGGTTTGGACCCCCCCCAAAAAAGAAGCAATTAATCTCTCCTTGCACAAACTGGCTCTACAGAGGCAAGATGTCCACCTCATCTTCACCCTCCGATATATCACCGTGTACATCCCCCTCCTCACAGATTATCAATTCGTCCCCACTGGAATCCACCATCTCAGCTCCCTGTGTACTTTGTGGAGGCAATTGCTGCTGGTCAATGTCTCCGCGGAGGAATTGATTATAATTCATTTTAATGAACATCATCTTCTCCACATTTTCTGGATGTAACCTCGTACGCCGATTGCTGACAAGGTGAGCGGCGGCACTAAACACTCTTTCGGAGTACACACTTGTGGGAGGGCAACTTAGGTAGAATAAAGCCAGTTTGTGCAAGGGCCTCCAAATTGCCTCTTTTTCCTGCCAGTATAAGTACGGACTGTGTGACGTGCCTACTTGGATGCGGTCACTCATATAATCCTCCACCATTCTATCAATGTTGAGAGAATCATATGCAGTGACAGTAGACGACATGTCCGTAATCGTTGTCAGGTCCTTCAGTCCGGACCAGATGTCAGCATCAGCAGTCGCTCCAGACTGCCCTGCATCACCGCCAGCGGGTGGGCTCGGAATTCTGAGCCTTTTCCTCGCACCCCCAGTTGCGGGAGAATGTGAAGGAGGAGATGTTGACAGGTCGCGTTCCGCTTGACTTGACAATTTTGTCACCAGCAGGTCTTTCAACCCCAGCAGACCTGTGTCTGCCGGAAAGAGAGATCCAAGGTAGGCTTTAAATCTAGGATCGAGCACGGTGGCCAAAATGTAGTGCTCTGATTTCAACAGATTGACCACCCGTGAATCCTTGTTAAGCGAATTAAGGGCTGCATCCACAAGTCCCACATGCCTAGCGGAATCGCTCCCTTTTAGCTCCTTCTTCAATGCCTCCAGCTTCTTCTGCAAAAGCCTGATGAGGGGAATGACCTGACTCAGGCTGGCAGTGTCTGAACTGACTTCACGTGTGGCAAGTTCAAAGGGCATCAGAACCTTGCACAACGTTGAAATCATTCTCCACTGCACTTGAGACAGGTGCATTCCACCTACTATATCGTGCTCAATTGTATAGGCTTGAATGGCCTTTTGCTGCTCCTCCAACCTCTGAAGCATATAGAGGGTTGAATTCCACCTCGTTACCACTTCTTGCTTCAGATGATGGCAGGGCAGGTTCAGTAGTTTTTGGTGGTGCTCCAGTTTTCTGTACGTGGTGCCTGTACGCCGAAAGTGTCCCGCAATTCTTCGGGCCACCGACAGCATCTCTTGCACGCCCCTGTCGTTTTTTAAAAAATTCTGCACCACCAAATTCAAGGTATGTGCAAAACATGGGACGTGCTGGAATTGGCCCAGATTTAATGCACACACAATATTGCTGGCGTTGTCCGATGCCACAAATCCACAGGAGAGTCCAATTGGGGTAAGCCATTCCGCGATGATCTTCCTCAGTTGCCGTAAGAGGTTTTCAGCTGTGTGCGTATTCTGGAAAGCGGTGATACAAAGCGTAGCCTGCCTAGGAAAGAGTTGGCGTTTGCGAGATGCTGCTACTGGTGCCGCCGCTGCTGTTCTTGCGGCGGGAGTCCATACATCTACCCAGTGGGCTGTCACAGTCATATAGTCCTGACCCTGCCCTGCTCCACTTGTCCACATGTCCGTGGTTAAGTGGACATTGGGTACAGCTGCATTTTTTAGGACACTGGTGACTCTTTTTCTGAGGTCTGTGTACATTTTCGGTATCGCCTGCCTAGAGAAATGGAACCTAGATGGTATTTGGTACCGGGGACACAGTACCTCCAACAAGTCTCTAGTTGGCTCTGCAGTAATGATGGATACCGGAACCACGTTTCTCACCACCCAGGATACCAAGGCCTCAGTTATCCGCTTTGCAGTAGGATGACTGCTGTGATATTTCATCTTCCTCGCAAAGGACTGTTGAACAGTCAATTGCTTACTGGAAGTAGTACAAGTGGGCTTACGACTTCCCCTCTGGGATGACCATCGACTCCCAGCGGCAACAACAGCAGCGCCAGCAGCAGTAGGCGTTACACGCAAGGATGCATCGGAGGAATCCCAGGCAGGAGAGGACTCGTCAGAATTGCCAGTGACATGGCCTGCAGGACTATTGGCATTCCTGGGGAAGGAGGAAATTGACACTGAGGGAGTTGGTGGGGTGGTTTGCGTGAGCTTGGTTACAAGAGGAAGGGATTTACTGGTCAGTGGACTGCTTCCGCTGTCACCCAAAGTTTTTGAACTTGTCACTGACTTATTATGAATGCGCTGCAGGTGACGTATAAGGGAGGATGTTCCGAGGTGGTTAACGTCCTTACCCCTACTTATTACAGCTTGACAAAGGGAACACACGGCTTGACACCTGTTGTCCGCATTTCTGGTGAAATACCTCCACACCGAAGAGCTGATTTTTTTGGTATTTTCACCTGGCATGTCAACGGCCATATTCCTCCCACGGACAACAGGTGTCTCCCCGGGTGCCTGACTTAAACAAACCACCTCACCATCAGAATCCTCCTGGTCAATTTCCTCCCCAGCGCCAGCAACACCCATATCCTCCTCATCCTGGTGTACTTCAACACTGACATCTTCAATCTGACTATCAGGAACTGGACTGCGGGTGCTCCTTCCAGCACTTGCAGGGGGCGTGCAAATGGTGGAAGGCGCATGCTCTTCACGTCCAGTGTTGGGAAGGTCAGGCATCGCAACCGACACAATTGGACTCTCCTTGTGGATTTGGGATTTCAAAGAACGCACAGTTCTTTGCGGTGCTTTGCCTTTTGCCAGCTTGAGTCTTTTCAGTTTTCTAGCGAGAGGCTGAGTGCTTCCATCCTCATGTGAAGCTGAACCACTAGCCATGAACATAGGCCAGGGCCTCAGCCGTTCCTTGCCACTCCGTGTGGTAAATGGCATATTGGCAAGTTTACGCTTCTCCTCCGACAATTTTATTTTAGGTTTTGGAGTCCTTTTTTTACTGATATTTGGTGTTTTGGTTTTGACATGCTCTGTACTATGCCATTGGGCATCGGCCTTGGCAGACGACGTTGCTGGCATTTCATCGTCTCGGCCATGACTAGTGGCAGCAGCTTCAGCACGAGGTGGAAGTGGATCTTGATCTTTCCCTAATTTTGGAACCTCAACATTTTTGTTCTCCATATTTTAATAGGCACAACTAAAAGGCACCTCAGGTAAACAATGGAGATGGATGGATTGGATACTAGTATACAATTATGGACGGGCTGCCGAGTGCCGACACAGAGGTAGCCACAGCCGTGAACTACCGCACTGTACTGTGTCTGCTGCTAATATATAGACTGGTTGATAAAGAGATAGTATACTCGTAACTAGTATGTATGTATAAAGAAAGAAAAAAAAACCACGGTTAGGTGGTATATACAATTATGGACGGGCTGCCGAGTGCCGACACAGAGGTAGCCACAGCCGTGAACTACCGCACTGTACTGTGTCTGCTGCTAATATATAGACTGGTTGATAAAGAGATAGTATACTCGTAACTAGTATGTATGTATAAAGAAAGAAAAAAAACCCACGGTTAGGTGGTATATACAATTATGGACGGGCTGCCGAGTGCCGACACAGAGGTAGCCACAGCCGTGAACTACCGCACTGTACTGTGTCTGCTGCTAATATATAGACTGGTTGATAAAGAGATAGTATACTCGTAACTAGTATGTATTGATAGGGTATGTTAACAATAGGTCTGATTATGAACTCTCTTCAGTCATCAGTCAGAATGCTGTTTCCCTTAGCAACCGGTTGGAGATCAGTGAATGAATAAGTGACACCGGATCATTGTGTAACCTAAGCAGTTCATAGTTGATCTGTTTGGGGGCCGTCATGGCTTTATTATTTATAGCTTGAACACAAAGGGTTTATGCTTGCCAATATATTTAGCCAATCAGAATACACCATGTATGTCTTGAAAATACATCGATTGTTATACAATGTTAGAAGTGGCAACTAGGACAGCCTTGAAAATGGTTATTGTTTCGTTTATCAGTCTTTCGGACATAAACTCAAAAGATTTCTTTCTTTATTCTTCTCAATTAGCCTTGGATATATCTGGTGTTGCTTTGTCCGTCCTAGATACATTTCCAATACATTTAATGTTGCATTTGTCTTGTACAAGTCATGCCTTAAAACAAGATTATTCAGCAAATACAACATTCTGACCAGCTCTGCACATTTTTCTTAAGGACATATCAACTCATTTTGTGATTAACAGTAAATATCTTAATAAATGCGAAAAACGTGAATCAATATATATATATATATACTAAACTGCGGAAGCTCCTACACTATCATTTCCCCTCTTTTTGATTCCACTTTTTCTCCCTATTCTACCTACACTATCTAGGCCTGAAACATTCTCTTTCAGTAAACCAGTCCCCTGGACTTATAGTCCAAACCTTGGGGATTACCCCTAACAACAATCAAAGGATAAGCAACTTCATTCTTCTGGCTGGAGAGTCACTGTCAACTTCTTCAAGTGGGATGCACGTAGTCAAGTATCACGACCTTTCATCTTAATTTAAGGTAGACATGGTTAGCAGCACTTGATATGGACCATCATATCTTGGTTCAAAGGTCTTTCTCACATGTCTCTTTAAATAGACCCAATCTCCTGGATTTAGCTTATGCGTAGCTGATCCTTCTGGGTCTGGAATGGAAGAAAACACTCGGCCATGGAGGTTAGTCAATGTTTTACAGACCTCCTGTACATAACCTGTAAAAATCATCATGATTATGTTGTAATTGTTGTGGATAATAACAACCTGTTCTTAGAGCTGACCCAAACAATATTTCATATGGAGTCAGTTTACTAGGTTTCATGGGTGTGGTCCTAATATTAAACAAGACTATAGGTAGGCATTCTGGACAAGTTCTTTTGGTTTCTGTCATTTTCTGTAGTTTTAGCTTAAGGTCAAAGTTCAGATGTTCCCCCTCCCACTCGCCTGGGGCTGGTAAGGCACATGGAAGGCCTGCTGTACCCCCAAATCTTTCATTATATGCTGCATGACTTCTCTTGTGAAATGTGTACCTCTATCTGATTCTATAACCTCAGGTATCCCAAATCTACATACTACTTCTGCTATCAGTTTCTTTGCAGTGGTTTTTGCTTACTGGCCAGGCTTCGGCCCAGTGACTAAACATGTCCGTTGCTACTAGTACATATTCATATGGACTGCTTCGTCGCCACTGTATATAGTCAATTTGTAGTCTTTCAAATGGGTAAGAGGCTTTGGGTATAGTTCCTAGAGGTGTCTTGGTTCTTTTTCCTGGATTGCTGATTCCACAGATCCAGCATCCTGCTACAAAGTTTGTTGCAGCTTTATTGAAGCCTGGAGCTATCTAATGCTCTTGTACTCTATTCACCGTGGCTTCCTTTGAATGGTATACTTGTCCATGAGCTACTTGTAATATAGGTGGAAATAGAGCTGCTGGTAGACAGTACTTCAATTCTCTTGACTTCCAAAGTCCATGTTCATCTTCTTCTGCCCCCAATCGTCTCCATTTCTCCTTTTCTCCTTGTGATGCTTGTTGTTGAATTTTGATCAGCTCCTGTTTACTGGGCATTTGCTTCACATCTTGAGCTACAAAGACTTGCTCAGGTTCTTTTGATTGTAAGGCAATTCTCTTGGCTTCTGCATCTGCAAATGCATTTCCTTTAGCTTCCATGGTTTGGCTCTTAGTATGTGCTTGTACCTTGATTATTCCAATTCTTTTAGGTAGTTCCAATACTCTGAAGAGTTCCATAATCAAACTGGCATGTTTGATGGGTTTTCCGTTTGCACTTTTGAAGTCCCTACTTTTCCATATAACAGCGTAATCCTGGGACTAGATGTTAGCTGTCATGTTTTCAGCATGTATGCAGGCTTTGGTCATTGCTATGAGTTCTGCTTCTTGTGCTGACATACTTGGTAGCAATGCTCCAGAGTCTATGACTTCAGTTTCAGTTGTTACTGCATATCCTGTCTTTGGGGATCCATTATCATAATATCTTGATCCATCGACGAACAGGTTCATGTCTGGATTGTCCAATGGTGTATCTTGGACATTAGGAAGAGGTAAAGTCTCTAATTCCATGAAGGCTAGGCAATCACTTCATATTTGGTAAGTCTGGCTGCAGAAAGATGCTTGCTATTTTCTTGACTTAATATTTCTGTTACAGCGTGAGGTACTTGTATACACAGTGGATGATCAAACACAATGATGTCTGTCACCTTTTCCTTCATTATTGCTGCTGCTGCCACTGCTCGGACACAGGATGGTGCTCCTCTGATAATCGGATCCAGCTGGGCTGAATAGTATGCCACTGGTCTTTGTTTTGGTCCGTATTTCTGGGTGAGCACCCCTAAAGAATGCCCTCTGTTTTCATGGCAGAATAGGTTAAAAGGCTTTTTTGTAATCAGGCAATCCCAATGCTGGGGCTGTGATTATGGTTTGCTTTAGTTGTCTTACTGCTTCTTCAATGGTGTCCCTGTTTTCTGCTGACGCCTCCTTTTTTTATTAATTCATATAGGGGCTGCATCAGTAATGAGGCCGATGGAATCCATTCTCTGCAATAACCAACTAACTGGGTGTCTGTAAAGTGTGGTCTCCATTTCTGCAGAATTAATGCCATTGCCTCTGAGAAATCTGATGGACTAGTGGCTCCTGCCTTGGGGTAATTGTCCCTCCTTTTGAATCTTGAGATTCAACACCTTTATTGATCAATGTTGGAAAAGGGTTGCTGCGTTGAGGGTAATACATCTTCTGATGGTTACTTGTCGCATTTTGGCAGTGCTACTTCATACATGGTCAGCCTTGCCACTGACAGGTGTTTGGTTCTTGCTTGTTGAAGCTTCTCTGTACCTGCATGTGGACCCTGGATGATAAGTTCATGATTCAGCACTATGCCTGTGCTCTTGTCCTCTTCTAGGACTTCTGATTCATCACTGTGTCTGTGCTCTTATACTCTTCTAGGGCTGTTGCTGCTATCACTGCTCTGATGCCGGTAGGTGCTCTTTGATTACCGCTGTCAAGCTTGCTTAAGTTGTAGGCCACTGGTCTTCACCTCAGTCCATGATTTTGCATAAGGACTTCTATGTATGGCCTCCTTCTTTAATAGTCAGGTAGTTCTAGGGCTTGAGATGAGGCAACTGCTGTTTCCAACTGTTCAATAGCCTAATTCATCTGTTGCTGTATGTAGGATGCGGACCCTCCTCCCTTTCAGTGTTGTCATACAATGCTTGCTAGAGGTATCCGTGTTCTGTAGTATCCTACTAGGCCCAGGAATGATCATCTGACTTGCTTGACACTAGTTGGCATCTTAGCTTGCAGTCTGAATCTTTTCCTTTTCACTTTTGTTAGATGTCTGGTACCTTGAGTGTCCTAGGAAGATTAACTCTTGCTTGACTAGCTGCAATTTCTCCTTCTGAGGCTCTGCAGTCTTGTTCTTCCAGAAACTTCACTAAGGACACTGCCCCTTCTTGGTGCTTCTTTTAGTAGTGGTGGCAATCAGCAGTTCATTCACATCCTGTATTTAGCTGTGTGTTTTGTAGATAAATCACTTGGTGATATAGCCCCTCCACAGGGCTATTCTGGTCCAGTAGTATTGCTTCCTTTCTTCTACAACTGGTACTGCGGGAATGAGCCAATACTGAACTTCTGTTTTAACTTGCTTCTAAATGGCTTTTTTTTTTTTTTTTTTTTTGTTCTTTCCTTTGATAAGTTGCTGGAAAGTTAAACTTCTGCTGGTGTGTACTGTATTCTCCTTAGATAAGGTTTAGTACATTGTGCTTCAGCAAAGTCACTGGACATGTACTCCAAGGTCAAGAACTGGGCTGGTATTGGTGACTGTATTTCTTTCATCTCTTGTCCCTTTAAGAATTTCTGATATCACCAGTTCTTGTGGTATCTCCCTCTGCTGTCTTCTGCGTGTGCTGGCTCCAGTATTCATTAGGCACAGAAGTATTTCTCCAGTGGGCAAGGTGACTGTAATCATACCTTCTGCTGTTCCTTCTGGAGACATTATGTTCACTGGGGAGTACCTGAAGAAGCTTGTACTTCATATTGGCAGAAGAAGCATCATTCATTTGTTTTCTGGAACTTTTTTCTGTCTTGTTCCTTATTATTTGCTTTAAATCCCGGAGCTTCTGTTGCTTTAAATCATGGCATTATCTCTGTTAATCTTGCCAGGTAGTACTGACCACTTGTCGGATGTCTTTCTTTGTCCTTCTTAACTTGCATATTCTTTCTCACTGCTGCTAGCATGTCATTTTCTTAGTCCAAGTCCACCCAGGCTGATGTTTAACATAATGATGTTTATGCTGGGAGTTGTTGTTCCTCTTTGTCTTACTTTTCCTGTGAGAGTTGGTCTTGTATAGCAGCTTGTATTTCAGGTTACATCTTTGCTTTCTTGCAAGGGTAGGGCTTAATCTCCCAATCCAGTCGTTGCAATGGCTTGATCTGTAAGTAAACGTAGAGGAATCTGGTTGTGCATAAAAACAGCTCTTGAAACCCTTGGGTCTCCTGTGGGTAAAGTCACTTTTATCGAACTGCCAGTGGTGACTGAGTACACTGTTGTCGACACAGGAGTTGCACACCTTCATATTCTATCATCTTGTGTGTTGTATAGTGACTTTATCATAGTAAGTTCTGATGGACTCAGTCTTTTCCTGTTTCAAATCTGGGGCTGCTGGTGCCTTGAGTGTCTGTGCATGACACCATCTCTTAAGTCTTGTCATGTACATCTTTCCACTTTCAAACGTTGTTCTATTTTTCTCTGTCGGAACGTCCGTTATGGCTGGGCAATCATCTACTGCATCTGTTTTTAACATGGTGCTTACTGTTTGGGCAGTTGCTGGTCCTAGTATAGCTTCACATAACTGGTGGTAGTCGACCCATGCCGGTGTCCATATGGTTTGAATTCTTTCCATATAGGCATAAACTGCTATTGGGTTTTATCTAGGATCTGGGGATTCTGCAACTATATTTGCGAGGTCATTGCCATACCATGGTTTGTGGTGTTGGCTCTGTACGATGTATGGTTCGTTCGTCCTGGCTGCATTATCTGGGTTGCGTATTCTCTGTACTTGTGCTGGATACAGAGAAACAGGCAATGATCATATCCTTCTGGAACGCAAAACTGACATACCGGACACAATCTTTCTGGAAAATATGTCAGTTTATTCTGTACATTATGCACCTGGGCATGAAAAGCTGTAGAGGCTGTGTCTTGACCCCTTGCTTCTCCTCTTCACCTGATTTGCACCCTTTCGCCTATAGTTCCTGATTGTGGACTATTATTTTCTGGACTCATAACTTGATTGCAGGTGTCTATCACTCGTTTAAACATAAGGGGAACTTTAGCTGCCCAATTTCTTTGGTTGGTCTTGTTGGGGTTTCTTGTGATAAAGTATCAGGACACTGGGGCATACTCTGTACACATAGCTCAGGTAAATCATTCGGATTTTCAACCACAGATCCTTCTAAAATAGGGCTGATTATTCGTCACTCTTTTCCTTGCTCGTATCTTTTTAATTTCACTTTTAGTGAGCTTGTAGGTATTTGCATTCTGTTCATACTAGGGGTACCTGGGTGTGCATGCATGTCTGGGTATAGGGGTGGGGTATAGTGTGGAGGTGCTGTTGCTGGACTAGGTCTCAGTTATGCTTTAGGTTTTTCTTGCTGGTTTTCACACCATTTCTTGTATTTTCTGCAATTCTTCTTGAAATGTCCTTTTTTCTTACAGAAATAACACTTTCTGTCATCTTGCTTGGTTCCTTCTTTTGAGTTCCTTCCTGTGGCCCCTTGCGTTGGGTTTCTGATTTTCCACTTGCTTTGTTCCTGGACAACGTGAACTGTTACCTTCGGTATGGCATTCTTTTCTTTGGCTTTTCTTATTGTTTCATTTTCTCTTTCTTGTGCTTCAGTGATCCAGATGGATGCTTGATCTCTACTATTATGAATTATCCAACTCTTGTTACAGGAGGCAAATTTTTCCCATTTCTCTAGGTCAAGTGTCCCTTCTGCTCTTTTGATTCCTTTCCGAGATTTATTACCCTCCCTGTTATCAACAATATCCACGGGTTTGTCGGGCCCTGACATCTTTTCAGACCGCGCTCCCATGCCTGGGTGAACGTGCGCGGAACCCCTCCTGATGTGGTATTTTAATAACTCCTTTTGAGGGACTTAAAATCTCCTTTTAAAGAATCTCTATCTAGGTCAAGTGACGGGAAGCCTGTTCTTTTTGAAATTCCTTTCAGAGATTCATTACCCTCCCTGTTATCAACAATATCCACGGGTTTGAACCCATCCTGATGTGGTATTTTAATAACTCCTTTTGAGGGAATTAAAATCTCCTGTTAAAGAATCTCTAAAAGAGCTTCTTCAATCCGTCTGTGGACAAATGACTGGGGTTGTAGTGTTGCCCCTTCCTCCCTGTGTTGGTGGAAAATCTGTTAGTACTGCTCCCCAAGTGAGACCTGCATAATAGATTATTTCTTCTGGATCACTGAGATGCGTCCCTAATATTATTGTTAAGTTACTCCAAGGGTCTATCCCCCTGCCTATATGGACTCCTGCTTGTATCAGTATCCCTGTTGTAGTTTAATGCTTGTTTCTCTTCAGAAAGTAACAGCTAACTCCGGGGACTGCTTAGAAATACCTATCAGTGCGTGTAGGAGACTCTAGTTTCATTATTCAGCAGACAACCCGACTCCCCCCCACCTTTTCAAAAGCATATTGACAGAGTACATATAACAGTGCAAGGATACAAAAACAAAGATGACAGTAAATCCTATATCTGTTATCTGCGTGCACGGCAGCTGTTTGAGATTGCACGGCACATGGGTCTTAGACCTGGAATTATGTGGTTCCTAGGCCAATAGGTTATGATGTTAAATCAATCATTCTTAATGTAATGTTCCAACAATTCTCTTTTTAAAATGACAACCTTTTGTACAATAAAATTCATCATCATTTTCCACATAACCAAATGAGACTTCAGTGCCTGTAATTGCCAGCAATCTTGGTGCTACAGACCCTTCGTATTTTCTAAACACAACAACACAGGTACAAGATTTGCATATACCTCTTTGGTTATTTATCAATTCAAACTGGTTATCAGCATTAGAACATATCTTGGCCATGAGCCACCTTTATAAAACGGCTCTATTTTCTCAACAAACACACATCAGTATTTGCACAATTTAAAAGTTTTCTGCATACTTGATTAATTCCCCCTGTGCACTTGTGACAAATTATCTGAAATTATTTACCCACAATTCAACAATATAACATAATTCAACAATATAACACAATTCAACAATATAACATACATGTATGGTACCTTAAAAAAATTTCTTCTGACTGACGCTGGGCTCTTTAAGATATTCTCTGACCTTCTCGACTGGACTTCCCCTTGATTTACACAAGAAGCGCTGAGTTCAAGTGAGCAGGTAGAAATCTACACAGTAAATCTCACTTACCGGTTTTGTTTGTTATCAGCGGTTCCTGAAAGATCAGAGGATTTATTGCCAGTGGAGGAGATGCTGGAATATCCCTGGACGAGATCCCCAAAATGATAGGGTATGTTAACAATAGGTCTGATTATGAACTCTCTTCAGTCATCAGTCAGAATGCTGTTTCCCTTAGCAACCGGTTGGAGATCAGTGAATGAATAAGTGACACCGGATCATTGTGTAACCTAAGCAGTTCATAGTTGATCTGTTTGGGGGCCGTCATGGCTTTATTATTTATAGCTTGAACACAAAGGGTTTATGCTTGCCAATATATTTAGCCAATCAGAATACACCATGTATGTCTTGAAAATACATCGATTGTTATACAATGTTAGAAGTGGCAACTAGGACAGCCTTGAAAATGGTTATTGTTTCGTTTATCAGTCTTTCGGACATAAACTCAAAAGATTTCTTTCTTTATTCTTCTCAATTAGCCTTGGATATATCTGGTGTTGCTTTGTCCGTCCTAGATACATTTCCAATACATTTAATGTTGCATTTGTCTTGTACAAGTCATGCCTTAAAACAAGATTATTCAGCAAATACAACATTCTGACCAGCTCTGCACATTTTTCTTAAGGACATATCAACTCATTTTGTGATTAACAGTAAATATCTTAATAAATGCGAAAAACGTGAATCAATATATATATATATACTAAACTGCGGAAGCTCCTACACTATCAGTATGTATAAAGAAAGAAAAAAAAACCACAGTTAGGTGGTATATACAATTATGGACGGGCTGCCGAGTGCCGACACAGAGGTAGCCACAGCCGTGAACTACCGCACTGTACTGTGTCTGCTGCTAATATAGACTGGTTGATAAAGAGATAGTATACTCGTAACTAGTATGTATGTATAAAGAAAGAAAAAAAAACCACGGTTAGGTGGTATATACAATTATGGACGGGCTGCCGAGTGCCGACACAGAGGTAGCCACAGCCGTGAACTACCGCACTGTACTGTGTCTGCTGCTAATATATAGACTGGTTGATAAAGAGATAGTATACTCGTAACTAGTATGTATGTATAAAGAAAGAAAAAAAAACCACGGTTAGGTGGTATATACAATTATGGACGGGCTGCCGAGTGCCGACACAGAGGTAGCCACAGCCGTGAACTACCGCACTGTACTGTGTCTGCTGCTAATATAGACTGGTTGATAAAGAGATAGTATACTCGTAACTAGTATGTATGTATAAAGAAAGAAAAAAAAACCACGGTTAGGTGGTATATACAATTATGGACGGGCTGCCGAGTGCCGACACAGAGGTAGCCACAGCCGTGAACTACCGCACTGTACTGTGTCTGCTGCTAATATAGACTGGTTGATAAAGAGATAGTATACTACTAATATTATATACTGGTGGTCAGGTCACTGGTCACTAGTCACACTGGCAGTGGCACTCCTGCAGCAAAAGTGTGCACTGTTTAATTTTAATATAATATTATGTACTCCTGGCTCCTGCTATAACCTATAACTGGCACTGCAGTAGTGCTCCCCAGTCTCCCCCACAATTATAAGCTGTGTGAGCTGAGCAGTCAGACAGATATATAATATATATAGATGATGCAGCACACTGGCCTGAGCCTGAGCAGTGCACACAGATATGGTATGTGACTGACTGAGTCACTGTGTGTATCGCTTTTTTCAGGCAGAGAACGGATATATTAAATAAACTGCACTGTGTGTCTGGTGGTCACTCACTATATAATATATTATGTACTCCTGGCTCCTGCTATAACCTATAACTGGCACTGCAGTAGTGCTCCCCAGTCTCCCCCACAATTATAAGCTGTGTGAGCTGAGCAGTCAGACAGATATATATAATATTATTTATATATAGATAATAGATGATGCAGCACACTGGCCTGAGCCTGAGCAGTGCACACAGATATGGTATGTGACTGAGTCACTGTGTGCTGTGTATCGCTTTTTTCAGGCAGAGAACGGATTATAAATAAAAGTGGTGGTCACTGGTCACTATCAGCAAAACTCTGCACTGTACACTACTGAGTACTCCTAATGCTCCCCAAAATTAGTAAATCAAGTGTCTAAATGGAGAGGACGCCAGCCACGTCCTCTCCCTATCAATCTCAATGCACGTGTGAAAATGGCGGCGACGCGCGGCTCCTTATATAGAATCCGAGTCTCGCGATAGAATCCGAGCCTCGCGAGAATCCGACAGCGTCATGATGACGTTCGGGCGCGCTCGGGTTAACCGAGCAAGGCGGGAAGATCCGAGTCGCTCGGACCCGTGAAAAAAAACATGAAGTTCTGGCGGGTTCGGATTCAGAGAAACCGAACCCGCTCATCTCTAGTGAGCATACCTGTGTGTCCCAGTTACACGCATGTGAGCATACCTGTGTGTCATGTTTATTTTATTCATATTTTATTTTTAAATAAAGCAGCCCCTTAGATGTTTTAGCAACCCCTCCTGAGCACCCACATCGGCCCACAGATGGGGCACGTTGAGTTCGAGTGGGTTCGGTACAGTACTAAGTAGGACTGTGCAGTGAAGTTTTTGTTATTGAGCCTCTGCCCTAGTGGTGCTTATCACTCTACAGTTCAAACTCATTTCATATTATAAGTAGGACTGTGGGAGGAAGCAATGCTAACCTCTGTGCCACCATGCCACCAGCATGCCTCAGCCTGGCAAGCCAGACATCTTCCTGGCTGTAAGCCACCATGAGACTCCATAGTGGGCCTTATTCAGTAACTGTTTGTGCCTCATAGGAGCTCCTAACCCATCTAGTGCTGCAGTGCAATGAAAAGCTGAGATTTCATTTTGCAATGCAAGATCGCTGAAACTCTGTTCTTCTAACACCGCGAGGTCCTTCGATAACCCTACGCAGCCCTTACATTGTACAATTATTAAGGAGAAAACGTTTACAAAATAAAGGAAAAGAACCCTGTACAACAAATGCGCATCTTGTAAATAATCCCAAAAATGTGGAACATTAATAAATCTAAATTAAGGTTAACTAATTGGAGCCATTAATTTGAGTCCCTAACATGAAATAATTGAGAAGAACCTCTCTCTAATGCTGGATACACAGTGCTCACTAGAAGATATATCTACTAGAGATGAACGGGTTCAGACAGGGCACCCCTGGAATTATATGGCAGACATATAGACAGAGGAGTGTTTGGAAAATCTAGTTTTCTCTGGCAGTTGCCAGGGAAAATGAAGTTGGAGATGTTGCGTTCTGCTGAATTATGATTCTGTCTCTTCTGACTGACTTTGGCCACAAATGTGATCTCTCCCCATTTTGTACTTAGAGTTGTATGTTTATTGGAAAACACTTTGTCAAACTTGGTATTTCCATTTCCACCTTTGCGGCTATATGTTTTCACAAATCTGGTTGTGATGTTGAAGCTTCTTTCATATTCTGCTCTAGGCTTTAGTTTAAACCTAGGTTCAATTACAGCAGCACCCCTGTAAATATACGGCAGCGCCTCTGGACTTATACAGCAGATAGGCAGCACCCCAGGACTTATACAGCAGATAGGCAACACCCCTGGATGTATAGCACAGGCAGCACCCCTGGAGAATTACACAGCACAGCAGACAGGCAGCAGCACCCCTGGACTTAAATGGCAGTGGGGCAGCACCCCTGGACTGATAGGGCAGAAGGACAGCACCCCTGTACAGCACTCCAGGACAGCACAGCACTGCAGCACCCCTGTACAACACCCCTAACAGCACAGGACAGCGCCCCTTTACTTTTCCAGCACACAGGACAGCACCCCTTTATTTTTCCAGCACACAGGACAGCGTCACAGCACCCCTTTATTTTTACAGCACACAGGTCAGCACCACAGTGCCCCCTTTTTAAAAAAAAATATTTTATTAGGCAGATGAGATACAGTACAGGAAATGATGGCAACAATATGCAAAAGAATTCTTGCAAAATCGTTGAATTACAATGAATACCCCAGTAGGGGAAATCAAGAACTCAAAAGAGAAAATTCCTGAAAACATACATATTTATAAACCAATAAACAGTCTCATCAATTTTTTTATATAATGTAAAATAGTATAGTAACAGAGAAAAATCAGGGGAGAAAGAGAAGAGAAAGGGAGGATAGGAACCTAGTCTAAAAGGTGAAAGGGAGGAGAGAAGAACAGTAAGATATAGTATACAGAGATGGGGGGATGACTCGACCGGCCCTGTCCTTTGGGAAATGAGCCGGAAAAACATTGTGCGGTATCGCGGGCTGATAATAAAGTGTGGGAGAGCAGCGGGCAATTAGTGGAAAGGCGGAGAGGTCTTGAAAAAGGACATCCAGGGTTCCCAGATCCTAAGAAAGGCCCCGGAAGAGCCCTTTAGGATGCTGGTGATATGTTCCATGGTATAGATGTGCCATATCTTCCCTACAATTTCTCCCAGAGTGGGAACCTCTGTGGATTTCCAGGACGATGCTATGGCACACCTAGCTGCTAGAACCATATGGGTGAATAGTTTAGTCTGACAACGAGAAGCCCCGGGCAACGACATGGAAAGGAGGAAATGCTTGGGGCACAGGGGTACATGAACCCCTAGGATCAAGTTAACTAAGGACCCTATTTCCCTCCAAAGGGGAAGTAGTTTTGGGCACTCCCACCAAATATGCAGGCACGTTCCATCCATTGTCTTACATCTCCAACATAACGGAGACAACTCCGGGTACATTTTAGCAAGTCGTGTAGGAACGTAAAACCATCTGTAAAAGAGCTTATACGCATTTTCCTTCGCTCGAACACAAATGGAGCTAGACGCCAGGCTAGAGTGGATATCAGACCATTCGTCAGAGTCTAACATTTCCCCCAAGTCTAGTTCCCATGCCCTTTTATGAGGTTCCTTATCTGATTGTGAGGGGAGCACCAGTTCTCTATAGATAGTGGAAAAAAATCCTCTAGTCGAGTCCTTACGCATTGCAAGATCTTCTAAGGTGGTCAGCGGTCTGTAATTAAGTTGTGTAAGGAGCGTGGAGTGGAAGTGTCGGATCTGCAAGTATTGGAAGAAGAGTTTGTGAGATAAGGCAAATTTGGATTGGAGATCTGAGAAGGATGGGAACAGGGAATCTATTGTTAGGTCATTCAGTAGTCTTACCCCTCCCTCCCGCCACTGTGAGAAAGCATTGGTATTACGGCCTGGCTGAAACATAAGGTTATCAAATAGCAGAGCCAAAGGGCTAGGGAGCAGAGCCAAGTGGTATTTACGATTAGCTGAGTCCCAGATATCTAAGGAATGAGAGACTATCGGAAGGGATTTAGTCGAGCGAGGGCGTGCCAAACAGGGAAGCCATAACAAGGAAGAAATATAATTCAAGTTGAGGGAGTCAGTTTCTATTGAGACCCAAACCCTCTCAGTTTTGGGAGCATTCCATTGGATACACTGTGTTAATTTGGCAGCTATATAGTAGGCCTTAAAGTCCGGGACCCCTAGGCCGCCTTCCGAGGAATGTTTTTGTAATGTTACATGTTTCACTCTAGGCTTCTTTTGGCTATCTTTTGCGCTTTGCGTAATATAAAAATCTAAAACCTCAGTCTTATCAGTATTAATTTTATAGCCAGAATGTATACCAAACTCCTCTATTTCTCGAAAAAGATGGGGTAGAGAATGTATAGGATCGGAGACAGGGCCCGATTAACAATGGGGCTGATGGAGCTGCAGCTCCAGGCCCACCTTCTAAAACAGGCCCACTGCATCGCAGATCTCCGTGCTGCAGTAGACAGGAAATACAATTTCCTGCTACTGCAGCCTCCTAGGCAGGCCCCACCTCGTGCGCCCTCCGCCCTTAACACCCGAGACCCCCCTCCTGCAGCCGCGCTGGCAAATTTAACAGCGCCACTGACCGATAAAGTGAGGCTTTCTCAGCCTTCCCTGCATGACACAGCTCGTCTCAGTGGCGCCTCCTCCACGGCGGGTGATGTCACAGCATGTGACATCAAAAGGTGCCGCCCCGCCACTTCCGCACCCGGACTCCCGTCCATATTCAATAGCCCAGGCCAATAAAAGCAGTGTAGCAGCGCTGCCGCCAATATCCCCTAGCTGTAGCTCCGTGAAGGTGGCAGTAGAACGTCTGATATCCTCCATACTGAGGTGAGATATCAGACATCATGTAACATACTGAGGCAATGGTAATTGCAGATACATATAGATATCTATATATATAGATATGTATATCTATCTATAAAATATGCTGTGTATATATATTTAAGACAAACTATAGGATATATCAAATATACATATACTGTATATGTAAGTGTGTGTGTGCAGTGGTCAAAGTGGGGCGGTATACGGCATTATGGTATACCGCCACTTCCACTGACCCGGAAATGCGGACCTGAAAGTGCAGCAGGAGGCGAGGGAAGTGGCCATCCTGCTGCACATTGTGGAGTCCCTGCGTGGCGGCCGGCGGCTGTATTAGCTCACTGTATTAGCTCACAGCCGCTCACTGCCAGCCGCTCACCACCAGCCGCCAGCCACCGGCCGCCTCCAGCAGCCCACCGCTCACCGCTGCCAGCAACCAGCAACAAATGAGGTAATGTTCCCCTGCTGTCACCTCTCTCCCTGTCGTCACTCTCTCTCCCTATCATCACTGTCGTCACTCTCTCTCCCTGTCGTCACTCTCTCTCCCTGTCATCACTGTCGTCACTCTCTCTCCTTGTCACTGTTGTCACTCTCTCTCCCTGTCGTCACTCTCTCTACCTGTCATCACTGTCGTCACTCTCTCTCCCTGTCGTCACTGTCGTCACTCTCTCTCCCTGTCATCACTGTCGTCACTCTCTCTCCCTGTCGTCACTCTCTCTCCCTGTCATCACTGTCGTCACTCTCTCTCCCTGTCGTCACTCTCTCTCCCTGTCATCACTGTCGTCACTCTCTCTCCCTGTCGTCACTCTCTCTCCCTGTCATCACTGTCGTCACTCTCTCTCCCTGTCGTCACTCTCTCTCCCTGTCATCACTGTCGTCACTCTCTCTCCCTGTCGTCACTCTCTCTCCCTGTCGTCACTGTCGTCACTCTCTGTCCCTGTCGTCACTCTCTCTCCCTGTCATCACTGTCGTCACTCTCTCTCCCTGTCATCACTGTCGTCACTCTCTCTCCCTGTCATCACTCTCTCTCCCTGTCATCACTGTCGTCACTCTCTTTCCCTGTCGTCACTCTCTCTCCCTGTCATCACTGTCGTCACTCTCTCTCCCTGTCGTCACTCTCTCTCCCTGTCATCACTGTCATCACTCTCTCTCCCTGTCATCACTCTCTCCCTGTCGTCACTCTCTCTCCCTGTCGTCACTCTCTCTCCCTGTCGTCACTCTCTCTCCCTGTCGTCTCTCTCTCACTGTCGTCACTCTCTCTCCCTGTCGTCACTGTCATCACTCTCTCTCCCTGTCATCACTCTCTCCCTGTCGTCACTCTCTCTCCCTGTCGTCACTCTCTCTCCCTGTCGTCTCTCTCTCACTGTCATCACTCTCTCTCCCTGTCGTCACTCTCTCCCTGTCGTCACTGTCGTCACTCGCTCTCCTTGTCGTCGCTCTCTCTCCCTGTCGTCACTCACTCTCCCTGTCGTCACTCTCTCTCTCCCTGTCGTCACTGTCATCACTCTCTCTCCCTGTCGTCACTCTCTCCCTGTCGTCACTGTCGTCACTCGCTCTCCTTGTCGTCGCTCTCTCTCCCTGTCATCACTCAATCTCCCTGTCGTCACTCTGGCTGTCCCTGCTGTCACAATTTCGGCTCATTCAGTGTGCTACAATGTGAATTTGGGCTCATTCAGTGTGCTACAATGTGAATTTGGGCTCATTCAGTGTGCTACAATGTGAATTTCGGCTCATTCAGTGTGCTACAATGTGAATCTCGGCTCATTCAGTGTGCTACAATGTGAATTTCGGCTCATTCAGTGTGCTACAATGTGAATTTCGGCTCATTCAGTGTGCTACAATGTGAATGTCGGCTCATTCAGTGTGCTACAATGTGAATCTCGGCTCATTCAGTGTGCTACAAGGTGAATTCCGGCTCATTCAGTGTGCTACAATGTGAATGTCGGCTCATTCAGTGTGCTACAATGTGAATTTGGGCTCATTCAGTGTGCTACAATGTGAATTTCAGCTCATTCAGTGTGCTACAATGTGAATTTCGTCTCATTCAGTGTGCTACAATGTGAATTTCGTCTCATTCAGTGTGCTACAATGTGAATTTCGTCTCAGTCAGTGTGCTACAATGTGAATGTCGGCTCATTCAGTGTGCTACAATTTGAATTGGGGCTCATTCAGTGTGCTACAATGTGAATTCCGGCTCATTCAGTGTGCTACAATGTGAATTTCGTCTCATTCAGTGTGCTACAATGTGAATTTCGGATCATTCAGTGTGCTACAATGTGAGTTTCGGCTCATTCAGTGTGCTACAATGTGAATTTCAGCTCATTCAGTGTGCTACAATGTGAATCTCGGCTCATTCAGTGTGCTACAATGTGAATTTCGTCTCATTCAGTGTGCTACAATGTGAATTTCAGCTCATTCAGTGTGCTACAAGGTGAATTCCGGCTCATTCAGTGTGCTACAATGTGAATTTCGGCTCATTCAGTGTGCTACAATGTGAATGTCGGCTCATTCAGTGTGCTACAATGTGAATGTCGGCTCATTCAGTGTGCTACAATGTGAATTTGGGCTCATTCAGTGTGCTACAATGTGACTGTCGGCTTATTCAGTGTGCTATAATGTGAATTTCGGCTCATTCAGTGTGCTACAATGTGAATTTGGGCTCATTCAGTGTGCTACAATGTGAATGTCGGCTCATTCAGTGTGATACAATGTGAATGTCGGCTCATTCAGTGTGCTACAATGTGAATGTCGGATCATTCAGTGTGCTACAATGTGAATTGGGGCTCATTCAGTGTGCTACAATGTGAATGTCGGCTCATTCAGTGTGCTACAATGTGAATTTGGGCTCATTCAGTATGCTACAAGGTGAGTTTCGGCTCATTCAGTGTGCTACAATGTGAATGTCGGCTCAGTCAGTGTGCTACAATGTGAATTCCGGCTCATTCAGTGTGCTACAATGTGAATGTCGGCTCATTCAGTGTGCTACAATGTGAATTTGGGCTCATTCAGTGTGCTACAATGTGAATTCCGGCTCATTCAGTGTGCTACAAGGTGAATTTCGGCTCAATTAGTGTGCTACAATGTGAATGTCGGCTCATTCAGTGTGCTACAATGTGAATTCCGGCTCATTCAGTGTGCTACAATGTGAATTTCGGCTCATTCAGTGTGCTACAATGTGAATTTGGGCTCATTCAGTGTGCTACAATGTGAATTTTGGCTCATTCAGTGTGCTACAATGTGAATTTTGGCTCATTCAGTGTGCTATAATGTGAATTTCGGCTCATTCAGTGTGCTACAATGTGAATTTCGGCTCATTCAGTGTGCTACAAGGTGAAATTCAGCTCATTCAGTGTGCTACAATGTGAATTTCGGCTCATTCAGTGTGCTACAATGTGAATTTCGGCTCATTCAGTGTGCTACAATGTGAGTTTCGGCTCATTCAGTTTGCTACAATGTGAATTTCAGCTCATTCAGTATGTTACAATGTGAATTTCGGCTCATTCAGTGTGCTACAATGTGAATTTCAGCTCATTCAGTGTGCTACAAGGTGAATGTCGGCTCATTCAGTATGCTACAATGTGAATTTCGGCTCATTCAGTGTGCTACAAGGTGAATTTCGGCTCATTCAGTATGCTACAATGTGAATTTCGTCTCATTCAGTGTGCTACAATGTGAATTTCAGCTCATTCAGTGTGCTACAATGTGAATTTCGGCTCATTCAGTGTGCTACAGGGTGAATTTCAGCTCATTCAGTGTGCTACAATGTGAATTTCAGCTCATTCAGTGTGCTACAATGTGAATTTCAGCTCATTCAGTGTACTACAATGTGAATTTCGGCTCATTCAGTGTGCTACAAGGTGAATTTCGGCTCATTCAGTATGCTACAATGTGAATTTCGGCTCATTCAGTGTGCTACAAGGTGAATTTCAGCTCATTCAGTGTGCTACAATGTGAATTTCGGCTCATTCAGTGTGCTACAAGGTGAATTTCGGCTCATTCAGTGTGCTACAATGTGAGTTTCGCCTCATTCAGTGTGCTACAAGGTGAATTTCAGCTCATTCAGTGTGCTACAATGTGAATCTCGGCTCATTCAGTGTGCTACAAGGTGAATTCCGGCTCATTCAGTGTGCTACAATGTGAATGTCGGCTCATTCAGTGTGCTACAATGTGAATTTGGGCTCATTCAGTGTGCTACAATGTGAATTT
This sequence comes from Pseudophryne corroboree, assembly GCF_028390025.1. Classification (NCBI taxonomy): domain Eukaryota; kingdom Metazoa; phylum Chordata; class Amphibia; order Anura; family Myobatrachidae; genus Pseudophryne; species Pseudophryne corroboree. The sequence continues at coordinate 1,049,870,356 of NC_086445.1, forward strand.
CAGCTCATTCAGTGTGCTACAATGTGAATTTCGTCTCATTCAGTGTGCTACAATGTGAATTTCGTCTCATTCAGTGTGCTACAATGTGAATTTCGTCTCAGTCAGTGTGCTACAATGTGAATGTCGGCTCATTCAGTGTGCTACAATGTGAATTGGGGCTCATTCAGTGTGCTACAATGTGAATTCCGGCTCATTCAGTGTGCTACAATGTGAATTTCGTCTCATTCAGTGTGCTACAATGTGAATTTCGGATCATTCAGTGTGCTACAATGTGAGTTTCGGCTCATTCAGTGTGCTACAATGTGAATTTCAGCTCATTCAGTGTGCTACAATGTGAATCTCGGCTCATTCAGTGTGCTACAATGTGAATTTCGTCTCATTCAGTGTGCTACAATGTGAATTTCAGCTCATTCAGTGTGCTACAAGGTGAATTCCGGCTCATTCAGTGTGCTACAATGTGAATTTCGGCTCATTCAGTGTGCTACAATGTGAATGTCGGCTCATTCAGTGTGCTACAATGTGAATGTCGGCTCATTCAGTGTGCTACAATGTGAATTTGGGCTCATTCAGTGTGCTACAATGTGACTGTCGGCTTATTCAGTGTGCTATAATGTGAATTTCGGCTCATTCAGTGTGCTACAATGTGAATTTGGGCTCATTCAGTGTGCTACAATGTGAATGTCGGCTCATTCAGTGTGATACAATGTGAATGTCGGCTCATTCAGTGTGCTACAATGTGAATGTCGGCTCATTCAGTGTGCTACAATGTGAATTGGGGCTCATTCAGTGTGCTACAATGTGAATGTCGGCTCATTCAGTGTGCTACAATGTGAATTTGGGCTCATTCAGTATGCTACAAGGTGAGTTTCCGCTCATTCAGTGTGCTACAATGTGAATGTCGGCTCAGTCAGTGTGCTACAATGTGAATTCCGGCTCATTCAGTGTGCTACAATGTGAATGTCGGCTCATTCAGTGTGCTACAATGTGAATTTGGGCTCATTCAGTGTGCTACAATGTGAATTCCGGCTCATTCAGTGTGCTACAAGGTGAATTTCGGCTCATTTAGTGTGCTACAATGTGAATGTCGGCTCATTCAGTGTGCTACAATGTGAATTCCGGCTCATTCAGTGTGCTACAATGTGAATTTCGGCTCATTCAGTGTGCTACAATGTGAATTTGGGCTCATTCAGTGTGCTACAATGTGAATTTTGGCTCATTCAGTGTGCTACAATGTGAATTTTGGCTCATTCAGTGTGCTATAATGTGAATTTCGGCTCATTCAGTGTGCTACAATGTGAATTTCGGCTCATTCAGTGTGCCACAAGGTGAAATTCAGCTCATTCAGTGTGCTACAATGTGAATTTCGGCTCATTCAGTGTGCTACAATGTGAATTTCGGCTCATTCAGTGTGCTACAATGTGAGTTTCGGCTCATTCAGTTTGCTACAATGTGAATTTCAGCTCATTCAGTATGTTACAATGTGAATTTCGGCTCATTCAGTGTGCTACAATGTGAATTTCAGCTCATTCAGTGTGCTACAAGGTGAATGTCGGCTCATTCAGTATGCTACAATGTGAATTTCGGCTCATTCAGTGTGCTACAAGGTGAATTTCGGCTCATTCAGTATGCTACAATGTGAATTTCGTCTCATTCAGTGTGCTACAATGTGAATTTCAGCTCATTCAGTGTGCTACAATGTGAATTTCGGCTCATTCAGTGTGCTACAGGGTGAATTTCGGCTCATTCAGTGTGCTACAATGTGAATGTCGGCTCATTCAGTGTGCTACAATGTGAATTTCGGCTCATTCAGTGTGCTACAGGGTGAATTTCAGCTCATTCAGTGTGCTACAATGTGAATTTCAGCTCATTCAGTGTGCTACAATGTGAATTTCAGCTCATTCAGTGTACTACAATGTGAATTTCGGCTCATTCAGTGTGCTACAAGGTGAATTTCGGCTCATTCAGTATGCTACAATGTGAATTTCGGCTCATTCAGTGTGCTACAAGGTGAATTTCAGCTCATTCAGTGTGCTACAATGTGAATTTCGGCTCATACAGTGTGCTACAAGGTGAATTTCGGCTCATTCAGTGTGCTACAATGTGAGTTTCGCCTCATTCAGTGTGCTACAAGGTGAATTTCAGCTCATTCAGTGTGCTACAATGTGAGTTTCGGCTCAGTCAGTGTGCTACAATGTGAATTTCGGATCATTCAGTGTGCTACAATGTGAATTTCGGCTCATTCAGTGTGCTACAATGTGAGTTTCGGCTCATTCAGTGTGCTATAATGTGAATTTCAGCTCATTCAGTGTGCTACAATGTGAGTTTCAGCTCATTTAGTGTGCTACAATGTGAATTTCGGCTCATTCAGTGTGCTACAATGTGAATTTGGGTGTCATTCAGTGTGCTACAATGTGAGTTTCGGCTCATTCTGCGTGCTACAATGTGAATTTTGGCTCATTCAGTGTGCTACAATGTGAATGTCGGCTCATTCAGTGTGCTACAATGTGAATTTCAGCTCATTCAGTGTGCTACAATGTGAATTTCAGCTCATTCAGTGTGCTACAATGTGAATTTTGGCTCATTCAGTGTGCTACAATGTGAATGTCGGCTCATTCAGTGTGCTACAATGTGAATTTCGGCTCAGTCAGTGTGTTACAATGTGAGTTTTGGCTCATTCAGTGTGCTACAATGTGAGTTTCGGCTCATTCAGTGTGCTATAATGTGAATTTCGGCTCATTCAGTGTGCTACAATGTGAGTTTCAGCTCATTCAGTGTACTACAATGTGAGTTTCGGCTCATTCAGTGTGCTACAATGTGAGTTTCGGCTCATTCAGTGTGCTACAATGTGAATTTCAGCTCATTCAGTGTGCTACAATGTGAGTTTCGGCTCATTCAGTGTGCTACAATGTGAGTTTCGGCTCATTCAGTGTGCTACAATGTGAATTTCAGCTCATTCAGTGTGCTACAATGTGAATTCCGGCTCATTCAATGTGCTGCAATGTGAATTTCGGCTCATTCAGTGTGCTACAATGTGAGTTTCGGCTCATTCAGTGTGCTATAATGTGAATGTCGGCTCATTCAGTGTGCTATAATGTGAATTTCGGCTCATTCAGTGTGCTACAAGGTGAATTTCGGCTCATTCAGTATGCTACAATGTGAATTTCGGCTCATTCAGTGTGCTACAATGTGAATTTCGGCTCATTCAGTGTGCTATAAGGTGAAATGGGCACCAGTAATAGATAGTATAAGGGGTTCTACTACACTGGACATGCCCCCTTTTGGGTGACCACGCCCTTTTCTGGAGCGTGCCTTTGGCGTGCGCATAATTACTTCCTTGATTTTTGCATACCCCCACTTCAAAATTTTCACTTCTACCACTGTGTGTGTATGTGTATATATATATATATGTGTGTGTATGTGTGTAAATATGTAAATATTAGGGATGTGCACTTGAAATTTTTCGGGTTTTGTCTTTTGGTTTTGGGTTCGGTTCCGTGGCCGTGTTTTGGGTTCGAACGCGTTTTGGCAAAACCTCACCAAATTTTTTTTGTCGGATTCGGGTGTGTTTTGGATTCGGGTGTTTTTTTCAAAAAACCCTAAAAAACAGCTTAAATCATGGAATTTGGGGGTCATTTTGATCCCATAGTATTATTAACCTCAATAACCATAATTTCCACTCATTTTCAGTCTATTCTGAACACCTCACACCTCACAATATTATTTTTAGTCCTAAAATTTGCACAGAGGTTGCTGTATGGCTAAGCTAAGCGACCCAAGTGGCCGACACAAACACCTGGCCCATCTAGGAGTGGCACTGCAGTGTCAGGCAGGATGGCCCTTCCAAAAAATACTCCCCAAACAGCACATGACGCAAAGAAAAAAAGAGGCGCAATGAGGTAGCTGTGTGAGTAAGCTAAGCGACCCTAGTGGCCGACACAAACACCTGGCCCATCTAGGAGTGGCACTGCAGTGTCAGGCATGATGGCCCTTCCAAAAAATACTCCCCAAACAGCACATGACGCAAAGAAAAAAAGAGGCGCAATGAGGTAGCTGTGTGAGTAAGCTAAGCGACCCTAGTGGCCGACACAAACACCTGGCCCATCTAGGAGTGGTACTGCAGTGACAGGCAGGATGGCCCTTCCAAAAAATACTCCCCAAACAGCACATGACGCAAAGAAAAAAAGAGGCGCAATGAGGTAGCTGTGTGAGTAAGCTAAGCGACTCTAGTGGCCGACACAAACACCTGGCCCATCTAGGAGTGGCACTGCAGTGTCAGGCAGGATGGCCCTTCCAAAAAATACTCCCCAAACAGCACATGACGCAAAGAAGAAAAAAAGAAAAAAGAGGTGCAAGATGGAATTGTCCTTGGGCCCTCCCACCCACCCTTATGTTGTATAAACAGGACATGCACACTTTAACCAACCCATCATTTCAGCGACAGGGTCTGCCACACGACTGTGACTGAAATGACTGGTTGGTTTGGGCCCCCACCAAAAAAGAAGCAATCTCTCCTTGCACAAACTGGCTCTACAGAGGCAAGATGTCCACCTCATCATCATCGTCCGATTCATCACCCCTTTCACTGTGTACATCCCCCTCCTCACAGATTATTAATTCGTCCCCACTGGAATCCACCATCTCAGATCCCCGTGTACTTTCTGGAGGCAATTGCTGCTGGTGAATGTCTCCATGGAGTAATTGATTATAATTCATTTTAATGAACATCATCTTCTCCACATTTTCTGGAAGTAACCTCGTACGCCGATTGCTGACAAGGTGAGCGGCGGCACTAAACACTCTTTCGGAGTACACACTGGAGGGAGGGCAACTTTGGTAGAATAAAGCCAGTTTGTGCAAGGGCCTCCAAATTGCCTCTTTTTCCTGCCAGTATACGTACGGACTGTCTGACGCGCCTACTTGGATGCGGTCACTCATATAATCCTCCACCATTCTTTCAATGGTGAGAGAATCATATGCAGTGACAGTAGACGACATGTCAGTAATCGTTGGCAGGTCCTTCAGTCCGGACCAGATGTCAGCATCAGCAGTCGCTACAGACTGCCCTGCATCACCGCCAGCGGGTGGGCTCGGAATTCGTTGCCTTTTCCTCGCACCCCCAGTTGCGGGAGAATGTGAAGGAGGAGATGTTGACAGGTCGCGTTCCGCTTGACTTGACATTTTTCTCACCAGCAGTTCTTTGAACCCCTGCAGACTTGTGTCTGCCGGAAAGAGAGATCCAACGTAGGTTTTAAATCTAGGATCGAGCACGTGGCCAAAATGTAGTGCTCTGATTTCAACAGATTGACCACACGTGAATCCTGGTTAAGCGAATGAAGGGCTCCATCCACAAGTCCCACATGCCTAGCGGAATCGCTCTGTTTTAGCTCCTCCTTCAATGCCTCCAGCTTCTTCTGCAAAAGCCTGATGAGGGGAATGACCTGACTCAGGCTACAAAGTGTCTGAACTGACTTCACGTGTGGCAAGTTCAAAGGGCAGCAGAACCTTGCACAATGTTGAAATCATTCTCCACTGCGCTTGAGTCAGGTGCATTCCCCCTCCTTTGCCTATATCGTGGGCAGATGTATAGGCTTGAATGGCCTTTTGCTTCTCCTCCATCCTCTGAAGCATATAGAGGGTTGAATTCCACCTCGTTACCACCTCTTGCTTCAGATGATTGCAGGGCAGGTTCAGGTTTTTTTGGTGGTGCTCCAGTCTTCTGTACGCGGTGCCTGCACGCCGAAAGTGGCCCGCAATTCTTCTGGCCACCGACAGCATCTCTTGCATGCCCCTTTCGTTTTTTAAATAATTCTGCACCACCAAATTCAAGGTATGTGCAAAACATGGGACGTGCTGGAATTTGCCCAGATTTAATGCGCGCACAATATTGCTGGCGTTGTCCGATGCCACAAATCCCCAGGAGAGTCCAATTGGGGTAAGCCATTCTGCGATGATCTTCCTCAGTGGCCGTAAGAGGTTTTCAGCTGTGTGCGTATTCTGGAAAGCGGTGATACAAAGCGTAGCCTGCCTAGGAACGAGTTGGCGTTTGCGAGATCCTGCTACTGGTGCCGCCGCTGCTGTTCTTGCAGCGGGAGGCAATACATCTACCCAGTGGGCTGTCACAGTCATGTAGTCCTGAGTCTGCCCTGCTCCACTTGTCCACATGTCCGTGGTTAAGTGGACATTGGGTACAACTGCATTTTTTAGGACATTGGTGAGTCTTTTTCTGACGTCCGTGTACATTCTCGGTATCGCCTGCCTAGAGAAGTGGAACCTAGATGGTATTTGGTAACGGGGGCACACTGCCTCAATAAATTGTCTAGTTCCCTGTGAACTAACGGCGGATACCGGACGCACGTCTAACACCAACATAGTTGTCAAGGCCTCAGTTATCCGCTTTGCAGCAGGATGACTGCTTTGATATTTCATCTTCCTCGCAAAGGACTGTTGGACAGTCAATTGCTTACTGGAAGTAGTACAAGTGGTCTTCCAACTTCCCCTCTGGGATGACGATCGACTCCCAGCAGCAACAACAGCAGCGCCAGCAGCAGTAGGCGTTACACTCAAGGATGCATCGGAGGAATCCCAGGCAGGAGAGGACTCGTCAGACTTGCCAGTGACATGGCCTGCAGGACTATTGGCTTTCCTGGGTAAGGAGGAAATTGACACTGAGGGAGTTGGTGGTGTGGTTTGCGCGAGCTTGGTTACAAGAGGAAGGGATTTACTGGTCAGTGGACTGCTTCCGCTGTCGCCCAAAGTTTTTGAACTTGTCACTGACTTATTATGAATGCGCTGCAGGTGACGTATAAGGGAGGATGTTCCGAGGTGGTTAACGTCCTTACCCCTACTTATTACAGCTTGACAAAGGCAACACACGGCTTGACACCTGTTGTCCGCATTTCTGTTGAAATACTTCCACACTGAAGAGCTGATTTTTTTGGTATTTTCACCAGGCATGTCAATGGCCATATTCCTCCCACGGACAACAGGTGTCTCCCCGGGTGCCTGACTTAAACAAACCACCTCACCATCACAATCCTCCTTGTCAATTTCCTCCCCAGCCCAAGCAACACCCATATCCTCATCCTGGTGTACTTCAACACTGACATCTTCAATTTCACTATCAGGAACTGGACTGCGGGTGCTCCTTTCAACACTTGCAGGGGGCGTGCAAATGGTGGAAGGCGCAAGCTCTTCCCGTCCAGTGTTGGGAAGGTCAGGCATCGCAACCGACACAATTGGACTCTCCTTTGGGATTTGTGATTTCTAAGAACGCACAGTTCTTTGCTGTGCTTTTGCCGCAAGTCTTTTCTTTTTTCTAGCGAGAGGATGAGTGCTTCCATCCTCATGTGAAGCTGAACCACTAGCCATGACCATAGGCCAGGGCCTCAGCCGTTCCTTGCCACTCCGTGTCGTAAATGGCATATTGGCAAGTTTACGCTTCTCCTCAGACGCTTTTAATTTTGATTTTTGGGTCATTTTTTTACTGATCTTTTGTGTTTTGGATTTTACATGCTCTGTACTATGACATTGGGCATCGGCCTTGGCAGACGACGTTGATGGCATTTCATCGTCTCGGCCATGACTAGTGGCAGCAGCTTCAGCACGAGGTGGAAGTGGATCTTGATCTTTCCCTATTTTTTTACCTCCACATTTTTGTTCTCCATATTTTGCGCACAACTAAAAGCCACCACAGGTATACAATGTAGATGGATGGATAGTATAGTATTACTTATACTTATGGACGACGAGTGACGACACAGAGGTAGGTACAGCCGTGGCCTACCGTACTGCTGCTTAGTGCTTATATATAAATATAATATACTGTATAACAGACCTGGTGGACAGTGTCAGCAGCAGACTGCTAAACTAGTATGAAGAAAGAAAAAAAAAACACCACAGGTATGCAATGTAGATGGATGGATAGTATTACTTATACTTATGGACGACGAGTGACGAGTCGACACAGAGGTAGGTACAGCCGTGGCCTACCGTACTGCTGCCTAAGTGCTTATATATAAATATAATATACTGTATAATGGACCTGGTGGACAGTGTCAGCAGCAGACTGCTAAACTAGTATGAAGAAAGAAAAAAAAAACACCACAGGTATACAATGTAGATGGATGGATAGTATTACTTATACTTATGGACGACGAGTGACGAGTCGACACAGAGGTAGGTACAGCCGTGGCCTACCGTACTGCTGCTTAGTGCTTATATATAAATATAATATACTGTATAACGGACCTGGTGGACAGTGTCAGCAGCAGACTGCTTAACTAGTATGAAGAAAGAAAAAAAAAACACCACAGGTATACAATGTAGATGGATGGATAGTATTACTTATACTTATGGACGACGAGTGACGAGTCGACACAGAGGTAGGTACAGCCGTGGCCTACCGTACTGCTGCTTAGTGCTTATATATAAATATAATATACTGTATAACGGACCTGGTGGACAGTGTCAGCAGCAGACTGCTAAACTAGTATGAAGAAAGAAAAAAAAAAAACACCACAGGTATACAATGTAGATGGATGGATAGTATTACTTATACTTATGGACGACGAGTGACGAGTCGACACAGAGGTAGGTACAGCCGTGGCCTACCGTACTGCTGCTTAAGTGCTTATATATAAATATATACTGTATAACGGACCTGGTGGACAGTGTCAGCAGCAGACTGCTAAACTAGTATGAAGAAAGAAAAAAAAAACACCACAGGTATACAATGTAGATGGATGGATAGTATTACTTATACTTATGGACGACGAGTGACGAGTCGACACAGAGGTAGGTACAGCCGTGGCCTACCGTACTGCTGCTTAGTGCTTATATATAAATATAATATACTGTATAACGGACCAGGTGGACAGTGTCAGCAGCAGACTGCTAAACTAGTATGAAGAAAGAAAAAAAAAAACACCACAGGTATACAATGTAGATGGATGGATAGTATTACTTATACTTATGGACGACGAGTGACGAGTCGACACAGAGGTAGGTACAGCCGTGGCCTACCGTACTGCTGCTTAGTGCTTATATATAAATATAATATACTGTATAACGGACCTGGTGGACACTGTCAGCAGACTGCTAAACTAGTATGAAGAAAGAAAGAAAAAACACCACAGGTATACAATGTAGATGGATGGATAGTACTGTATTACTTATACTTATGGACGACGAGTGACGAGTCGACACAGAGGTAGGTACAGCCGTGGCCTACCGTACTGCTGCTTAGTGCTTATATATAAATATAATATACTGTATAACGGACCTGGTGGACAGTGTCAGCAGCAGACTGCTAAACTAGTATGAAGAAAGAAAAAAAAAACACCACAGGTATACAATGTAGATGGATGGATAGTATTACTTATACTTATGGACGACGAGTGACGAGTCGACACAGAGGTAGGTACAGCCGTGGCCTACCGTACTGCTGCTTAGTGCTTATATATAAATATAATATACTGTATAACGGACCTGGTGGACACTGTCAGCAGACTGCTAAACTAGTATGAAGAAAGAAAGAAAAAACACCACAGGTATACAATGTAGATGGATGGATAGTACTGTATTACTTATACTTATGGACGACGAGTGACGAGTCGACACAGAGGTAGGTACAGCCGTGGCCTACCGTACTGCTGCTTAGTGCTTATATATAAATATAATACACTGTATAACGGACCTGGTGGACAGTGTCAGCAGACTGGTAAACTAGTATGAAGAAAGAAAAAAAAAAACACAGTGTTTTTCAGGCAGACACACGTATACTGTACTGGTGGTCACTGTCAGCAAAACTGTGCACTGTACTCCTGCTATAACTGCTCCCCAGTCCCCACAATTAGGCAGTGTGAGCAGTGCACTCAGCACAGATATATCATGCAGCATTGCAGCACACTGAGTGAGCACAGATATGGATTGGTGGAGCGTTTTTTTTCAGGCAGAGAAACAACGGATTAAACTCAAAACCCTGCACTGTACTCCCTAACAGCTGATCCCCGTCCCCAATCCTCCCCACAATTTATAACTAACTAAGTTCTACTATAACGGAGAGGACGCCAGCCACGTCCTCTCCCTATCAATCTCAATGCACGTGTGAAAATGGCGGCGACGCGCGGTTCCTTATATAGAATCCGAGTCTCGCGAGAATCCGACAGCGGGATGATGACGTTCGGGCGCGCTCGGGTTAACCGAGCAAGGCGGGAGGATCCGAGTCTGCTCGGACCCGTGCAAAAAAGGGTGAAGCTCGGGCGGGTTCGGATTCCGAGGAACCGAACCCGCTCATCACTAGTAAATATATATATTTTTTTTAGTAATAAGGCATTACATTGTACATTGTATAGGTTCAGTAAGATACGCCGATGGACAGGATGCTGGCTGTCAGTATACAGACAGCGGCATCCCGTCCATCAGAATCCCAACAGCCCCCCATTAAGCTCCCTAACCCACCTCGGTGCCTAACCCTAATCCTCCCTTCCCCACTGCCTAACCCTAAACCCCCCTGCTAAATGCCTAACCCTAACCCTCCCTGCCCGGTAACTAACCATAGCCTAATCATCCCTAAAACCTAACCCTAATCACTCTTCTGATGGGTAAACCTAATCCCCTCCTTCACCACGCGCGCACCGAGATGCAATTGCGCCCCACTGAATAAAGGATTGGGATTCCAGGTGTCGTTATTTAGATGCCGGGATTCCGAGTCCTGGCAGGATTTCAACGACTGTGTTCCTGGTGCGGACGGGATTCCGACATCAGTATTTCAAGCACCAGGATCCCGTCCGTCAGTATCCTGACTGTATCTAATTTTTTATAATATATATATATATATATATATATATTGAGTAAATCTGTATAGTTAGTCCATAAATTGATGGTAGGTGGCTAGTTAAGCCCCCGATGGTGCTAGCCACACCCCATGGCACAGACCACACCCCCATATCAGTAGTCACACCCCCACCATGCTGATCACACCCATTGTGGCGGTGCAAAATAGGCCCTTTATAAATTTCAGCTCCAGGCCCATCAGGACCTTAATCTGGTACTGATCGGAGATAGTAAGTAAAACGTTGTCTGCATACAGTGCAAATTTGTGTTCGACAGCGCCTACCTTTACTCCTTTAATATATGGGTTGGCACGGATCCGCGCAGCGAGGGGTTCTATAGAGAGGGCGAATATTAAGGGGGAGAGCGGACAACCCTGTCGCGTGCCATTAGCAATTTGGAAAGACGGAGACAGCACTCCGTTGGCAAGCACAGCTGCCCTGGGGTTACTGTATAATGCAGATACTCCTTGGAAGAAGGGGCCTGTAATACCTGCATGTTGAAGCGTGTGAAACATAAAAGGCCATTGAATCTGATCAAATGCCTTTTCGGCGTCTAAATCCAAGACCAGAGCCGGTATCTTTCGTCTATGTATTTCGTGAACCAGATCAACTGTCCTACGCGTGTTATCAAGAGCTTGACGTCCAGGTATGAAACCGACCTGGTCAGGGTGAATCAGTTTAGGGAGAAGGAGGCCCAGCCTATTAGCCAATAGGAAGCAGCGGAAGTCGGATCGTACGTGGTGGTCCCTGTGTGCTGAGTTCTAAGTTTGTTAATCAAGTTCGAGGCCTTTTTTTCCCGCAACTTATTGGCCAGAACGGAATCAGCTTTGTCTGCCTTATCGTAATATTTCTGCTGAAGCCGTCTTAGGATGAAGGCCGATCTGCGTGATAGTACAGTGTTAAGCCTGCCTCTTAAAGTGTTTATCTGGGAGAGCAAAGCAAGAGTGGGGCGCAGCTTATGTTCAGCTAATAGTGCAGCTATTTCAGTTTCTAAAGAGGAAAATTCACACTGGGTCTGCTTCCGGCGATGAGAAGCTTTACTGATGAGCTTACCTCTAATTGTGGCTTTATGGGCCTCCCAGATAACACTGTTAGCGATCTCATTGGATAGATTGATCTCAAAATATTCCGCTATAGCAGATCTAACGTCCTGGAGAGCAGAAGGATCCAATAGTAGGCTATCATCTAGACGCCAGGAGTTAGATCTACCACTAGATTATAGAGGTCGAACAGAAGGACAGTTCCCGCATGGTCCGTCCATGAGACGGGCTTAATACCCACATAGGAGACCATAGACGCCAGGGAGCGGGAGATTAAGATCATATCAATTCTAGCATAGATTTGGTAGGGAGCAGAATAGTGGGTATAAGCCCTCATTCATGCTTTTAGCAGCAGTGCAAACGCTAGGCCGCCGCCCTCTGGGAGTGTATCTTAGTTTAGCAGAAGTGCGAACGAAAGGTTAGCAGAACTGCTCGAAAAAATTTTCATGACGTTTCTAAATAGCTCCAAACCTACTCCTACCTTGCGATCACTGCAGACAGTTTAGTTCCTGCTTTGACGTCACAAACACGCCCTGCGTTCGGCCAGCCGCTCCCCCGTTTCCCCAGGCACGCCTGCGTTTTTACCTGGCACGCCTGCGTTTTTTAGCACACTCCCGGAAAATGGTCAGTTACCACCCAGAAACACCCACTTCCTGTCAATCACTCACCGATCAGCAGAGCGACTGAAAAGCGTTGCTCGACCTTGTGTAAAACTGCATAGTTTGGTGTGAAAGTACTTTGCGCGTGCGTACTGCGGCCCGTACGCATACGCAGAAATGCCGATTTTTAGCCTGATCGCCGCGCAGCGACCGAAAGCAGCTAGCGATCAACTCGGAATGAGGGCCATAATCTCTAGCCATATAATTTTTGAGGCGCCAAGAATCCAACAACACGAGTCTATTCATGCCATCTCCCAGGACCTGAGCCGTCCGTAGTACCTCCGGGGAGTGTTTAATTTGTGTGGGGGCTTTTTTTTTATCAAGGGTTGGATCTAAGACTGCATTAAAGTCTCCACCAATTAGTATGTGACCCCGAGAGAACTGTTCAACTCGTCTAAATACATTGTGGAAGAAACGTCCCTGGCCTGTGTTTGGTGCATACAGATTAAAAAGGGTAAATGTCTCTGCTCCAATAGTACCCAGTAACATGAGGAATCTACCTTCCGGGTTTGCCAGGGACTTAGAGAGAATAAAAGTGACCTTGTTAAAGATCAGGATTGCTACGCCTCTTTTTTTGCAGGGTGCAGAAGCAAAATAGGATTGAGGGAAGCGCTAACCTCGCAATTGAGAGTGATCGCCAGTCATGTGAGTCTCCTGAAGCATCGCAATGTCAGCTTTCTCCCGTCTACAGGCATCTAGGACAAGTGTACGTCGCCTGGGGGAGTTGAGACCATTAACGTTCAGAGAGAAGACCTTCAGACCCATAGGGGAGGCCAGGCATGAGAAGCCCTCGAATGCTGCTGAAAAATCCTAAAAAAAATTGGAACAGGACCAGTCGAGTCGGGGAAAGGGAAAAGGGGGAGAGAGAAGGGCGGGGGGAAGAAAAAGAAGGAATTGAAAGAGGAAAGAAGAAAAGAAAAGGGCCTTAGTAGGCCAAAACCCCTCAGAAATTTAACCCCAACGCAGGGGCTATGCATAGCTATAGACAGTAACACACTAGAATAAAAAAAGGGGGAAAAAACGGGGTGAACAAGAACTAGAACAATATCCTTAGTAAATCTAAGGCTGGAGAGACTCCACGGGCCCCCAACCCATCCAGTAGATCTCCCAGAAGGAGAGGTGCGGTGGTGGTGGATCCACGACATACAAACAGAAACACAAAATAGCAAATAACATATAAAACAAGAACAGAATTATCCAAGTAGTGAGAAAAAATGCGTAAATGGAACCTATACACAATAAAAACTTAATGATAGGCAAAAGGTAGTCCAGTGAATGACCTAAGGCACTAGCCAACTATAGGAATGTTAACAGTGAACAACAATACTATACAGCACTAATGAAGTTGCGAGTGAGGAAATAAACCACTAATATAGGACGGATAGCAAATAATCCATCCTACTTCCGTCTCTGGACGGAGTGTCTAACCAAACTAGTAAAAGTCCCAAGTCAAGGAGGGGCAGAGTCATTTTTCGGGCCATGCCGAACTTGCTGCCATGTCACTTGAGGGGGCCGATTATGCTGTGGCTTGGTAGAGCTCGGTGGGGCAGTACCAGTGTTAGGTTTCGGAAGAATATCTAAGTCCTCAAGTAACTTTTGACCTTGTTCCAGCATTTTGGCTGTACGTACAGTGTTGTCTTCTAGGACTTGCAATTGGAAAGGAAAGTTCCATCTATATTTTATATTATGGTGGCCCAGAATTCTTGTGATAGGTTGAAGATCTCTCCTTTTCTGTATAGTAGAAGGTGCTAGATCTTGGAATAGCTGGACTTGTTTGTCCCTAAATGCAATAGACGGTGAATCTCTAGTTGCGAGAACAAGCTTCTCTTTTTTCTGGTAGTGGTGCAATCGGTTGATAATGTCTCTGGGTTGCTGGCCAGGAGGAGGCCTGGCTCTAAGTGCACGGTGCGCCCTATCAAGGAGGAGTTTGTTATCCTGAAGACTGGGGAGAATATGCCTAAAAAGATCCTTGAGAAACGCAGATATAGACGGAGCAGAGATAGTCTCAGGGACACCCCAGACCCTTAGCTTATTCCTACGTGATCTATTCTCCAAATCCTCTTGTTTCTACTTAAGGTCAGCTATTTCGGATCTGAGTAGGGAGAGCTCTCTCTCGACCGAGCCTTGGTATTGGCATATTTCATCCGTTTTGGACTCCAGGGCGTCAGTTCTTGTACCAAGAGAAGTAAATTCCGATTTAAAGCCGTCCACCGCCCGCTTGAGCTCTTGTTGGAATGTCAGCTTTATCCCGTCCACTAGGGTAGTGAGAACCGAATGTATAGATGGGTCTATGTCCAGCTCTGACGGGGAGTCGGGGGAAGATGATCCCACACGATATGTATTCTGTGATGGTGCTTTGGTTTTGGGTGTAAATATAGGAGTAGTCGCAGCTGAAGCTTTCCGGTTCTTGTTAGACATATTAACAGCCGGTGCCAGTCAACTTGGAAACACTATATACGGATCCACAGAAAGAATTAAAAAACAAGGGTGTAGGGGCCACACTGGGATACCATCAGACCATCACGTGGGTCGAACTGACTGCGCTATCACAGGTAGGGTGTGGAATGTCTTCTTATATCGAAGCGATGCGCCAGAACCGTGAGGGTCTATGCGTCCCAGTCTGGAGGTGG
This sequence comes from Pseudophryne corroboree, assembly GCF_028390025.1. NCBI lineage: Eukaryota > Metazoa > Chordata > Amphibia > Anura > Myobatrachidae > Pseudophryne > Pseudophryne corroboree. The sequence goes on from NC_086445.1 coordinate 1,049,885,517, forward strand.
AGGTGCTATGAGGGTGGGGGTGGGGGGTGGGTAGTGCGTTCGAGGGATCCAGTAGACGATAAGGGCTACAGGAACGGTGATGAACCCCCGGGGCGCAGGAATGCTTCCCTTTAATTCAGTGCCGTGTATCAGCAGAGCGGCAATTAGAAGTGACAGGGCTATGATCTATAAAACCCTAGAGCAACTGTGAGAGAGCAAGGGAACAGCACATATGAAGCCCCCACTACAGTGCTCAGTGTACAGCACTTGCAAATCCCTGAGCTAATAAGTGGAGGGACAGATAAAATGGCCGCTGCCAGCAGGAATGCATCTACTATGGAGTAATGTAAAGTGCGCCTACACCACACTATTTACCGGAGTCTGGGCTGCCCCGGGTGATCCGGCCCCTCGTCCTCCAGAGGGCTCAGTGAGCAGGCAAGTGCGGCGTCTTCCGTGTGCCTGAGGCCAGGGGTCCGTGCGGTGCGAGCACCACGGCTCCGACCTCCGGCGGGTGACAGGGATGCTGCTCGATGGGGTTAGCGCTCGCAATCCCCAGCTCCTTACCGTTCCGTCCTGTAATAGCGGGTCGGGCAGACCCGTAGGCAGCCAAGGAGGGGTGCGAGGTGGTTGGCGATAGTAGTGCTGAGCAGGTCAGGGTACTTCCTCCGTCAACTTCCGGACAAAATGACAAAATCACAGGAATTATTCGTTCTAATCAATGGTATTATTGGTCCAAATCACTGGAAGAAAATGACAAAATCACTGGAATTATTCGTAAACATTTGTAGAAAGTCGCTGCTTTCTGATTACTGAAATGCTCAGATATTCCTGCGAATCCACAATCCCTTCCCAGAGGAAAAAGAAATTGAGAAACCGTTGTTTGAGAACGTTTGTTCTCTTTCCCTTAAAAAGGAACAAACCACTTTCCAAGAAGACTGACGTTTTGGGGATTATGGAGACATAATGGCCCTCATTCCGAGTTGTTCGCTCGCAAGCTGCTTTTAGCAGCTTTGCACATGCTAAGCCGCCGCCTACTGGGAGTGAATTTTACCTTATCAAAATTGCGAACGAAAGATTCGCAATATTGCGAAAAGACTTCTCTGTGCAGTTTCTGAGTAGCTCGAGACTTACTCTTCCAGTGCGATCAGTTCAGTGCTTGTCGTTCCTGGTTTGACGTCACAAACACACCCAGCGTTCGCCCAGACACTCCTCCGTTTCTCCAGCCACTCCCGCGTTTTTCCCAGAAACGGTAGCGTTTTTTCAAACACTCCCATAAAACGGCCTGTTTCCGCCTAGAAACACCCACTTCCTGTCAATCACATTACGATCACCAGAACGAAGAAAAAACCTTGTAATGCCGTGAGTAAAATACCTAACTGCATAGCAAATTTACTTGGCGCAGTCGCAGTGCGAACATTGCGCATGCGCAATTAGCGGAAAATCGCTGCGATGCGAAGAAAATTACAGAGCGAACAACTCGGAATGACCACCAATGTTTTTGAATATAAATCCTAAAGCAGGTGGTGTATTAGAGCAAAAGAGTGCAAGAGACCAGCCATGCAGTTTCTGAAATATTATGACAAAATGTTACTGTATTTCATAAGCACTCATTCCTAACTCTGCTAAGTACTGTTTGGTATACTGTATCTGGCTTCCATGAGGTAGTTGTCCATTATTTCAGCTTCCATTGACCTTTTTGAAAGCGGTAGAAGTTATCGATTCTTTTTTTTTATTTTTATTTTCCCCTATTATTAATTTTCTCCTGCATAGCCCAGTGAAATGTTGCAATGTTACGTATTTTTGTGCCTTCTGGGGGTCCACATCTTCACCAAACCCAGCCAAATCTCATATTAACCCTCTGTTCCACGTTCTCTATGTACCCCATCTGTGTCACCCCTGTCTGTCTACCCCTCCCCTTTAGATTGTAAACTCTCACGAGCAGGGCTCTCTTCCCTCATGTGCTTATCCTTTCTCTTTAATAATCCTCAGCTGCACCACATCCATCAGTCTTCTGCCACCTGATACTTATTCCAGTGTCATCTGCTGATGTAACTATGTTTATTTACCCTGTACTTGTCCTATACTGTCATCAACTGTAAGTCACTGTTTTCCTGTTTGATTATTTGTTTATGTACTCTGTAATTGGGCGCTGCGGAACCCTTGTGGCGCCATATAAATAAAGGATAATAATAATAATAATATAGGGTGTATAATCCTCAGGTGTATCTCACACATCGCACAGTACAGTATATAGGGTGTATAATCCCCAGGTGTATCTCACACATCGCTCAGTACAGTATATAGAGTGTATAATCCCCAGGTGTATCTCACACATCACACAGTACAGTATATAGGGTGTATAATCCCCAGGTGTATCTCACACATCGCTCAGTACAGTATATAGAGTGTATAATCCCCAGGTGTATCTCACACATCACACAGTACAGTATATAGGGTGTATAATCCCCAGGTGTATCTCACACATCGCTCAGTACAGATTACAGAATGTATAATCACCAGGTGTATAACACACATCGCACAGTACAGTATATAGGGTGTATAATCCCAAGGTGTATCTCACACATCGCTCAGTACAGTATACAGGGTGTATAATCACCAGGTGTATCACAAACGTTGCACAGTACAGTATACAGGGTGTATAATCCCAAGGTGTATCTCACACATCGCTCAGTACAGTATATAGGGTGTATAATCCTCAGGTGTATCTCACATATCGCTCAGTACAGTATACAGGGTGTATAATCACCAGGTGTATCTCACACATCGCTCAGTACAGTATATAGGGTGTATAATCCTCAGGTGTATCTCACATATCGCTCAGTACAGCATATAGGGTGTATAATCCCCAGGTGTATCTCACACATCACACAGTACAGTATATAGGGGGTCATTCCGAGTCGTTCGCTCGGTATTTTTCTTCGCATTGCAGCGTTTTTCTGCTTAGTACGCATGCGCAATGTTCGCACTGCGACTGCGCCAAGTATTTTTGCTATGAAGATAGTTTTTTTACTCACGGCTTTTTCTTCGCTCCGGCGATCGTAATGTGATTGACAGGAAATGGGTGTTACTGGGTGGAAACACGGCGTTTTATGGGCGTGTGGATAAAAACGCTACCGTTTCCGGAAAAAACGCGGGAGTGGCTGGAGAAACGGGGGAGTGTCTGGCCGAACGCTGGTTGTGTTTGTGACGTCAAACCAGGAACGACAAGCACTGAACTGATCGCAGATGCCGAGTAAGCCTGAAGCTACTCTGAAACTGCTAAGTAGTTTGTAATCGCAATATTGCGAATACACCGTTCGCAATTTTAAGAAGCTAAGATTCACTCCCAGTAGGCGGAGGCTTAGCGTGTGTAACTCTGCTAAAATCGCCTTGCGAGCGAACAACTCGGAATGACCCCCATAGGGTGTATAATCCCCAGGTGTATCTCACACATCGCTTAGTACAGATTACAGGATGTATAATCACCAGGTGTATAACACACGTCACACTGTACAGTATATAGGGTGTATAATCACCAGGTGTATCACAAACGTTGCACAGTACAGTATACAGGGTGTATAATCCCCCGGTGTATCTCACACATCGCTCAGTACAGATTACAGGATATATAATCACCAGGTGTATAACACACATTGCACAGTACAGTATATAGGGTGTATAATCCCAAGGTATATCTCACACATTGCTCAGTACAGTATACAGGGTGTATAATCACCAGGTGTATCACAAACATTGCACAGTACAGTATACAGGGTGTATAATCCCAAAGTGTATCTCACACATCACACAGTACAGTATATAGGGTGTATAATCCCCAGGTGTATCTCACACATAGCTCAGTACAGATTACAGGATGTATAAAATCACCAGGTGTATAACACACATCACACAGTACAGTATATAGGGTGTATAATCCCCAGGTGTATCACAAACATTGCACAGTACAGTATATAGGGTGTATAATCCCCAGGTGTATCTCACACATCGCTCAGTACAGATTACAGGATGTATAAAATCACCAGGTGTATAACACACGTCGCACAGTACAGTATACATACTGGTCACAACAATGCAGCAGATATTGAGCACTGATCAGGATACTAGAAGTGACACAGAGCTGCAAGATACAGCAATGGCTTACTGTACTGTACTATATGTGTACTGCTGGTCACCAAAATGCTGCACTGTCCTACTATATAATGCTCACAATAATGCAGCACATAGATAGTATACTTGACACAGAGCTGGAAGATACAGCAATGGCCTACTGTACTGTTCTACTATAATTATATACTGGTGGTCCCCAGTCCCCACAATGAAGCACACTGAGCACAGATATTTGCAGCACACTGAGCACAGATATGGAGCGTTTTCAGGCAGAGAACGTAGATATTTTCAGCACACTGAGCACAGATATTTGCAGCACACTGAGCACAGATATTTGCAGCACACTGAGCACAGATATTTGCAGCACACTGAGCACAGATATTTGCAGCACACTGAGCATAGATTACGGAGCTTTTCAGGGAGAGAACGCAGCCATGTCCTCTCTGTTCAATCTCCAATGCACGAGTGAAAATGGCGGCGACGCGCTGCTCTTTATATAGAATACGAAACTCGCGAGAATCCGACAGTGGGATGATGACGTTCGGGCGCGTTCGGGTTAACCGAGCAAGACTGGAAGATCCGAGGCTGCCTCGGACCCGTGTAAAATAGGTGAAGTTCGTGGGGGTTCGGATCTCGGAGAACCGAACCCGCTCATCTCTAACTGTAATGTGACATAATATGAACTGGGGCACTGTAATGTGATATAATATATATGAACTGGGGCACTGTAATGTGATATAATATGAACTGGGGCACTGTAATGTGATATAATATGAACTGGGGCACTGTATGTCATAATGTGAATTGGGGTCACTGTTTTGGATAATGTGTGCTGGCAGTCTTACAATGAACTAGGGCACTATTATGAGGCAATAAATGAACAACTGCTGTGGAGAGCTGTCTCTCTAGAATCATTGGGACAGGAGCTCCTTTAAAATGTTGTTATGGGACCCACGGAGTTCTGGCTATGCCCTGCCTGGAGCTGGTGCTCCATTTACTCCATTGTTATCTCACCCTGGAACATGGAATGACATAATGGTATTATACATAGTCATATATCTATCTGTTTTACTGATCGCTTTGAACATTAGAGAGGCGGGAGAAGGGGGGGTGGGGGGGATGTTAAACAGTCAGACGTTTCCAGAACAGTTTGTGGTACTGTATGTCCTTCTATATTAGGAACAAAGAAGTGGTGTCTGGAGTCTGGAATAGATGGAGAAGACGACTGATGGGGCAGAGGGAACAGTAATGTCTTCTGCCTCCATACGTATGTGCTAATCCCAGTGTGACCAGCTGTAGCAGACTATGGCCAATTTATCATTTTATATTTGTGCCTACTTCCGCATAAAACACCCGTTTTCCAGGGGCTAGCCGCAAATATTAGGTAACACCCGAATGTAAGAAGGAGGGACAGCAGAAAATATCTCCTATACCTGCTGTGACCCCTCCAAGGCTGCCGGCAGGCGCATCCCCCATAGGTTTCTATGTTTCTATGGTGGATGCGATGCTGCCAATATATGAAATCTGAAGCATTCCCAATATTGGCCCCTGCAGCCACTGCCGTCTGAAGATGGCGGTAGCCCATTGTAGTCTATGGGCTACACATTGCAATTGTAGCTGGCGGAGGGAACCCTCCTCAGAAGTGGCTGCTGTGTGTGTGCGGTCAGAGCTGACGGCGCATGCGTAGACCATCCAGCAGCCCTCCCAGCACATTGCGGGGGCGGCCTCCTTTCAGAGCCTCTGTCCCTGCCTGCTCAGCAATCCTGCAATCCTTGGAGGTAAGATACTGCCCAAATCGCATTCAATATGTAATCCATGATACATGGGGCCCTATATCTCTGACAGATGACTGGATGGATCCTATGACAGAGGAATAAACGTCAGGACCTGGACACAGAGGATGATTACACTGCACATTGTAGTATGAGGACGAGAGAGGACGCGTTGTGAGGTGAGAGGAGGACGCCCTGTGAACCGGAAGCGGAAGTGATGCCTGCACGCAAGTGCACGGACATAGCCAAGTCGGATAGAGCTGGTGCTGGGGAGAAAGTCAGTGTTACGGGGGGGAAACCCGCCTAGAGAGGGGAACCGGAGTGGGGAGGGGAGCCGGAGCAAGGTGCCGGGGGTAAGGCACTGAGAGAGGGGAGCCACAGCGAGGGGGGAGCCACAGCGGGATGGGAGCCTGAGTCAGGTGCCTGGGAACTCCAGATTGACATCAAAGCGCACTGAGACGCTGCAGGGAGTGAGTGTGCAAGCGCAGGACGCAGTCGGGTGCCGGAAGCAAACTGGTGTGACAGAGCAGGGTCCCGGGATTAGACTGCTGTAAACAAGGAGAACAACGCACCAGGAGCAGGACAGTGGTGCCGGGAATCCAGGACGGAGCGGTGACCAGTAAAGCAGTGAGCGGATACTGCAGCAGGAGGTCCAGATTCCCCCCGGACACGCGACTATCATTATCATTACTGTATTGACTGTTCTGCATTGATACACTTTTACACATTGTATTATCTATTATCACTCCCCCGCTCCATTAGACTCTCCCCGACCTTGCGAAGCTTCAAACGGGCACTAAAAACCCACCTATTCATCAAAGCGTACCCTCCCGATGCATAACCCAGAGCTGAAGCCGCGCCTCCACCCCCCTGCCTCATGCCTTGACCATCTCTGCTTTGCTTGCATACTGCCATCAGGCTACCTCCCACTTGCCTGCACCTCTTGTCATCTGTCTGTCACCCCTCCCCATTAGATTGTTAGCTCTTCAGAGCAGGGCCCTCTTTCCTTTTGTTATCTAAGCCCTCGTCTCGACACATTTCACTCGCAGCTCTCCCCTACTCAGCAACCATCTTTATCCTGCTAGTAAAGGCTCATCTCCATCTATGACCACCAGCCTCTAGTGGTATGATGATCACTCCATCAATACTTACATCTTAGCTGTATTATGTCTTGAGAATGTGTGGTGCTCTTCATTACCTGTACTCTTTTTCTGTTATTTATTTACTGTAATGCTGAGTTCTGTCTCTGTGTACTGTCCTTTGTACGGCGCTGCGAAACACATGTGGCGCCTTATAAATAAAATGTAATAATAATAATAATAATCTATTACTGTTCTCTTGTTGAATATTGTTTCTCTTCGCAGCTAGGCTTTACTACCGTATTGTATTGTTTGTATTGTTTTCTGAAGGTAACAGGGAGTTAGACCTTACAAACATAATAGGTGGGGCTGTGATTGGGGATTTCACTCAGTGCATGTCGTGCAAGATGTACGCACACCCGGAGCAGCTGCCCCAGTGTGATTACATCTGCACGAGGTGTGAGCGAACGTTCGCCCTGGAAGCCCAGGTAACTGATCTAGAGCAAACCGTTACGCGACCGAGGGAGATTCACAATCTCAAGCGAAGTTTAGACAGAACGGTGGAGGAGTTGCGGGAGGGGTCACTGGTAGAAGAGGATGATGACCAGGCAGTTAGCTGGGTCACAGTTAGAAGGAAGAAAAAGAGGGGGAGACAGGACATCTCCGATCTACCAAACCCCAATAAATTCTCCCGACTGGACGAAGATTCTGTGGATGGCAGTGAGAAAATGGTGGAGCTGGAGGAGACTGTTCCCTCTAGCAACCAGAGGAGCGGTCCCCCCGGTACAGATGAGATAAAAGATAGTGAGGTACCTAGTCAGATTGTGGTGGTAGGGGATTCTATCATCAGGAGGACAGATAGGGCAATCTGCTACCGGGACCGTCATAATTTATTATTGTTATAGGTTAGTTATATAGCGGACACATATTCTGCAGTGCTTTACAGAGAATAATTGGCCATATATATCAGTCTCTTACCCAGAGGAGCTTACAATCTATATTCCCTATCACATGTACATACACACTTACACATTAAGGTTCATTTTGTTGGGAGCCAATTAACCCACCAGTATATTTTTAGATTGCGGACGGAAACCGGAGTACCCGGAGGAAACCTACGTAAACACGATGAGAAAATACAAACTCCACACAGTTAGGTCCATGGTGGAAATCTAACCCATGACCCCAGTGCTGTGAGTCAGTAATGCTAACCATTACACCATCCGCTATTTATGTAGCGCTTTAGGTGTCTATGAGGACCTCAGTACAGTAGCCCATACGCTGTGACCTGTGACATCACTAGAGGTGTCTGCTCCATGAGGACCACAATAGCCCATACGGTGTGACCTGTGACATCACTAGAGGTGTCTGCTCCATGAGGACCACAATAGCCCATACGGTGTGACCTGTGACATCACTGGTAGGACAGACATCACTCACCTGCACACGTCATGTCTGGGATACTGGCGGATGAATTACTGATGGTGTTTCGCACAGAACAGGTAACACTCAAGGGACCCGGCGGTGACACTGTGACAGTAACGCGTCTCTGTGGTGAGGTGTAATTACCCCTCAGTAATACTCCATTCACTGTCAGGTAGAAGGAAGGGTCCGTCCCAGTCTGTGCTGCGCAGGTGACCTCTGAGCTGCCATTCTGGTGACACGAGGCGTCCAACAGAGGGGCTGATAGCGGAACTGGGGGAGAGGGAGATAAACATCAGTACTTACAGGGACCAAGCCTACAGGACCATCACACAGGACCAGGACTGACCTTCCCACACCTCATACATGTGTTACACACCCACCTACTGTACAACAGAGGGGCTAATAGCGGAACTGGGGGGGGGGATAAACATCAGTACTTACAGGGACCAAGCCTACAGGACCCTCACACAGGACCAGGACTGACCTACCCACACCTCATACATGTGTTACACACCCACCTACTGTACAACAGAGGGGCTGATAGTGGAACTGGGGGAGAGGGAGATAAACATCAGTACTTAGAGGGACCAAGCCTACAGGACCATCACACAGGACCAGGACTGACCTTCCCACACCTCATACATGTGTTACACACCCACCTACTGTACAACAGAGGGGCTAATAGCGGAACTGGGGGGGGGGGGGATAAACATCAGTACTTACAGGGACCAAGCCTACAGGACATCACACAGGACCAGGACTGACCAACCCACACCTCATACATGTGTTATACACCCACCTACTGTACAACAGAGGGGCTGATAGCGGAACTGGGGGAGAGGGAGATAAACATCAGTACTTACAGGGACCAAGCCTACAGGACATCACACAGGACCAGGACTGACCTTCCCACACCTCATACATGTGTTACACACCCACCTACTGTACAACAGAGGGGCTGATAGTGGAACTGGGGGGAGAGGGAGATAAACATCAGTACTTACAGGGACCAAGCCTACAGGACCATCACACAGGACCAGGACTGACCTTCCCACACCTCATACATGTGTTACACACCCACCTACTGTACAACAGAGGGGCTGATAGTGGAACTGGGGGGAGAGGGAGATAAACATCAGTACTTACAGGGACCAAGCCTACAGGACATCACACAGGACCAGGACTGACCTTCCCACACCTCGTACATGTGTTATACACCCACCTACTGTACAACAGAGGGGCTGATAGTGGAACTGGGGGGGGGGGGATAAACATCAGTACTTACAGGGACCAAGCCTACAGAACCATCACACAGGACCAGGACTGACCTTCCCACACCTCGTACATGTGTTATACACCCACCTACTGTACAACAGAGGGGCTGATAGCGGAACTGGGGGAGAGGGGGAGAAACATCAGTACTTACAGGGACCAAGCCTACAGGACATCACACAGGACCAGGACTGACCTTCCCACACCTCATACATGTGTTACACACCCACCTACTGTACAACAGAGGGGCTGATAGAGGAACTAGGGGGGAGATGGAGATAAACATCAGTACTTACAGGGACCAAGCCTACAGGACCATCACACAGGACCAGGACTGACCTTCCCACACCTCATACATGTGTTACACACCCACCTACTGTACAACAGAGGGGCTGATAGCGGAACTGGGGGGAGAGGGAGATAAACATCAGTACTTACAGGGACCAAGCCTACAGGACTATCACACAGGACCAGGACTGACCTTCCCACACCTCATACATGTGTTACACACCCACCTACTGTACAACAGAGGGGCTGATAGCGGAACTGGGGGGAGAGGGAGATAAACATCAGTACTTACAGGGACCAAGCCTACAGGACCATCACACAGGACCAGGACTGACCTTCCCACACCTCGTACATGTGTTATACACCCACCTACTGTACAACAGAGGGGCTGATAGCGGAACTGGGGGAGAGGGGGAGAAACATCAGTACTTACAGGGACCAAGCCTACAGGACTATCACACAGGACCAGGACTGACATTGCCACACCTGATACATGTGTTACACACCCACCTACTGTACAACAGAGGGGCTGATAGCAGAACTGGGGGGGGGGGAGATAAACATCAGTACTTACAGGGACCAAGTCTACAGGACCATCACACAGGACCAGGACTGACCTTCCCACACCTCGTACATGTGTTATACACCCACCTACTGTACAACAGAGGGGCTGATAGCGGAACTGGGGGAGAGGGAGATAAACATTAGTACTTACAGGGACCAAGCCTACAGGACCATCACACAGGACCAGGACTGACCTTCCCACACCTCATACATGTGTTACACACCCACCTACTGTACAACAGAGGGGCTGATAGTGGAACTGGGGGAGATGGAGATAAACATCAGTACTTACAGGGACCAAGCCTACAGAACATCACACAGGACCAGGACTGACCTTCCCACACCTCATACATGTGTTATACACCCACCTACTGTACAACAGAGGGGCTGATAGCGGAACTGGGGGAGAGGGAGATAAACATCAGTACTTACAGGGACCAAGCCTACAGGACATCACACAGGACCAGGACTGACCTTCCCACACCTCATACATGTGTTACACACCCACCTACTGTACAACAGAGGGGCTGATAGAGGAACTGGGGAGAGGGGAGATAAACATCAGTACTTACAGGGACCAAGCCTACAGGACATCACACAGGACCAGGACTGACCTCCCCACACCTCATACATGTGTTACACACCCACCTACTGTACAACAGAGGGGCTGATAGCGGAACTGGGGGAGAGGGAGATAAACATCAGTACTTACAGGGACCAAGCCTACAGAACATCACACAGGACCAGGACTGACCCTCCCACACCTCATACATGTGTTATACACCCACCTACTGTACAACAGAGGGGCTGATAGCGGAACTGGGGGAGAGGGAGATAAACATCAGTACTTACAGGGACCAAGCCTACAGAACATCACACAGGACCAGGACTGACCCTCCCACACCTCATACATGTGTTACACACCCACCTACTGTACAACAGAGGGGCTGATAGCGGAACTGGGGGGGAGGGAGATAAACATCAGTACTTATAGGGACCAAGCCTACAGGACCATCACACAGGACCAGGACTGACCTTCCCACACCTCATACATGTGTTACACACCCACCTACTGTACAACAGAGGGACTGATAGCAGAACTGGGGGAGAGGGAGATAAACATCAGTACTTACAGGGACCAAGCCTACAGAACCATCACACAGGACCAGGACTGACCTTCCCACACCTCATACATGTGTTATACACCCACCTACTGTACAACAGAGGGGCTGATAGCGGAACTGGGGGGAGAGGGAGATAAACATCAGTACTTACAGGTACCAAGCCTACAGGACATCACACAGGACCAGGACTGACCTTCCCACACCTCATACATGTGTTATACACCCACTTACTGTACAACAGAGGGGCTGATAGTTGAACTGGGGTGAGAGGGAGATAAACATCAGTACTTACAGGGACCAAGCCTACAGGACCATCACACAGGACCAGGACTGACCTTCCCACACCTCATACATGTGTTACACACCCACCTACTGTACAACAGAGGGGCTGATAGCGGAACTGGGGGAGAGGGAGATAAACATCAGTACTTACAGGGACCAAGCCTACAGGACCATCACAAAGGACCAGGACTGACCTTCCCACTCCTCATACATGTGTTACATACCCACCTACTGTACAACAGAGAGGCTGATAGCGGAACTGGGGGGAGAGGGAGATAAACATCAGTACTTACAGGGACCAAGCCTACAGGACATCACACAGGACCAGGACTGACCTTCCCACACCTCATACATGTGTTACACACCTACCTACTGTACAACAGAGGGGCTGATAGTGAAACTGGGGGGAGGGAGATAAACATCAGTACTTACAGGGACCAAGCCTACAGGACATCACACAGGACCAGGACTGACCTTCTCACACCTCGTACATGTGTTATACACCCACCTACTGTACAACAGAGGGGCTGATAGCGGTACTGGGGGGGAGGGAGTTAAACATCAGTATTTACAGGGACCAAGCCTACAGGACCATCACACAGGACCAGGACTGACCTTCCCACACCTCATACATGTGTTACACACCCACCTACTGTACAACAGAGGGGCTGATAGCGGAACTGGGGGAGAGGGAGATAAACATCAGTACTTACAGGGACCAAGCCTACAGGACCATCACACAGGACCAGGACTGACCTTCCCACACCTCATACATGTGTTACACACCCACCTACTGTACAACAGAGGGGCTGATAGCGGAACTGGAGGGAGGGAGATAAACATCAGTACTTACAGGGACCAAGCCTATAGGACCATCACACAGGACCAGGACTGACCTTCCCACACCTCGTACATGTGTTACACACCCACCTACTGTACAACAGAGGGGCTGATAGCGGAACTGGGGGAGAGGGAGATAAACATCAGTACTTACAGGGACCAAGCCTATAGGACCATCACACAGGACCAGGACTGACCTTCCCACACCTCATACATGTGTTACACACCCACCTACTGTACAACAGAGGGGCTGATAGTGGAACTGGAGGGGAGGGAGATAAACATCAGTACTTACAGGGACCAAGCCTACAGGACCATCACACAGGACCAGGACGGACCTTCCCACACCTCATACATGTGTTACACACCCACCTACTGTACAACAGAGGGGCTGATAGCGGAACTGGGGGGGGGGGGGGGAATAAACATCAGTACTTACAGGGACCAAGCCTACAGGACCATCACACAGGACCAGGACTGACCTTCCCACACCTCGTACATGTGTTACATACCCACCTACTGTACAACAGAGGGGCTGATAGTGGAACTGGGGGGAGATAAACATCAGTACTTACAGGGACCAAGCCTACAGGACCATCACACAGGACCAGGACTGACCTTCCCACACCTCGTACATGTGTTACACACCCACCTACTGTACAACAGAGGGGCTGATAGCGGAACTGGGGGGGGGGGGAATAAACATCAGTACTTACAGGGACCAAGCCTACAGGACATCACACAGGACCAGGACTGACCTTCCCACACCTCATACATGTGTTATACACCCACCTACTGTACAACAGAGGGGCTGATAGTGGAACTGGGGGAGAGGGAGATACACATCAGTACTTACAGGGACCAAGCCTACAGGACCATCACACAGGACCAGAACTGACCTCCCCACACCTCGTACATGTGTTACACACCCACCTACTGTACAACAGAGGGGCTGATAGCGGAACTGGGGTGAGAGGGAGATAAACATCAGTACTTACAGGGACCAAGCCTACAGGACCATCACACAGGACCAGGACTGACCTTCCCACACCTCATACATGTGTTACACACCCACCTACTGTACAACAGAGGGGCTGATAGTGGAACTGGGGGGGAGATAAACATCAGTACTTACAGGGACCAAGCCTACAGGACCATCACACAGGACCAGGACAGACCTTCTCACACCTCATACATGTGTTATACACCCACCTACTGTACAACAGAGGGGCTGATAGCGGAACTGGGGGGGAGAGGAGATAAACATCAGTACTTACAGGGACCAAGCCTACAGGACCATCACACAGGACCAGGAGTGACCTTCCCACACCTCATACATGTGTTACACACCCACCTACTGTACAACAGAGGGGCTGATAGTGGAACTGGGGGAGAGGGAGATAAACATCAGTACTTACAGGGACCAAGCCTACAGGACCATCACACGGGACCAGGACTGACCTTCCCACACCTCATACATGTGTTACACACCCACCTACTGTACAACAGAGGGGCTGATAGTGGAACTGGGGGAGAGGGAGATAAACATCAGTACTTACAGGGACCAAGCCTACAGGACCATCACACAGGACCAGGACTGACCTTCCCACACCTCGTACATGTGTTACACACCCACCTACTGTACAACAGAGGGGCTGATAGCGGAACTGGGGGGAGAGGGAGATAAACATCAGTACTTACAGGGACCAAGCCTACAGGACATCACACAGGACCAGGACTGACCTTCCCACACCTCATACATGTGTTATACACCCACCTACTGTACAACAGAGGGGCTGAAAGTGGAACTGGGGGGAGAGGGAGATAAACATCAGTACTTATAGGGACCAAGCCTACAGGACCATCACACAGGACCAGGACTAACCTTCCCAACCCACATACATGTGTTACACACCCACCTACTGTACAACAGGGGGGCTGATAGCGGAACTGGGGGAGAGGGAGATAAACATAAGTACTTACAGGGACCAAGCCTACAGGACCATCACACAGGACCATGACTGACCCTCCCACACCTCATACATGTGTTACACACCCACCTACTGTACAACAGAGGGGCTGATAGCGGAACTGGGGGAGAGAGAGATAAACATCAGTACTTACAGGGACCAAGCCTACAGGACCATCACACAGGACCAGGACTGACCTTCCCACACCTCATACATGTGTTATACACCCACCTACTGTACAACAAAGGGGCTAATAGCGGAACTGGGGGGAGGGAGATAAACATCAGTACTTACAGGGACCAAGCCTACAGGACCATCACACAGGACCAGGACTGACCTTCCCACACCTCATACATGTGTTACACACCCACCTACTGTACAACAGAGGGGCTGATAGTGGAACTGGGGGGGAGGGGGATAAACATCAGTACTTACAGGGACCAAGCCTACAGGACCATCACACAGGACCAGGACTGACCTTCCCAACCCACATACATGTGTTACACACCCACCTACTGTACAACAGGGGGGCTGATAGCGGAACTGGGGGAGAGGGAGATAAACATCAGTACTTACAGGGACCAAGCCTACAGGACCATCATACAGGACCATGACTGACCCTCCCACACCTCATACATGTGTTACACACCCACCTACTGTACAACAGAGGGGCTGATAGCGGAACTGGGGGAGAGGGAGATAAACATCAGTACTTACAGGGACCAAGCCTACAGGACCATCACACAGGACCAGGACTGACCTTCCCACACCTCATACATGTGTTACACACCCACCTACTGTACAACAGAGGGACTGATAGAGGAACTGGAGGGAGGGAGATAAACATCAGTACTTACAGGGACCAAGCCTACAGGACCATCACACAGGACCAGGACTGACCTCCCCACACCTCATACATGTGTTACACACCCACCTACTGTACAACAGAGGGGCTGATAGCGGAACTGGGGGAGAGGGAGATAAACATCAGTACTTACAGGGACCAAGCCTACAGGACCATCACACAGGACCAGGACTGACCTTCCCACACCTCATACATGTGCTATACACCCACCTACTGTACAACAGAGGGGCTGATAGCGGAACTGGGGGGGAGAGGGAGATAAACATCAGTACTTACAGGGACCAAGCCTACAGGACATCACACAGGACCAGGACTGACCTCACACACCTCATACATGTGTTACACACCCACCTACTGTGCAACAGAGGGGCTGATAGCTGAACTGGGGGAGAGGGAGATAAACATCAGTACTTACAGGGACCAAGCCTACAGGACCATCACACAGGACCAGGACTGACCTTCCCACACCTCATACATGTGTTATACACCCACCTACTGTACAACAGAGGGGCTGATAGCGGAACTGGGGGAGAGGGAGATAAACATCAGTACTTACAGGGACCAAGCCTACAGGACCATCACACAGGACCAGGACTGACCTTCCCACACCTTGTACATGTGTTACACACCTACCTTCTGTACAACAGAGGGGCTGATAGTGGAACTGGGGGGGGGGGGATAAACATCAGTACTTACAGGGACCAAGCCTACAGGACCATCACACAGGACCAGGACTGACCTTCCCACACCTCGTACATGTGTTACACACCCACCTACTGTACAACAGAGGGGCTGATAGTGGAACTGGAGGGGAGGGAGATAAACATCAGTACTTACAGGGACCAAGCCTACAGGACCATCACACAGGACCAGGACTGACCTTCCCACACCTCATACATGTGTTACACACCCACCTACTGTACAACAGAGGGGCTGATAGTGGAACTGGGGGGGAGGGAGATAAACATCAGTACTTACAGGGACCAAGCCTACAGGACCATCACACAGGACCAGGACTGACCTTCCCACACCTCATACATGTGTTACACACCTACCTACTGTACAACTGAGGGGCTGATAGCGGAACTGGAGGGAGGGAGATAAACATCAGTACTTACAGGGACCAAGCCTATAGGACCATCACACAGGACCAGGACTGACCTTCCCACACCTCGTACATGTGTTACACACCCACCTACTGTACAACAGAGGGGCTGATAGAGGAACTGGGGGGGAGGGAGATAAACATCAGTACTTACAGGGACCAAGCCTACAGGACCATCACACAGGACCAGGACTGACCTTCCCACACCTCATACATGTGTTACACACCCACCTACTGTACAACAGAGGGGCTGATAGCGGAACTGGGGGAGAGGGAGATAAACATCAGTACTTACAGGGACCAAGCCTACAGGACCATCACACAGGACCAGGACTGACCTTCCCACACCTCATACATGTGTTACACACCCACCTACTGTACAACAGAGGGGCTGATAGCGGAACTGGGGGAGAGGGAGATAAACATCAGTACTTACAGGGACCAAGCCTACAGGACCATCACACAGGACCAGGACTGACCTTCCCACACCTCGTACATGTGTTACATACCCACCTACTGTACAACAGAGGGGCTGATAGCGGAACTGGGGGAGAGGGAGATAAACATCAGTACTTACAGGGACCAAGCCTACAGAACATCACACAGGACCTGGACTGACCTACCCCCACCTCATACATGTGTTATACACCCACCTACTGTACAACAGAGGGGCTGATAGTGGAACTGGGGGAGAGGGAGATAAACATCAGTACTTACAGGGACCAAGCCTACAGGACCATCACACAGGACCAGGACTGACCTTCCCACACCTCATACATGTGTTACACACCCACCTACTGTACAACAGAGGGGCTGATAGCGGAACTGGGGGAGAGGGAGATAAACATCAGTACTTACAGGGACCAAGCCTACAGGACATCACACAGGACCAGGACTGACCTTCCCACACCTCATACATGTGTTACACACCCACCTACTGTACAACAGAGGGGCTGATAGCGGAACTGGGGGGAGAGGGAGATAAACATCAGTACTTACAGGGACCAAGCCTACAGGACATCACACAGGACCAGGACTGACCTTCCCACACCTCATACATGTGTTTCACACCCACCTACTGTACAACAGAGGGGCTTATAGCGGAACTGGGGGGGAGGGAGGTAAACATCAGTACTTACAGGGACCAAGCCTACAGGACCATCACACAGGACCAGGACTGACCTCCCCACACCTCATACATGTGTTACACACCCACCTACTGTACAACAGAGGGGCTGATAGCGGAACTGGGGGAGAGGGAGATAAACATCAGTACTTACAGGGACCAAGCCTACAGGACATCACACAGGACCAGGACTGACCTTCCCACACCTCATACATGTGTTACACACCCACCTACTGTACAACAGAGGGGCTGATAGAGGAACTGGGGAGAGGGGAGATAAACATCAGTACTTACAGGGACCAAGCCTACAGGACATCACACAGGACCAGGACTGACCTTCCCACACCTCATACATGTGTTTCACACCCACCTACTGTACAACAGAGGGGCTTATAGCGGAACTGGGGGGGAGGGAGGTAAACATCAGTACTTACAGGGACCAAGCCTACAGGACCATCACACAGGACCAGGACTGACCTCCCCACACCTCATACATGTGTTACACACCCACCTACTGTACAACAGAGGGGCTGATAGCGGAACTGGGGGAGAGGGAGATAAACATCAGTACTTACAGGGACCAAGCCTACAGGACATCACACAGGACCAGGACTGACCTTCCCACACCTCATACATGTGTTATACACCCACCTACTGTACAACAGAGGGGCTGATACCGTAACTAAGGGGGGGGGGAGATAAACATCAGTACTTACAGGGACCAAGCCTACAGGACCATCACACAGGACCAGGACTGACCTTCCCACACCTCATACATGTGTTATACACCCACCTACTGTACAACAGAGGGACTGATAGAGGAACTGGAGGGAGGGAGATAAACATCAGTACTTACAGGGACCAAGCCTACAGGACATCACACAGGACCAGGACTGACCTTCCCACTCCTCATACATGTGTTACACACCCACCTACTGTACAACAGAGGGGCTGATAGTGGAACTGGGGGAGAGGGAGATAAACATCAGTACTTACAGGGACCAAGCCTACAGGACCATCACACAGGACCAGGACTGACCTTCCCACACCTCGAACATGTGTTATACACCCACCTACTGTACAACAGAGGGACTGATAGAGGAACTGGAGGGAGGGAGATAAACATCAGTACTTACAGGGACCAAGCCTACAGGACCATCACACAGGACCAGGACTGACCTTCCCACACATCATACATGTGTTACACACCCACCTACTGTACAACAGAGGGGCTGATAGCAGAACTGGGGGGAGGGAGATAAACATCAGTACTTACAGGGACCAAGCCTACAGGACATCACACAGGACCAGGACTGACCCTCCCATACCTCGTACATGTGTTATACACCCACCTACTGTACAACAGAGGGGCTGATAGAGGAACCAGGGGGAAGATGGAGATAAACATCTCTACTTACAGGGACCAAGCCTACAGGACCATCACACAGGACCAGGACTGACCTTCTCACACCTCATACATGTGTTATACACCCACCTACTGTACAACAGAGGGGCTGATAGCGGAACTGGGGGGAGAGGGAGATAAACATCAGTACTTACAGGGACCAAGCCTACAGGACCATCACACAGGACCAGGACTGACCTTCCCACACCTCATACATGTGTTATACACCCACCTACTGTACAACAGAGGGACTGATAGAGGAACTGGAGGGAGGGAGATAAACATCAGTACTTACAGGGACCAAGCCTACAGGACCATCACACAGGACCAGGACTGACCTTCCCACACCTCATACATGTGTTACACACCCACCTACTGTACAACAGAGGGACTGATAGCGGAACTGGGGGAGAGGGAGATAAACATCAGTACTTACAGGGACCAAGCCTACAGGACATCACACAGGACCAGGACTGACCTTCTCACACCTCATACATGTGTTATACACCCACCTACTGTACAACAGAGGGGCTGATAGCGGAACTGGGGGGAGAGGGAGATAAACATCAGTACTTACAGGGACCAAGCCTACAGGACCATCACACAGGACCAGAACTGACCTCACACACCTCATACATGTGTTACACATAGAGATGAGCGGGTTCGGTTTCTCTGAATCCGAACCCGCCAGAACTTCATGTTTTTTTTCACGGGTCCGAGCGACTCGGATCTTCCCGCCTTGCTCGGTTAACCCGAGCGCGCCCGAACGTCATCATGACGCTGTCGGATTCTCGCGAGGCTCGGATTCTATCGCGAGACTCGGATTCTATATAAGGAGCCGCGCGTCGCCGCCATTTTCACACGTGCATTGAGATTGATAGGGAGAGGACGTGGCTGGCGTCCTCTCCGTTTAGAATAGATTAGAGAGACACTTGATTTACTAATTTTGGGGAGCATTAGGAGTACTCAGTACAGTGCAGAGTTTTGCTGATAGTGACCACCAGTTTTATTTATAATCCGTTCTCTGCCTGAAAAAAGCGATACACAGCACACAGTGACTCAGTCACATACCATATCTGTGTGCACTGCTCAGGCTCAGGCCAGTGTGCTGCATCATCTATTATCTATATATAATATTATATATATCTGTCTGACTGCTCAGCTCACACAGCTTATAATTGTGGGGGAGACTGGGGAGCACTACTGCAGTGCCAGTTATAGGTTATAGCAGGAGCCAGGAGTACATAATATATTATATAGTGAGTGACCACCAGACACACAGTGCAGTTTATTTAATATATCCGTTCTCTGCCTGAAAAAAGCGATACACACAGTGACTCAGTCAGTCACATACCATATCTGTGTGCACTGCTCAGGCTCAGGCCAGTGTGCTGCATCATCTATATATATTATATATCTGTCTGACTGCTCAGCTCACACAGCTTATAATTGTGGGGGAGACTGGGGAGCACTACTGCAGTGCCAGTTATAGGTTATAGCAGGAGCCAGGAGTACATAATATTATATTAAAATTAAACAGTGCACACTTTTGCTGCAGGAGTGCCACTGCCAGTGTGACTAGTGACCAGTGACCTGACCACCAGTATATATAATATTAGTAGTATACTATCTCTTTATCAACCAGTCTATATTAGCAGCAGACACAGTACAGTGCGGTAGTTCACGGCTGTGGCTACCTCTGTGTCGGCACTCGGCAGCCCGTCCATAATTGTATATACCACCTAACCGTGGTTTTTTTTTCTTTCTTTATACATACATACTAGTTACGAGTATACTATCTCTTTATCAACCAGTCTATATTAGCAGCAGACACAGTACAGTGCGGTAGTTCACGGCTGTGGCTACCTCTGTGTCGGCACTCGGCAGCCCGTCCATAATTGTATATACCACCTAACCGTGGTTTTTTTTCTTTCTTTATACATACATACTAGTTACGAGTATACTATCTCTTTATCAACCAGTCTATATATTAGCAGCAGACACAGTACAGTGCGGTAGTTCACGGCTGTGGCTACCTCTGTGTCGGCACTCGGCAGCCCGTCCATAATTGTATATACCACCTAACCGTGGTTTTTTTTTCTTTCTTTATACACACATACTAGTTACGAGTATACTATCTCTTTATCAACCAGTCTATATATTAGCAGCAGACACAGTACAGTGCGGTAGTTCACGGCTGTGGCTACCTCTGTGTCGGCACTCGGCAGCCCGTCCATAATTGTATATACCACCTAACCGTGGTTTTTTTTTCTTTCTTTATACATACATACTAGTTACGAGTATACTATCTCTTTATCAACCAGTCTATATATTAGCAGCAGACACAGTACAGTGCGGTAGTTCACGGCTGTGGCTACCTCTGTGTCGGCACTCGGCAGCCGGCCATAATTGTATATACCACCTAACCGTGGTTTTTTTTTCTTTCTTTATACATACATACTAGTTACGAGTATACTATCTCTTTATCAACCAGTCTATATTAGCAGCAGACACAGTACAGTGCGGTAGTTCACGGCTGTGGCTACCTCTGTGTCGGCACTCGGCAGCCCGTCCATAATTGTATATACCACCTAACCGTGTTTTTTTTTTCTTTCTTTATACATACATACTAGTTACGAGTATACTATCTCTTTATCAACCAGTCTATATATTAGCAGCAGACACAGTACAGTGCGGTAGTTCACGGCTGTGGCTACCTCTGTGTCGGCACTCGGCAGCCCGTCCATAATTGTATATACCACCTAACCGTGGTTTTTTTTTCTTTCTTTATACATACATACTAGTTACGAGTATACTATCTCTTTATCAACCAGTCTATATATTAGCAGCAGACACAGTACAGTGCGGTAGTTCACGGCTGTGGCTACCTCTGTGTCGGCACTCGGCAGCCCGTCCATAATTGTATATACCACCTAACCGTGGTTTTTTTTTCTTTCTTTATACATACATACTAGTTACGAGTATACTATCTCTTTATCAACCAGTCTATATATTAGCAGCAGACACAGTACAGTGCGGTAGTTCACGGCTGTGGCTACCTCTGTGTCGGCACTCGGCAGCCCGTCCATAATTGTATATACCACCTAACCGTGGTTTTTTTTTCTTTCTTTATACATACATACTAGTTACGAGTATACTATCTCTTTATCAACCAGTCTATATATTAGCAGCAGACACAGTACAGTGCGGTAGTTCACGGCTGTGGCTACCTCTGTGTCGGCACTCGGCAGCCCGTCCATAATTGTATATACCACCTAACCGTGGTTTTTTTTTCTTTCTTTATACATACATACTAGTTACGAGTATACTATCTCTTTATCAACCAGTCTATATATTAGCAGCAGACACAGTACAGTGCGGTAGTTCACGGCTGTGGCTACCTCTGTGTCGGCACTCGGCAGCCCGTCCATAATTGTATATACCACCTAACCGTGGTTTTTTTTTTCTTTCTTTATACATACATACTAGTTACGAGTATACTATCTCTTTATCAACCAGTCTATATTAGCAGCAGACACAGTACAGTGCGGTAGTTCACGGCTGTGGCTACCTCTGTGTCGGCACTCGGCAGCCCGTCCATAATTGTATATACCACCTAACCGTGGTTTTTTTTTCTTTCTTTATACATACATACTAGTTACGAGTATACTATCTCTTTATCAACCAGTCTATATATTAGCAGCAGACACAGTACAGTGCGGTAGTTCACGGCTGTGGCTACCTCTGTGTCGGCACTCGGCAGCCCGTCCATAATTGTATATACCACCTAACCGTGTTTTTTTTTTCTTTCTTTATACATACATACTAGTTACGAGTATACTATCTCTTTATCAACCAGTCTATATATTAGCAGCAGACACAGTACAGTGCGGTAGTTCACGGCTGTGGCTACCTCTGTGTCGGCACTCGGCAGCCCGTCCATAATTGTATATACCACCTAACCGTGGTTTTTTTTTCTTTCTTTATACATACATACTAGTTACGAGTATACTATCTCTTTATCAACCAGTCTATATATTAGCAGCAGACACAGTACAGTGCGGTAGTTCACGGCTGTGGCTACCTCTGTGTCGGCACTCGGCAGCCCGTCCATAATTGTATACTAGTATCCAATCCATCCATCTCCATTGTTTACCTGAGGTGCCTTTTAGTTGTGCCTATTAAAATATGGAGAACAAAAATGTTGAGGTTCCAAAATTAGGGAAAGATCAAGATCCACTTCCACCTCGTGCTGAAGCTGCTGCCACTAGTCATGGCCGAGACGATGAAATGCCAGCAACGTCGTCTGCCAAGGCCGATGCCCAATGTCATAGTACAGAGCATGTCAAATCCAAAACACCAAATATCAGTAAAAAAAGGACTCCAAAACCTAAAATAAAATTGTCGGAGGAGAAGCGTAAACTTGCCAATATGCCATTTACCACACGGAGTGGCAAGGAACGGCTGAGGCCCTGGCCTATGTTCATGGCTAGTGGTTCAGCTTCACATGAGGATGGAGCACTCAGCCTCTCGCTAGAAAAATGAAAAGACTCAAGCTGGCAAAAGCAGCACAGCAAAGAACTGTGCATTCTTCGAAATCCCAAATCCACAAGGAGAGTCCAATTGTGTCGGTTGCGATGCCTGACCTTCCCAACACTGGACGTGAAGAGCATGCGCCTTCCACCATTTGCACGCCCCCTGCAAGTGCTGGAAGGAGCACCCGCAGTCCAGTTCCTGATAGTCAGATTGAAGATGTCAGTGTTGAAGTACACCAGGATGAGGAGGATATGGGTGTTGCTGGCGCTGGGGAGGAAATTGACCAGGAGGATTCTGATGGTGAGGTGGTTTGTTTAAGTCAGGCACCCGGGGAGACACCTGTTGTCCGTGGGAGGAATATGGCCGTTGACATGCCAGGTGAAAATACCAAAAAAATCAGCTCTTCGGTGTGGAGGTATTTCACCAGAAATGCAGACAACAGGTGTCAAGCCGTGTGTTCCCTTTGTCAAGCTGTAATAAGTAGGGGTAAGGACGTTAACCACCTCGGAACATCCTCCCTTATACGTCACCTGCAGCGCATTCATAATAAGTCAGTGACAAGTTCAAAAACTTTGGGTGACAGCGGAAGCAGTCCACTGACCAGTAAATCCCTTCCTCTTGTAACCAAGCTCACGCAAACCACCCCACCAACTCCCTCAGTGTCAATTTCCTCCTTCCCCAGGAATGCCAATAGTCCTGCAGGCCATGTCACTGGCAATTCTGACGAGTCCTCTCCTGCCTGGGATTCCTCCGATGCATCCTTGCGTGTAACGCCTACTGCTGCTGGCGCTGCTGTTGTTGCCGCTGGGAGTCGATGGTCATCCCAGAGGGGAAGTCGTAAGCCCACTTGTACTACTTCCAGTAAGCAATTGACTGTTCAACAGTCCTTTGCGAGGAAGATGAAATATCACAGCAGTCATCCTACTGCAAAGCGGATAACTGAGGCCTTGGCATCCTGGGTGGTGAGAAACGTGGTTCCGGTATCCATCATTACTGCAGAGCCAACTAGAGACTTGTTGGAGGTACTGTGTCCCCGGTACCAAATACCATCTAGGTTCCATTTCTCTAGGCAGGCGATACCGAAAATGTACACAGACCTCAGAAAAAGAGTCACCAGTGTCCTAAAAAATGCAGCTGTACCCAATGTCCACTTAACCACGGACATGTGGACAAGTGGAGCAGGGCAGGGTCAGGACTATATGACTGTGACAGCCCACTGGGTAGATGTATGGACTCCCGCCGCAAGAACAGCAGCGGCGGCACCAGTAGCAGCATCTCGCAAACGCCAACTCTTTCCTAGGCAGGCTACGCTTTGTATCACCGCTTTCCAGAATACGCACACAGCTGAAAACCTCTTACGGCAACTGAGGAAGATCATCGCGGAATGGCTTACCCCAATTGGACTCTCCTGTGGATTTGTGGCATCGGACAACGCCAGCAATATTGTGTGTGCATTAAATCTGGGCCAATTCCAGCACGTCCCATGTTTTGCACATACCTTGAATTTGGTGGTGCAGAATTTTTTAAAAAACGACAGGGGCGTGCAAGAGATGCTGTCGGTGGCCAGAAGAATTGCGGGACACTTTCGGCGTACAGGCACCACGTACAGAAAACTGGAGCACCACCAAAAACTACTGAACCTGCCCTGCCATCATCTGAAGCAAGAAGTGGTAACGAGGTGGAATTCAACCCTCTATATGCTTCAGAGGTTGGAGGAGCAGCAAAAGGCCATTCAAGCCTATACAATTGAGCACGATATAGTAGGTGGAATGCACCTGTCTCAAGTGCAGTGGAGAATGATTTCAACGTTGTGCAAGGTTCTGATGCCCTTTGAACTTGCCACACGTGAAGTCAGTTCAGACACTGCCAGCCTGAGTCAGGTCATTCCCCTCATCAGGCTTTTGCAGAAGAAGCTGGAGGCATTGAAGAAGGAGCTAAAAGGGAGCGATTCCGCTAGGCATGTGGGACTTGTGGATGCAGCCCTTAATTCGCTTAACAAGGATTCACGGGTGGTCAATCTGTTGAAATCAGAGCACTACATTTTGGCCACCGTGCTCGATCCTAGATTTAAAGCCTACCTTGGATCTCTCTTTCCGGCAGACACAGGTCTGCTGGGGTTGAAAGACCTGCTGGTGACAAAATTGTCAAGTCAAGCGGAACGCGACCTGTCAACATCTCCTCCTTCACATTCTCCCGCAACTGGGGGTGCGAGGAAAAGGCTCAGAATTCCGAGCCCACCCGCTGGCGGTGATGCAGGGCAGTCTGGAGCGACTGCTGATGCTGACATCTGGTCCGGACTGAAGGACCTGACAACGATTACGGACATGTCGTCTACTGTCACTGCATATGATTCTCTCAACATTGATAGAATGGTGGAGGATTATATGAGTGACCGCATCCAAGTAGGCACGTCACACAGTCCGTACTTATACTGGCAGGAAAAAGAGGCAATTTGGAGGCCCTTGCACAAACTGGCTTTATTCTACCTAAGTTGCCCTCCCACAAGTGTGTACTCCGAAAGAGTGTTTAGTGCCGCCGCTCACCTTGTCAGCAATCGGCGTACGAGGTTACTTCCAGAAAATGTGGAGAAGATGATGTTCATTAAAATGAATTATAATCAATTCCTCCGCGGAGACATTGACCAGCAGCAATTGCCTCCACAAAGTACACAGGGAGCTGAGATGGTGGATTCCAGTGGGGACGAATTGATAATCTGTGAGGAGGGGGATGTACACGGTGATATATCGGAGGGTGAAGATGAGGTGGACATCTTGCCTCTGTAGAGCCAGTTTGTGCAAGGAGAGATTAATTGCTTCTTTTTTGGGGGGGGTCCAAACCAACCCGTCATATCAGTCACAGTCGTGTGGCAGACCCTGTCACTGAAATGATGGGTTGGTTAAAGTGTGCATGTCCTGTTTTGTTTATACAACATAAGGGTGGGTGGGAGGGCCCAAGGACAATTCCATCTTGCACCTCTTTTTTCTTTTCTTTTTCTTTGCATCATGTGCTGATTGGGGAGGGTTTTTTGGAAGGGACATCCTGCGTGACACTGCAGTGCCACTCCTAGATGGGCCCGGTGTTTGTGTCGGCCACTAGGGTCGCTAATCTTACTCACACAGTCAGCTACCTCATTGCGCCTCTTTTTTTCTTTGCGTCATGTGCTGTTTGGGGAGGGTTTTTTGGAAGGGACATCCTGCGTGACACTGCAGTGCCACTCCTAGATGGGCCCGGTGTTTGTGTCGGCCACTAGGGTCGCTAATCTTACTCACACAGCTACCTCATTGCGCCTCTTTTTTTCTTTGCGTCATGTGCTGTTTGGGGAGGGTTTTTTGGAAGGGCCATCCTGCGTGACACTGCAGTGCCACTCCTAGATGGGCCCGGTGTTTGTGTCGGCCACTAGGGTCGCTAATCTTACTCACACAGCTACCTCATTGCGCCTCTTTTTTTCTTTGCGTCATGTGCTGTTTGGGGAGGGTTTTTTGGAAGGGACATCCTGTGTGACACTGCAGTGCCACTCCTAGATGGGCCCGGTGTTTGTGTCGGCCACTAGGGTCGCTTATCTTACTCACACAGCGACCTCGGTGCAAATTTTAGGACTAAAAATAATATTGTGAGGTGTGAGGTATTCAGAATAGACTGAAAATGAGTGTAAATTATGGTTTTTGAGGTTAATAATACTTTGGGATCAAAATGACCCCCAAATTCTATGATTTAAGCTGTTTTTTAGTGTTTTTTGAAAAAAACACCCGAATCCAAAACACACCTGAATCCGACAAAAAAAATTCGGTGAGGTTTTGCCAAAACGCGTTCGAACCCAAAACACGGCCGCGGAACCGAACCCAAAACCAAAACACAAAACCCGAAAAATTTCAGGCGCTCATCTCTAGTTACACACCCACCTACTGTGCAACAGAGGGGCTGATAGCGGAACTGGGGGAGAGGGAGATAAACATCAGTACTTACAGGGACCAAGCCTACAGGACCATCACACAGGACCAGGACTGACCTTCCCACACCTCATACATGTGTTATACACCCACCTACTGTACAACAGAGGGGCTGATAGCGGAACTGGGGGAGAGGGAGATAAACATCAGTACTTACAGGGACCAAGCCTACAGGACCATCACACAGGACCAGGACTGACCTTCCCACACCTCATACATGTGTTACACACCCATCTACTGTACAACAGAGGGGCTGATAGTGGAACTGGGGGGAGAGGGAGATAAACATCAGAATTTACAGGGACCAAGCCTACAGGACCATTACACAGGACCAGGACTGACCTTCCCACACCTCATACATGTGTTATACACCCACCTACTGTACAACAGAGGGGCTGATAGCGGAACTGGGGGAGAGGGAGATAAACATCAGTACTTACAGGGACCAAGCCTACAGGACATCACACAGGACCAGGACTGACCTTCTCACACCTCATACATGTGTTATACACCCACCTACTGTACAACAGAGGGGCTGATAGTGGAACTGGGGGAGAGGGAGATAAACATCAGTACTTACAGGGACCAAGCCTACAGGACCATCACACAGGACCAGGACTGACCTTCCCGCACCTCATACATGTGTTACACACCCACCTACTGTACAACAGAGGGGCTGATAGCGGAACTGGGGGGAAGGGAGATAAACATCAGTACTTACAGGGACAAAGCCTACAGGAACATTACACAGGACAAGGACTGACCTTCCCACACCTCATACATGTGTTACACACCCACCTACTGTACAACAGAGGGGCTGATAGCGGAACTGGGGGAGAGGGAGATAAACATCAGTACTTACAGGGACCAAGCCTACAGGACCATCACACAGGACCAGGACTGACCTTCCCACACCTCATACATGTGTTACACACCCACCTACTGTACAACAGAGGGGCTGATAGTGGAACTGGGGGGAGGAGATAAACATCAGTACTTACAGGGACCAAGCCTACAGGACCATCACACAGGACCAGGACTGACCTTCCCACACCTCGTACATGTGTTATACACCCACTTACTGTACAACAGAGGGGCTGATAGTGGAACTGGGGGAGAGGGAGATAAACATCAGTACTTACAGGGACCAAGCCTACAGGACATCACACAGGACCAGGACTGACCTTCCCACACCTCGTACATGTGTTATACACCCACTTACTGTACAACAGAGGGGCTGATAGTGGAACTGGGGGAGAGGGAGATAAACATCAGTACTTACAGGGACCAAGCCTACAGGACCATCACACAGGACCAGGACTGACCTTCCCACACCTCGTACATGTGTTATACACCCATCTACTGTACAACAGAGGGGCTGATAGTGGAACTGGGGGGAGAGGGAGATAAACATCAGTACTTACAGGGACCAAGCCTACAGGACCATCACACAGGACCAGGACTGACCTACCCACACCTCATACATGTGTTATACACCCACCTACTGTACAACAGAGGGGCTGATAGTGGAACTGGGGGGGAGGAGATAAACATTAGTACTTACAGGGACCAAGCCTACAGGACCATCACACAGGACCAGGACTGACCTTCCCACACCTCGTACATGTGTTATACACCCACTTACTGTACAACAGAGGGGCTGATAGTGGAACTGGGGGAGAGGGAGATAAACATCAGTACTTACAGGGACCAAGCCTACAGGACATCACACAGGACCAGGACTGACCTTCCCACACCTCATACATGTGTTACACACCCACCTACTGTACAACAGAGGGGCTGATAGCGGAACTGAGGGAGAGGGAGATAAACATCAGTACTTACAGGGACCAAGCCTACAGAACATCACACAGGACCTGGACTGACCTACCCCCACCTCGTACATGTGTTACACACCCACCTACTGTACAACAGAGGGGCTGATAGCGGAACTGGGGGAGAGGGAGATAAACATCAGTACTTACAGGGACCAAGCCTACAGGACCATCACACAGGGCCAGGACTGACCTTCCCACACCTCGTACATGTGTTACACACCCACCTACTGTACAACAGAGGGGCTGATAGCGGAACTGGGGGGAGAGGGAGATAAACATCAGTACTTACAGGGACCAAGCTTACAGGACCATCACACAGGACCAGGACTGACCTACCCCCACCTCATACATGTGTTATACACCCACCTACTGTACAACAGAGGGGCTGATAGTGGAACTGGGGGAGAGGGAGATAAACATCAGTACTTACAGGGACCAAGCCTACAGGACCATCACACAGGACCAGGACTGACCTTCCCACACCTCGTACATGTGTTACACACCCACCTACTGTACAACAGAGGGGCTGATAGCGGAACTGGGGGGAGAGGGAGATAAACATCAGTACTTACAGGTACCAAGCCTACAGGACCATCACACAGGACCAGGACTGACCTTCCCACACCTCATACATGTGTTACACACCCACCTACTGTACAACAGAGGGGCTGATAGCGGAACTGGGGGGGGAGGGAGATAAACATCAGTACTTACAGGGACCAAGCCTACAGGACCATCACACAGGACCAGGACAGACCTTCCCACACCTCATACATGTGTTATACACCCACCTACTGTACAACAGAGGGGCTGATAGTGGAACTGGGGGGAGAGGGAGATAAACATCAGTACTTACAGGGACCAAGCCTACAGGAACATTACACAGGACCAGGACTGACCTTCCCACACCTCATACATGTGTTACACACCCACCTACTGTACAACAGAGGGGCTGATAGCGGAACTGGGGGAGAGGGAGATAAACATCAGTACTTACAGGGACCAAGCCTACAGGACCATCACACAGGACCAGGACTGACCTTCCCACACCTCGTACATGTGTTACATACCCACCTACTGTACAACAGAGGGGCTGATAGCGGAACTGGGGGGAGAGGGAGATAAACATCAGTACTTACAGGGACCAAGCCTACAGGACATCACACAGGACCAGGACTGACCTTCCTACACCTCATACATGTGTTTCACACCTACCTACTGTACAACAGAGGGGCTGATAGCGGAACTGGGGGGGAGGGGGATAAACATCAGTACTTACAGGGACCAAGCCTACAGGACCATCACACAGGACCAGGACTGACCTTCCCAACCCACATACATGTGTTACACACCCACCTACTGTACAACAGAGGGGCTGATAGCGGAACTGGGGGAGAGGGAGATAAACATCAGTACTTACAGGGACCAAGCCTACAGGACATCACACAGGACCAGGACTGACCTTCCTACACCTCATACATGTGTTTCACACCCACCTACTGTACAACAGAGGGGCTGATAGCGGAACTGGGGGAGAGGGAGATAAACATCAGTACTTACAGGGACCAAGCCTACAGGACATCACACAGGACCAGGACTGACCTTCCCACACCTCATACATGTGTTACACACCCACCTACTGTACAACAGAGGGGCTGATACCGTAACTAAGGGGGGGGGGGGGGATAAACATCAGTACTTACAGGGACCAAGCCTACAGGACCATCACACAGGACCAGGACTGACCTTCCCACACCTCATACATGTGTTATACACCCACCTACTGTACAACAGAGGGGCTAATAGCGGAACTGGGGGGGATAAACATCAGTACTTACAGGGACCAAGCCTACAGGACATCACACAGGACCAGGACTGACCTACCCACACCTCATACATGTGTTATACACCCACCTACTGTACAACAGAGGGGCTAATAGCGGAACTGGGGGGGATAAACATCAGTACTTACAGGGACCAAGCCTACAGGACCATCACACAGGACCAGGACTGACCTTCCCACACCTCGTACATGTGTTACACACCCACCTACTGTACAACAGAGGGGCTAATGGCGGAACTGGGGGAGAGGGAGATAAACATCACTACTTACAGGGACCAAGCCTACAGGACATCACACAGGACCAGGACTGACCTACCCACACCTCATACATGTGTTATACACCCACCTACTGTACAACAGAGGGGCTAATGGCGGAACTGGGGGAGAGGGAGATAAACATCAGTACTTACAGGGACCAAGCCTACAGGACCATCACTCAGGACCAGGACTGACCTTCCCACACCTCATACATGTGTTATACACCCACCTACTGTACAACAGAGGGGCTAATAGCGGAACTGGGGGGGATAAACATCAGTACTTACAGGGACCAAGCCTACAGGACATCACACAGGACCAGGACTGACCTACCCACACCTCATACATGTGTTATACACCCACCTACTGTACAACAGAGGGGCTGATAGCGGAACTGGGGGAGAGGGAGATAAACATCAGTACTTACAGGGACCAAGCCTACAGGACCATTACACAGGACCAGGACTGACCTTCCCACACCTCATACTTGTGTTACACACCCACCTACTGTACAACAGAGGGACTGATAGAGGAACTGGAGGGATGGAGATAAACATCAGTACTTACAGGGACCAAGCCTACAGGACCATCACACAGGACCAGGACTGACCTCCCCACACCTCATACATGTGTTACACACCCACCTACTGTACAACAGAGGGGCTGATAGCGGAACTGGGGGAGAGGGAGATAAACATCAGTACTTACAGGGACCAAGCCTACAGGACCATCACACAGGACCAGAACTGACCTCACACACCTCATACATGTGTTACACACCCACCTACTGTACAACAGAGGGGCTGATAGCGGAACTGGGGGAGAGGGAGATAAACATCAGTACTTACAGGGACCAAGCCTACAGGACCATCACACAGGACCAGGACTGACCTTCCCACACCTCATACATGTGTTATACACCCACCTACTGTACAACAGTGGGGCTGATAGCGGAACTGGGGGAGAGGGAGATAAACATCAGTACTTACAGGGACCAAGCCTACAGGACCATCACACAGGACCAGGACTGACCTTCCCACACCTCGTACATGTGTTACACACCTACCTTCTGTACAACAGAGGGGCTGATAGTGGAACTGGGGGAGAGGGAGATAAACATCAGTACTTACAGGGACCAAGCCTACAGGACCATCACACAGGACCAGGACTGACCTTCCCACACCTCATACATGTGTTACACACCTACCTACTGTACAGCAGAGGGACTGATAGCGGAACTGGGGGAGAGGGAGATAAACATCAGTACTTACAGGGACCAAGCCTACAGGACCATCACACAGGACCAGGACTGACCTTCCCACACCTCATACATGTGTTATACACCTACCTACTGTACAACAGAGTGGCTGATAGTGGAACTGGGGGAGAGGGAGATAAACATCAGTACTTACAGGGACCAAGCCTACAGGACCATCACACAGGACCAGGACTGACCTACCCACACCTCATACATGTGTAATACACCCACCTACTGTACAACAGAGGGGCTGATAGCGGAACTGGGGGAGAGGGAGATAAACATCAGTACTTACAGGGACCAAGCCTACAGGACCATCACACAGGACCAGGACTGACCTTCCCACACCTCATACATGTGTTACACACTCACCTACTGTACAACAGAGGGGCTGATAGTGGAACTGGGGGAGATAAACATCAGTACTTACAGGGACCAAGCCTACAGGACATCACACAGGACCAGGACTGACCTTCCCACACCTCGTACATGTGTTATACACCCATCTACTGTACAACAGAGGGGCTGATAGTGGAACTGGGGGGAGAGGGAGATAAACATCAGTACTTACAGGGACCAAGCCTACAGGACCATCACACAGGACCAGGACTGACCTTCCCACACCTCGTACATGTGTTACATACCCACCTACTGTACAACAGAGGGGCTGATAGCGGAACTGGGGGGAGAGGGAGATAAACATCAGTACTTACAGGGACCAAGCCTACAGGACATCACACAGGACCAGGACTGACCTTCCCACACCTCGTACATGTGTTACACACCCACCTACTGTACAACAGTGGGGCTGATAGCGGAACTGGGGGGAGAGGGAGATAAACATCAGTACTTACAGGGACCAAGCCTATAGGACCATCACACAGGACCAGGACTGACCTTCCCACACCTCATACATGTGTTACACACCCACCTACTGTACAACAGAGGGGCTGATACCGTAACTAAGGGGGGGGGGGGGGGAGATAAACATCAGTACTTACAGGGACCAAGCCTACAGGACCCTCACACAGGTCCAGGACTGACCTTCCCACACCTCATACATGTGTTACACACCCACCTACTGTACAACATAGGGGCTTATAGCGGAACTGGGGGGGAGGGAGATAAACATCAGTACTTACAGGGACCAGGCCAGGCCTACAGGACATCACACAGGACCAGGACTGACCTTCCCACACCTCATACATGTGTTACACACCCACCTACTGTACAACAGAGGGGCTGATAGCGGAACTGGGGGGGGAGAGAGAGATAAACATCAGTACTTACAGGGACCAAGCCTACAGGACTATCACACAGGACCAGGACTGACCTTCTCACACCTCTTACATGTGTTACACACCCACCTACTGTACAACAGAGGGGCTGATAGAGGAACTGGGGGGGAGGGAGATAAACATCAGTACTTACAGGGACCAAGCCTACAGGACCCTCACACAGGACCAGGACTGACCTACCCACACCTCATACATGTGTTATACACCCACCTACTGTACAACAGAGGGGCTGATAGCGGAACTGGGGGGAGAGGGAGATAAACATCAGTACTTACAGGGACCAAGCCTACAGGACCATCACACAGGACCAGGACTGACCTTCCCACACCTCATACATGTGTTACACACCCACCTACTGTACAACAGAGGGGCTGATAGTGGAACTGGGGGAGAGGGAGATACACATCAGTACTTACAGGGACCAAGCCTACAGGACCATCACACAGGACCAGGACTGACCTTCCCACACCTCATACATGTGTTACAC
This sequence comes from Pseudophryne corroboree, assembly GCF_028390025.1. NCBI lineage: Eukaryota > Metazoa > Chordata > Amphibia > Anura > Myobatrachidae > Pseudophryne > Pseudophryne corroboree. Next base: position 1,049,920,206 of record NC_086445.1, read on the forward strand.
ACCCACCTACTGTACAACAGAGGGGCTGATAGTGGAACTGGGGGAGAGGGAGATAAACATCAGTACTTACAGGGACCAAGCCTACAGGACCATCACACAGGACCAGGACTGACCTTCCCACACCTCATACATGTGTTATACACCCACCTACTGTACAACAGAGGGGCTGATAGCGGAACTGGGGGGGGGGATAAACATCAGTACTTACAGGGACCAAGCCTACAGGACCCTCACACAGGACCAGGACTGACCTACCCACACCTCATACATGTGTTATACACCCACCTACTGTACAACAGAGGGGCTGATAGTGGAACTGGGGGGAGAGGGAGATAAACATCAGTACTTACAGGGACCAAGCCTACAGGACCATCACACAGGACCAGGACTGACCTTCCCACACCTCATACATGTGTTACACACCCACCTACTGTACAACAGAGGGGCTAATAGCGGAACTGGGGGGGGGGGATAAACATCAGTACTTACAGGGACCAAGCCTACAGGACCCTCACACAGGACCAGGACTGACCTACCCACACCTCATACATGTGTTACACACCCACCTACTGTACAACAGAGGGGCTGATAGTGGAACTGGGGGAGAGGGAGATAAACATCAGTACTTACAGGGACCAAGCCTACAGGACCATCACACAGGACCAGGACTGACCTTCCCACACCTCGTACATGTGTTACACACCCACCTACTGTACAACAGAGGGGCTGATAGCGGAACTGGGGGGGAGTGAGATAAACATCAGTACTTACAGGGAACAAGCCTACAGGGCCATCACACCAGACCAGGACTGACCTACCCACACCCCATACATGTGTTACACACCCACCTACTGTACAACAGAGGGGCTGATAGCGGAACTGGGGGAGAGGGAGATAAAGGTGTCACCGCTGTCCCAGGAGCTTATAACAAGCTGGAGTTACAGGAACATAGAGATCACTGATAGTAACCAGGTGTATTCCCGCTAATGTTCTGACAACAAGGACCGGTCACTAGTGATATTATAAAGGGGATGGTAAGGAATAAGGTAGAGTAATGTATTAATCTGTTGTTTACTGGGAATTGATGCACCTGGTATATTACAGTAGAGAAAATGTAGAAAAACCTGTAAAGTAAAATATATGTTACTAAAAAAAGAATCTTCATGTAAAACGCTGTCACTCACTGAGGACACCACTCACCTGGGCAGGAGATGACCACGGATGTGTTGGTATCACTGATCTTATTCCTCACGTTACACCTGAGAGTCCCGGAGACAGGCGGGGGGAGAGATATCTGGCTGTATCTGGAGATGGACCTTCCCTGTACAGATCTCCCATCCAGGCTCCAGGAAAAATCAGGATCCGACTCTTCTCCCACCCAGCAGGAGGCCACAGCGCTGCCATCCGGGAGACAGGAGAAGTTGGCGGCCGCCTTTGACAGGGGAACTGGGGAGAGAGTCAGGGTATTAGTATAACACAGGAGAATAGATGATGTACATCACAGGAACACTTGGGGTCATTCCGAGTTAGTAGCTCGCCATCTACTTTTAGCAGCCGTGCAAACGCATAGTCGCCGCCTATAGGGGAGTGTATTTTAGCTTTGCAAGTGTGTGATCGCATGTGCAGCCGAGCTCTGCAAAAACAGTTTGTGCAATTTCTGAGTAGCGCTGGACTTACTCAGCCCTTGCGATCACGTCAGTCTTTTTGGTTCCAGAATTGACGTCAGACACCTGCCCTCCAAACACCCGGACACACCTGCGTTTTAACTACCACTCCCAGAAAACGGTCAGTTGGCACCGATAAACACCCTCTTTCTGTCAATCTCCTAGCGATCGGCTGTGCGAATGGATTACGCAAGGAGTAATGAGTAACATCAGTCACGCGTGGAGTAATGAGTAACGTCAGTCACGTGTTGAGTAATGCGTAACATCAGTCACGTGTGTAGTAATGAGTAACATCAGTCACGCGAGGAGTAATGAGTAACATCAGTCACGCGTGGAGTAATGAGTAACGTCAGCCACGCGTGAAGTAATTAGTAACATCAGTCATGCGTGGAGTAATGAGTAACGTCAGTCACGCGTGAAGTAATGAGTAACATCAGTCACGCGTGAAGTAATGAGTAACATCAGTCACGTGTGGAGTAAAGAGTAACGTCAGTCAAGAGTGCAGTAATGAGTAATGTCAGTCACGCCTGGAGTAATGAGTAACATCAGTCACGCATGGAGTAATGAGTAATGCCAGTCACGCGTGGAGTAATGAGTAACGTCAGTCACGCGTTGAGTAATGCGTAACGTCAGTCACATGTGGAGTAATGCATAATGTCAGTCACGCGTGTAGTAATGCATAATGTCAGTCACGCGTTGAGTAATGCGTAACGTCAGTCACATGTGGAGTAATGCATAATGTCAGTCACGCGTGGAGTAATGCATAATGTCAGTCACGCGTGGAGTAATGAGTAATGTCAGTCACGCGTGGTGTAATGTATAATGTCAGTCACGCGTGGAGTAATGAGTAATGTCAGTCACGCGTGGAGTAATGTATAATGTCAGTCGCGCATGGAGTAATGAGTAATGTCAGTCACACGTGGAGTAATGTATAATGTCAGTCACTCGTGGAGTAATGAGCAATGTCAGTCACGCGTGAAGTAATGTATAATGTCAGTCACGCGTGGAGTAATGCATAATGTCAGTCACACGTGGAGTAATGAGTAACGTCAGCCACGCGTTAAGTAATGAGTAATGTCAGTCACACATGGAGTAATGAGAAATGTCAGTCACACGTGGAGTAATGAGTAATGTTAGTCACGCGTGGAGTAAAGAGTAACGTCAGTCACGCGTGGAGTAATGAGTAACGTCAGTCACGCACGGAGTAATGAGTAATGCCAGTCACACGAGGAGTAATGCATAATGTCACTCATGCGTGGAGTAATAAGTAACGTCAGTCACGCGTGGAGTAATGAGTAATGTCAGTCACGCGTGAAGTAATGAATAACATCAGTCACGCGTGGAGTAATGCATAATGTCAGTCACACGTGGAGTAATGAGTAACGTCAGCCACGCGTTAAGTAATGAGTAATGTCAGTCACACATGGAGTAATGAGAAATGGCAGTCACACGTGGAGTAATGAGTAATGTTAGTCACGTGTGGAGTAAAGAGTAACGTCAGTCATGCGTGGAGTAATGAGTAACGTCAGTCACACGTGGAGTAATGAGTAATGCCAGTCACACGAGGAGTAATGCATAATGTCACTCATGTGTGGAGTAAAGAGTAACGTCAGTCAAGAGTGCAGTAATGAGTAATGTCAGTCACGCGTGGAGTAATGCGTAACATCAGTCACGCATGGAGTAATGAGTAATGCCAGTCACGCGTGGAGTAATGAGTAACGTCAGTCACGCGTTGAGTAATGAGTAATGTCAATCACGCGTGGAGTAATGAGTAACGTCAGTCACATGTGGAGTAATGCATAATGTCAATCACGCGTTGAGTAATGCGTAACGTCAGTCACATGTGGAGTAATGCATAATGTCAGTCACGCGTGGAGTAATGCATAATGTCAGTCACGCGTGGAGTAATGAGTAATGTCAGTCACGCGTGGAGTAATGCATAATGTCAGTCACACATGGAGTAATGAGTAATGTCAGTCACACGTGGAGTAATGTATAATGTCAGTCACGTATGGAGTAATGCATAATATCAGTCACGCGTGGAGTAATGTCAGTCACGCGTGGTGTAATGTATAATGTCAGTCACGCGTGGAGTAATGAGTAATGTCAGTCACGCGTGGAGTAATGTATAATGTCAGTCGCGCATGGAGTAATGAGTAATGTCAGTCACACGTGGAGTAATGTATAATGTCAGTCACTCGTGGAGTAATGAGCAATGTCAGTCACGCGTGAAGTAATGTATAATGTCAGTCACGCGTGGAGTAATGCATAATGTCAGTCACACGTGGAGTAATGAGTAACGTCAGCCACGCGTTAAGTAATGAGTAATGTCAGTCACACATGGAGTAATGAGAAATGTCAGTCACACGTGGAGTAATGAGTAATGTTAGTCACGCGTGGAGTAAAGAGTAACGTCAGTCACGCGTGGAGTAATGAGTAACGTCAGTCACGCACGGAGTAATGAGTAATGCCAGTCACACGAGGAGTAATGCATAATGTCACTCATGCGTGGAGTAATAAGTAACGTCAGTCACGCGTGGAGTAATGCATAATGTCAGTCACGCGTGGAGTAATGCATAATGTCAGTCACGCGTGGAGTAATGAGTAACGTCAGTCACGTGTGGAGTAATGAGTAATGTCAGTCAAGCGTGGAGTAATGTATAATGTCAGTCATGCGTGGAGAAATGCATAATGTTAGTCACACGTGGAGTAATGAGTAACGTCAGTCACGCGTTGAGTAATGAGTAATGTCAGTCACGCATGGAGAAATGCATAATGTCAGTCACACATGGAGTAATGAGTAACGTCAGTCACGCGTTAAGTAATGAGTAATGTCAGTCACACATGGAGTAATGAGTAATGTCAGTCACACGTGGAGTAATGAGTAATGTCAGTCACGCGTGGAGTAATGAGTAACATCAGTCACGCGTGGAGTAATGTAAAACGTCATTCACACGTGGAGTAATGAGTAACGCCAGTCACGCGTGGAGTAATAAGTAACGTCAGTCACGCGTGGAGTAATGAGTAATGTCAGTCATGTGTGCAGTAATGAGTAACGTCAGTCACACGTGGAGTAATGCATAATGTCAGTCATGCGTGGAATAATGCATAATGTCAGTCACGCGTGGATTAATGAGTAATGTCAGTCACACATGGAGTAATGCATAATATCAGTCACGCGTTGAGTAATGCATAATGTCAGTCACACGTGGAGTAATGAGTAATGTCAGTCACGCGTGGAGTAATGTATAATGTCAGTCACGTGTGGAGTAATGCATTGTTTCAGTCATGCATGGAGTAATGAGTAATGTCAGTCACGCGTGGAGTAATAATTAACGTCAGTCACGTGTGGTGTAATGCGTAATATCAGTCATGTGTGGAGTAATGCATTGTTTCAGTCATGCATGGAGTAATGAGTAACGTCAGTCACGCGTGGAGTAATGATTAACGTCAGTCACTCATGAAATAATGAGTAACGTCAGTCACGCGTGGAGTAATTAGTAACGTCAGTCACTCGTGGAGTAATGCGTAATGTCAGTCATGCGTGGAATAATGTATAACATCAGTCACACGTGGAGCAATGCGCAACGTCAGTCATGCGTTGTCATGCTCGGTGAAGATTGGGGTTCCGACAACCGAGCTTGGGCTGGGAGGACAGCTGACTGTGTAGGAACGGAAGTAGAAGAGGTGGTTGAATGTAGTTCTTCCTCATGAGGAGGCGGCCTACTATGTGTAGAGTTGACTGGTGAGCAGAAGAAAGAGTGAGGACTCTGTAGGAGGTTTACTGTATCTTTAATGAAGAAACAACTGTATACCGATACTTAAAGAATTGAAAGACACGAAAAAAGAACTGGAGTCAATGATTAAACGATTTGAGGAATGGAGCTGAAGATCACCGATATTTGAAGCACTGAAAAACTGTGGTTTATGATTAGTAGACAAGGCTGAAGGAGACTGGGTTTTGATGAACTGAAAGACTGTGGCTTGTGACTGGTAGACGAGTTTGAAGTAGACTGGTTTTGAAGAACTGAAAGACTGTGGCTTGAGCTTGGAGAGCGAGGCTGAAGAACTCAGATTCTGAAGAAACGAAGACTGTGGCTTGGGCTTGGAAAGCGAGGCTGAAGAACTCAGATTCTGAAGAAACAAAGACTGTAGTTTGGGCTAGCAAGACGCCCGCAGGAACCCCTGTTTAGCACCCAAAGCCTCTTAATGACCGGGAGCCTGGGAGCGCCTCCACGTGTGGCGACAGGTTAAGTGATAGGACTACAGCAGCGATAGGTCACGAACTGATGATAGCAACCGAAACCGGGGAACCAGGAGCAACTTGAAGCACTGGCACTCTCTCCCTGAGCCAGCCCCCTTTTATAAGGGAAGACTGCACCGGATTGGCTGGAAGCAGAGTGGGAATTCAATTGGCAGAGTTCTGGTCTCCAACATGGCCGCCCCCAGCACTGGGGGCATTCTCAGCTGCAGCACTTTAGCTAACCCAGCTCCGGCATCGACTTCCTGAAACAGAATCACCATCAGAGGGCTCTGATGCAGCGACTACCCACCGCAGCGCCCTGCTCACCAGACCCCGCCCCCGACCTCCAGAAGCTGCACACGTGCCCAAGGACCCGCTGCAAGCAGCTCCCCGCCATCGCAGCCTCATCAACCACCAGGATGGCAACCCCCGGGAGACCGCACCGGAGGTAAGGCTCCGGATACTGACAGTACCCCCCCTTTTTAGGGTGGACTCCGGACACCCTCTGGCTTTCTCTGGGTTTTTGGCATGAAAGGCCCGGACCAATCTTAGGGCATGAACATCCTCTGCCGAAACCCAGGATCTTTCCTCTGGTCCATATCCCTTCCAGTCAATAAGATATTGGAGGCGACCATATCTTCTACGGCAGTCAACGATCTTGTGAACCTCAAGTTCTTCTCCTTGAGCAGCTTGAACCTTGGGAGGCTTAGGAAGTGCAGTCCGAAAACGATTAAGTATGAGAGGCTTCAGTAAGGAGATGTGGAAAGCATTAGGGATCTTCAAATAAGGAGGCAACGTGATCTTGTATGATACTGGATTCAATACTCTTTCTATAGGATATGGTCCAATGAATCTGGGGGCAAATTTTCTAGAGGGGACTTTGAGTCTTAAGTTCCTAGTGGAAATCCAGACTTGATCTCCCACTTTGAGGCTAGGAACCGCCTTCTGTCTCCGATCTGCAAAGAGTTTGTATTTATTGGATGTTTTGAGCAAAGCCTCATGAACTTGTTTCCATGACATAGAAAATTGTCGAAGAGCTAACTCAGGGACTTCGAGAGCAGGGAGTGGTTGGAAAACAGGAACACGTGGGTAGAATCCATAATTCACATAAAACGGAGTGGAATTTGTAGCTGAATGATACAGATTGTTGTGAGCAAATTCAGTGAATGGGAGATAGTCTAGCCAATCATCCTGAGAAGAAAACATGAAGATTTGCAGGAAGTTCTCTAAGTCTTGGTACACTCTCTCAGTCTGGCCATCCGATTGGGGATGGTATGCGGAAGAAAAATTCAACTTTATCCCAAGGGACGACCACAACGCTTTCCAAATTTAGCCACAATCTGAGGCCTTAGATCGGAAACAATCTCTTGTGGAAGACCATGTAACCGGAAGATGTCTGATATGAACAGTTTTTACAGCTGTGTCGCAGATGGTAACCCTGAGAGCGGAACAAAGTGTGCCATTTTGGAGAACCGGTACACAATGACCCAAATGGTGTTTCGTCCTCTAGAGACTGGCAAATCAGTTATGAAGTCCATGTAGATGTGTGTCCAAGGTTTCTGTGGGACCGGTAGGGGGTGAAGCAGACCAGGTGGTGATCCTTTTGGGCTTTTATGTTGAGCGCACTTTGGACAGGCAGCTATGAATTCCAAAACATCTGTTTTCAGATGAGGCTACCAGTAGGAACGTTGGATGAATTTAAGAGTCTTGAGGCTACCCGCATGTCCCATACAAGGTGAGGTATGAGCCCACGTGAGCAGTCTTTTTCGAAGTTCCGGTGCAACAAAGGTTCTTCCTGGAGGAGGAAGTGGAGCAGTATGGGTTGCAGCAAAAGAGGCAGGATCCAGGATGAATTGTCTGTCCGGAAGATCTGTGGACTCATCCGAATTTAATGAACGAGAAAGTGCATCTGCTTTCCGATTGAGAGAACCCGGACGATAACTGAGCTTGAAAGAAAAATGGGAAAAGAAGAGTGCCCACCTGGCTTGCCGTGGGTTTAAACGGGTGTAGTATGGTATGCCGGCAGTCGGGCTCCCGGCGACCAGCATACCGGCGCTGGGAGCCTGACTGCCAGCATACCGACAGTGTGGTGAGCGCAAATGAGCCCCTTGCGGGCTCGCTGCGCTCGCCACGCTGCGCTCGCCACGCTGCGGGCATGGTGGCGCGCTAAGCGCGCCACGCTATTTTATTCTCCCTCCAGGGGGGTCGTGGACCCCCAAGATCGAGAATAAGTGTCGGTATGCCGGCTGTCAGGATTCCGGCGCCGGTATACTGTGCGCGGGGATCCTGCCAGCCTGCATACTGAAGACCACCCGGTTTAAACATCGGGTGGTCTGAAGATGTAAAAGATTTTTGTGGTCTGTGGTTACAGAGATTGGGTGCTGAGCTCCTTCTCCTTCCAGCAAGTACCTCCACTCCTCAAAGGCAAGTTTTATAGCCAGCAATTCTTGTTCCCCAATAGCGTAGTTTTGTTCCGCCGGAGAGAATCTTCAGGAAAAATAAGCACAGGGATGAGCTTTCTGGTCCTCGAAGAACTGGGATAAGACGGCTCCCACTCCTACTGAAGAAGCATCCACCTCCACCTGAAAGGGACGACTGAGATCAGGTTGTCTAAGGATAGGAGCAGACATGAAGGCCTCTTTAAGAAACGAAAAAGCTTTTAGTGCCTCAGGTGGCCAAGCTGCAGGGTTTGCCCCTTTTCTCGTTAGTGCTGTTATAGGAGCAATGATGGAAGAGTAATCTTTCATTTTCTATAGAAATTGTCGAAGACCAAAAAACGCTGAATTCCCTTCAGAGTGACAGGAAGGGTCCATTCTCTGATTGCCTGGACTTTGGCAGGGTCCATCTTTAATTCCCTCCTGGAGATGATGTAATCTGAAAAGGAGATGGAGGTAAACCTCAAACGCGCACTTCTCCAGTTTACAAAAGAGTCGATTCTCTCTTAGACGTCTCAAGACTTCTTTGACCTGTTCTCGATGGACGTTCAGATCTTTGGAAAATATCAGGATATCGTCCAGATACACACCCAGGCACTTATAGAGGAGATCCCGAAATAACTCGACATAATTCTGGAAGACTGCTGAAGCACTGCACAGACCAAAGGGCAGCACCAGATATTCATAATGCTCATCGCGGGTATTGAACACAGTCTTCCACTTGTCTCCCGTGCGAATGCGTATAAGGTTATAAGCTCCGCGCAGGTCCAATTTGGTGAAAATGGTAGCTCCCCCTACTCGTTCGAACAGTTCGGGGATCAGGAGCAAGGGGTATCTGTTCTTGATAGTAATTTCATTAAGGCCCCGGTAGTCAATGCAAGGCCCCCGTCTTTCTTTTTAATAAAAAAATTCCTGCCCCAGCTGGAGAAGAATAGGGACGAAGAAATCCTTTGGCCAAATTCTCCTGTATGTACTCTGACATCGCTTGGGTTTCCGAGAGGCATAATTGGTAAGTTTTGCCTCTGGGATGTGTTTTACCAGGCAGTAAATCAATAGGACAGTCCCAACTGCAATGGGGAGGCAGAGCATGAGCCCCCTGCTTACTGAAGACGTCTGAGAAAGGTTGATAAGCTTCTGGAAGGCTGGAAGCATGTAGAGAACAAAGTGGCTTGACAGTAGACAGGCAAGTTTGGGTACACGACTTCCCCCAGGCGAGCACATCCATAGTTCGCCAATCCAAACAGGGGTTGTGCTTCTGTAACCACGGGAATCCAAGGATTATATTTTGAGAGGCTTTGGGAATTACCAGAAAGGAGATGGTTTCAGAATGGAGAATTACAACTTTCATCTTCAGTGGAACAGTACGGAGGATGATGATCCCTTCGGGAATGTAACTTCCGTCTACCACGGTGATAGAGATAGCCCGCTCTAAACGAACGGTCAATATTTTGGGATGTTGAACTAAGGCGGAAGTAATGAAACTTTCAGCAGCTCCTGAATCCAAAAGTGCTGTAATATGAAGAGAAGAGGAAGAAAGCTCCAGACAGATAAACAACAAAGACTCTTTTCTGGTAGGTTGTTCAGGGAATACTCCTAGCTTAACCTCTCCTGCGTAAGCTAGGAGCGGGAATTTCCAGGCCGTTGAATACAGGAATTAACACAGTGGTCGGCCGCCCCACAATACATGCAAAGGTTGCCCAGTCTGCATCTTTGATGTTCCTTGTTGGTGAGCCGGGAATGGTTGACTTGTGTGGGTTATTCTGTAGATGGTGAAGATGGTCTTGGAGTGGGTTTAGCCCGTGGTTTTGGTCACTCAAACCTTGTACGTTCAAGACAATGCTCTTTATATCTCAAATCCAATTTATTACACAAAGAGATTAACTCGTCAAGCTTAGTTGGCACGTCTTGAGTGGCCAGGTCATCCTTAATCCTGTTGGAGAGACCATTCCAAAAGGTAGCAATGAGAGCTTCCTCGTTCCAGCTCAGTTCAGAAGAAAGAGTACGGAATTGGATCACGTACTGGGCTACGGAGTGGGTTTCTTGACACAGACGCAGGATCTCCAGGGAAGCAGAGGTGGTCCGGCCTTGCTCATCAAAGATCCTACGAAAAGCTGTCACAAAATCTGGGTAGTTCGAGAGTAAGGGATCAGATCTCTCCCACAATGGTGAGGCCCAGTCCAGAGCTTGCCCGGTTAAAAGGGATATGATGTATGCAATCTTTGATCGATCAGATGGAAAATCGGCCGACTGTAACTCGAACAGAATCTCACATTGGTTGAGAAAGCCACTGCATTGCTTTGGACTGCCGTCAAATTTACTGGGTGGTGGTAATTGTAAATGCGGAACCGACATGGAAGCTGGAGGGTTAGGAGCTGGAGCTGGAGTCTGAGATGTGGATATGGCGGAATGAAGAGAGTCTAATCGGGAGGACATATTCTGCATGAATTGAACAATCTGTGCCTGCATGGCCTCTTGTTTGTTTAATCGAGACAGGATGTCAGCAGAGGCATTGCCCCCGGTAGCCTGCTCATTCGTCGGATCCATATGGCCAGTGCTTACTGTCACACTCAGCGAAGATTGAGGTTCCGACAACCGCGCTTGGGCTGGGAGGACAGCTGACTGTGTAGGAAGTAGAAGAGGTGGTTGAATATAGTTCTTCCTCATGAGGTGGAGGACTAGTATGTGTAGAGTTGCCTGGTGAGCAGAAGAAAGAGTGAGGACTCTTTAGGAGGTTACTGTATCTTTAATGAAGAAACAACTGTATACCGATACTTGAAAAATTGAAAGTCACAGGAAAAGAACTGGAGTCAATGATTAAACGAGTTGAGGAATGGAGCTGAAGATCACCGGTATTTGAGGCACTGAAAAACTGTGGTTTATGATTGGTAGACAAGGCTGAAGGAGGCTGGGTTTTGATGAACTGAAAGACTGTGGCTTGTGACTGGTAGATGAGTTTGAAGAGACTGGTTTTGAAGAACTGAAAGACTGTGGCTTGAGCTTGGAGAGCGAGGCTGAAGAACTCAGATTCTGAAGAAACAAAGACTGTGACTTGGGCTTGGAAAGCGAGGCTGAAGAACTCAGATTCTGAAGAAACAAAGACTGTGGTTTGGGCTAGCAAGACGCCCGCAGGAACCCCTGTTTAGCACCAAAATCCTCTTAATGACCGGGAGCCCGGGAGCGCCTCCACGAGTGGCGACAGGTTAAGTGATAGGACTACAGCAGCGATAGGTCACGAACTGATGATAGCAACCGAAACCAGGGTACCAGGAGCAGCCTGGGAGCACAGAGCTGGAGCACCTTTCACAGGAAAGCAACTTGAAGCACTGACACTCTCTCTCTGAGCCAGCCCCCTTTTATAAGGGAAGACTGCACCGGATTGGCTGGAAGCAGAGTGGGAATTCAATTGGCAGATCTCTGGTCTCCAACATGGCCGCCCACAGCACTGGGGACATTCTCAGCTGCAGCACTTTAGCTAACCCAGCTCCAGCCCCGACTTCCTGAAACAGAGTCACCGCCAGAGGGCTCTGATGCAGCGACTACCCACCGCAGCGCCCGGCTCACCAGACCCCGGTCCCGACCTCTGGAAGCCGCACACGTGCCCAAGGACCCGCTGCAAGCAGCTCCCCGCCATCGCAGCCGCGCCAACCACCGGGATGGCAACCACCTGGAGACCACACTGGAGGTAAGGCTCCGGATACTGACACGCGTGGATTAATGAGTAACGTCAGTCACGCTTGGAGTCATGAGTAATGCCAGTCACGCATGGAGTTGTGAGTATCGTTAGTCACGCGTGGCGTAATGAGTAGTGTCAGTCATGCGTGGAGTAATGAGTAATGTCAGTCACGCGTGGAGTAATGAGTAATGTAAGTCACGCATGGAGTAATGAGTAACGTCAGTCATGCATGGAGTAATGAGTAACGTTAGTCATATGTGCAGTAATGAGTAATGTCAGTCACGTGTGGAGTAATGCGTAACGTCAGTCATGCGTGGAGTAATACGTAACATCAGTCATGTGTGGAGTAATGTGTAACATCAGTCACACGTGGAGTAATGAGTAACGTCAGTCACTCGTGGAGTGATGAGTAACGTCAGTCACGCGTGTAGTAATGAGTAACGTCAGTCACGCATGGAGTAATGAGAAATGTCAGTCACGCATGGAGTAATGAGTAATGTCAATCACGCGTGGAGTAATGAGTAACGTCAGTCACACGTGGAGTAATGCGTAACAACGTCAGTCACGCGTGGAGTAATGAGTAACGTCAGTCACGCGTGGAGTAATGAGTAATGTCAGTCACATGTGGAGTAATGAGTAACGTCAGTCACTCGTGGAGTAATGAGTAACGTCAGTCACTCGTGGAGTAATGGGTAACGTCAGTCATGCGTGGAGTAATGCGTAACGTCAGTCACATGTGGAGTAATGCGTAACATCAATACATTAAATACCTGAGTAAATGGAGCACTCTATATACCTTCTGAGGAAACCGTTTGATGTTGAATAACGGAGAAACGCGTCCAGTGCTATCATCACCGAAACACAATGGCTTCACAATACTGAGGACCACACATGGAGATAACTATGGTTACAGCTGCGCCCACCTTCTCCTCTGCACTCCCGCTTCTACAGTGCCACTGAAACCCGAACACAGAGGGTGGGGTCACTATTGATCCGCTGATTCCAATATGTACACCGCAAGCATGACTTGGAGTCAGCACTTTATCAACAGCAGAGGAGAGCAACTGTATCCATTGTGGTGAGCTTGAATACAAATCAGACGAGGCAGAGGGAGCATAGCGCACTGTGGATATTATTGTGTTAGGTCTCGTTACTATATATTAGAGATGAGCGGGTTCGGTTCGAACCCCTCCGAACTCCACATGGTTTACACGGGTCCGAGGCAGCCTCGGATCTTCCTGCCTGACTCGGAAAACCCGACCGAGGCAAAACGTCATCATCCCGCTGTCGAATTCTCCGAGATTCAGATTCCATATAAAGAGCCGCGTGTCACCGCCATTTTCACTCGTGCATTGTCGAGAGAGCGAGAGGACGTGGCTACGTTCTCTGAGTGGAAAGCTCAATATCAGCTCAATATCAGTGCTCAGTATCTGTGCTGCATTGTTGTGACCAGTATACTACAGTACAATAGTCCAGTGCTGCATCTCGCTGCTCAGTGTCAGTTCTAGTATCCTCATCAGTGCTCAGTATCACTACTCATTGTCTTGTGCTGCATTGTGGTGACCAGTATACTACAGTACAATAGTCCAGTGCTGCATCTCGCTGCCCAGTGTCAGTTCTAGTATCCTCATCAGTGCTCAGTATCACTGCTCATTGTCTTGTGCTGCATTGTGGTGACCAGTATACTACAGTACAATAGTCCAGTGCTGCATCTCGCTGCCCAGTGTCAGTTCTAGTATCCTCATCAGTGCTCAGTATCACTGCTCATTGTCTTGTGCTGCATTGTGGTGACCAGTATTCTACTCAGTTCTGGACGTGTCTGGACGTGTCTGCAGGAGCTCCTGGGCTCCATCTGGTTACCTGAGGGATCCCGCCCCCTCTCCCAGCTGTGGGAGCTTGGGAGCGGGCAGCAGTGCTAAGGGACTCCCCTGCCTGGAAGGGCCCAGCTGGGGTCTGTGTCTTTAACTATTAGGGGGTGCCAGGAGGTACCCTTTAATCATGAGGAGGTCACGGAGGATTTTACTGGCTTCCCCAGTGAAAGTAAAAAAGAAAGGGAATGAAGGAACATCTGGCAGGATTGCAATGGCGGCTGCTTCTGCAAAAGAACAGAAGAAAAAGCTTCCGGAGTCAAGATCTGAGTGCCCAGGACCTGCAGGGGCTAGAGGTGAGCAATATACCCCCTCCGTGCAAAGGGGGGGTACCTCAGAACAAAAAGCGCAGAGAGCAGAGAGCCCTGGAGCAGGAGCTGTAAAAGGTCCTCTCGCTGAAGGGGAAATTGTGCCTGCGGGTCCGTTTAAGGAAGGGGAGCGGCAATCGGCGCTGCATGGAGCAGAGAAACCCCAAGAAGGGTCTCTGTCCATGGTAGCCCCCCTTACAGTGTCAACAGCAGCAGGTACCCCTGGGGGTGGTGTAGCCCCTGGGGGGAATGCTGTAATGGCCGGGAGTCCCTGTGAGGGGAGAAGGGGGAAGCTGCAGGACGGAGGAGAGCGGCTGGTGCCGCTGGTTGAAAAAATAAAAGAAAAAGAAATGGAAAAAGTATCCTGGTATGAAGCCTTCCCCGAGCCTCCTGAGCAGGCAGATAGTACCTTTGGGGGCAAGCTAGCTCCTAGGGGGGGATCTGCGGATGCTGGGGGGTTAGGGGTTAAAGAAAAGGAGGAGTGCAGTATGGAGGAGAGTTCGGCATCGGAGGGGTTAAACTCTGAATCAGAGGAAGATTCAAGTACAGAAGAGATCCTGGCAGGAATGTCATTACAAGAGTTAATATATGAATCCAAGAAAGTTAATAACCACATCACAGAGGCAAGGAAGAAAAGGAACAAGTGTCAGGTATGGGAAAGACAACGGTACAGGGACCAAATAGAAGATCTTACCCTGTATCAGGCACGTATAAAGGAGAAAATGGTGGCTGCCCAGGAGGATTTTAGCAAGAAGGGAAATGAAGAAAATCCTCCGGCACGCCAAGGGTTAACAGCATTGCCAGCTGCTAAGGATTCCCCTGTAGCGATGCAAGGTCCAGCGGAGAAGGGGGAGCGGCCCCAGAACGGAGTCCCGGGTGACGGGGAAGTGGAGGAGGAGCCAGCAGTAGCACAGTACCAAGGGAGTAGAGGGAACCCTGATGACGTGGCCAGTGGAAAGGAGAGTCCAGTTTCTATGGAGGCAGAGGGGAAGTCTGTGGCAGAAGTTGAAACTACTCCGGCTGGCGGAAAAAAAGATGAGACGGAGCGCCCAGCACAGCGGCAGCAGGGGGATCCTGGAGATGTGGCAGGTAAAGGAAAGAGTGGAAAGGTGAACGGAGCTGCAAGTGCCAGGACCAAGGTATCAGAGAGGAGTGGTGCGGGGATCCCGGTGGTAAAGCAGAAGATGTCAGAGGATGGCCCGACCAGCATGAGTAGTGGCAAAACAGCTGCGCAGAATGGAAAGGAGCTTACTGGAGACAGTAAGCTGGAGGTGAGTGACCTTAGCAAAGAAAGAAAGGAGGCAACTGGGGGAGTACCAGAATTTTTTTTGGGTGGAGGGGGCCCAGTTGGGCTTTTCAGGGGGGAGGGGGGCCAAGGTGGAAGCAAAGAGAACTTAAAAGAAAGTATAAAAATTAAGAAAAATGAAAGTGAGAAGTCTAGCAAAGTCCAAGGTCAACCAAGGCTGGAAAAAAAACTACTTTCAGAACATGAAAGGGAACTTGCGGAAACTGTGTATGGAAATTTGCAGGCACCTGAGAGGATGCGGGCCACTGCAAAGCTGATAAGTGCAGTAACTCTGAAACATAAAGACAAAAGCAAGAACTTGGTGCCTGGTAAAGAAAAAATAAATGTGATACCTATTCTTGTTCCACCCCCAGGCCCTACCCCTGTCTTTGGTGCTGCTACAGGTACTGATGGTGTATTGAGGGAAGTGGAAACTTCTTATGCCAAGGTACTGAGCAATCCAATTGTTTCAGGGCAGGGTGGAGATGCGGGGGGAGGTAATGCAGAAGCGGGAGGGTTCGGTAGAAGAAAAATAATACATTTTAAGTGGGTGGGTGAAGGGGGCGCCCCTTCAAAAGTAGATTTCTTAAGGAAATTTTTTGATTTGGGTTTTGTGGCCAGGCAGTTGTACTCCTGCATTCACCCTGTGAACTCAAATGAGTTTGATGTGGCCTTTATGGCAAACAGGGTGATGCAGGAGTGTTTCTCAAAGTTGTCTGATCTGGAAGAGGGGAGTTTTTTCAATAATTTTACTTTCTTCATGACGGGGAAGGTGGATAGCACAAGAGTGTCTATTCTTGTGCGAAATGAGACAATTCCAGAGAACGACATAAAATATTGGTTGAGCAGGCATTGTGAGAAAATACTAAGCCTTGAGAAGTCGGACTATACGTTGGGGGTGTGGGGTGGAGCATGGTCTGCAAATGTGTGTTTGACGAAAAGTTGTGAGGGGGTGAAACATCTGCCGTCCGCCGCGTATATTGGCCGCGATCGCATTCAGGTGTTCTACCAGGGCCAGCCAAAGACTTGTTTCAAGTGTGGTGGCCCTGGGCATTTGAGCCATGAATGCGACGCGGTCAAATGCAATTTATGCGGCGGACTGGGCCACACCTCAAGGTCATGCAATAATATTTATTGTAATTTATGTGGTGGTGAAGGGCACCCTTACAGTAGGTGTCCGGAGGCGGAAAAAACAAAGGAATGGAGGAGTAGGAGGGAGAGTATTGAAGAATTAGGGACGAAGAATAAGGCAAGAGTGGTGGAAGAAAGGGGAAAAGAAGTGCGAAGAGGGTCAGTGAAACTGAGGGAAGGAAAGACGGAGTGGAGTTTGGCGGGAGGAAGGGTGAAGGGGAAAGAAGATGAGGAAGAAGGTTTTCAGCTAGTGATAAAAGGTGGGAAAAGCAAGAAAACAGTAATTAAGGAGGACTTATTATTATTTAATAGGTTTGAGGGAGTTCCCACTGATGAAGAGGAGGGGGAGGTGGTGAAGGAGAAGGGTGGGTTGGTGCTGAGGAGAAAGAAGGTAAGGAAAAGGAGGCAGAGAGAGAGGGGAAGTGGGGAAGGAGGAAAGAAGAAGAAGGAGAGGAAGGACAGTTGTAGGGAAAGTTCAGGCAGGGAATCAGAAAGTGAACTAGAATGGGACCCAGCAGGTTCATCCCTAGTGGGAAAAGAAAAAGTAGAATCAGAGATAGAGGAACTGAAGATGGAAGAAACAGAGGAGTCGCAAGAGGGGAATGGACAGCAGGTCTTGATAGAAAAGGAACCTCCTGTAAAGGATTCTATCCGGAAACCCCCGGATCCTGGTTCGGGTGTGGAGGGAGCCGGGATGAAAGAAGGAGAGGCTGTTGTAAGAATGGAATGTGGTGTTGGTGGTGGTGATGGTGATGGTGGTGGAGGGGAGAAGTGAATAAGGATAATGGGTAGTGAAACTCAATCACCAAAGAAACATGGATCTCCACCCTATACGATGTGCCACGATTAATGTGGCTTCCGTTCTTTCCGATAAGGCTCGATTTATGGCTTTTGATTTTTTTAACAACCAGCATTTTGATATTTTGTTTTTGCAGGAGACCCGGGTTAACAGGTTGGCGGCTCTCCACAAAGCCAAAAACGAGTGGAGAGGTGGGCCCTCCTATTGGTCTCTTGCGGCTGAGCCTTATGGTGGGGTGGCGGTACTTTTTGCCGGCATAGTAACTGTGCACAAGGTTATTGAGTTACAAATTGGAAGGTGTATGATCTTAGATGTCACCTTGAGAGGGCATGACCTGAGGCTGATCAATATTTATGGGCCCCAGAAAGCCTGGGATAGGAAATGCCTTTTCAAGAGGATCAAGCCATTTCTTTTTACGGCCCAGCAGGTTGTTTTTGGTGGCGATTTTAACGCCGTAGTTAGGCCAAAAGACAGGGGAGGAGCCAAAAAAGCCATGGGCTATGATTCAAATTATTTAGTATCAATGGTTAGACAGGCTGGTTTGGTTGATGTCCATATTCGGCACCATCCAGACCTCACGGGTTACACATATTTTAGTGGTCAGAGTAGGACTAGAATAGATAGATTTTTTGTTAAAGAAACTTCCAAGACTTTGCCTTCACAGGTAAGGTTGGTAGAATTTTCGGATCACGGGTTCTTGACTTTTTCTTTGAATGCCTCACAGTCGATCTCGAAAGGAAGGGGCCTATGGAGGCTGAACTCAGAGCTCTTAAAGGAAGAGAAGGTAAGACAATCTTTTAGGGAATTCTTCCAAGCACAGGAAACACTGTTGGAGGCAGGATGGAGTAGATCGGAGTGGTGGGAGGAGGTCAAAGAGAGGACCCGAAGGTTTTTCAAGTGGCTGGTAGTAAAGAAAAACTTGGTAAAAAAAATGCCTACTATGCTCTGAGGAGGAAATTAGATTTCCTGATCTCTGAAAGAGGAGATGATGGGGAAATCTCCCGGGTGAAATCTCAGATGCAGCAGTTGCAGTATAGTCGACTTTCGTCTTTGATTCAGGAGAGGGATTATGGCAAGTACCACTCCCCGGATCCCTACCAGAATTGTAGGCGAAAGATCGAGTTAAAGGAAATCAGAGGTCTGATTGATGGAAAGGGTGTCGTGCAGGAGGGAAGAGAGGGCATCCTGGAAGTCATTAGAACCTATTACACTGATCTGCTGTCTGAGAAGGCACTTAGCAGAGAGAGGATGGAGGAATTTCTGGGGAGGATACCAGGGCTTGTGGAACCGGATGCCTCAATTGATTGCTTAGAGAGTGAGATATCTGTGGAGGAGGTCAGAGAAGCAATTGGCGGTTTAACATTAAAAAAGACACCTGGGCCAGATGGTTTGACAGCTGAATTCTATAAAGAATTCTCAGACGTCCTGGCACCTCGTCTCGTGGAGGTTTTTAACAGTGGCCTGGCAGAGGGAGAACTCCCTCCCTCCATGAGGCTTTCTGCACTTATTTTACTCTCTAAGGGAAAGGACCCAGGTCGCATTGAGAATTGGCGCCCCATAGCACTTCTCGATACGGATAGGAAGGTGTTGGCAAAAATCATATTTAATAGGCTGATGGAATTTTCCGGGCAGTTGCTCTCGACTTCTCAGCATTGTACTGTGAAAGGTCGAAGCACATTTAGTGCTGTCCTTGGTGTCCGGGAGGCCATAGAGCGGTGCAGGGTTGAGAAGTGGGGGAAATACTTACTGGCATTGGATCAGTCCAAAGCTTTTGACCGAGTCAACCATGAGTACCTCTGGACTTTGCTGGAAAGGTATGGCATTCCAGTTAAACTAGTCAATTGGCTACGTATATTGTACAACAAGGCCGAGAGCTTCCCGCTTGTTAATGGTTGGGTAGGGCCTGCCTTTGTGGTGAACTCTGGTGTCCGTCAGGGTTGCCCCCTGAGCCCTCTTCTTTACGTGTTTGCGATCGATCCTTTTATTCGGAGGATTGAGGACAGCATGGTGGGAGGGGTGCAGCTGGGCCAGGGAGAACCACTAAGGGTAATTGCCTATGCTGATGATGTCACAGTGGTTCTGTCTTCAAATACAGAGGCCTGTGATGTGGACCAACTAATAGGCGAATACTCTGGAGCCTCGGGCTCCATGATAAATCAGGACAAGTGTGAAGCTTTCTGGATGGGGGAGGAAGGTAGAGAATTTGACCTTCCGGACAGCCTCCCCGTGGCCAGCCATCCAATTAAGATTCTAGGAATAAGATTCGACCAGGGCGATTATGCCACAGCAAATTGGGAAAGGATACTGGAAGAGGCGACCCGGAAAGTAAAAAGTTGGAGAGGATGGAAATTCTCCCTGAGGGAAAGGGTTGATTTGTGTAAAACCTATCTGATTCCATTGTTTTTATATGTCAGTTATGTATGTTTTTTGCCAGAACCACTGTGGTCTAAAATTGGCTCTTTGTTTTTCTTGCTGTTGTGGGGAAACAAAATGAATATGGTCAAGAGAGGCATTGCATGCAAACCGAGGACCAAGGGGGGACTGGATATGGTCAACCCGGTGGTGTTTTTTATAACAGCTTTTTTAAAAATGAATTTTGGGGGTCTGTTTTCAGAGAACCCCCCTCGGTGGGCAGACGGTTTTAGAGAATGGATATCTCCCTTCCTCACAGTATGGATAGAAGGAGGTCACTTGAGAAACTCTCGGCGTAGAAGAGGCCACCTCCCGATCTATGTGATCCAGTGCTTGAAAGTGATTGGGCGATGGGGCTTGGGAGTGGGGGAGTTAAGAGATCTCAGTAGGAAGGAGTTGGGGAAGAGGGTCTTGCAAACTTACTTCCATGTCCCATTGGCCCTGAAGGATTGCCCAGAAACTGTATGTTCAGAAGGGATTTCTCTGATAAATTCTCAGAGGATCCCGTTGAAATTTAGGGACATCGCCTGGTTCTCATTCCAAGGGAAGCTCTATGTTAAGGGGAACCTGAAGTTTAGAAGATTCAATGATCGTGATTGTCCACGGGAGGAGTGTCAGGGTCAGGAGGAGAGTATGGACCATTTCTTGCTTCAGTGTCCTTTTAATATAAACATTTACAAAAGAGTGTCAAGAGCTCTAGGAATACCTTGTCTTTCTGGTTTGGATTACCAGGGATGGGCATATGGGGCATTCAAAGGGTATGAGGATTTTGATTTATGCACAATTTTTATGATAAGTCTAGCTGTCAGGTATCACTTATGGAATGCACGGTGTCAGGTTTCATTGAGAAATAAAATCCTTCCCTGCGAAATGGTGGAGGGCTTAATACTACATGAGGTGAAGCGGATGATGGAAATGGAGGAAGAGAGATTGGATGTCATCAGTTGGTCCCACTTGTGGCGCCAGCTGAAGCCCCCTTAGTGGGTGACGGAAAATTTCTAGCCTCCAGGTACTGGGAAAAACTTTTCTATAACTATCTCAATTTTAAGTTGAAATAGAATTTTGAGACTGGTTTTCTTTTATAAATGGTTGCAGACACTGGAAGTGCTGCCCAGATTATTATTGACTTCTCGTTTAAATGTTGGTTTGTTTGGGATGAAAGTAGAGTAAATGGTATAAAAGGTGAGAGGATGGGTGGAATGAAAGTGGAGTGAATGGTGGTGGTGGGGAATGAAAGGAGGAGCGAGAGAGGAATGTATGGGCTCAAGAACAGGTGAAGGGGAAGCATGGAGGAAGAAGAAGAGGCAAATTGTGGTAAAAGAAAGTTTCTAAAGGAAATTGTTAGAGTTAAGGGAAAGTGTGTAGGGAATATGTAAAATGGGGGAAAATGTTAAAAATAAATGGAAATTTTCTGTTATCGTTCAATTTTTTTACTTTATTTATATGTTGTACATTTGTATATATGTAAATAAGATGTATGAAGGTTGCAATATTCAAATAAAAAACATTACCAGTATTCTACAGTACAATAGTCCAGTGCTGCATCTCGCTGCCCAGTGTCAGTTCTAGTATCCTCATCAGTGCTCAGTATCACTACTCATTGTCTTGTGCTGCATTGTGGTGACCAGTATACTACAGTACAATAGTCCAGTGCTGCATCTCGCTGCTCAGTGTCAGTTCTAGTATCCTCATCAGTGCTCAGTATCACTACTCATTGTCTTGTGCTGCATTGTGGTGACCAGTATACTACAGTACAATAGTCCAGTGCTGCATCTCACTGCCCAGTGTCAGTTCTAGTATCCTCATCAGTGCTCAGTATCACTACTCATTGTCTTGTGCTGCATTGTGGTGACCAGTATACTACAGTACAATAGTTCAGTGCTGCATCTCGCTGCTCAGTGTCAGTTCTAGTATCCTCATCAGTGCTCAGTATCACTACTCATTGTCTTGCTGCAGCATTGTGGTGACCAGTATACTACAGTACAATAGTCCAGTGCTGTTCTCGCTGCCCAGTGTCAGTTCTAGTATCCTCATCAGTGCTCAGTATCACTACTCATTGTCTTGTGCTGCATTGTGGTGACCAGTATATTACAGTACAATAGTCCAGTGCTGCATCCCATTGCCCAGTGTCTGTTCTAGTATCCTCATCAGTGCTCAGGATCACTACTCATTGTCTTGTGCTGCATTGTGGTGACCAGTATACTACAGTACAATAGTCCAGTGCTGCATCTTGCTGCCCAGTGTCAGTTCTAGTATCCTCATCAGTGCTCAGTATCACTACTCATTGTCTTGTGCTGCATTGTGGTGACCAGTATACTACAGTACAATAGTCCAGTGCTGTTCTCGCTGCTCAGTGTCAGTTCTAGTATCCTCATCAGTGCTCAGTATCACTACTCATTGTCTTGTGCTGCATTGTGGTGACCAGTATACTACAGTACAATAGTCCAGTGCTGCATCTCGCTGCCCAGTGTCAGTTCTAGTATCCTCATCAGTGCTCAGTATCACTGCTCATTGTCTTGTGCTGCATTGTGGTGCTCAGTATACTACAGTACAATAGTCCAGTGCTGTTCTCGCTGCCCAGTGTCAGTTCTAGTATCCTCATCAGTGCTCAGTATCACTGCTCATTGTCTTGTGCTGCATTGTGGTGACCAGTATACTACAGACAATAGTCCAGTGCTGCATCTCGCTGCCCAGTGTCAGTTCTAGTATCCTCATCAGTGCTCAGGATCACTTCTCATTGTCTTGTTCTGCATTGCGGTGACCAGTATACTACAGTACAATAGTCCAGTGCTGCATCTCACTGCCCAGTGTCAGTTCTAGTATCCTCATCAGTGCTCAGTATCACTACTCATTGTCTTGTGCTGCATTGTGGTGACCAGTATACTACAGTACAATAGTCCAGTGCTGCATCTCGCTGCTCAGTGTCAGTTCTAGTATCCTCATCAGTGCTCAGTATCAGTGCTCATTGTCTTGTGCTGCATTGTGGTGACCAGTATACTACAGTACAATAGTCCAGTGCTGTTCTCGCTGCCCAGTGTCAGTTCTAGTATCCTCATCAGTGCTCAGTATCACTGCTCATTGTCTTGTGCTGCATTGTGGTGACCAGTATTCTACAGTACAATAGTCCAGTGCTGTTCTCTCTGCCCAGTGTCAGTTCTAGTATCCTCATCAGTGCTCAGTATCACTACTCATTGTCTTGTGCTGCATTGTGGTGACCAGTATACTACAGTACAATAGTCCAGTGCTGTTCTCGCTGCCCAGTGTCAGTTCTAGTATCCTCATCAGTGCTCAGTATCACTACTCATTGTCTTGTGCTACATTGTGGTGACCAGTATACTACAGTACATTACTAATAGTCCAGTGTCTTGTGCTGCATCTCGCTGCTGTAGGGTGCTGTGGTAGTGTCCTGTCACTGTGCATAGGTCATCATCATTCCAGTCACAGTGGTATCTGGGGGTGACAATTCCAGAGGGCTTTGTGCTTCTCACTAATACTAGTACAGTGTCTTGTGCTGCATCGTGCTGCTCAGTGTCAGTTCTCCATAGTATCATCAGTGCTCAGTATAATCAGTGATCAGTATAATCAGTGCTCAGTATAATCACTGCTCAGTACAATCAGTGCTCAGTATAATCAGTGCTCTGTATAATCAGTGCTCAGTGTAATCAGTGCTCAGTAATATCAGTGATCAGTATAATTAGTGATCAGTATAATCAGTGCTCAGTATAATCAGTGCTCAGTATAATCAGTGCTCGGTATAATCAGTGATCAGTATAATCAGTGATCAGTATAATCAGTGCTCAGTATAATCAGTGATCAGTATAATCAGTGCTCAGTATAATCAGTGATCAGTATAATCAGTGCTCAGTATAATCAGTGATCAGTATAATCAGTGCTCAGTATAATCAGTGATCAGTATAATCAGTGCTCAGTATAATCAGTGCTCAGTATAATCAGTGATCAGTATAATCAGTGCTCAGTATAATCAGTGCTCAGTATAATCAGTGATCAGTATAATCAGTGCTCAGTATAATCAGTGCTCGGTATAATCAGTGCTCAGTGTAATCAGTGCTCAGTAATATCAGTGATCAGTATAATTAGTGATCAGTATAATCAGTGCTCAGTATAATCAGTGATCAGTATAATCAGTGATCAGTATAATCAGTGCTCGGTATAATCAGTGCTCAGTGTAATCAGTGCTCAGTAATATCAGTGATCAGTATAATTAGTGATCAGTATAATCAGTGCTCAGTATAATCAGTGATCAGTATAATCAGTGATCAGTATAATCAGTGCTCGGTATAATCAGTGCTCAGTGTAATCAGTGCTCAGTAATATCAGTGATCAGTATAATTAGTGATCAGTATAATCAGTGATCAGTATAATCAGTGATCAGTATAATCAGTGCTCAGTATAATCAGTGATCAGTATAATCAGTGCTCAGTATAATCAGTGATCAGTATAATCAGTGCTCGGTATAATCAGTGCTCAGTGTAATCAGTGCTCAGTAATATCAGTGATCAGTATAATCAGTGCTCAGTATAATCAGTGATCAGTATAATCAGTGATCAGTATAATCAGTGATCAGTGTAATCAGAGATCAGTATAATCAGTGCTCAGTATAATCAGAGATCAGTATAATCAGTGCTCAGTATAATTAGTGATCAGTATAATCAGTGATCAGTATAATCAGTGATCAGTATAATCAGTGATCAGTATAATTAGTGATCAGTATAATCAGTGATCAGTATAATCAGTGATCAGTATAATCAGTGCTCGGTATAATCAGTGATCAGTATAATCAGTGCTCGGTATAATCAGTGATCAGTATAATCAGTGCTCGGTATAATCAGTGATCAGTATAATCAGTGCTCAGTATAATCAGTGATCAGTATAATCAGTGCTCAGTATAATCAGTGATCAGTATAATCAGTGATCAGTATAATCAGTGCTCGGTATAATCAGTGCTCGGTATAATCAGTGCTCAGTATAATCAGTGATCAGTATAATCAGTGATCAGTATAATCAGTGCTCAGTATAATCAGTGATCAGTATAATCAGTGCTCAGTATAATCAGTGCTCAGTATAATCAGTGATCAGTATAATCAGTGATCAGTATAATCAGTGATCAGTATAATCAGTGCTCGGTATAATCAGTGCTCAGTATAATCAGTGATCAGTATAATCAGTGATCAGTATAATCAGTGCTCAGTATAATCAGTGCTCGGTATAATCAGTGCTCAGTATAATCAGTGCTCAGTGTAATCAGTGCTCAGTATAATCAGTGCTCAGTGTAATCAGTGCTCGGTATAATCAGTGCTCAGTATAATCAGTGATCAGTATAATCAGTGATCAGTATAATCAGTGATCAGTATAACCAGTGCTCGCTATAATCAGTGCTCAGTATAATCAGTGATCAGTATAATCAGTGATCAGTATAATCAGTGATCAGTATAATCAGTGCTCAGTATAATCAGTGCTCGGTATAATCAGTGATCAGTATAATTAGTGATCAGTATAATCAGTGCTCAGTATAATCAGTGCTCGGTATAATCAGTGCTCAGTATAATCAGTGCTCAGTGTAATCAGTGCTCAGTAATATCAGTGATCAGTATAATTAGTGATCAGTATAATTAGTGATCAGTATAATCAGTGATCAGTATAATCAGAGATCAGTATAATCAGTGCTCAGTAATATCAGTGATCAGTATAATTAGTGATCAGTATAATCAGTGCTCAGTATAATCAGTGATCAGTATAATCAGAGATCAGTATAATCAGTGCTCAGTGTAATCAGTGATCAGTATAATCAGTGATCAGTATAATCAGTGATCAGTATAATCAGTGCTCAGTATAATCAGTGCTCGGTATAATTAGTGATCAGTATAATCAGTGATCAGTATAATCAGAGATCAGTATAATCAGTGATCAGTATAATCAGTGCTCAGTATAATCAGTGATCAGTATAATCAGAGATCAGTATAATCAGTGATCAGTATAATCAGAGATCAGTATAATCAGTGCTCAGTAATATCAGTGATCAGTATAATCAGTGATCAGTATAATCAGTGATCAGTATAATCAGTGCTCAGTAATATCAGTGATCAGTATAATTAGTGATCAGTATAATCAGTGCTCAGTATAATCAGTGCTCAGTATAATCAGTGCTCAGTGTAATCAGTGATCAGTATAATTAGTGATCAGTATAATCAGTGCTCAGTATAATCAGTGCTCGGTATAATCAGTGCTCAGTATAATCAGTGCTCAGTGTAATCAGTGCTCAGTAATATCAGTGATCAGTATAATTAGTGATCAGTATAATCAGTGATCAGTATAATCAGTGATCAGTATAATCAGAGATCAGTATAATCAGTGCTCGGTATAATCAGTGCTCAGTATAATCAGTGATCAGTATAATCAGTGCTCGGTATAATCAGTGCTCAGTATAATCAGTGATCAGTATAATTAGTGCTCAGTATAATCAGTGCTCAGTATAATCAGTGATCAGTATAATCAGTGATCAGTATAATTAGTGATCAGTATAATCAGTGCTCAGTATAATCAGTGATCAGTATAACCAGTGATCAGTATAATCAGTGCTCAGTAATATCAGTGATCAGTAATATCAGTGCTCAGTAATATCAGTGATCAGTATAATCAGTGATCAGTATAATCAGTGCTCAGTATAATCAGTGCTCGGTATAATTAGTGATCAGTATAATCAGTGCTCAGTAATATCAGTGATCAGTATAATTAGTGATTAGTATAATCAGTGCTCAGTAAAATCAGTGCTCAGTATAATCAGTGCTCAGTATAATCAGTGCTCAGTATAATCAGTGATCAGTATAATCAGTGATCAGTATAATTAGTGATCAGTATAATCAGTGCTCAGTAATATCAGTGATCAGTAATATCAGTGATCAGTATAATCAGTGCTCAGTATAATCAGTGCTCAGTAATATCAGTGATCAGTATAATCAGTGATCAGTAATATCAGTGATCAGTATAATCAGTGATCAGTAATATCAGTGATCAGTAATATCAGTGATCAGTATAATCAGTGCTCAGTATAATCAGTGCTCAGTATAATCAGTGCTCAGTAATATCAGTGCTCAGTATAATCAGTGCTCAGTATAATCAGTGCTCAGTATAATCAGTGATCAGTATAATCAGTGCTCAGTATAATCAGTGCTCAGTATAATCAGTGCTCAGTAATATCAGTGCTCAGTATAATCAGTGCTCAGTATAATCAGTGCTCAGTATAATCAGTGATCAGTATAATTAGTGATCAGTATAATCAGTGCTCAGTAATATCAGTGATCAGTAATATCAGTGATCAGTATAATCAGTGCTCAGTATAATCAGTGATCAGTAATATCAGTGATCAGTAATATCAGTGCTCAGTATAATCAGTGCTCAGTGTAATCAGTGCTCAGTAATATCAGTGCTCAGTATAATCAGTGATCAGTATAATCAGTGCTCAGTATAATCAGTGATCAGTATAATCAGTGCTCAGTATAATCAGTGCTCAGTATAATCAGTGCTCAGTATAAAATCAGTGCTCAGTATAATCAGTGATCAGTATAATCAGTGCTCAGTATAATCAGTGCTCAGTATAAAATCAGTGCTCAGTATAATCAGTGATCAGTATAATCAGTGATCAGTAATATCAGTGCGCTGTTAGACGTGCGCCCGTTATCCGCCATTAGTGCAGTGGGATTTAGACAATTGATGAAGTTATTGTGTTCCCGGTACCAAATCCCATCTTTTTTGTAAAAAACCACCCGAATCCAAAACGCACCCGAATCCGACAAAAATTCTTAAGGGAGGTTTTGCCAAAACGTGTCCAAATCCAAAACACGACCGAGGAACCGAATCCAAAACCAAAACACAAAACCCGAAAAATTGCCGCTGCACATCTCTACTATATATATATATATATATATATATATATATATATATATATATATCTCCTATATAATAGCCCTATTCTGTGACCTTG
This sequence comes from Pseudophryne corroboree, assembly GCF_028390025.1. Lineage (NCBI taxonomy): Eukaryota > Metazoa > Chordata > Amphibia > Anura > Myobatrachidae > Pseudophryne > Pseudophryne corroboree. Next base: position 1,049,948,023 of record NC_086445.1, read on the forward strand.
TGATTCATTTGCTAACGCTGGGCGGAGTTACAACAGTGGGCGGGGTTAGTCAAATGAGTCACAGAGATCTGGCCAAATCTACAGGAGACTAGGAGCAGAAGCAGATAGCATGGGCATTGGGCATGGCACAGGCAGGGGTGCAGACCTCCCAGCTTTCTGCAGGAGCTTTCTCCAGGCAGAAGGAGGGACACACACACACTCGGCGAAAAGGGGGCGTGGCTTCACGGGAGGGCCCCCGTTTTCGTCAGTGAGGGAGCATGCCCAGCGCTCTGTGAGCTGCTGGCATGCCCCCAGGGGCTGATTATGAGTCCGGGGGGCACAGGGTACTTGAGACAGGGGAGCCCTATCTTATTGCTGTGCCTGCTGTGGGTTGGGGGCGTGGCCTAATCGCGGCCCTCGCGGCCACGCCCCCTTATGCAAATTTCGATTTTTATTTTTATTTTTTTGATGGGATTTTGGCCCCTCAGCTAGGGCTACATCCAGAGAAGGTGGTCGCTCCCCCCCTACACACCCGCACAGGCAGAAGAAAGCAGGGAGACTGCTGCCTCCCTGCAACACCACAGACCTGCCTACACGTAGCAGCGTGTGCTGACTGTAGCACAATGCTGCCGCTGTTACTGGCAGGACGGGGGGGGGGGGAGCTTCTGAGCTGGGACAGAGCTACTCCAGCCGGGGGGTCCCCTAAAACTGTGGGGCCAACGGTACGTATCCCCTGCCCCCCCCCCACCTTAATCCGGCTCTGCTGCTGGAACCCCCCCATTAATCCGTACCCCCTGATGCCCCCTCTCCCTCTGTCTCCACTATTCACCGCTGCTCTGCTAAGCAGAACAGCGAGTACAGGAGCTTTCCAACTGCCCCCCCCACTGCGGGACACTGCGACCCGCGGGTGGGACAGCGGGACAGACCCCAAAAAATGGGACTGTCCCGCGAAAATCGGGACATTTGGGAGGTATGGGGGTGTGTGAGGGGTATGTCATACAGACAGACGGGCACCGGCTCACTGCGTGCTTGACCCCCCACATCGGCATACTCAGCAGGGTCTCTCTGGTGCAGAGGAGCGTCACTTTCTGGCACACTCCACGCTTCTTAGCTGCAGTTTAGTGGGGCACCTGCTGCTGTGCAGGTTTCATACTACCTCTGTTATCTCCAGCCCTGGCAACCCCACCGCTAGCTGCAGCGCTGCCACCCGCAGTGGAGTGCGCCCAGCTCATTCACACACTTTAGCTGGCGGGTAGCGCTGCAGAAATCCGAGCTGCTTGCAGGCTCTGACCCACTCCTCCCTCCAGCCGCAGCGTCTCCTGGGAGCTATCCAGTCACTCCCAGTCTCCCCTTACCACAGTGCCCGGAAGCCGTGAGGTCCGCGCCACGTGCATGCTATGACCCCCTCCTCCCTCCAGCCGCAGCATCTCCTGGGGGCTAACCAGTCATTTCCAGTCTCACCTTACCACAGTGCCCGGCAGCTGCGCGAGGTCTGCGGTGTGTGACTGAGGAGGGGGGGAGGGATGCGGACGGGCAGAGGAAGCAGGAATCCAGCCTGAGAGAGTCAGCCATGCCAAGTCTCCAGCAGCAGCAGATCCCAACAGGTTGGAGTGGAACAGCAGCAGCCAGCAGCAGTGACTCCGGTAAGACACATCTGTCTGTCACCACTGTTTTGTCCCTAATACCAATCTCTCCCGTGCCCTGTGTTCTGTCATGTCCCTGTCACCCCTGGCCTTGCCCTGCCACACTTATCCTGGCCCTTTCACCCTTATCCTGGCCCTGTCACCCTTATCCTGTCCCTATCATTTCTGTCCTGGCCCCGTCACCCCTGTCCTGGCCCCGTCACCCCTGTCCTGGCCCCGTCAACCCTGTACTGACACTGTCACCCCTGTCCTGGCTCTGTTACTGCATACCCTCCAACTACCTTTTATGGCATGTACAGTACCCGCAGCGCCTCCAGACCTCTCCCCAATGCACCACACCTCCGCACCTTCCCCTCCACCACATGCGGCACTCCACCCCTCCCCCACATGCTGTGCCTCCAGACCCCCTACACCACCCGTGGCTCCCACTCCTCCACCCCTTCACCACCCACAGCACCTCCAGGCCCCTTCCACCATTCACCCCCCTTATATGTCTCCCCCAACACCCGCTCCCCTCCACCCGCAGCATCTGCAGACACCCTCCTCCATCAGCGGTCCCCCCCTCACCCACCCCTCCCCCACCAATGGCACCCCCGCACCTGCCCCTCCACCACCTGCAGCACCTCCGGACCTCCTTTCCCATCCGCCGCAACACCCGTACCTGCCCCTACCCTACCCATGGTGCCTGCGGTCCCCTACCCAACCCCCGGCACTCCCGTCCCTTCCCATCCAACAGCACCTCCGGAACCCTTCATCCATCCACAACATCCCCACACCTGCCCCTCTCCCACCCGTGGCACCCCTGCCCCTCCCCCACCTTCAGTGCCTCCGGACCCCTCCCCCATCTGCATCCCCCACTCCTCTGCCCCTCCCCCACGCGCAGCACCTCCCGAACCTTCCCCATCCGGGCCCCACCCCCACTTCTGCCTCCCTCCACCCGCAGCATCTACAGACACCATCCGCAGTCCCCCCCACACCCGCTACATTCTGTACATCGTGCCCTGCAGGTGCTGTTCACGCCGTCGCAAGGGGCTGCGCCTACTTCACCATCGCACGCCCTTTCATTGTGCAATATTTAACAACTAACAAAGGAATGCAGGTAATACTCCATATAATACAAATATTAAACCCCAGAAAGGCATGCAAGGGTTAAGGGGGCGTAGCCCCTTGCAACGGTGTGAAGAGCGCCCGTAGGGCGCGATGAAGCACCTAGTACACACATATACACACATATACACACACTCAATCTCTGCTCTTCATTATTCCTAAGTGCATTCATTATACTGGTCAGAATAGACTACTATTCACACAAGAATTGTATATGTCTGGACTTATACAGTGAATTTTATGACGAATGACAAGCCATGATAATTTCTCAAAAATGATTACAAAGATATTCTAGTTTTTAATTTACATTGATTATTAAAGCATTGTATATTTATTTTTAAATCTTTTGCTCTCTCCAATTATTTTTCAAATTATACAGATTAGTATTAACTAAACATCTATTGAGATATAGAACCTACATCGTCTGCACAATGGCCCTCATTCCGAGTTGTTCGCTCGTTATTTTCTTTAGCTTCGGAGCGATTAGTCGCAAACTGCGCGTTCGCAGTGCACCTGCGCCAAGTAAATCTGCTCAAAAGTTTGGTATTTTACTCACGGCGTTACAAGGTTTTTTCATCGTTCTGCTGATCGGAGTGTGATTGACAGGAAGTGGGTGTTTCTGGGCGGAAACTGCCCGTTTTATGGGAGTGTGTGGAAAAACGCAGGCGTTTCAGGGAAAAACGCGGGAGTGGCTGGAGAAACGGGGGAGTGTCTGGGCGAACGCTGGGTGTGTTTGTGACGTCAAACCAGGAACGAAACGGACTGAGCTGATCGCAGTGTAGGAGTAAGTCTCGAGCTACTCAGAAACTGCTAAGAAGTGTCTACTCGCAATTCTGCTAAGCTAAGATTCACTCCCAGAGGGCGGCGGCTTAACGTGTGCAATGCTGCTAAAATCAGCTAGCGAGCGAACAACTCGGAATGAGGGCCAATAGACGTGACAGTAAGGATGACAGTTACAGTTACAATTTATCTGTATAATTAACAATTTACCATATTATTACCGGTAAAATGGTGATCGTGTATCACCGTGATATATACATCTAACCCTTCGCGGTCTGCACAATAGACATGACAGCTTGTCATAGTTAGCAGGCAATAGATAAGCCTGTTCTACTACTAACAGCGGGCTTACACTGAATAACTATTTATACCCAATATAAAGAATGTACATACTGTATGCAATTCATTTTATAATTCCAACTGCATGAGAGCAGTAATACCCTATATTTTCTCATACGTCCTAGAGGGGTCTGGGACTCAGGGTCGACAGCAAAAAGGTCGACACACCTTAGGTCGCCGCCAATTTGTCGACACACCTTAGGTCAACATGGACAAAAGGTCGACATGGACAAAAGGTCGACAGGAACAAGGTCGACATGGAAAAGGTCGACATGAGTTTTTTATGTTTTTTTGGTGTCGTTTTCTTCGTAGAGTGACCGGGAACCCCAATTAGTGCACCGCGTTCGCTCGCCATGCTTCGGGCATGGTGCCTTCGCTTCGCTCGGCACAGATTACCGTTCCAATCGTAGTCCATGTGGATCGTTAAGTATGAAAAGGTTACAAAAAAGAAAAAAATTGTGAAAAACTCATGTCGACCTTTTTCCATGTCGACCTTGTGTAACACCCTGTGAAAGCACCTATGTACCTAGCAAATAAGGTATAGTTATAACTGAAAATGTACATGTTATATTTACTGTATTAGAAAAGAATGTATATTGGTATATATGTATATATTCCCTCACCAAGGGATATCGGGGCCCTATACCTAAATGGGTCTCATAGAAAGAGGTATAGTTTGGGTCTCCCTCATAGAGGGGAGTCAGAAACAGTTGTCTGGATGCCAGAAGTACAGACTGTGTCCACCTACAAACACATGAAGGAGGGACAGCACGCAACTATAGTGCTGTAGGCCAGCTCGCGGGGAACAGCCACAGGCAGGACTGATCCGGGTACCCTGGGGGAGCCTATAAGTGGACTGTACCGGAGACCGTTAGGGCGGTTGCTGGAGTTCGCGCAAGAGAAGAGGACAAGGACAACGGCTCTGCGTTACCCCAGAGAGAAGTGCGACATCACGGATGAACAGGGAGACGCTATACATTACTGAGTGTCGCAGCATCCGCGATTTTCCCAGCGCAATATCAACCCCTATGTGTAGCAGTTCCAAAAGAACAATCGTTTATCCAATTATTAGCCCGAAATACTAAGTTACTTACCTTCCCAGATTTGCGCTCCTTGGAACATTAGGGACAGAGCAGAATCCCCGCAGCTACATCATCTCTTAATTGGGAATACCACCCCGTTGGAATACAATAATTCAGGCAGTCCCCTTGGATTTCTAACGCAAATAGCACCTAGGAAACCTGTTAAGGTAGCCTAAAAGTGAGGAGACTGTGAAAGAGGACCAAGCCTTATAGACTTCATCCAAGCAACCAGAGGCTAAACGGGGTAATTTAACACACCAGCGTAGCAGTTGAATTGTGCACCAACGAAAGTCAAAAGAGTACTCAGGGGACATGGGACACATTTATTTTTGTTTGAAACGGTAGCTACCCATACAGTTAACGGCAACCATAGTGGCCGATTTGGTTTATTGATATAGGGTAAATGTAGTGTTTCATTAGTTTATATGTAAAGTTGCTTACACTGTGTTTTTCATCTATTTGTATAAAGTGAATGTCAAGCACGCCTACCTAACCTTTTTGCCCTAGGGCAGGGGTGGCCAACCAGTCAGAGGCAAAGAGCCAGAAAAGATCTGTAGTCAAGGGTAAGAGCCATATCATGCGCGCACCAAAGGCGTGCATGCAAAAATGGGGGCGTGGCATAGTTGTCACAAAGCCACACCCCATTTTTATGCGCACACCTTTCGGTTTGACGTTTGTAGGAGTATGACCTTGTGTCATAACCCCATTTTTAGTCATGTTGTACAGTGCTACATACAAATAAAGACCCTGTACAGTGCCACATACATATAAAAACACCGAAAAATGGGTGCCTCCACAGTGCCAAATACATATATGCCCCCACAGTGCCAGACACATATATTCCTCCACAGTGCCCGATACATATATTCCTCCACAGTGCCAGATACATATAAGCCCCCACAGTGCCAGATACACATCTCCCCAGTGCCAAATATGCCCCCACTGCTAGCTACACATCTCCCCAGCGCCAGATATGCCCCCAGTGCCAAATATGCCCCCACTGCCAGATACACGTCCCCCCAGTACCAGATACACATCTCCCCAGTGCCAGATATGCCCCCACTGCCAGATACACATCTCCCCAGTGCCAGATATGCCCCCAGTGTAAGATACACATGTCCCCCCAGTGCCAGATATGCCCCCAGTGCCTGATACAAATGCCCCCAGTGCCAGATACACCTGTCCCCCCAGTGCCAAATATGCCCCCACTGCTAGCTACACATCTCCCCAGCGCCAGATATGCCCCCAGTGCCAAATATGCCCCCAGTGCCAAATATGCCCCCACTGCCAGATACACGTCCCCCCAGTACCAGATACACATGTCCCCCCAGTGCCAGATATCTCCCAGTGCCAGATATGCCCCCACTGCCAGCTACACATCTCCCCAGTGCCAGATATGCCCCCAGTGCCAGAAACACATGTACCCCCAGTGCCAGATATGCCCCCATGGCCAGATACACATCCCCCCAGTTCCAGATATGCCCCCAGTACCAGAAACACATGTCCCCCCAGTGCCAGATATGCCCCCAGTGCCAGATATGCCCCCAGTGCCAGATACACGTCCCCCCAGTGCCAGATATGCCCCCAGTGTAAGATACACGTCCCCACACTGCACCCCCCCAAGTGCTGCTCACCGCCGCGCGGCTGCTCAGTCTGCTGCTTGTGAGGGGAGGAGAGCGCAGCGTGCGCCTCTCCTGCCCCTCAGTCTCCACTCTCTGGCGGCATTGATTCTCTCTAATTAGGCGCCGGACCGTGAGCCAATCAGCGTTCGTGGCAGATAAGACTCCTGATTGGCTGCCGGTCCGCGAGCTCTGATTGGCTCATGGGCCGGCGCCGGGCACTGCAGACTAGGGCAGCGGGAGACACCACGGGCGTTTACGAGCCGCATGTGGAGATAGAAAGAGACGCATGCGGCTCAAGAGCCGCGGGTTGGCCACCGCTGCCCTAGGGAGAGCTGATACAACAAAGGGTTGTTATAACCCCCGACAAGAATTCCAGTCAAATAAATATTATTTTATAGATCAACTTTGTCGTGAACATGTTAGGTTGAGTTGTTTAGATTAATAATTCCATTATTGCAAGTATCCGCATTTCTGTTCGTTGGAAAGAACATTTATCATTAAATATTCCTTAGAACAATTCTTCTTCACTGATTGGTGTGAAATTATTGAAATACTCCGGGAGCGGATCAGAAAGGAAAACAAACTGGAACATCAGGGAGAAAACAGGTAACGAGTAATCTGTATTAATACTGAAGGAGTAACTGCAAAAGGGCAACCTAGTTCTACGTGACCTGAGGTACACTGGTTGTTACACTTGTTCCTGTCGACCTTTTGTCCATGTCGACATTTTGTCCATGTCGACCTAAGGTGTGTCGACCAATTGGCGTCGACATAAGGTGTGTCGACCTTTTTGCCGTCTACCTGGAGTCCGGATACCGTCCTAGAGGATGCTGGGGATGCTTCAAGAACCATGGGGTATAGACAGGATCCGCAGGAGACATGGGCACACTTTAAGACTTTGAATTGGTGTGAACTGGCTCCTCACTCTATGCCCCTCCTCCAGACCTCAGTTAGATTCTGTGCCCAGGAGTGACTGGACACACTCTAGGGGAGCTCTACTGAGTTTCTCTGAAAAGACTTTATGTTAGGTTTTTTATTTTCAGGCAGACCTGCTGGCAACAGGCTCCCTGCATCGTGGGACTAAGGGGAGAGAAGCAGACCTACTTCTGTGAGTTAAGGGCTCTGCTTCTTAGGCTACTGGACACCATTAGCTCCAGAGGGTCTGATCGCTAGGTACGCCTAGATGCTCGTTCCCAGAGCCCGCCGTCACCCCCCTTGCAGAGCCAGAAGTCAGAAGCCGGGTGAGTAGAAGATCAGAAGACTTCAGTGACGGCAGAAGATTTCAATGACGGCTTTGAGGTACCGCACAGCGGCCGCGCTGCGCGCCATGCTCCCACATACAAAGCGGCACTGCAGGGTGCAGGGCGCAGGGGGGGCGCCCTGGGCAGCATGAAAACTCATAAGCAACTGGCATAAAGTGTATACAGTGCCTGGGCACTAAATACAGACCCCCGCCAGTATAAATATGTAGAAATAAGCGGGACTGAAGCGTGCCATTGAGGGGGCGGGGGTTCTCCCTCACAGCTCATTTCAGCGCCATTTTCTCCTCACAGAGACGCTGGTCCTTCCAAAACACTGCTGTACAGATCAGAGTGAAAAACGAGGGGGGGGGGGAGGCGCAGTTGTTTGGTGCAATATAAGTGAAACATAAAAGAACACTATATCATGAGCGCTGTGGAAATGAACTGGTAAACTCCTTCTGTGTTTCCATGACAGAATGTACTGGGGTCTATCCCGTATAGCCAGTGTAATGTCGGTGGGTGTTTGGTACACGTGTGTCGGCATATCTGAGGCTGAGTGCTCTGCCACAAAGGGAATGACTATGTCGGCGCTGTCGACTCCTAATAGTACTTGGTACATGTAAATTAATGTCAACATGTCAGTAGAGGTATATTTTCCCAACAGAAAACTATATGGGAGACACAGATGGCACCAACAATATCTGACTGGGTGGATATTATTGACATGATAATGTGATGCATATCAGAAAGAGCTATACTTATATGTATATGTATGTATAGTAAGGTTACATAGGTCTGTGGCATGATCACAGACGTGATAATATTTATGGAGGGATCGTAAAAATGTTATTTTGCCCAGTTACTACTCCCTGAGATTGACTCGAATAATATTTCTTATGTCGACCATAATGTTTCCTGATCAGATCAACGAAATCGGCATTCAGTACCTGTTCATACACATTGGAACGTATTAACGTATACGGCTGGTAGCAGTCGGCTGGTAGTGCTTCCAAAGAAGTGCTGACATAAAAGTGTTATTATGATATTAGCGTTATACCTGCGTTAAGTTATATCATTAGCTGTTATCGATTGTGAACTGACTTCTCATCACTCCTTCTCCTTCTCATTAACAGGTACATTGAACTATCATTACTACCATCGAATGCAAATGAAATAGGATTGTGTGGCATAGCTGTGTTGTATTACATAGGTACATTGAACTATCATTACTACCATAGAATGCAAATGAAATAGGATTATGTGGCATAGCTGTGTTGTATTACATAGGTACATTGAACTATCATTACTACCATCGAATGCAAATGAAATAGGATTGTGTGCCTTAGCTGTGTTGTATTACATAGGTACATTGAACTATCATTACTACCATCGAATGCAAATGAAATAGGATTGTGTGGCTTAGCTGTGTTGTATTACATAGGTACATTGAACTACCATTACTACCATCGAATGCAAATGAAATAGGATTGTGTGGCATAGCTGTGTTGTATTACATAGGAAAAAGAAAAGAAAAAAGAATGTCTCTTTGCTGGCGCACAAATGATGATTTAAAAATGAACCTTGAATAAATTCATTAAAATTGTTTAAGCACGAAATAAAATATATATTGAACTTGTATAGTGTAATTACCATATATAGTAAATGGAAATAAATTTATTAATACCAACGTATGCTACCTGTGTCGTGTCTTTATAGGTCCAACTTAAATGTATCAATTAATCTGATATTGAATTACTAAACACTGTGTAATATTAATTGAATGTATATTTTCATATTTCACTTGTCAAATGTCAAGAATCTGGCAATAGTTCTACATATTATACACTTGCAGCATTCGGCATTAATTTCTCTTACTCCAAGCCAAATAATGTAATTCCCTACAGTAACTATTCTTATTATAGTACAGTACAATGTAGTTACTGGGGACTGCTTAGATGAGAAGAGAAAGAACATCTAGTGTATCTCCTTATAAGAGAAATGCTTATAAACTGAATGCTGTAAATAGCTTCAGCATGTAAATAAATGCTGAGTGTTAAATGAATGATGCAGATAGATAGGGATATCTGATAATTCTCCCACTATTCTAATTCTTGCACATCTACATATATTCTCATGAGTAGTGCAAATTATGTATTGTTCATATATCCACACTAAAATAATTGTATGTGCATTTAAAATGCTTTAAGTGGGGAAAGAAATGTATAGCTTTACACAATAACTGCATTCATAAGTAACATGCCGCTGTTAGATTGCTCCTGCAGTAGTAACTCCCTTAGTTATGAATCAGTATAATCTCCCACATTAGCTGTTATTGTTGTTGTAATAAAATACATTGTAGCTGCTGGGGAGAGCTTGTCTTGGAATGAAAGGAAGCACCAAATGTATCTGCTTGTTAAATACTTATGAGCTATTCAGTTATATTTGCTATACTTTAAGTGAGGAAAATGTACTTTACACAGTAACTGCATCTATTAGTAGCATATGGCTATTGAGTTGCTCCTGCTGTAGTGACTTCCTTAATTGTAAGTCAGTTAATATAGTTTCCCACAGTTGCTGTTATTAACATTGTAATAAATTACAATGTGGCTGCTGGGGAGGGCTTTGAAAAGAATGGAAGCACCAAGTGTGTCTGCTTATTAGATGGTTGTAAATTAAATTGTTATTAAGTTACTCTGTAATTCAGCCTATAAATGTATTTACTCTACTGAAGGAATCGCCTTAAATAAGAGAAAGCTTATCATGCAACAGTAGCTATATTTATTGCCATGGATGCCATGTAGCTATTGTATCACACTAATGTGTGCAAGCCCTGTAATTCAGTAGCTGTATAAAAATTCAATTATTCCTATAATTGGTTAGCTGCTAATAGCTTAATACATATGAGAGCACACAAGTTGAAACAGTATATAATTCTGATCTTTCATTGATTTTAAAAGAGATCTAGTGCAAATTGTGTGTTGGGATATATGAACAATACATAATTTGCACTACTCATGAGAATATATGTAGATGTGCAAGAATTAGAATAGTGGGAGAATTATCAGATATCCCTATCTATCTGCATCATTCATTTAACACTCAGCATTTATTTACATGCTGAAGCTATTTACAGCATTCAGTTTATAAGCATTTCTCTTATAAGGAGATATACTAGATGTTCTTTCTCTTCTCATCTAAGCAGTCCCCAGTAACTACATTGTACTGTACTATAATAAGAATAGTTACTCTAGGGAATTACATTATTTGGCTTGGAGTAAGGGAAATTAATGCTGAATGCTGCAAGTGTATAATATGTAGAACTATTGCCAGATTCTTGACATTTGACAAGTGAAATATGAAAATATACATTCAATTAATATTACACAGTGTTTAGTAATTCAATATCAGATTAATTGATACATTTAATTTGGACCAATAAAGACACGACACAGGTAGTGTACCTTGGTATTAATAAATTTATTTCCATTTACTATATATGGTAATTACACTATACAAGTTCAATATACTGTATATTTTATTTCGTGCTTAGACAATTTTAATGAATTATTAAAGGTTCATTTTTAAATCATCATTTGTGCGCCAGCAAAGAGACATTCTTTTTTCTTTTCTTTTTCCTGTATAACACAATTTGTCTCTGGTAGCACCCCCGAACGTCCTATAATTAATATTTAGTGTAATTGATGGACATTAGTTGGGGCTTTTTTCTACAAATATTCAGAATCTAACAGCTTGTGCAGAACACATCCCCTTTCCCCCATTCCCTGTATATCTTGTATTACATAGGTACATTGAGCTATTATTACTGCCATCAAATGCAAATGAAATAGGATTGTGTGGCATAGCTGTATTGTGTTACATAGGTACATTGAACTATTATTACTGCCATCAAATGAAAATGAAATAGGATTGTGTGGCATAGCTGTGTTGTATTACTTAGGTACATTGAACTATCATTACTACCATCGAATGAAAATGAAATAGGATTGTGTGGCATAGCTGTGTTGTATTACATAGGTACATTGAACTATCATTACTACCATCGAATGAAAATGAAATAGGATTGTGTGGCATAGCTGTGTTGTATTACATAGGTACATTGAACTATCATTACTACCATCGAATGCAAATGAAATAGGATTGTGTGGCATAGCTGTATTGTGTTACATAGGTACATTGAACTATCATTACTACCATCGAATGAAAATGAAATAGGATTGTGTGGCATAGCTGTGTTGTATTACATAGGTACATTGAACTATCATTACTACCATTGAATGCAAATGAAATAGGATTGTGTGGCATAGCTGTTAGGGTCTCCTGCCCTGTGCTGCCACGTCGTCATGGCAACCGGGAGACAAGTGCTAGCGGAGTAACCTGAGCGCAGCTGATACTCCGGTTCGGGTCTTTTGCTGTGCAGTGGTTACAGGCTCTGTGCACGGCAGGGGATCCGGTGCTGGTTTTTGTGCTCACAGTCTGTGAGGTCTGAGTGGGGCGTGGACAGCACCTGCTTTATAAGGCCTCTTCTCAGGTTAAGCAGATGCTGCTGAATCTTTGTTGGTTAGTCAGTTCCTGAAAGTTAGCCAGTACTGTGTAGCTTTGTATTTGTTGTTGCTTACTGCAAATAGGCCTGGGGATTTGGTACTACACTCTGCCAATCCAGACCTAGCAGTAAGACTGGAGTCAGTCGTTTAGCTTGCTGGGGTTCTTTTACTACTCTGTGAACTTAGCAAGTTTGAGGCTGTATTCTAAGACTTGCCTGCCTAAATCCTGTCTCACTGTGCAAGGTGTCAGGTGTCAGTTTAGTGGCAGTAAGCTGAACCTGTACACTGCAAGTGAGAATTAGGATTGTGGAGACTCTCCTTGTGTCTATCATTCCATCTCTGACCAAGGAGTTTACTGCCACACCCGTTGGTAACCCTTTAGTGTTTTGCTGTTGCCCTTAGCAACAGCATTTCGGGTTCTCTACGTATTAAAACACAACATCTTGCTTTTCCCATCTGAGCATTACTAATACTAGGGAGACACCCAGTTCCTTAGCCTCTGGGCTTCTCTGTTCACTTTGTGTGTATTTTGTTACCCTATCACCTTATGTGTACGTAATGTCATATTCCCCAGTCTGTCTGTGAGTTCATTTGTTTTGCATACCTATCCGTTCAGACACCAGTACATTCCTGCAGGCACTGGTGTGCATAACAGTTCAAACACCAGTACATTCCTGCAGGCACTGGAGTGCATAACAGTTCTGACACCAGTACATCCCTGCAGGCACTGGTGTGCATAACATATTCAGCAGCCTAATACTCCTGTTGAAATTTTGTGGGAATATGGAGCATACCCCTCAAAATAAGTTGCAACAGGTGGTCGATCAGGTGCAGGTCCTGACTCGACAATTTAATGATTTGTCCATTAAAATGCACACCTCCCAGGCCGCTGGCGGAGCTCCCGCAGCAGCAGCACCTTCAGGGGTTAAGGAGCCGAAAGTAAATCTCCCGGATCGTTTTTCTGGAGATCGCTCGCAGTTCTTTTGTTTCAAGGAGAGCTGCAAGCTATACTTCCGGCTTAGGCCTCAGTCTTCTGGGTCGGAGATTCAGCGGGTGGGCATAGTGATTTCCTTGCTACAAGGAGACCCACAGGTCTGGGCATATGGGTTGCAGCCTGACTGTCCGTCGCTTAAAAGTGTTGATGCTTTTTTTACGGCACTGGGCATGTTGTATGATGACCCTGACAAGACGGCCTCAGCCGAGGCTCAGATTTCGATCCTTAAGCAAGGGCGAAGGCCAGTTGAGGTTTACTGTACGGAGTTTCGGAGGTTGGCCCATGATACCCAGTGGAATGACCCAGCCCTGCGACACCAGTACCGAAGAGGTCTTTCTAACCAGATAAAGGACCAACTGGTACAATATCCCTTGCCTGATAGCTTGGATCAGCTCATGCAGTTATCCATCCGGGTGGATAGACGGCTGAGAGAGCGTAGGCTTGAAAGGGAGACTGAGGTTTCCTTCTTTCCCAAGGGAACCTCAGACTCTGAGGAATTTTCCGAGGAGCCTATGCAGATTGGGGCTACCCGCCTCTCCTCGCGTGAGAAGACGCGGAGGAGACAGCAGGGGTTGTGTTTGTACTGTGGGAATAAAGGTCATGTGGTAGTATTATGCCCAGAAAAGCCGGAAAACTTCAGGGCCTGAGGGTGATGGGAAATATCCTGTCAGGCCAGAAGTCAGAATTTCCCAAGAAGACTTTTATCATTCCGGTGACCTTGAAGATCCTCGGTCAAACTGTCAAGACTGAGGCCTTTGTGGACAGTGGGGCCGACGGGGTTTTTATGGACCGCCAATTCGCCCTGAAACACTCTGTTCCCTTAGTACCCTTGGCATCGGAAATTGAGATTTGTGGGTTAAACGGGGAACCATTATCCCAAGGTAAAATTACCTCTTGCACTAGCCAGATTTCTTTGTTTATTGGAGCCACACACTCTGAAAAATTGTCCTTTTATGTGACTGTCTGTACTTTTGCCCCATTGGTGTTGGGGTTACCCTGGTTAAGGGCCCACAATCCTCAATTTGACTGGGTCTCTGGGGAGATTCTTAGTTGGGGTACTGATTGTTTCAGGAGTTGTTTGAGCCTTCCAGTCAGGCTCTCGCAGCTAAGTTTGCCAGGATTGCCAGGGTGTTATGCAGATTTTGCGGACGTGTTCTCCAAAAAAGTTGCAGAGGTACTACCTCCCCATCGCCCCTATGTCTGTGCCATGGATTTGTTGCCAAATGCTAAGCTTCCCAAGAGCAGGTTGTACTCCCTGTCACGTCCTGAGACTCAGGCTATGGCAGAGTACATTCAGGAGAACTTGGCTAAGGGATTTATCAGACCTTCACAGTCTCCAGTTGGGTCGGGGTTCTTCTTCGTGGGTAAAAAGGACGGTTCGTTGCGACCCTGCATCGACTTCAGGGAATTGAACCGTATCACGATTAAAAACTCATACCCACTGCCTCTCATTTCGGTCTTGTTTGACCAGCTTCGTACTGCCACCATTTTTTCTAAGATTGACCTACGCGGTGCGTACAATCTAATCCGAATAAGAGAGGGGGATGAATGGAAGACTGCCTTTAATACCCACTCAGGGCATTATGAATATTTGGTGATGCCTTTTGGGCTCTGTAATGCCCCGGCAGTCTTCCAGGATTTCATGAATGATGTGCTCAGGGAATATTTGGATAGATGCTTAGTTGTATACTTAGATGACATCCTAATCTTCTCCCATTCCCTGGAGGAACATCGGAAGCATGTACGCTTAGTCCTCCAGAAACTCAGAGACCACCGGCTTGGGGCGAAGCTGGAGAAGTCCAAATTTGAAGTTCAGCAAATCGCATTTCTAGGATATATTATCTCCCCAGAAGGTTTCCAAATGGAGGGTTCCAAGGTACAGGCAGTCCTGGATTGGGTGCAGCCCACTAGTTTGAAGGCGCTTCAGCGTTTCCTGGGCTTTGCGAATTTTTATAGATGATTTATCGCTGGATTTTCGTCTATAGTGGCGCCCTTGGTGGCACTCACTAAGAAAGGGGCGGATGTTGCTCACTGGTCTTGTGAGGCTAAAGCGGCTTTTGCCCGTCTCAAAAGGGCATTTGTATCGGCCAAGGTGCTGCGACACCCAGACCCAGAGCGTCCTTTTGTGGTGGAGGTGGATGCCTCTGAGATGGGTATTGGGGCAGTGCTTTCTCAGATGGGAGTGTCTGATAATCGCCTTCATCCCTGTGCTTACTTTTCCCGTAAATTTTCGCCTGCCGAGATGAATTATGACGTGGGTAACCGGGAATTGTTGGCTATTAAGGATGCACTCGAGGAGTGGAGACACTGGCTTGAGGGGGCTAAGTTTGTGGTCTCAATTCTCACCGACCATAAGAATCTGGCATATTTAGAGTCAGCGAAGCGTCTCAATGCCAGGCAGGCACGATGGGCTTTGTTTTTTGCTCGCTTTAATTTTTTGATAACATATCGCCCTGGGTCAAAAAACATCAAGGCTGATGCGCTCTCGCGGAGTTTTGCTCCAATCCAGGAGACCACAGAGGAGCCGTTGCCCATTGTGTCCCCATCATGTATTAAAGTGGGCATTACCCAGGACCTCTTATCATTAGTCCTTAGAGCACAGGAGCAGGCTCCTCCAGACCTTCCGGTAGGTCTTTTGTTTGTGCCTCCTAGGTTAAGACAGCGAGTGTTCCTGGAATTCCATGCCAAGAAGTCGGCAGGTCACCCGGGTATTGCCAGAACTCGGGAGTTGCTATCTAGGGCGGTGTGGTGGCCCTCGGTGGCTAAGGATGTGGATCAGTGGGTTCGGGCATGTGACATCTGTGCCCGAAATAAGACTCCTAGAGGGGTTCCTGTTGGCCCATTACATCCACTCTCTATCCCATCTAAGCCATGGACCCACATTTCAATGGATTTTGTGGTGGACTTGCCCAAATTCTCGGGGATGACAGCCATCTGGGTTGTCGTTGACAGGTTTTCGAAGATGGCGCACTTCGTTCCACTGGTTGGGCTGCCATCGGCCAGACGCCTGTCTGAATTATTTATGCTGCATGTTGTGCGTCTCCACGGGTTGCCACTTGATGTGGTCTCTGACCGCGGATCCCAGTTTGTGGCCAAATTCTGGAGGGCATTTTGTTCCGATCTCCAGATTTCTGTCAGCTTGTCGTCAGGCTACCATCCGCAGTCTAATGGGCAGACTGAAAGGGTGAACCAGTCCTTGGAGCAGTTCCTCAGGTGTTATGCTCAGCGGTGAGGTCACTTTCGGTCAACCGCAGGGCAGAAAGTTCCCACCATTGGTTACAATGGAGCGCATAGGCGCTACATTGTAACACTGCCGTGTGCCGCCTGTCAGACAGTACAGGAGCACACAGCCGATCAGGAGGGTGCTACAACGTAGCGCTCCCTGATTGGCTGAAGAAACCTACTTAGACATCAGTCAGAGTGGGTTTCTGGCATTCGGGGAAAGGGGGCCCATGTGCAAACATGGGTCCCCTTTCAGTGCGTGGCTCGGCTTTCCGTTTTTTTATTTTATTCAAGTACGTGGATTACAAATGGATGCTACGAGGAGCCTGGGACCCTGGATCTGGTGAGTAGAATTTATTCAACAGGTACCCCATGGATTCTACTGGAGAAGAGGACCGACCCCCGTGTGAACATAAGGTAAGTATGTATGTATGTTTGTGTGGATGTATGTAATAAATCTTTACTTTCAAGGTGTGTGTGTGTCTTGTCTTTTTTTGGGTATTTTTTTAGTAGTAGTACTACAGGTACCAGCGGGCCCGTTTTTCCGTCGCATGCTGGTACTTGTGGTTCTCCAAGTACCAGCATGCGGGGGAGGCTTGCTGGGCCTTGTAGTACTGCTACTAAAAACAATATCTTTTCATTTTCACAAAAGGCTATCAGCCCCCCATCCGCAGCCAATTGGATGGGGGGGACAGCCTCGGGCTTCACCCCTGGCCCTTGGGTGGCTGGGGGGGGACCCCTTGATTGAAGGGGTCCCCACTTCCCCAGGGTACCCCGGCCAGGGGTGACTAGTTGGATTTTTTATGCCACGGCCGCAGGGCACTATATAAAAGTGACCCCCGGCTGTGGCATTATCTGTCCAGCTAGTGGAGCCCGGTGCTGGTTTTAAAAATACAGGGGACCCCTACTCTTTTTGTCCCCCGTATTTTTGGAACCAGGACCAGGCGCAGAGCCCGATGCTGGTTGCTTAAATATGGGGGAACCCCTGTCAATTTTTTCCCCATATTTCTGCAACCAGGATCGGCTCAAAGAGCCCGAGGCTGGTTATGCTTAGGAGGGGGGACCCCACGCAATTTTTTTTAAAAAAATAACCACTTTCCCACCCCTTCCCACTGATATACATGCACGGATCTCATGGATCCCTGCATGCCTATACAATCACGGATTAAAAAAGCAGGTCTGTTTTTTTTTAGCACTTTTTTACGAGTTGTAATTTTTCACGGCAGTGTTTGTTTGTTTTTTGCTTTGCACTTCTTAGTAAATTCCCGAGATTCATACTTAAACAGCTGCGTTTTGACCGATGGTGTATTCATTCGTATTTTTTTGATGGACTTCCAAAAAATTACGAATGCCCTCATCACTGCCGTGATTATTGCTTAGTAAATTACCGAGATGACACTTTGATGAAAAAACGGCATCTCGGTCAAAATCGGGACCTTAGTAAATATACCCCCTTGTGTTTATCATTCCATCTCTGACCAAGGAGTTTACTGCCACACCCGTTGGTAACCCTTTAGGGTTTTGCTGTTGCCCTTAGCAACAGCATTTCGGGTTCTCTACGTATTAAAACACAGCATCTTGCTTTTCCCATCTGAGCATTACTAATACTAGGGAGACACCCAGTTCCTTAGCCTCTGGGCTTCTCTGTTCACTTTGTGTGTATTTTGTTACCCTATCACCTTATGTGTACGTAATGTCATATTCCCCAGTCTGTCTGTGAGTTCATTTGTTTTGCATACCTATCCGTTCAGACACCAGTACATTCCTGCAGGCACTGGTGTGCATAACAGTTCAAACACCAGTACATTCCTGCAGGCACTGGAGTGCATAACAGTTCTGACACCAGTACATCCCTGCAGGCACTGGTGTGCATAACAATAGCTGTGTTGTATTACATAGGTACATTGAACTATCATTACTGCCATCGAATGCAAATGAAATAGGATTGTGTGGCATAGCTGTGTTGTATTACATAGGTACATTGAAAAAAATTTTTTTTTTTTTTTTGTTATGTGTAAAGATTTAGTTGGCTGCCTTATTGGTATGTAATGCCTGTTTGTCTAAGCTAATTTATGGCCTTAGCTTTAAAGGGGGATTGTATTGGGGGGAGTTAGCAATCATTGCATTCACATGGAAATTGTTCCTATTTAAAGTCTAGTATATGGCTGGTAGTGCTTCCATAGAAGTGCTGACATAAAAGTGTTATTCTAATATTAGCGTTATACCTGCGTTAAACCGAACGAAAACAGAAGGAAAAAAACAACACACCAAAACTATGATATATGGACTGCCTTAATCCCTCAAAAGTATATAATTCATCTTATGCATATTGTCTGCCTTTTAAACTAGGAAAATACATCCCCAATCTGCTCACTACAGTTTTCTATTATGCAAACTCATGTATGTTCTTGATGTAATGAATTGCTTGTAATTGGCATTGCATGTGTGGGGAAGTTGTTCAGTGAAACAGTTTCATTACTGCATGCTGTCTGGTGTTTACCTCCTTTGACCATTTGGCCATTGTGGACCGGTGTACTATATCTTTTCATTTACTGAGGTGTAGTCATTGTGTAAAGGACAGAGTGTGATTCCTGAATAGGGGGGGGGGGGAACCAAACAAACCAAACAAAAAAACACTGAACAACATCACGAAACAGGTAATTTCAACTTTAAACTTGTCATTTTTTTGTACTGTCTGGACATGGTTACTAATAACAGATGCACAGACAAAATTCTTAAAGCTACTGTATGTGTGCTAATGCTAGGAGCTTAGGAGACAAAATTCCAGAGCTAATTGCGATAATGACAAGGGATAACCTGGATATTGTCGCAATTACTGAGTCATGGTGCAATGAGAATCATGACTGGGACATAGCTATACCAGGATACAATTTATTTAGGAAGGATAGAATGGGAAGAATAGGAGGAGCAATGCATGTGAAAAAAAGCATAAATGCTACTTTAATACAAAATGTTGAGGACAAAACTGAGGCCCTTTAGGTTACCACGGAAACTGGGGAGAAGGACATTATTCGCATTGGGGTGATCTATAGACCACCAGGCCAGGGGCAGGATTTGGACAGGAATCTATTGTTGGACATCTCTAAAATGGCTTTAAAGGGAGAAGTCATAATCATGGGAGACTTTAATTTACCTGATGTAAATTGGGAGGGGTCCTTTGCAAGTTCAGCTACAAGTGGCAAATTTCTACATTCCTTACAGGGAGCATCTCTCAAGCAATTGGTGAGGGAGCCCACTCGCAAAGACTCAATATTAGATTTAATTCTTACAAATGGTGACAGGATATCAGACATATATGTGGGTGAGCCCCTGGGATCCAATGATCATCAAGCAGTATGGTTTAGTATAAAGACAGGATCCAACTCCTGTCACACAAAAACAAAGGTGTTGGATTTTAGAAATGCTGACTTTGCAAAAATGGGGAGATGTTTAAGTGATTCATTGGCGGACTGGAGGAACTTGGAAGGGGTGCAGGAGAGGTGGGAAAAACTGAAAAGTGCAATACTAAGGGCAACAGACCTTTGTATCAAAAGGGTTAGGAAAAGCACCAGGAAAAGGAAGCCAGTGTGGTTCACAAAAGAAGTATCAACTAGTGTGAAAGCAAAAAAGATGGCTTTTAGGAAATACAAACAGACTCAAAATAATAATGACAAAGAGGTGTATCTTGACAGACGGAAGGATGCTAAGAAAGTGATCACATGTGCAAAGGCAGAAGCTGAGGAGAAAATGGCCCAGTCAGTAGATAAAGGGGGCAAAACGTTTGAAAAGTATATAAATGAAAGGTGAAAATCAAATGGAGGAATAATAAGACTTAAGACAGAGAGTGAGAATTTGGTGGAGGGAGACAAGGCAATAGCAGATCACCTAAATCATTATTTTTGCTCAGTATTTACTACAGAAGGAGAAGGGAAGGGTCCCCAGTTATGTTGCAAGGACATTCATAAAAATAAGGTAGATGAAAGTACATTTACAGAGGAGAAGGTCCTAACTGAACTTTCAAAACTAAAAGTGGATAAATCAATGGGGCCAGATTGGATACACCCAAGGATACTAAAAGAGCTAAAAGACGTGCTGGTGGCACCATTAACAGAATTATTTAACCAGTCACTAAATACAGGTGCCATTCCAGAGGACTGGAAAAAAACGAATGTAGTTCCACTGTACAAAAGTGGAAGCAAGGAAGAAGCAAGTGACTACAGACCAGTAAGCTTTACATCAGTAGTAGGGAAAGTAATGGAAAAACTACTAAAAGAAAGAGTTGTGGAATATCTTAACTCAAACAACTTACAGGATCCAAAACAGCATGGATTTACTGGTGGGAGATCATGCCAAACAAATCTTATTGACTTTTTTGACTCTGTGATGAAAATAATAGATCAAGGGGGAGCTGTAGATGTAGCATATCTAGACTTTAGTAAGGCATTTGACACTGTCCCACATCGCAGACTGCTAAATAAACTTGAAAGCGTGGGGGTGGATTATAGAATAGTTAAATGGATAAGAACCTGGTTGCAGGATAGGAAACAGACAGTTGTAGTAAATGCAGTGCAATCTATGGAGGGAAATGTTACCAGTGGAGTACCCCAGGGATCTGTACTTGGTCCAGTTCTCTTTAATATCTTTGTTGGTGACATTGCAAATGGTATTGAAGGGGAAGTATGCCTTTTTGCAGATGATACAAAGATATGCAACAGGGTAGACACACCGGGAGGGGTAAAACAAATGATTGATGACCTAGGTAGGCTTGAGAAATGGTTAAGAACGTGGCAACTACAGTTTAATGCTAAAAAATGCAAAATCATGCACTTGGGTCTCAAAAACCCAAAGGCTAAATATAGTATCAAGGGTACTATAATGGAAACTACTGAGGAGGAAAGGGATTTAGGAGTCACTATTTCAAGTGACTTAAAGGCAGGAAAGCAATGCAACAAAGCAATGAGAAAGGCTGGTCAGATGCTTGGTTGCATAGGGAGAGGAATCAGTAGCAGGAAAAGAGAAGTAATGCCACTGTATAGGTCATTGGTGCGGCTTCATCTGGAATACTGTGTCCAGTTCAGGAGACCATATCTCCAGAAGGATATAAATACATTAGAGAGTGTACAAAGAAGGGCAACTAAAATGGTGCATGGCCTACATCACAAAACTTACCCGGAAAGGCTAAAAGATCTTAACATGTATAGTATGGAGGAGAGAAGGGAAAGGGGAGACATGATAGAAACTTTCAAATATACCAAAGGTTTTAACAAAGTTCAGGAGGGAAACATTCTTCAAAGGAAAAGAAGAATTAGAACTCGAGGACATACACTGAAACTGGAGGGAGGCAGGTTCAGGGGAAATTTAAGGAAAAATTATTTCACAGAAAGGGTAGTGGATAAGTGGAATAGCCTCCCATCAGAGGTGGTAGAGGCTAAGACTGTAGAGCAATTTAAACATGCTTGGGATAGGCATATGAATATCCTTACAAAGAATTAAGGTTCAAAAAGGGTTGAGATTACCTAAAGGATAAAAAAATGGGCAGACTGGATTGGCCAAGTGGTTCTTATCTGCCGTCAAATTCTGTGTTTCTATGTTGAACGTCACTAGGGACCCTGCTGTTCCTGACAAAAGGATATATGTATACGTATTAGATATATATATAGATATATGTGTGTATAGGTGCATTTTGAATGTATATTTATGTATATATATATATATATATACTGTATATATATACTGTATATTTATAATGATTGCTGAGGTAAAAGTTATTCCTTCTCATGGATAGAAGAAAGTTAGAGTCACCACCTGTTCTGCACAGGGCTCTGTCACAAAGGATCGTATGCAGGAAGATATGTAATACTCTAATTATGTGTCCGCATGTACTTTGATTATACTAGCATTACATGCGCATGGGGGAGTAGTTGTATGCAGGGTACTCCTGAAGCTGAGTCATGTCTATATCATTGCAGCATAGTGCCGTGCGACTACAAGGGATATAGGACTCTTGGGTGTGCTGGCCACTTCCATTGCGGTCTCGACTAGGAGGACGTTGGGGATTCACCAATGGAATGCTGAGGCTGACTCCGAGAAGTACTGGAGTATCTTCCCTATGAAGGTGAAACCTGGTTTGGGGATGGCTTTGTTAAGTTGATCTCGGCAGATACCACTGGTAAGTCTACCTTCTTGACCTATGTTCCCTCACAACGGTTTGTGACGCATTTTTGTAGGATGCAGTCATTTCGACCAAATGGATGCGGTTTTCCCTTTCTTTGCAGGTAGAGGAAGGTGAAAAGGTAAGAGGTCAGCAGCCTTTTCAAGTTTGCAGAAGCAGAAATCATCCTCTGTTTCTACCACATCCACCGCATGGTGCTGGGTCTATCTTGTGAGGAGCCCACACCGGTGGGACCACGTCTAATACTCTTCAGTCAGTCCTGGAATGGACATGGACCAGTGAGTTTAAGAATAGAGTCCCAAGGGGGACATACTGGAGTTTCCAGATGATTCCCCTCACTGATTATTCAAATAGACCTTACCGATTCTCCTCTGGACGGGGAGGTAGTATGCGATGCCATACAGGAGTTGGGTCAGGATTAGGTCATTGTCCTGCTGTCCCAGTCACACAAAAAACAAGAATAAAAAAAGAAAAAAAAAAAAAAAAAGCTGTTATTCAAGCTTTTTCGTGCTTCTGAGGCCGGACGGCTCGATCAGAACAATCCCAAAAATGTCTACTTAAGAAGTTGAACTACAAGATGGAATCTCTCAGGGCAGGGATCTCCAATCTCTAAAAGGAGAAAGAGGGTCTAAGTACGGTTTCTTCCGCATTAGGCTTACCTGGGTTTGCTATTCAGGATTGTAATTGCCAATTCACCGGAGTGATGGCAGTATGATGGTTTTCCTTCAATAGTAAGAGTCATTATTATTCTGTACTGGGATGCTCTCCTGAGTACGGCGAGGTAAAGAAACAAGTGGTGCAAAACGTTGTTTTTTCCCTGGCAGTTCTTCAACAAAGTGGTTGGCTCCTGAAATTGCCAGAATCACTGTTGATCCCAACGACGCGGTTGTCGGGGTTGGGAATAATGTTAGATACAGAACTGTTGAGAGTTTGTTTCTTCCAGTGGAAAGAGCTCTGAGGATCCAGAGTCGGATTAGACCTGCAACAGTGTCAATCCATCAATACGTTCCGTTGAGGAAGAAGATGGTTGCGGCCTACGAGGCCATTCAGTGAGCAGGTTAAATGCCAGAGTGGTTTTAGCGGGACCAGTTGGACATGTGGTCCGGGTCTCACCTGCACATACACCGGAAGATAATCCTATCTTCCAGGACCAGAATCTCTCTCCTGTGGTGGCTGCACAGTTCTCACCTCCTAGAGGGATGAAGGTTTGCGATCCAGGATTGGTTCCTGGTGTCCATGGATGCAAGTCTCCGAGGCTGGGGAGCCGTCTTTCAGGGGGAAGAATTTCCAGGGAAAATGGTCAAGCCAGGAAGCTTGTCTGCAATAAACATTCTGGAATTGAGGGCTATTTACAATGGCCTTCTGCAAACGGAACATCTTCGCGATCTGCCTGTCTTAATTCAGTCGGACAACTTAACAGCAGTAGCGTATGTAAACCGCCAGGGCGGAACGAAGAGCAGAGCGGCAATGGCAGAAGCCACAAAAGTTTTCCGCTGGGCGGAAAGACATGTAAGTGCTCTGTCAGCAGTATTCATTCCGGGGGGTATATTTACTGAGCTTCCAATTTTGACCGATGTGGTGTTTTTTCTCAAAAGTGTCATCTCGGGAATTTACTAAACTCAAATCTCGGGAGTGATGAGGGCATTCGTATTTTTTTGGAAGTCAAAGAAAAAAAAAATACAAATGAATACACCATCGGTCAAACGCGGCTGTTTAGGTATACAACTCAGTAATTTACTATGCATTCGTATTTGAAATCTCTACCGTGAAAGTGCATTAGCGGCCGTGAAAAAAAGCGAATCGTAAAAAAAGGCAGGAAAAAAATAGACCTACTATTGAGAAGCGTGTTTACATGTGTTTCAAAGTCTACATTAATCACACCTGCATTTTTTGGTCCTTTAAAAGGGACCCAAGCACATTTTTCACATCTCTCACTCTGAAATGGCTGCTGCCGTGTGTAGTACTGATTTCTTGTTTGCTGTGGGATACCTGAGACTGCTCCATCAGGCTACAATAAACCAGGGTGAGGAAACTGAACATGGTCAGCAGGTTGTCCAGGTTCCGCGGAGGCTGCGCAGGCCTCGTTTTTTTAGGGGGCGTTTAAACTTAAACGATTTGGCCGATTACCAGGTCATACAGATGTTCCAGCTAAATACAAACATCATTTTCCGTCTGTATGACCTTGTCAAACTGGACCTAGACCCTGAGACAGCACGCTCTCGCTCTTTCTCAGGCCTGGACAAACTCCTGGCTGTGTTGCACTTTATGGCTACTGGCAGCTTCCAGGCTGTGACTGGCGATGTAATTGGTATCTCACAGCCCACCTTTTCTAAATATTTAAATCAGGTGAGTTAACACATACATACTCCTCTATGTCTAAGTTGTGCTTCTGTTATGTAATATAACACAGTATTGTATTTTTTACAGGTCATGACACTCACCTTATATTTTGTAATGTCCCCTCAGGTTTTGGATGCTTTGGATCCACACATAGATGCCTCTATCTGCTTCCCTACCCAGGAGTCGCAGTGGCATGCAGTCAGGGTAGCGTTCTATGAGCTTGCTGGCATGCCCAATGTGCTGGGTGCCATAGATTGCACACATGTTGAGCTGAGACCACCTAGGGGCAGGCAATACATTTATACCAATAGACATCTGGCCCACTCCACTAATGTCCAGGTGGTTTGTGTTGCAAATCTAAAAATGATGAGTGTTGTTGCGGGTTACCCTGGCGGCTGCCATGACTCCTTCATCCTCAGTCAGTCATCCCTCTTTGAGAAATTTGAGGCCGGACAAATGTCTGATGTATGGCTGCTGGGTATGTTCCAAATTTGTTGTGTGTATGTGTGTTAACTTCAACATCGTCATTATGTTTTTATTTATTTACCTAAACCACATGTCCTAATGTTGGCTATATCTGTCTTTCAGGTGATGGAGGATATGGCTGCTTCTCTTGGCTTCTTACTCCATTGTCCCAACCTGATTCCCCTGCTGAACACAATTACAATAATGCACATAAGTCCACGCGGAATGTGATAGAAAGATGTTTTGGTGTGCTGAAATCTAGGTTTCGGTGTCTGGATAAGTCTGCAGGACTTTTGTTGTATAGTCCCTCAAAGGTAACTAGGATTGTGTTCTGCTGCTGTTTTCTTCATAACATGTGTTTGTGTCAACATCTGCCACATGTTGAGGAGGAGGAGTATGATGTTGGTGATGAAGAAAACAGTCAGCAAGTAGAGGATAGAAACATCTGGCGACAGTGTGAGTACAGATGTAGGGAGGCAGGTAAGGCAAGAACTGATTCTGCGTTATTTTACCGGTAAGTCTTAATTTTTCTTAATCAACATTGGCTAACCCCAATCCTAAAATATATGTAGTTATGAATTCTGTTTGTGATGCTGTATTGTTTCATGTTAGACATGTTGTTCACAGTTAGTCAATAACATTTTCATCTTACACTGTCAGTCAATAACAAATTAAACATTACACATATAGCGTTTGAGTAATTTATTGCCTTAAACACTTGAATTCGGTTGGCCGCAATTCTTTAATCTTTATATTTCTTTGAAAATACTGTATATTTTGTTGCAGGATTGCTCATTTCTTAGATTTTTTTTTTGCTGGCTGCAGAGGATTGTGATGGCACATTGGGCCGTGTTCTGCTGGATCGTCTAACTGGGGAGGTTACTGGGGTCTGGCTAGGTGTGGTTGTCCCTGAGCTTGAGCCTTGTTGCTGGGCTGCCAACACATTTATGTTTTGGCTCAGGTTGTTGAGGCTTGCTGTGAGTTGTGTGGTTGCGGCTGTGTTGTTGGAGATGATCCTGGACAGGCTTTCGGTGATTAACTGATTGTTCTGAATGACTTGAATGAGGGCTTGTTGATGGCGGTGTTGTTCGTCCATTATGCGCTGAAAACATGCTATCAGTTGGCTGTTGTCTGCTCTCATCTGCTCCATGGTATTGGCCACTCTGCCAAGTTGCACAATCAGTCTGCCTGAGTTTCTACTGAGTCTAGGTAGATGATGGGGCAGACTGGCAAGATATTGGCTGTGTGTGTAGAGACAGGCATAGTTTTGTGCCTGTTGTGTGGCCCAACTGGACCAAAACTCTGGTCCTATTTGTGGCTGGGGCGGTGTTGGGCTCAATTGGTGGGTGGGTGTTGTTTGGGCTGGTGGAGATATGTCAGCCGGCGTGGTTGGCTGGTTATTATCAATTGCTTGCAGGTGGAGTGTGAACGTTTGCTGCAAGTCAGTTTCCTGCTGGGTATCCTGGGGCATGATGTCTGGATCTGTATGGGGTTGAAGACAGCCACAATTTAGTTACTGTTGGGCTTCTGGTTGGTTTCAGCTTTACGTCAACATGCATTACTTCTTAATGTGCATGTTGTAAATTATAAATAGAGTGTGGGCTAAACTTAAAATATTATTGTACATTATTTTAGAAACATGTGGCTTCTTAGGTACCCTACTCATTACAACAATTTTTAAGGTAAATGTTGGACTATGAGCCTTACTTAATGGCCAAACACGTAGAACTATAAAAATTAAAAATTCCACCACTGACATATTATGTTTAAAGCTTCCTTTTGCCAAACAAACACAATACATTAAATGTGTTAAACAATACACTCATACATTGTTAAAGGCTGTCAGTCTTGCCCAGTAAACTTTTTCAATTATAGCGAAAAAACATATGTTAAAAAATATGGTTGGCAGAAGTGGGCACACCTATTTTGCGCATATTGTTAAGTTGAGATGTGAACCACGAAATAATGCTTACCATGGGGTCAAATTACTAAGATTTTAAGTTCAATTTAAGATGGGATATTGTCCATAGCAACCAATCACATTGCAGGGATTATATTCGAGAAGGTGCTGTATTAATGTAACGTAGAATAGGATTGGTTGCTATGGGCAACATCACATCTTAAATAGAACTCCAATCTTAGTAACGTTACCCCCATGTGTTTGCTGGTGTGGATTAGTACAAGGATGAGTGTGTGCTTTTGGTCATGTTTTTTTTGTGTGCAAAAACACTGTGTAAAATGCACTTTGTTTTATTTTTTTATGTTTTCTCACCAGACAGCTGAGGGGATTGTGGTTCCTCGGTTTGTGGACTGGCCAAAATGGCTTTTGGTGGCTGAGCCAACACAGTGGAGATGCGCCGTTGTGGTGGTGAGGATGTGGGGGCAGTTACCGCCTCAAGACGGCGTCTCTTGCTACCCATCTTCTGGAGACTGGCAGACCCCTGAGAATGTCGTCTTAGTGGAGTATGGTGCGATGATGAAGTTCCTATGGGATAAAATAAACATTATAATTCTGTCTTTCTATGTATTTGCAGAATATGTGTATACACAATATTCTTACCCGCATCGCGAGCAACCGCATCTCTTGGCAGTGTGGTTTGTGTCCTGGCTGTGCTGGCTCTCTTTCGTACTGTAGAAATATGAAGTTTGACCTTATGATCATTATATTGTGCTTAGATATTTAATCAAAAACCTTATTGTGATGTGGACATATGAAAAACATTATGTGAATTAAACAAAACTTTGGTTATGCGCTTCTGGCTGACTTCATTGGGTGTGTATACTTTAATTATGAACCAATTACACCAACCAATCCATACCCTAAGGTGCAGAATTAACAATATTATACAACTACAAAACCAACCGTGGATGTTTAACACAACATGAATATTAGTCTCTAACACAAAAAAATTATTTCTGACAAAAATAACTCACAACAACCAAATATATTATTTAAAAAATATATATATATATATATTCAGCGGCAATAATCACATCATGCACACAAAGGCCTACCCAGAACAACATAAATAACCATAAATACATTCAACAAAATGGACTAAACATTCTTGAAAACACGAGTCACACTTCATTTAAAGTCCCCCCCAAAAATGCAAAAAAAACCCATAACAGAATAAATTGATGCTGCAAAAGGGCCAGGACAACTGCTAACTTCACTATACAAAGGAAAAAAACATAACTATTTATGTACAAAACTACATCACCAACACATTAGAACAATGAACCAACTTACTATCACAATTAGCTAGAATACATTTCAGACAACTAAGGACAAAGCACATATGTTAAAACAATATAAATATTGTACAACAAACTCACCATCCTGCCTTGGACGATCCGAATCCCGGACATTAGTCGCACCAACCACTTCTGGCGGAATAAGGGACCGCACAGGCTCCTCCCACTACCGATACGACGCTCTGAAGGGATGGCCACCCCCTGTTTGTCTGGCTGACTTTGCCTCCTTGGCCATCTTAGCCTTGACACGGTGCTTGATGTCGTAGAATCGCTTACGACACGTGTCCTCGTTCCTCCTCACCACACCCTCACTGTTAACTGTCGCTACTACCTTCCCCCACAGAACACTCTTCCTGCGTGAAGGAACCTTGGCAGCATCAGGCCTAAACAGCTGACAATGATGGCTCATCAGCTCCCGCACCAATGCAACATTCTCTGCATAGCTGAACTTCACATTGCACCCCGTCTTTGTAGTGGTGCGTAGCTGCGGAGCCACAGCACCATCACTGTCACTCTCACTCGAGGCCGCAGCACCAAACTCCACCTCCTCCTCCCCCTCACTAACCTCCTCCACCTCACTCACCTCCTCCCTCTCTCTCACCTTCATCTCACTCACCTCCTTCACCTCACTCACCTCCGCCACCTCACTCACCTCTGATTGGGACATATTCCGGACAAACAACAAATAACACTGATAGAAATAAAACACAAAACACACTCCTCCACTACCACTACACACCACACACGAAACACACACACACACACACACACACACACACACACACACACACACACACACACACACACACTCACAAACAATGACAATAGACTGAATTTTTTTTCTACAAAGACAAAAAACTAAACAAACTTTAAATAACTACACAAGTATGACAAGACTACTTACACACACAGTACAGCACTCAGCAATCGCAAAAAACCACCTCAAATCCTCCCAAAACTCCAAACAACTCTCCAACCCCAAACACCACTTCCTCTCACCTCTCCTCTAGCTAAACCCACGAGGTTCGGTCGGTTTGGGGTGGTTTTATAGTAAAGAGCACAGACACTCCTCCATCACAAAACCAACCAATCACGGACGATTGACAAAAACGAAAGTTAGAAAATAATCGCGGCCGGGAACGGAAAAACACTGCCGCAACATTCAAATGATGAATTTGTAAAAAAAAAACCCAAACACGGCCGCAAAAACACAAAATCGGCCGCATTCTACCTTTGAAAAACATGAATGACATCGACATCGAAAAATGAAAATAATCAAAATACGACAGCATAGTAAATGAGACGTAAAAAATTCAAAAAGTTGCAAATTCACACATTCGATGCCAATCATGATTCATCTCCCACCAAATCGACATAAATACGAATTTTAATAAATATACCCCCGGGTGTAGACAACTGGGAACCAGACTTCCTCAGCAGACACGATCTCCATTCAGGGGGTATATTTACTAAAATTCGTATTTATGACGATTTGGTGGGAGATGAATCACGATTGGCATCGAATGTGTGAATTTGCAACTTTTTGAATTTTTTACGTCTCATTTACTATGCTGTCGTATTTTGATTATTTTCATTTTTCGATGTCGATGTCATTAGTGTTTTTCAAAGGTAGAATGCGGTCAATTTTGTGTTTTTGCGGCCGTGGTTTTTTTTATTTTTACGAATTCGTCATTTGAATGTTGCGGCAGTGTTTTTCGGTTCCCGGACGCGATTTTTTCTAACTTTCGTTTTTGTCACTCGTCCGTGATTGGTTGGTTTTGTGATGGAAGAGTGTCTGTGCTCATTACTATAAAACCGCCCCAAACCGACCGAACCTCGTGGGTTTAGCTAGTGGAGAGGTGAGAGGAAGTGGTGTTTGGTGTTGGAGAGTTGTTTGGAGTTTTTGGAGGATTTGAGGTGTTTTTTTGCGATTGCTGAGTGCTGTACTGTGTGTGTAAGTAGTCTTGTCATACTTGTTGTGTAGTTATTTAAAAGTTTGTTTAGTTTTTTGTCTTTGTAAAAAAAAAAATCAGTCTATTGTCGGGATCCGGACTGAAAGTCGACAGTAACTAGGTCGACAATGTCTAGGTCGACCACTATTGGTCGACAGTAACTAGGTCGACAGGGTGTCTAGGTCGACATGGTCTTTAGGTCGACATGTTGTAGGTCGACAGGTCAAAAGGTTGACATGAGTTTTTCACATTTTTTTTTCTTTTTTTGAACCTTTTCATACTTAACAATCCACGTGGACTACGATTGGAACGGTAATCTGTGCCGAGCGAAGCGGTAGCGGAGCGAAGGCACCATGCCCGAAGCATGGCGAGCGAAGTGAGCCATGCGAGTGGACGCGGTGCACTAATTGGGGTTCCCGGTCACTCTACGAAGAAAACGACACCAAAATAGCATTAAAAACTCATGTCGACCTTTTGACCTGTCAACCTAGAACATGTCGACCTAAAGACCCTGTCGACCTAGACACCCTGTCGACCTAGTTACTGTCGACCAATAGTGGTCGACCTAGACATTGTCGACCTAGTTACTGTCGACTTTCAATTAGAGATGAGCGGGTTCGGTTTCTCTGAATCCGAACCCGCCCGAACTTCATGGTTTTTTTCACGGGTCCGAGCAGACTCGAATCCTCCCGCCTTGCTCGGTTAACCCGAGCGCGCCCGAACGTCATCATGACGCTGTCGGATTCTCGCGAGACTCGGATTCTATATAAGGAGCCGCGCGTCGCCGCCATTTTCACACGTGCATTGAGATTGATAGGGAGAGGACGTGGCTGGCGTCCTCTCCATTTAGATTAGAAGAGAGAGAGAGAGAGAGAGATTGACCTGATTTACTGGAGCTTAGGAGTACTGTAGAAGTGTAGAGAGTGCAGAGTTTACTAGTGACTGACCACAGTGACCACCAGACAGTGCAGTTTTGTTTTATTTAATATATCCGTTCTCTGCCTGAAAAAAACGATACACACAGTGACTCAGTCACATACCATATCTGTGTGCACTGCTCAGCCCAGTGTGCTGCATCATCTATGTATATATATCTGACTGTGCTCAGCTCACACAGCTTATAATTGTGGGGGAGACTGGGGAGCACTGCAGTGCCAGTTATAGGTTATAGCAGGAGCCAGGAGTACATATTATATTAAAATTAAACAGTGCACACTTTTGCTGCAGGAGTGCCACTGCCAGTGTGACTGACCAGTGACCTGACCACACTGACCACCAGTATAGTTAGTAGTATACTATATTGTGATTGCCTGAAAAAGTTAAACACTCGTCGTGTGACTTCACTTGTGTGGTGTTTTTTTTTTTATTCTATAAAAAACTCATTCTGCTGACAGACAGTGTCCAGCAGGTCCGTCATTATATAATATATACCTGTCCGGCTGCAGTAGTGATATATATATATTTTTTATATCATTATTTATCATCCAGTCGCAGCAGACACAGTACGGTAGTTCACGGCTGTAGCTACCTCTGTGTCGGCACTCGGCAGTCCATCCATAATTGTATACCACCTACCCGTGGTTTTTTTTTCTTTCTTCTTTATACATACATACTACTACATCTCTTTATCAACCAGTCTATATTAGCAGCAGACACAGTACAGTACGGTAGTTCACGGCTGTAGCTACCTCTGTGTCGGCACTCGGCAGTCCGTCCATAATTGTATACCACCTACCCGAGGTTTTTTTTTCTTTCTTCTTTATACATACATACTACTACATCTCTTTATCAACCAGTCTATATTAGCAGCAGACACAGTACAGTACGGTAGTCCACGGCTGTAGCTACCTCTGTGTCGGCACTCGGCAGTCCGTCCATAATTGAATACCACCTACCCGTGGTTTTTTTTTTCTTTCTTCTTTATACATACATACTACTACATCTCTTTATCAACCAGTCTATATTAGCAGCAGACACAGTACAGTACGGTAGTTCACGGCTGTAGCTACCTCTGTGTCGGCACTCGACAGTCCGTCCATAATTGTATACCACCTACCCGTGGTTTTTTTTTCTTTCTTCTTTATACATACATACTACTACATCTCTTTATCAACCAGTCTATATTAGCAGCAGACACAGTACAGTACGGTAGTCCACGGCTGTAGCTACCTCTGTGTCGGCACTCGGCAGTCCGTCCATAATTGTATACCACCTACCCGTGGTTTTTTTTTCTTTCTTCTTTATACATACATACTACTACATCTCTTTATCAACCAGTCTATATTAGCAGCAGACACAGTACAGTACGGTAGTTCACGGCTGTAGCTACCTCTGTGTCGGCACTCGGCAGTCCGTCCATAATTGTATACCACCTACCCGTGGTTTTTTTTTCTTTCTTCTTTATACATACATACTACTACATCTCTTTATCAACCAGTCTATATTAGCAGCAGACACAGTACAGTACGGTAGTCCACGGCTGTAGCTACCTCTGTGTCGGCACTCGGCAGTCCGTCCATAATTGTATACTAGTATCCATCCATCTCCATTGTTTACCTGAGGTGCCTTTTAGTTGTGCCTATTAAAATATGGAGAACAAAAATGTTGAGGTTCCAAAATTAGGGAAAGATCAAGATCCACTTCCACCTCGTGCTGAAGCTGCTGCCACTAGTCATGGCCGAGACGATGAAATGCCAGCAACGTCGTCTGCCAAGGCCGATGCCCAATGTCATAGTACAGAGCATGTCAAATCCAAAACACCAAATATCAGTAAAAAAAGGACTCCAAAACCTAAAATAAAATTGTCGGAGGAGAAGCGTAAACTTGCCAATATGCCATTTACCACACGGAGTGGCAAGGAACGGCTGAGGCCCTGGCCTATGTTCATGGCTAGTGGTTCAGCTTCACATGAGGATGGAGGCACTCAGCCTCTCGCTAGAAAAATGAAAAGACTCAAGCTGGCAAAAGCAGTAGCACCGCAAAGAACTGTGCGTTCTTCGAAATCCCAAATCCACAAGGAGAGTCCAATTGTGTCGGTTGCAATGCCTGACCTTCCCAACACTGGACGTGAAGAGCATGCGCCTTCCACCATTTGCACGCCCCCTGCAAGTGCTGGAAGGAGCACCCGCAGTCCAGTTCCTGATAGTCAGATTGAAGATGTCAGTGTTGAAGTACACCAGGATGAGGAGGATATGGGTGTTGCTGGCGCTGGGGAGGAAATTGACAAGGAGGATTCTGATGGTGAGGTGGTTTGTTTAAGTCAGGCACCCGGGGAGACACCTGTTGTCCGTGGGAGGAATATGGCCGTTGACATGCCTGGTGAAAATACCAAAAAAATCAGCTCTTCGGTGTGGAACTATTTCAACAGAAATGCGGACAACAGGTGTCAAGCCGTGTGTTCCCTTTGTCAAGCTGTAATAAGTAGGGGTAAGGACGTTAACCACCTCGGAACATCCTCCCTTATACGTCACCTGCAGCGCATTCATAATAAGTCAGTGACAAGTTCAAAAACTTTGGGTGACAGCGGAAGCAGTCCACTGACCAGTAAATCCCTTCCTCTTGTAACCAAGCTCACGCAAACCACCCCACCAACTCCCTCAGTGTCAATTTCCTCCTTCCCCAGGAATGCCAATAGTCCTGCAGGCCATGTCACTGGCAATTCTGATGATTCCTCTCCTGCCTGGGATTCCTCCGATGCATCCTTGCGTGTAACGCCTACTGCTGCTGGCGCTGCTGTTGTTGCTGCTGGGAGTCGATGGTCATCCCAGAGGGGAAGTCGTAAGACCACTTTTACTACTTCCACCAAGCAATTGACTGTCCAACAGTCCTTTGCGAGGAAGATGAAATATCACAGCAGTCATCCTACTGCAAAGCGGATAACTGAGGCCTTGGCATCCTGGGTGGTGAGAAACGTGGTTCCGGTATCCATCATTACTGCAGAGCCAACTAGAGACTTGTTGGAGGTACTGTGTCCCCGGTACCAAATACCATCTAGGTTCCATTTCTCTAGGCAGGCGATACCGAAAATGTACACAGACCTCAGAAAAAGAGTCACCAGTGTCCTAAAAAATGCAGCTGTACCCAATGTCCACTTAACCACGGACATGTGGACAAGTGGAGCAGGGCAGGGTCAGGACTATATGACTGTGACAGCCCACTGGGTAGATGTATGGACTCCCGCCGCAAGAACAGCAGCGGCGGCACCAGTAGCAGCATCTCGCAAACGCCAACTCTTTCCTAGGCAGGCTACGCTTTGTATCACCGCTTTCCAGAATACGCACACAGCTGAAAACCTCTTACGGCAACTGAGGAAGATCATCGCGGAATGGCTTACCCCAATTGGACTCTCCTGTAGATTTGTGGCATCGGACAACGCCAGCAATATTGTGTGTGCATTAAATATGGGCAAATTCCAGCACGTCCCATGTTTTGCACATACCTTGAATTTGGTGGTGCTGAATTATTTAAAAAACGACAGGGGCGTGCAAGAGATGCTGTCGGTGGCCAGAAGAATTGCGGGACACTTTCGGCGTACAGGCACCACGTACAGAAGACTGGAGCACCACCAAAAACTACTGAACCTGCCCTGCCATCATCTGAAGCAAGAAGTGGTAACGAGGTGGAATTCAACCCTCTATATGCTTCAGAGGTTGGAGGAGCAGCAAAAGGCCATTCAAGCCTATACAATTGAGCACGATATAGGAGGTGGAATGCACCTGTCTCAAGCGCAGTGGAGAATGATTTCAACGTTGTGCAAGGTTCTGCTGCCCTTTGAACTTGCCACACGTGAAGTCAGTTCAGACACTGCCAGCCTGAGTCAGGTCATTCCCCTCATCAGGCTTTTGCAGAAGAAGCTGGAGACATTGAAGGAGGAGCTAACACGGAGCGATTCCGCTAGGCATGTGGGACTTGTGGATGGAGCCCTTAATTCGCTTAACAAGGATTCACGGGTGGTCAATCTGTTGAAATCAGAGCACTACATTTTGGCCACCATGCTCGATCCTAGATTTAAAGCCTACCTTGGATCTCTCTTTCCGGCAGACACAAGTCTGCTGGGGTTGAAAGACCTGCTGGTGAGAAAATTGTCAAGTCAAGCGGAACGCGACCTGTCAACATCTCCTCCTTCACATTCTCCCGCAACTGGGGAAAAGGCTCAGAATTCCGAGCCCACCCGCTGGCGGTGATGCAGGGCAGTCTGGAGCGACTGCTGATGCTGACATCTGGTCCGGACTGAAGGACCTGACAACGATTACGGACATGTCGTCTACTGTCACTGCATATGATTCTCTCCCCATTGAAAGAATGGTGGAGGATTATATGAGTGACCGCATCCAAGTAGGCACGTCACACAGTCCATACTTATACTGGCAGGAAAAAGAGGCAATTTGGAGGCCCTTGCACAAACTGGCTTTATTCTACCTAAGTTGCCCTCCCACAAGTGTGTACTCCGAAAGAGTGTTTAGTGCCGCCGCTCACCTTGTCAGCAATCGGCGTACGAGGTTACATCCAGAAAATGTGGAGAAGATGATGTTCATTAAAATTAATTATAATCAATTCCTCCGCGGAGACATTGACCAGCAGCAATTGCCTCCACAAAGTACACAGGGAGCTGAGATGGTGGATTCCAGTGGGGACGAATTGATAATCTGTGAGGAGGGGGATGTACACGGTGATATATCGGAGGATGATGATGAGGTGGACATCTTGCCTCTGTAGAGCCAGTTTGTGCAAGGAGAGATTAATTGCTTCTTTTTTGGGGGGGGTCCAAACCAACCCGTCATATCAGTCACAGTCGTGTGGCAGACCCTGTCACTGAAATGATGGGTTGGTTAAAGTGTGCATGTCCTGTTTTGTTTATACAACATAAGGGTGGGTGGGAGGGCCCAAGGACAATTCCATCTTGCACCTCTTTTTTCTTTTATTTTTCTTTGCGTCATGTGCTGTTTGGGGAGGGTTTTTTGGAAGGGACATCCTGCGTGACACTGCAGTGCCACTCCTAAATGGGCCCGGTGTTTGTGTCGGCCACTAGGGTCGCTTATCTTACTCACACAGTCAGCTACCTCATTGCGCCTCTTTTTTTCTTTGCGTCATGTGCTGTTTGGGGAGGGTTTTTTGGAAGGGCCATCCTGCGTGACACTGCAGTGCCACTCCTAAATGGGCCCGGTGTTTGTGTCGGCCACTAGGGTCGCTAATCTTACTCACACAGCTACCTCATTGCGCCTCTTTTTTTCTTTGCGTCATGTGCTGTTTGGGGAGGGTTTTTTGGAAGGGACATCCTGCGTGACACTGCAGTGCCACTCCTAGATGGGCCAGGTGTTTGTGTCGGCCACTAGGGTCGCTTAGCTTAGTCATCCAGCGACCTCGGTGCAAATTTTAGGACTAAAAATAATATTGTGAGGTGTGAGGTATTCAGAATAGACTGAAAATGAGTGGAAATTATGGTTTTTGAGGTTAATAATAATATGGGATCAAAATGACCCCCAAATTCTATGATTTAAGCTGTTTTTTAGGGTTTTTTGAAAAAAACACCCGAATCCAAAACACACCCGAATCCGACAAAAAAAATTCGGTGAGGTTTTGCCAAAACGCGGTCGAACCCAAAACACGGCCGCGGAACCGAACCCAAAACCAAAACACAAAACCCGAAAAATTTCAGGCGCTCATCACTACTTTCAATACCACACCACTATTGTCATTGTTTGTGAGTGTGTGTGTGTGTGTGTGTGTGTGTGTGTGTGTGTGTGTGTGTGTGTGTGTTTGGTGTGTGGTGTGTAGTGGTAGTGGAGGAGTGTGTTTTGTGTTTTATTTCTATCAGTGTTATTTGTTGTTTGTCCGGAATATGTCCCAATCAGAGGTGAGTGAGGTGAGTGAGGTGGCGGAGGTGAGTGAGGTGAAGGAGGTGAGTGAGATGAAGGAGGTGAATGAGAGGGAGGAGGTGAGTGAGGTGGAGGAGGTTAG
This sequence comes from Pseudophryne corroboree, assembly GCF_028390025.1. Lineage (NCBI taxonomy): Eukaryota > Metazoa > Chordata > Amphibia > Anura > Myobatrachidae > Pseudophryne > Pseudophryne corroboree. The sequence continues at coordinate 1,049,985,738 of NC_086445.1, forward strand.
TGAGGGGGAGGAGGAGGTGGAGTTTGGTACTGCGGCCTCGAGTGAGAGTGACAGTGATGGTGCTGTGGCTTCGCAGCTACGCACCACTACAAAGATGGGGTGCAATGTGAAGTTCAGCTATGCAGAGAATGTTGCATTGGTGCGGGAGCTGATGAGCCATCATTGTCAGCTGTTTGGGCCTGATGCTGCCAAGGTTCCTTTAACCCAGGAAGAGTGTTCTGTGGGGGAAGGTAGTAGCGGCAGTTAACAGTGAGGGTGTGGTGAGGAGGAACGAGGACACGTGTCGTAAGCGATTCTACGACATCAAGCACCGTGTCAAGGCTAAGATGGCCAAGGAGGCAAAGTCAGCCAGACAAACAGGGGGTGGCCATCCCTTCAGAGCGTCGTATCGGTAGTGGGAGGAGCCTGTGCGGTCCCTTATTCCGCCAGAAGTGGTTGGTGCGACTAATGTCCGGGATTCGGATCGTCCAAGGCAGGATGGTGTTTGTTGTACAATATTTATATTGTTTTAACTAGAGATGAACGGGTTCGGTTCCTCGAGATACGAATCCCCCGAACTTCACCCATTTTACACGGTTCCGAGGCAGCCTCGGATCTTCCCGCCTTGCTTGGTTAACACGAACGCGCCCGAACGTCATCATCCCGCTGTCATATTCTCGCGAGATTCGTATTGCATATAAAGAGTCGCGCGTAACCGCCATTTTCACTCGTGCATTGGAGATGATAGTGAGAGGACGTGCAGCGTTCTCTAAGTTTCTGTGTTCAGTGTGCTGCAAATATCTGTGCTCAGTGTGCTGCAAATATCTACGTTCTCTGCCTGAAAACGCTCCATATCTGTGCTGCATTGTAGTTGTGCGCAGTATATAGTAGGGGGACAGTGCAGAATTTTGCTGACCACCAGTATATATATAGCAGTACGGTACAGCAGTCCATTGCTCTACCTCTGTGTCGTCAAGTATACTATCCATATCTGTGCTGCATTGTAGTTGTGCGCAGTATATAGTAGGAGGAAAGTGCAGAATTTTGCTGACCACCAGTATATATATAGAAGTACGGTACAGTAGTCCATTACTCTACCTCTGTGTTGTCAAGTATACTATCCATATCTGTGCTGCATTGTAGTTGTGCGCAGTATATAGTAGGAGGACAGTGCAGAATTTTGCTGACCACCAGTATATATATATATATATATATATATATATAGCAGTACAGTACAGTTGTCCATTGCTCTACCTCTGTGTCGTCAAGTATACTATCCATATCTGTGCTGCATTGTAGTTGTGCGCAGTATATAGTAGGAGGACAGTACATAATTTTGCTGACCACCAGTATATATATAGCAGTACGGTACAGTAGTCCATTGCTCTACCTCTGTGTCGTCAAGTAAATTATCCATATCTGTGCTGCATTGTAGTTGTGCACAGTATATAGTAGGAGGACAGTGCAGAATTTTGCTGACCACCAGTATATATATATATAGCAGTACGGTACAGTAGTCCATTGCTTTACCTCTGTGTCATCAAGTATAATATCCACATCTGTGCTACATTGTAGTTGTGCGCAGTATATAGTAGGAGGACAGTGCAGAATTTTGCTGAACACCAGTATATATATATATATATATATATATATAGAGAGAGAGAGAGTAGTGATGTGCACCGGAAATTTTTCGGGTTTTGTGTTTTGGTTTTGGATTCGGTTCCGCGGCCGTGTTTTGGATTCGGACGCGTTTTGGCAAAATCTCCCTGAAATTTTTTTTTCAAAAACCCCTCAAAAACAGCTTAAATCATAGAATTAGTGGGTCATTTTGATCCCATAGTATTATTACCCTCAATAACCATAATTTCCACTCATTTCCAGTCTATTCTGAACACGGGGTCAGTACTAAATGCCGCCGGCCGGAATCCCGGCGGTCTAAATACCGACGCCGGAATCCCAACCACACAATCCCAACAGGGGTGGCGAGCGGAACGCAGCCCCTTGCGGGCTCGCTTCGCTCGCAACGCTGCAGGCACGGTGCCTCGTTACGCTCGGCACACTATTATATTCTCCCTCTATGGGTGTCGTGGACACCCACGAAGGGAGAATATGTCGGGCTTGTGGCGGTCGGGATTCCGGCGTCGGTATGTCGACCGCCGGGATTCCGGCCGGCGGCATCTTGACTGCATCCCCTGAACACCTCACACCTCACAATATTATTTTTAGTCCTAAAAATTGCACCGAGGTCGCTGGATGACTAAGCTAAGCGACCAAAGTGGCCGACACAAACACCTGGCCCATCTAGGAGTGGCACTGCAGTGTCAGACAGGATGGCACTTCAAAAAATAGTCCCCAAACAGCACATGATGCAAAAAAAAAGAGGTGCACCAAGGTCGCTGGATGGCTAAGCTAAGCGACCCAAGTGGCCGACACAAACACCTGGCCCATCTAGGAGTGGCACTGCAGTGTCAGACAGGATGGCACTTCAAAAAATAGTTCCCAAACACACATGATGCAAAGAAAAAAAGAGGTGCACCAAGGTCGCTGGATGGCTAAGCTAAGCGACACAAGTGGCCGACACAAACACCTGGCCCATCTAGGAGTGGCACTGCAGTGTCAGACAGGATGGCACTTCAAAAAAATAGTCCCCAAACATCACATGATGCACAGATAAATTAAATAAAAAAGAGATGCAAGATGGAATTGTCCTTGGGCCCTCCCACCCACCCTTATGTTGTATAAACAGGACATGCACACTTTAACAAACCCATAATTTCAGCGACAGGGTGTGCCATATGACTGTGACTGAAATGACTGGTTGGTTTGGGCCCCCACCAAAAAAGAAGCAATCAATCTCTCCTTGCACAAACTGGCTCTACAGAGGAAAGATGTCCACCTCCTCCTCATCCTCCGATTCCTCACCCCTTTCACTGTGTACATCCCCCTCCTCACAGATAATTAATTCGTCCGCACTGGAATCCACCATCTCAGGTCCCTGTGTACTTTCTGGAGGCAATTGCTGGTGAATGTCTCCACGAAGGAATTGATTATAATTAATTTTGATGAACATCATCTTCTCCACATTTTCTGGAAGTAACCTCGTACGCCAATTGCTGACAAGGTGAGCGGCTGCACTAAACACTCTTTCGGAGTACACACTGGAGGGGGGGCAACTTAGGTAAAATAAAGCCAGTTTGTGCAAGGGCCTCCAAATTGCCTCTTTTTCCTGCCAGTATACGTACGGACTGTCTGACGTGCCTACTTGGATGCGGTCACTCATATAATCCTCCACAATTCTTTCAATGGTGACAGAATCATATGCAGTGACAGTAGACGACATGTCAGTAATCGTTGGCAGGTCCTTCAGTCCGGACCAGATGTGAGCACTCGCTCCTGACTGTCCTGCATCACCGCCAGCGGGTGGGCTCGGAATTCTTAGCCTTTTCCTCGCAGCCCCAGTTGCAGGAGAATGTGAAGGAGGAGCTGTTGACGGGTCACGTTCCGCTTGACTTGAGAAGTGTCTCACCAGCAGGTCTTTGCACCTCTGCAGACTTGTGTCTGCCGGAAAGAGAGATACAACGTAGGCTTTAAACCTAGGATCGAGCACGGTGGCCAAAATGTAGTGCTCTGATTTCAACAGATTGATCACCCGTGAATCCTGGTTAAGCGAATTAAGGGCTCCATCCACAAGTCCCACATGCCTAGCGGAATCGCTCTGTTTTAGCTCCACCTTCAATCTCTCCAGCTGCTTCTGCAAAAGCCTGATGAGGGGAATGACCTGACTCAGGCTGGCAGTGTCTGAACTGACTTCACGTGTGGCAAGTTCAAAGGGTTGCAGAACCTTGCACAACGTTGAAATCATTCTCCACTGCGCTTGAGTCAGGTGCATTACCCCTCCTTTGCCTATATCATAGGCAGATGTATAGGCTTGAATGGCCTTTTGCTGCTCCTCCATCCTCTGAAGCATATAGAGGATTGAATTCTCGTTACCACCTCTTACTCAGATGATGGCGGGGCAGATTTAGGAGTGTTTGCTGGTGTTTCAGTCTTCGGCACGCGGTGGCTGAATGCCAAAAGTGGCCTGCAATTCTTCTGGCCACCGACAGCAACTCTTGCACGCCCCTGTCGTTTTAAAAAAAATTCTGCACCATCAAATTCAATGTATGTGCAAAACATGGGACGTGCTGGAATTTGCCCACATGTAATGCACGCACAATATTGGTGACGTTGTCCGATGTCACAAATCCCCAGGAGAGTCCAATTGGGGTAAGCCATTCTGCGATGATGTTCCTCAGTTTCTGTAAGAGGTTGTCAGCTGTGTGTCTCTTATGGAAAGTGGTGATACAAAGCGTAGCCTGCCTAGGAACGAGTTGGCGTTTGCAAGATGCTGCTACTGGTGCCGCCGCTGCTGTTCTTGCTGTGGGAGGCAATACATCTACCCAGTGGGCTGTCACACTCATATAGTCCTGAGTCTGCCCTGCTCCACTTGTCCACATGTCCGTGGTTAAGTGGACAATGGGTACAACTGCATTTTTTAGGACACTGGTGACTCTTTTTCTGACGTCTGTGTACATTTTCGGTCTCGCCTGCCTATAGAAATGGAACCTAGATGGGATTTGGTACCGGGGACACAGTACCTCAATCAAGTCTCTAGTTGCCTGTGAATTAACGGTGGATACCGGAAACACGTTTCTCACCGCCCAGGCTGCCAAGACCTGAGTTATCCGCTTTGCAGCAGGATGACTGCTGTGATATTTCATCTTCCTCGCAAAGGACTGTTGGACAGTCAATTGCTTACTGGAAGTAGTACAAGTGGTCTTCCGACTTCCCCTCTGAGGATGACGATCGACTCCCAGGAGTAACAACAGCAGCGCCAGCAGCAGTAGGTGTTACACTCAAGGATGCATCGGAGGAATCCCAGGCAGGAGAGGACTCGTCAGACTTGCCAGTGACAAGGCCTGCAGGACTATTGGCTTTCCTGTCTAAGGAGGAAATTGACACTGAGGGAGTTGGTGGTGTGGTTTGCATGAGCTTGGTTACAAGAGGAAGGGATTTAGTTGTCAGTGGACTGCTTCCTCTGTCACCCAAAGTTTTTGAACTTGTCAATGACTTCTGATGAATGCGCTCCAGGTGACGTATAAGGGAGGATGTTCCTAGGTGGTTAACGTCCTTACCCCTACTTATTACAGCTTGACAAAGGCAACACACGGCTTGACACCTGTTGTCCGCATTTCTGTTAAAATAATTCCACACCGAAGAGGTGATTTTTTTTGTAATTTGACCAGGCATGTCAATGGCCATATTCGTCCCACGGAAAACAGGTGTCTCCCCGGGTGCCTGACTTAAACAAACCACCTCACCATCAGAATCCTCCTTGTCAATTTCCTCCTCAGCGCCAGCAACACCCATATCCTCATCCTGGTGTACTTCAACAGTGACATCTTCAATTTGACTATCAGGAACTGGACTGCGGGTGCTCCTTCCAGCATTTGCAGGGGGCGTGCAAATGGTGGAAGGCGCCACCTCTTCCCGTCCAGTGTTGGGAAGGTCAGGCATCGCAACCGACACAATTGGACTCTCCTTGGGGATTTGTGATTTAGAAGAACGCACAGTTCTTTGATGTGCTTTTGCCAGCTTAAGTCTTTTCATTTTTCTAGCGAGAGGATGAGTGCTTCCATCCTCATGTGAAGCTGAACCACTAGCCATGAACATAGACCAGGGCCTCAGCCGTTCCTTGCCACTCCGTGTCGTAAATGGTATATTGGCAAGTTTACGATTCTCATCAGACACTTTTAATTTTGATTTTTGGGTCATTTTACCGAACTTTTGTTTTTTGGATTTTACATGCTCTCTACTATGACATTGGGCATCGGCCTTGGCAGACGACGTTGATGGCATTTCATCATCTCGGCCATGACTAGTGGCAGTAGCTTCAGCACGGGGTGGAAGTGGATCTTGATCTTTCCCTATTTTACCCTCCACATTTTTGTTCTCCATTTTTTAATGTGTGGAATTATATGCCAGTAATATATCAATAGCAATGGCCTACGGTACCGTACTGCTATATATATACTGGTGGTCAGCAAATTCTGTACTGTCCTCCTACTATATACTGCGCACAACTACAATGCAGCACAGGTATGGATGGATAGTATACTTGACGACACAGAGGTAGAGCAATGGACTACTGTACCGTACTGCTATATATATACTGGTGGTCAACAAAATTCTGCACTGTCCTCCTACTATATACTGCGCACAACTAAAATGCAGCACAGGTATGGATGGATAGTATACTTGACGACACAGAGGTAGAGCAATGGACTACTGTACCGTACTGCTATATATATACTGGTGGTCAGCAAAGTTCTGCACTGTCCTCCTACTATATATTGCGCACAACTAAAATGCAGCACAGGTATGGATGGATAGTATACTTGATGACACAGAGGTACAGCAATGGACTACTGTACCATACTGCTATATATATTCTGGTGATCAGCAAAATTCTGCACTGTCCTCCTACTATACACTGCGCACAACTAAAATGCAGCACAGGTATGGATGGATAGTATACTTGACGACACAGAGGTAGAGCAATGGACTACTGTACCGTACTGCTATATATATACTGGTGGTCAGCAAAATTCTGCACTGTCCTCTTACTATATACTGCGAACAACTAAAATGCAGCACAGGTATGGATGGATAGTATACTTGACGACACAGAGGTAGAGCAACATCTGTATATATATATATATATATATATATATATATAGCAGTACAGTACAGTAGTCCATTGCTGTACCTCTGTGTCGTCAAGTATACTATCCATATCTATGCTGCATTGTAGTTGTGCGCAGTATATAGTAGGAGGACAGTGCAGAATTTTGCTGACCACCAGTATATATATAAATAGCAGTGCGGTACAGTAGTCTATTGCTCTACCTCTGTATCGTCAAGTATACTATCCATATCTGTGCTGCATTGTAGTTGTGCGCAGTATATAGTAGGAAGACAGTGCAGAATTTTGCTGACCACCAGTATATATATATATATATATAGCAGTACGGTACAGTAGTCCATTGCTCTACCTCTGTGTCGTCAAGTATACTATCCATATCTGTGCTGCATTGTAGTTGTGCGCAGTATATAGTAGGAGGACAGTGCAGAATTTTGCTGACCACCAGTATATATATATATATATATATATATATATATTGCAGTACGGTATAGTAGGCCATTGCTATTGATATATTACTGGCATATAATTCCACACATTAAAAAATGGAGAACAAAAATGTGGAGGGTAAAATAGGGAAAGATCAAGATCCACTTCCATCTCGTGCTGAAGCTGCTACCACTAGTCATGGCCGAGACGATGAAATGCCATCAACGTCGTCTGCCAAGGCCGATGCACAATGTCATAGTAGAGAGCATGTAAAATCCAAAAAACAAAAGTTCGGTAAAATGACCCAAAAATCTAAATTAAAAGCATCTGATGAGAAGCGTAAACTTGCCAATATGCCATTTACGACACGGAGTGGCAAGGAACGGCTGAGGCCCTGGCCTATGTTCATGGCTAGTGGTTCAGCTTCACATGAGGATGGAAGCACTGATCCTCCTGCTAGAAAAATGAAAAGACTTAAACTGGCAAAAGCACAGCAAAGAACTGTATGTTCTTCTGAATCACAAATCCCCAAGGAGAGTCCAATTGTGTCAGTTGCGATGCCTGACCTTCCCAACACTGGACGAGAAGAGGTGGCGCCTTCCACCATTTGCACGCCCCCTGCAAGTGCTGGAAGGAGCACCCGCAGTCCAGTTCCTGATAGTCAAATTGAAGATGTCACTGTTGAAGTACACCAGGATGAGGATATGGGTGTTGCTGGCGCTGAGGAGGAAATTGGCAAGGAGGATTCTAATGGTGAGGTGGTTTGTTTAAGTCAGGCACCCGGGGAGACACCTGTTTTCCGTGGGACGAATATGGCCATTGACATGCCTGGTCAAATTACAAAAAAAATCACCTCTTCGGTGTGGAATTATTTTAACAGAAATGCGGACAACAGGTGTCAAGCCGAGTGTTGCCTTTGTCAAGCTGTAATAAGTAGGGGTAAGGACGTTAACCACCTAGGAACATCCTCCCTTATACGTCACCTGGAGCGAATTCATCAGAAGTCATTGACAAGTTCAAAAACTTTGGGTGACAGCGGAAGCAGTCCACTGACAACTAAATCCCTTCCTCTTGTAACCAAGCTCCTGCAAACCACATCACCAACTCCCTCAGTGTCAATTTCCTCCTTAGACAGGAAAGCCAATAGTCCTGCAGGCCATGTCACTGGCAAGTCTAACGAGTCCTCTCCTGCCTGGGATTCTTCCGATGCATCCTTGAGTGTAACGCCTACTGCTGCTGGCGCTGCTGTTGTTGCTGCTAGGAGTCGATCGTCATCCCAGAGGGGAAGTCGGAAGACCACTTGTACTACTTCCAGTAAGAAATTGAATGTCCAACAGTCCTTTGCGAGGAAGATGAAATATCACAGCAGTCATCCTGCTGCAAAGCGGATAACTCAGGTCTTGGCAGCTGCGGTGGTGTTAAACGTGTGTCCGGTATCCACCGTTAATTCACAGGGAATTAGAGAATTGATTGAGGTACTGTGTCCCCGGTACCAAATACCATCTAGGTTCCATTTCTCTAGGTAGACGATACCGAGAATGTACACAGACATCAGAAAAAGAGTCACCAGTGTCCTAAAAAATGCAGTTGTACCCAATGTCCACTTAACCACGGACATGTGGACAAGTGGAACAGGGCAGACTCAGGACTATATGACTGTGACAGCCCACTGGGTAGATGTATTGCCTTCCGCAGCAAGAACAGCAGCGGCGGCACCAGTAGCAGCATCTCGCAAACGCCAACTCGTTCCTAGGCAGGCTATGCTTTGTATCACCACTTTCCATAAGAGACACACAGCTGACAACCTCTTACGGAAACTGAGGAACATCATCGCAGAATGGCTTACCCCAATTGGATTCTCCTGGGGATTTGTGACATTGGACAACGCCACCAATATTGTGCGTGCATTACATGTGGGCAAATTCCAGCACATCCCATGTTTTGCACATACATTGAATTTGGTGGTGCAGAATTTTTTTCAAAACGACAGGGACGTGAAAGAGATGCTGTCGGTGGCCCGAAGAATTGCGGGCCACTTTCGGCATTCAGCCACCGCGTGCCGAAGACTGGAGCACCAGCAAACACTCCTGAACCTGCCCCGCCATTATCTGAAGCAAGAGGTGGTAAAGAAGTGGAATTCAACCCTCTATATGCTTCAGAGGATGGAGGAGCAGCAAAAGGCCATTCAAGCCTATACATCTGCCTACGATATAGGCAAAGGAGGGGGAATGCACCTGACTCAAGCGCAGTGGAGAATGATTTCAACGTTGTGTAAGGTTCTGCAACCCTTTGAACTTGCCACACGTGAAGTCAGTACAGACACTGCCAGCCTGAGTCAGGTCATTCCCCTCATCAGGCTTTTGCAGAAGAAGCTGGAGAGATTGAAGGAGGAGCTAAAACGGAGCGCTTCCGCTAGGCATGTGGAACTTGTGGATGGAGCCCTTAATTCGCTTAACCAGGATTCACGGGTGCCCAATCTGTTGAAATCAGAGCACTACATTTTGGCCACCGTGCTCGATCCTAGGTTTAAAGCCTACGTTGTATCTCTCTTTCCGGCAGACACTTGTCAAGTCAAGCGGAACGTGACCCGTTAACAGCTCCTCCTTCACATTCTCCCGCAACTGGGGCTGCGAGGAAAAGGCTACGAATTCCGAGCCCACCCTCTGGCGGTGATGCAGGGCAGTCAGGAGCGAGTGCTCACATCTAGTCCGGACTGAAGGACCTGCCAACGATTACTGACATGTCGACTACTGTCACTGCATATGATTCTGTCACCATTGAAAGAATGGTGGGGGATTATATGAGTGACCGCATCCAAGTAGGCACGTCAGACAGTCCGTACGTATACTGGCAGGAAAAAGAGGCAATTTGGAGGCCCTTGCACAAACTGGCTTTATTTTACCTAAGTTGCCCCCCCTCCAGTGTGTACTCCGAAAGAGTGTTTAGTGCAGCCGCTCACCTTGTCAGCAATCGGCGTACGAGATTACTTCCAGAAAATGTGGAGAAGATGATGTTCATCAAAATGAATTATAATCAATTCCTCCATGGAGACATTCACCAGCAATTGCCTCCAGAAAGTACACAGGGACCTGAGATGGTGGATTCCAGTGGGGGCGAATTAATAATCTGTGAGGAGGGGGATGTACACAGTGAAAGGGGTGAGGAATCAGACGATGAGGAGGAAGTGGACATCTTGCCTCTGTAGAGCCAGTTTGTGCAAGGAGAGATTGATTGCTTCTTTTTGGTGGGGGCCCAAACCAACCAGTCATTTCAGTCACAGTCGTGTGGCAGACCCTGTCACTGAAATGATGGGTTTGTTAAAGTGTGCATGTTCTGTTTATACAACATAAGGGTGGGTGGGAGGGCCCAAAGACAATTCCATCTTGCACCTCTTTTTTCTTTAATTTATCTTTGCATCATGTGATGTTTGGGGCCAATTTTTTTTAAGTGCCATCCTGTCTGACACTGCAGTGCCACTCCTAGATGGGCCAGGTGTTTGTGCCGGCCACTTGGGTCGCTTAGCTTAGTCATCCAGCGACCTTGGTGCAAATTTTAGGACTAAAAATAATATTGTGAGGTGTGAGGTGTTCAGAATAGACTGGAAATTAGTGGAAATTATGGTTATTGAGGTTAATAATACTATGGGATCAAAATGACCCCCAAATACTATGATTTAAGCTGTTTTTGAGGGATTTTTGAAAAAAAACACCCGAATCCAAAACACACCCGAATCCGACCAAAAATTTTCAGGGAGGTTTTGCCAAAACGCGTCCGAATCCAAAACACGGCCTCGGAACCGAATCCAAAACCAAAACACAAAACCTGAAAAATGTCCGGTGCACATCTCTAGTTTTAACTAGTGATGAGCGGGTTCGGTTTCTCGGAAACCGAACCCCCCCGAACTTCACCCTTTTTACACGGGTCCGAGGCATACTCAGATTCTCCCGTATGGCTCGGGTAACCCGAGCGCGCCCGAACGTCATCATACCGCTGTCGGATTCTCGCGAGATTCGGATTCTATATAAGCAGCCGCGCGTCGCCGCCATTTTCACTCGTGCATTGGAAATGTTAGGGAGAGGACGTGGCTGGCGTCCTCTCCGTTATTGTTGAACTTGATTGTGCTGTGCACTATTGCTTAATTGTGGGGAGGGCTGGGGAGCAGCTGTATATAGGAGGAGTACAGTGCAGAGTTTTGCTGATCAGTGACCACCAGTTATCCGTTCTCTGCCTGAAAAAAACGCTCCATATCTGTGCTCACAGTGTGCTGCATATATCTGTGCTCACACTGCTTAATTGTGGGGACTGGGGAGCAGCTGTATTATATAGCAGGAGTACAGTGCAGAGTTTTGCTGACAGTGACCACCAGTATACGTTGTCTGCCTGAAAAACACTCCATATCTGTGCTCAGTGTGCTGCTTTATTGTGGGGACTGGGGACCATCAGTATAATATTATATAGGAGGAGTACAGTGCAGAGTTTTGCTGACCAGTGACCACCAGTATATAATATATAGCATTACGGTACAGTAGGCCACTGCTGTACCTACCTCTGTGTCGTCATTAAGTATACTATCCATCTACATTCTATACCTGTGGTGCATTTTAGTTTTGCAGTTTGCTGACACAGTGACCACCAGTATACTATATATAGCAGTACGGCACGGAAGGCCACTGCTGTACCTACCTCTGTGTCGTCATTCATTAAGTATACTATCCATCTACATTCTATACCTGTGGTGCATTTTAGTTTTGCAGTTTGCTGACACAGTGACCACCAGTATACTATATATAGCAGTACGGAAGGCCACTGCTGTACCTACCTCTGTGTCGTCATTCATTAAGTATACTATCCATCTACATTCTATACCTGTGGTGCATTTTAGTTTTGCAGTTTGCTGACACAGTGACCACCAGTATACTATAGCAGTACGGAAGGCCACTGCTGTACCTACCTCTGTGTCGTCATTCATTAAGTATACTATCCATCTACATTCTATACCTGTGGTGCATTTTAGTTTTGCAGTTTGCTGACACAGTGACCACCAGTATACTATATATAGCAGTACGGTACGGAAGGCCACTGCTGTACCTACCTCTGTGTCGTCATTCATTAAGTATACTATCCATCTACATTCTATACCTGTGGTGCATTTTAGTTTTGCAGTTTGCTGACACAGTGACCACCAGTATACTATATATAGCAGTACGGAAGGCCACTGCTGTACATACCTCTGTGTCGTCATTCATTAAGTATACTATCCATCTACATTCTATACCTGTGGTGCATTTTAGTTTTGCAGTTTGCTGACACAGTGACCACCAGTATACTATATATAGCAGTACGGTACGGAAGGCCACTGCTGTACCTACCTCTGTGTCGTCATTCATTAAGTAAACTATCCATCTACATTCTATACCTGTGGTGCATTTTAGTTTTGCAGTTTGCTGACACAGTGACCACCAGTATACTATATAAAGCAGTACGGAAGGCCACTGCTGTACCTACCTCTGTGTCGTCATTCATTAAGTATACTATCCATTTACATTCTATACCTGTGGTGCATTTTAGTTTTGCAGTTTGCTGACACAGTGACCACCAGTATACTATATATAGCAGTACGGTATGGAAGGCCACTGCTGTACCTACCTCTGTGTCGTCACTCATTAAGTATACTATCCATCTACATTCTATACCTGTGGTGCATTTTAGTTTTGCAGTTTGCTGACACAGTGACCACCAGTATACTATATATAGCAGTACGGAAGGCCACTGCTGTACCTACCTCTGTGTCGTCATTCATTAAGTATACTATCCATCTACATTCTATACCTGTGGTGCATTTTAGTTTTGCAGTTTGCTGACAGAGTGACCACCAGTATACTATATATAGAGCAGTACGGTACGGAAGGCCACTGCTGTACCTACCTCTGTGTCGTCATTCATTAAGTAAACTATCCATCTACATTCTATACCTGTGGTGCATTTTAGTTTTGCAGTTTGCTGACACAGTGACCACCAGTATACTATATATAGCAGTAGGGAAGGCCACTGCTGTACCTACCTCTGTGTCGTCATTCATTAAGTATACTATCCATCTACATTCTATACCTGTGGTGCATTTTAGTTTTGCAGTTTGCTGACACAGTGACCACCAGTATACTATATATAGCAGCACGGAAGGCCACTGCTGTACCTACCTCTGTGTCGTCATTCATTAAGTATACTATCCATCTACATTCTATACCTGTGGTGCATTTTATTTTTGCAGTTTGCTGACACAGTGACCACCAGTATACTATATATAGCAGTACGGTACAGTAGGCCACTGCTGTACCTACCTCTGTGTCGTCATTAAGTATACTATCCATCTACATTCTATACCTGTGGTGCATTTTAGTTTTGCAGTTTGCTGACACAGTGACCACCAGTATACTATATATAGCAGTACGGCACGGAAGGCCACTGCTGTACCTACCTCTGTGTCATCATTCATTAAGTATACTATCCATCTACATTCTATACCTGTGGTGCATTTTAGTTTTGCAGTTTGCTGACACAGTGACCACCAGTATACTATATATAGCAGTACGGAAGGCCACTGCTGTACCTACCTCTGTGTCGTCATTCATTAAGTATACTATCCATCTACATTCTATACCTGTGGTGCATTTTAGTTTTGCAGTTTGCTGACACAGTGACCACCAGTATACTATAGCAGTACGGAAGGCCACTGCTGTACCTACCTCTGTGTCGTCATTCATTAAGTATACTATCCATCTACATTCTATACCTGTGGTGCATTTTAGTTTTGCAGTTTGCTGACACAGTGACCACCAGTATACTATATATAGCAGTACGGTACGGAAGGCCACTGCTGTACCTACCTCTGTGTCGTCATTCATTAAGTATACTATCCATCTACATTCTATACCTGTGGTGCATTTTAGTTTTGCAGTTTGCTGACACAGTGACCACCAGTATACTATATATAGCAGTACGGAAGGCCACTGCTGTACCTACCTCTGTGTCGTCATTCATTAAGTATACTATCCATCTACATTCTATACCTGTGGTGCATTTTAGTTTTGCAGTTTGCTGACACAGTGACCACCAGTATACTATATATAGCAGTATGGAAGGCCACTGCTGTACCTACCTCTGTGTCGTCATTCATTAAGTATACTATCCATCTACATTCTATACCTGTGGTGCATTTTAGTTTTGCAGTTTGCTGACACAGTAACCACCAGTATACTATATATAGCAGTACGGAAGGTCACTGCTGTACTTACCTCTGTGTCGTCATTCATTAAGTATACTATCCATCTACATTCTATACCTGTGGTGCATTTTAGTTTTGCAGTTTGCTGACACAGTGACCACCAGTATACTATATATAGCAGTACGGAAGGCCACTGCTGTACATACCTCTGTGTCGTCATTCATTAAGTATACTATCCATCTACATTCTATACCTGTGGTGCATTTTAGTTTTGCAGTTTGCTGACACAGTGACCACCAGTATACTATATATAGCAGTACGGTACGGAAGGCCACTGCTGTACCTACCTCTGTGTCGTCATTCATTAAGCAAACTATCCATCTACATTCTATACCTGTGGTGCATTTTAGTTTTGCAGTTTGCTGACACAGTGACCACCAGTATACTATATATAGCAGTACGGAAGGCCACTGCTGTACCTACCTCTGTGTCGTCATTCATTAAGTATACTATCCATCTACATTCTATACCTGTGGTGCATTTTAGTTTTGCAGTTTGCTGACACAGTGACCACCAGTATACTATATATAGCAGTACGGTACGGAAGGCCACTGCTGTACCTACCTCTGTGTCGTCACTCATTAAGTATACTATCCATCTACATTCTATACCTGTGGTGCATTTTAGTTTTGCAGTTTGCTGACACAGTGACCACCAGTATACTATATATAGCAGTACGGAAGGCCACTGCTGTACCTACCTCTGTGTCGTCATTCATTAAGTATACTATCCATCTACATTCTATACCTGTGGTGCATTTTAGTTTTGCAGTTTGCTGACACAGTGACCACCAGTATACTATATATAGCAGTACGGAAGGCCACTGCTGTACCTACCTCTGTGTCGTCATTCATTAAGTATACTATCCATCTACATTCTATACCTGTGGTGCATTTTAGTTTTGCAGTTTGCTGACACAGTGACCACCAGTATACTATATATAGCAGTACGGAAGGCCACTGCTGTACCTACCTCTGTGTCGTCATTCATTAAG
This sequence comes from Pseudophryne corroboree, assembly GCF_028390025.1. Lineage (NCBI taxonomy): Eukaryota > Metazoa > Chordata > Amphibia > Anura > Myobatrachidae > Pseudophryne > Pseudophryne corroboree. The sequence goes on from NC_086445.1 coordinate 1,050,001,164, forward strand.
TATACTATCCATCTACATTCTATACCTGTGGTGCATTTTAGTTTTGCAGTTTGCTGACACAGTGACCACCAGTATACTATATATAGCAGTACGGTACGGACGGCCACTGCTGTACCTACCTCTGTGTCGTCATTCATTAAGTAAACTATCCATCTACATTCTATACCTGTGGTGCATTTTAGTTTTGCAGTTTGCTGACACAGTGACCACCAGTATACTATATATAGCAGTACGGAAGGCCACTGCTGTACCTACCTCTGTGTCGTCATTCATTAAGTATACTATCCATCTACATTCTATACCTGTGGTGCATTTTAGTTTTGCAGCTTGCTGACACAGTGACCACCAGTATACTATATATAGCAGCACGGAAGGCCACTGCTGTACCTACCTCTGTGTCGTCATTCATTAAGTATACTATCCATCTACATTCTATACCTGTGGTGCATTTTAGTTTTGCAGTTTGCTGACACAGTGACCACCAGTATACTATATATAGCAGTACGGTATGGAAGGCCACTGCTGTACCTACCTCTGTGTCGTCATTCATTAAGTATACTATCCATCTACATTCTATACCTGTGGTGCATTTTAGTTTTGCAGTTTACTGACACAGTGACCACCAGTATACTATCTATAGCAGTACGGAAGGCCACTGCTGTACCTACCTCTGTGTCGTCATTCATTAAGTATACTATCCATCTACATTCTATACCTGTGGTGCATTTTAGTTTTGCAGTTTGCTGACACAGTGACCACCAATATACTATATATAGCAGTACGGTACGGAAGGCCACTGCTGTACCTACCTCTGTGTCGTCATTCATTAAGTGTACTATCCATCTCTTTTATCCGCCTCTTTTTTTCTGTGCATCATGTGCTGTTTGGGGACTATTTTTTTGAAGTGCCATCCTGCCTGACACTGCAGTGCCACTCCTAGATGGGCCAGGTGTTTGTGTCGGCCACTTGTGTCGCTTAGCTTAGTCTCACAGCGACCTTGGTGCGCCTCTTTTTTTCTTTGCATCATGTGCTGTTTGGGGACAATTTTTTTGAAGTGCCATCCTGCCTGACACTGCAGTGCCACTCCTACATGGGCCAGGTGTTTATGTCGGCCACTTGTGTCGCTTAGCTTAGTCACACAGCGACCTTGGTGCGCCTCTTTTTTTCTTTGCATCATGTGCTGTTTGGGGACTATTTTTTTGAAGTGCCATCCTGCCTGACACTGCAGTGCCACTCCTAGATGGGCCAGGTGTTTGTGTCGGCCACTTGTGTCGCTTAGCTTAGTCTCACAGCGACCTTGGTGCGCCTCTTTTTTTCTTTGCATCATGTGCTGTTTGGGGAAAAAAAATTTTGAAGTGCCATCCTGCCTGATACTGCAGTGCCACTCCTAGATAGGCCAGGTGTTTATGTCGGCCACTTGTGTCGCTTAGCTTAGTCACACAGCGACCTTGGTGCGCCTCTTTTTTTCTTTGCATCATGTGCTGTTTGGGGACTATTTTTTTGAAGTGCCATCCTGTCTGACACTGCAGTGCCACTCCTAGATGGGCCAGGTGTTTGTGTCGGCCACTTGGGTCGCTTAGCTTAGCCATCCAGCGACCTTGGTGCACCTATTTTTTTCTTTGCATCATGTGCTGTTTGGGTACAATTTTTTTGAAGTGCCATCCTGTCTGACACTGCAGTGCCACTCCTAGATGGGCCAGGTGTTTGTGTCGGCCACTTGTGTCGCTTAGCTTAGCCATCCAGCGACCTCGGTGCAAATTTTAGTACTAAAAATAATATTGTGAGGTGTGAGGTGTTCAGAATAGACTGGAAATGAGTGGAAATTATGGTTATTGAGGTGAATAAAACTATGGGATCAAAATGACCCCCAAATTCTATGATTTAAGCTGTTTTTTAGGGTTTTTTGTAAAAAAAACACCTGAATCCGTCAAAAAAATTTCGGTGAGGTTTTGCCAAAACGCGTCCGAATCCAAAACACGGCCGCGGAACCGAATCCAATACCAAAACACGAAACCCGAAAATTGTCCGGTGCACATCACTAGTTTTAACATATGTGCTTTGTCCTTAGTTGTCTGAAATGTATTGTAGCTAATTGTGATTGTAAATTGGTTCATTGTTCGAACGTGTTGGTGATGTAGTTTTGTACATAAATAGTTATGTTTTTTTCCTTTGTATAGTGAAGTTAGCAGTTGTCCTGGCCCTTTTGCAGCATCAATTTATTCTGTTATGGTTTTTTTTTTTTTTTGCATTTTTGGGGGGGACTTTAAATGAAGTGTGACTCATGTGTTTTCAAGAATGTTTAGTCCATTTTGTTGAATGTATTTATGGTTATTGTATGTTGTCTGGGTAGGCCTTTATGTGCATGATGTGATTATTGCCACTGAGTATTTTTTTTTTTTTTAAATAATATATTTGGTTGTTGTGAGTTATTTTTGTCAGAAATAAAAAATTTGTTAGAGACTAATATTCTTGTTGTGTTAAACATCCACGGTTGGTTTTGTAGTTGTATAATATTGTTAATTCTGCACCTTAGGGTATGGATTGGTTGGTGTAATTGGTTCATAATTAAAGTATATACACCCAATGAAGTCAGCCAGAAAAGCATAACCAAAGTTTTGTTTAATTCACATAATGTTTTTCATATGTCCACATCACAATAAGGTTTTTGATTAAATATCTAAGCACAATATAATGATCATAAGCAGGGCCGGACTGGGACTAAAAATAGGCCCTGGCATTTTCGAAGCACACAGGCCCACCTCTGTGACTCCTCCCCTTACTATTCCTGACTCCTACCACTTATTAGTCTATGCTCTTACAAATATGGGCCCTCATTCCGAGTTGTTCGCTCGGTAAAAATCTTCGCATCGCAGCGATTTTCCGCTTAATGCGCATGCGCAATGACCGCACTGCGACTGCGCCAAGTAAATTTGCTATGCAGTTAGGAATTTTACTCACGGATTTTTCATCGTTCTGGCGATCGTAATGTGATTGACAGGAAATGGGTGCTACTGGGCGGAAACAGGCCGTTTTATGGGCGTGTGGGAAAAAACGCTACCGTTTCCGGAAAAAACGCAGGAGTGGCTGGAGAAACGGGGGAGTGTCTGGGCGAACGCTGGGTGTGTTTGTGACGTCAAACCAGGAACGACAAGCACTGAAATGATCGCAGATGCCGAGTAAGTCTGGAGCTACTCAGAAACTGCTACGAGAGGTGTAATCGCAATATTGCGAATACATCGTTCGCAATTTTAAGATGCTAAGATTCACTCCCAGTAGGCGGCGGCTTAGCATGAGCAAATCTGCTAAAATTCACTTGCGAGCGAACAACTCGGAATGAGGGCCATAATTAATATTCTAACAACATACAAGCGTACATCATTCTCTATTAAAATACACACAAACTGTGGTTGAAGAGGAAATTTTTAAGTGGGGGTATGGAAATGTGAAGTTTGTAATTATGCTCCGGAAAAGGGGGCATGGCCACTCAAAAGGGGGCGTGGCCTTCAGTGTAGTTTACCACACCATACACCCCTTATAAGCATTATGCACCACAATAGTAGGACCCCTTATACTATCTAGTACTGGAGCCTCTTTCACATTATACCACAAAGTATGAGCCAAAGTTCACATTATAGCACCCGGTATGAGCCGAAATTTACATTATATGCCCCCAATAGTGCAGTGCCAGATCCACAATTGCCCCCACAGTGCCAGGTATACAAATGCCCCACAGTGCCAGGTATACAAATGCCCCACAGTGCCAGATCCACAAATGCCCCCACAGTGCCAGATCCACAAATGCCCCCACAGTGCCAGATCCACAAATGCCCCCACAGTGCAGATCCACAAATGCCCCCACTGTGCCAGATCCACAAATGCCCCGGCTGTGTCTGACGCGGCGGCGTATAGCGAACTTCGTTCAAACCAGCCGCCGGTTCGTGAGCCAATCAGAGCTCGCGGACCGACGGCTTCTGATTGGCTGCCGGTCCGCGAGCTCTGATTGGCTCGCGAACCGGCGGCTGGTTTGAAGTCCGCTATACACCGCCGCGCCAGACACAGCCGCGCTGGCGGGCGCTCTCCTCTCCTGACAGCTGAGACATGCTGCCGCCGGACTGAGCAGCAGCGTGTCTCAGTCAGCGCTGGACCGGCCTACGTGGCCATCGGCCCTTCTGGCATTTGCCAGAAGTGCCAGATTGCCAGTCCGGCCCTGATCATAAGGTCAAACTTCATATTTCTACAGTACGAAAGAGAGCCAGCACAGCCAGGACACAAACCACACTGCCAAGAGATGCGGATGCTGGCGATGCGGGTAAGAATTTTGTGTATACACATATTCTGCAAATACATAGAAAGACAGAATTATAATGTTTATTTTATCCCATAGGAACTTCATCATCGCACCACACTCCACTAAGACGACATTCTCAGGGGTCTGCCAGTCTCCAGAAGATGGGTAGCAAGAGACGCCGTCTTGAGGCGGTAACTGCCCCCACATCCTCACCACCACAACGGCGCATCTCCACTGTGTTGGCTCAGCCACCAAAAGCCATTTTGGCCAGTCCACAAACCGAGGAACCACAATCCCCTCAGCTGTCTGGTGAGTAAACATAAAAAAATAAAACAAAGTGCATTTTACACAGTGTTTTTGCACACAAAAAAAACATGATCAAAAGCACACAATCATCCTTGTACTAATCCACACCAGCAAACACATGGGGGTAACGTTGCTAAAATGGGAGTTCTATTTAAGATGTGATGTTGCCCATAGCAACCAATCACATTCTACGTTACATTAATACAGCACCTTCTCGAATATAATCCCTGCAATGTGATTAGTTGTACCTAAACAACAATTTCGTACGTGTGAGCGCACATATATTAGAAAAATGGTTAATTAGGCTGCTGGTTTGGTAAATAAAAAATATTTTTATTAATATAAAACAGACTAAATGAACATTCACAAATTAAAAAACATCATAGTGGAAATCGTAGGATGGATTTATGCATATATCCCCGCTAGAGCCAATTGGACTTATATAATTATTATTAAGCATGCATGCCTATATAATTAGCTGGTTAGTTAGAACAAATTTAAAGTCCTTAAATACAGTCTTGATCGTTAGCAACTGTTTAATCCCTCCAGGGGATTTATAATGGTGATGTTAGTGATTAGTTGGTTAGACAAGAATCAAGGTTGTCTCTGAGTATATATTAACGACACAGTCCATTTAGATGAAACAGCTTTCCTCAAATGATATTATAGTGCCAGTTTACACTGTTAGAAAGTGTGATGTTGGTAGATTATATAATCAATTTGTCACCCGTCGTGGCACTCATATGGGCAATGCTTACCCTCCACTCTGCGGCGGTTCCCGTGTCCACGGCTGGGTTAAATCACACTGAGGCAAAGAGGTTTTGTCCAGCTAAGCGGTAACACGCTGCCAGCGTGTGGTGTGTCAGGGAGCGCTTGGCCGCGCGTCACGGCTTCCGGGTTGCACAGGGCTTCCGGCTTGCGATGCGTTCCACCTGCATTCCAAGCGCTCCCTGACACACCACACGCTGGCAGCGTGTTACCGCTTAGCCGGACAAAACCTCTTTGCCTCAGTGTGATTTAACCCAGCCGTGGACACGGGAACCGCCGCAGAGTGGAGGGTAAGCAATGCCCATATGAGTGCCACGACGGGTGACAAATTGATTATATAATCTACCAACATCACACTTTCTAACAGTGTAAACTGGCACTATAATATCATTTGAGGAAAGCTGTTTCATCTAAATGGACTGTGTCGTTAATATATACTCAGAGACAACCTTGATTCTTGTCTAACCAACTAATCACTAACATCACCATTATAAATCCCCTGGAGGGATTAAACAGTTGCTAACGATCAAGACTGTATTTAAGGACTTTAAATTTGTTCTAACTAACCAGCTAATTATATAGGCATGCATGCTTAATAATAATTATATAAGTCCAATTGGCTCTAGCGGGGATATATGCATAAATCCATCCTACGATTTCCACTATGATGTTTTTTAATTTGTGAATGTTCATTTAGTCTGTTTTATATTAATAAAAATATTTTTTATTTACCAAACCAGCAGCCTAATTAACCATTTTTCTAATATATGTGCGCTCACACGTACGAAATTGTTGTTTAGGTACAGTGTCCCTTTGTTTAGGAGGACTTCCAGATCCTCCTTGTGTGAGCTGCAATTAATCATTGTAATTGACAGTATAACAAATCTAGCGCCCATTGTATATTATCTAATGTGATTAGTTGCTATGGACAATATCCCATCTTAAATTGAACTTCCATTTTAGTAATTTGACCCCATGGTAAGCATTATTTCGTGGTTCACATCTCAACTTAACAATATGCGCAAAATAGGTGTGCCCACTTCTGCCAACTAAATTTTTTAACATATGTTTTTTCGCTATAATTGAAAAAGTTTACTGGGCAAGACTGACAGCCTTTAACAATGTATGAGTGTATTGTTTAACACATTTAATGTATTGTGTTTGTTTGGCAAAAGGAAGCTTTAAACATAATATGTCAGTGGTGGAATTTTTAATTTTTATAGTTCTACGTGTTTGGCCATTAAGTAAGGCTCATAGTCCAACATTTACCTTAAAAATTGTTGTAATGAGTAGGGTACCTAAGAAGCCACATGTTTCTAAAATAATGTACAATAATATTTTAAGTTTAGCCCACACTCTATTTATAATTTACAACATGCACATTAAGAAGTAATGCATGTTGACGTAAAGCTGAAACCAACCAGAAGCCCAACAGTAACTAAATTGTGGCTGTCTTCAACCCCATACAGATCCAGACATCATGCCCCAGGATACCCAGCAGGAAACTGACTTGCAGCAAACGTTCACACTCCACCTGCAAGCAATTGATAATAACCAGCCAACCACGCCGGCTGACATATCTCCACCAGCCCAAACAACCCCCACCCACCAATTGAGCCCAACACCACCCCAGCCACAAATAGGACCAGAGTTTTGGTCCAGTTGGGCCACAGAACAGGCACAAAACTATACCTGTCTCAACACACACAGCCAATATCTTGCCAGTCTGCCCCATCATCTACCTAGACTCAGTAGAAACTCAGGCAGACTGATTGTGCAACTTGGCAGAGTGGCCAATACCATGGAGCAGATGAGAGCAGACAACAGACAACTGATAGCAAGTTTTCAGCGCATAATGGACGAACAACACCGCCATCAACAAGCCCTCATTCAAGTCATTCAGAACAATCAGTTAATCACAGAAAGCCTGTCCAGGATCATCTCCAACAACACAGCCGCAACCACACAACTCACAGCAAGCCTCAACAACCTGAGCCAAAACATAAATGTGTTGGCATCCCAGCAACAAAGCTCAAGCTCAGGGACAACCACACCTAGCCAGACCCCAGTTACCTCCCCAGTTAGACGATCCAGCAGATCCCGGCCCAATGTGCCATCACAATCCTCTGCAGCAAGCAAAAAAAAAAAAACTAAGAAATGAGCAATCCTGCAACAAAATATACAGTATTTTCAAAGAAATATAAAGATTAAAGAATTGTGGCCAACCGAATTCAAGTGTTTAAGGTAATAAATTACTCAAATGCTATATGTGTAATGTTTAATTTGTTATTGACTGACAGTGTAAGACAAAAATGTTATTGACTAACTGTAAACAACATGCCTAACATGAAACAATACAGCATCACAAACAGAATTCATAACTACATATATTTTAGTATTGGGGTTAGCCAATGTTGATTAAGAAAAATTAAGACTTACCGGTAAAATAACGCAGAATCAGTTCTTGCCTTACCTGCCTCCCTACATCTGTACTCACACTGTCGCCAGATGTTTCTAACTCCTCTACTTGCTGACTGTTTTCTTCATCACCAACATCATACTCCTCCTCCTCAACATGTGGCAACAAATTTGGAACATACCCAGCAGCCATACATCAGGCATTTGTCCGGCCTCAAATTTCTCAAAGAGGGATGACTGACTGAGGATGAAGGAGTCATGGCAGCCGCCAGGGTAAACCGCAACAACACTCATCATTTTTAGATTTGCAACACAAACCACCTGGACATTAGTGGAGTGGCCCAGATGTCTATTGGTATAAATGTATTGCCTGTCCCTAGGTGGTCTCAGATCAACGTGTGTGCAATCTATGGCACCCAGCACATTGGGCATGCCAGCAAGCTCATAGAAAGCTACCCTGACTGCATGCCACTGCGACTCCTGGGTAGGGAAGCAGACAGAGGCATCTATTTGTGGATCCAAAGCATCCAAAACCTGAGTGGACATTACAAAATATAAGGTGAGTGTCATGACCTGTAAAAAATACAGTACTATGTTATATTACATAACAGAAGCACAACTTAGACATAGAGGAGTATGTATGTGTTAACTCACCTGATTTAAATATTTAGAAAAGGTGGGCTGTGAGATACCAAATACATCGCCAGTCACAGCGTGAAAGCTGCCAGTAGCCATAAAGTGCAACACAGCCAGGAGTTTGTCCAGGCCTGAGACAAAGCGAGAGCGTGCTGTCTCAGGGTCTAGGTCCAGTTTGACAAGGTCACACAGACGGAAAATGATGTTTGTATTTAGCCGGAACATCTGTATGACCTGGTAATCGGCCAGTGCGTTTAAGTTTAAACGCCCCCTAAAAAAACGAGGCCTGCGCAGCCTCCGCGGAACCTGGACAACCTGCTGACCATGTTCAGTTTCCTGGCCCTGGTTTATTGTAGCCTGATGGAGCAGTCTCAGGTATCCCCCAGCAAACAAGAAATCTGTACTACACACGGCAGCAGCCATTTCAGAGTGAGAGATGTGAAAAATGTGTTTGGGTCCCTTTTAAAGGACCAAAAATGCAGGTGTGATTAATGTAGACTTTGAAACACATGTAAACACGCTACTCAAAAGCAGGTCTATTTTTTTCCTGCCTTTTTTTACGATTCGCTTTTTTTCACGGCCGCTAATGCACTTTCACGGTAGAGATTTCAAATACGAATGCATAGTAAATTACCGAGTTGTATACCTAAACAGCCGCGTTTGACCGATGGTGTATTCATTCGTATTTTTTTTCTTTGACTTCCAAAAAAATACGAATGCCCTCATCACTCCCGAGATTTGAGTTTAGTAAATTCCCGAGATGACACTTTGAAGAAAAAACACCACATCGGTCAAAATCGGGAGCTTAGTAAATATACCCCCAGGAGAGTGGGGTCTTCATCAAGAGGTCTTTGCAGAAGTGACAAGTGGTTGGGGAATTCCTCAAATAAACATGCTGGCGTCTCGCCTCAACAAGAAACTTCAGAGATATTGTTCCAGGTCGAGGGACCCTCAAGCAATAGCGTTGGACACCCTGGTGACACCGTGGATGTTTCAGTCGGTCTATGTGTTCCCCCCACTTCCACTCATTCCGAAGGTGATAAAGATCATAAGGTTCAGGCGATCCTCATTGTTCCGGACTGGCCAAGGAGGGCTTGGTACCCAGATCTTCAAGAATTACTCATAGAAGATCGCTGGCCTTTTCCTCTACGAGAGGACCTGTTACAGCAAGGACCGTGCATGTATCATGACTTACCGCGGCTGCGTTTGACGACATGGTGGTTGAACGCCAAATCCCAGCCCGAAAGGGTATTCCCAGTGAAGTCATTCCCACACTGCTTCAGGCTAGAAAAGAAGTAACGGCGAAGCTTTACCAACGTTTTTGGAGAAAATATGTGTCTTGGTGTGAATCCAAGAAGGCTCCTACGGATGAATTTCAGCTGGGGCGTTTGCTCCATTTTTTGCAAGCAGGGTGGATGCGGGCCTAAAGTTAGGCTCCGTTAAAGTACAAATTTCGGCCTTATCTATTTTCTTTCAAAAAGAACTTGCCTTCCTTTCAGAAGTTCAGACCTTCGTGAAGGGCATGCTGCACATCCAACCTCTCTTTGTGCCCCCAGTGGCACCATGGGTTCTTAATGTGGTGTTGCAGTTCCTGCAGTCTCATTGGTTTGAACCTTTCTGCCAAAAGTGGTTTCATCATTTCACGTAAACAAGCCTATTGGGGTGCCAGTGGCTACTGACGCCTTGGCGGCATCGAAGTCTCTCGATGTGGTCAGAGCTTTCAAAGTCTATGTCGCCAGAACGGCTCAGATTAGGAAAACAGTGGCTCTGTTTGTCCGGAGGGCTGCCAACAAGATTGGTGCTCCTGCATCCAAGCAGACTATTGCGCGCTGGATCTGTAATACGATTCAGCAGGCTCATTCTATGGCAGGATTGCCGTTACCGAAATCGGTGAATGCCCATTCTACCAGAAAGGTGGGCTCATGCCCGAGGGGTCTCGGCATTACAGCTTTGCCGAGCTGCTACTTGGTCGGGATCAAACACCTTTGCGAAGTTTTAAAAGTTTGATACCCTGGCTGATGAGGACCTCTTGTTTGGTCAATCGTGCTGCAGAGTCATCCGCACTCTCCCGCCCGTTCTAGAGCTTTGGTATAAACCCCATGGTTCTTGAAGCATCCCCAGCATCCTCTAGGACATATGAGAAAATAGGATTTTAATACCTACCGGTAAATCCTTTTCTCTTAGTCCGTAGAGGATGCTGGGCGCCCTTCCCAGTGCGTACTGTATCTGCAGTTATTGGGTATGTTTACACACATGGTGTGTTGCGTTTAAGTCAGCCTGTTGCTGACGATATTCATGCCATGGCATGCGTTATGCTGTTATTGGTTGTGTTTACACACACAGTTTGTGTTACGCTTTATGTCAGCGTATTGCTGCATATTCTTCATGCCGTCGGCTGGTTTCTATTGAATGCCACGTTCTGCGGCATACTGGAGGTGTGAGCTGGTAGATGCTCACCGTGGTTTATCAATAAATTATTTCCTTGAAATGTCCATCTCCCTGGGCACAGTTACTTAAACTGGAGTCTGGAGGAGGGGCATAGAGGGAGGAGCCTGTTCACACCCATTCAAAGTCTCAAAGTGTGCCCATGTCTCCTGCGGATCCCGTCTATACCCCATGGTTCTTTAAGCGTCACCAGCATCCTCTATGGACTAAGAGAAAAGGATTTACCGGTAGGTATTAAAATCCTATTTTTTTAAATAACTAAATGGAACATCATCTTCAGTAGTATACTACTGTATATTGTATGTAAGTATGTCTTATTTCACAAACAAGGCGTTTTTAAACAATATGGAATAAAAGTTAAATTTTTATTATTTCTCTAGCGCACCAGCAAAAAAGACCCCATTTTTTTCTCCCTTTAATATTCTAATATACATGTCTACGGCAGCACTCCCGTGTGTATAAATTTTCAAATATTTAAATTCAAAACATTTTAGGTAATTTGTCAAATAATTTCTTTCAATAGACTTTCTTTTCTTCCTTTTCACCAGTACCTAAGAGGTATTATTGCTTTTGTGCTCTTTCTGATCTTCTTATAGGGGGAAGGGGGGGGGGGTTATTTACATTCACTTCTGCCTCCACTTGTTCTTCTCTTGCTTGTAGCTCTAGGATTGGTTCTTCTTTGTTACTTTCAAGACACCAAATTTCTGACTTTCAGAGGTCTCTTCTTCTCCATACCGTACGTCTTCCCAAATTGTTACTGCACTCCGCTGTACGTTCAGCTGTGGGATCATTATATCTGGATTCAGGATTCTCAATGGAACTCCACCATCATAGACAGTCACCAATGTTCTTGCCAAGACTACTGCACCTCTGATGGACTCTTCACACGGTTCTGCCAAAGCTTCATAACTTGTACCTTGGGGTCCACACTTGGACTTTCCCCAGACAATAGTTTCAGTGTTTGGCTTCAGGACAATGGGCTTCCAATCAGTGATTCTCACTTTTCCCACCTCCCCGCTGGTATCTTGGACTGTCTGGCGTCCTTGCTGCAATCGAATGGTACACCATTTTTTTCTCACTTCTTGCTCATCCACTGCTCTGACAGCTCGAAAGGCCTCTTGCAACCCTAATGTATAGTCTCTCAAATCTTCTCCTGGTAACTACTTTCTCAAATAAAACTTGTTTTTCAATTTGGGGATGGTGTGAAGTTCAATATTTTTGCAGACGTTGCAAATCTTGATCTGCTGTTTTCTTGCCCTCTTGAGGCCATGATGCTACTTGTCGCATAGCAGAGCCTTTGAATTGCCCCGATGGGATCTTTCCCTGTTGGGCATCTGTCAATGCATACAAATGGAAAACAGATCACATTCTCTTTCTGAACTCTTTAATGGTATTATGTTCTTTATCCCTCGAGTCTCCAGAATATGTAGGCAACCAGTGGGTGCCAAAGTAGTAGGCTATCATTATCAGGTTTAATTGGGCCTGCATAGAGGCTTCTGGCCTAGCGTTATCCATTCCTGGGTGTGGAGAATTTGGAGCATTATTATCTTCCTGTTATGGAGTATTTGGGACTACTAGAACTTGATCCTGTGGTTGAGACATGCTCATATGGTGTGTTCTTCCTACTTTGGACTCTGGAATCCTGTTTGGACTCCTGGAATCCACTAAATTTTTGCAGCTTAAGTACAGTACTTTGTATTAATTTATGGCTAGAATGTTTTTCCAGGTGCAAATTGTGCCCTCAGTACCTGGACTTCCCCAATCTCATCCAGATGTTCAGTATTTTGCTGTGATGCTGGTGCCACACTGTATCTGAGCTTAGTAAGAGGAAAGAAAGGCTATAGCAATCACGTCAAACACTTTATTGCAGATTATTTCTTCATAGAGTTCTATGGATTTGCAGAGCTGCCTGTGCTATGTGAGCAGAGCTGAGATTGATGTACCATAGACGCATCAGAAGATATGTTTCTATAACCCCCATAGACTTCCAGTTATCAATCGCCACAGCACTTGATTCTGCTGGATGACCTCAGTGTAATAAGGGCAGACAGTAAATGTGACCGGACACTCAGCAGACACTGATCAGGCCGGAATTTTATCTGCACTTTGTATGTTGCCTTCCTCACTGTCATCTGTTCTGTATAGTTTTACACCTTCCACCAATGTTCCTGCTCTTCCTATCCCCCATACACCAATGCTCCTGCTCTTCCTATCCCCTCATACACCAATGTTCCTGCTCTTCCTATTCCCCATACACCAATGTTCCTGCTCTTCCTATCCCCCATACACCAATGTTCCTGCTCTTCCCATCACCTCATACCAACAATCCTGCTCTTCCTATCCCCCATACACCAATGTTCCTGCTCTTCCTATCCCCCATACACCAATGTTCCTGCTCTTCCTATCCCCCATACACCAATGTTCCTGCTCTTCCTATCCCCCATACACCAATGCTCCTGCTCTTCCTATCCCCCATACACCAATGTTCCTGCTCTTCCCAGCACCTTCCACCAATGCTCCTGCTCTTCCCACCATCTCCCACCAATGCTCCTACTCTTCCTATCCCCCATACACCAATGTTCCTACTCTTCCCACCATCTCCCGCCAATGCTCCTACTCCTTCCATGACCTCACACCAATGTTCCAGAACTTCCTATCACCATCCACCAATGCTCCTACTCATCCCATTACTTCACACCAGTGTTCCAGCAATTCATATCACCATCCACCAATTCTCCTGCTCTTCCCACTACCATCCATCAAAGGTTTTACTCTTCCTACCACCTCCCACCAGTACTCCTGCTCTTCTCACCATCTCCCAACAATTCTGTTACTCTTCCTGTCTACTACCACTAACATTCAAGCTCTTCCCACCACCATTTACCAAAACTCACACTTTTCTCACCACCTTTCACCAATATTCCTGCTCTTCCCACCATCACCGACTAATACTCATTTTCTTTTCACCACCATCCATTAATACCCTGCTCTTCCAACTACATCCCACCAATACTCCTGCTCTTCCTACCACCTCCTCCCAATACATAAGCTTTTTCAACCACCCCCCACAAATGCTCCTGCTCTTCCAACCACCGAATGCTCCCACTAACTCCCACCAATGCTCCTGCTCTTCCAACCACCTCCACCCAATGGTCCTGCTCTTCCCACTAGCTCCCATCAATGCTCCTGCTCTTCCCACACCTCCAGCCAATGCTAATTATCTTCCCATAACCTTCCACCAATGCTTTTACTCTTACCACCACCTCACCCTGCACTGTGTTACTTTCCCCCTGTGTCACCATTACAGCATATCCCCTCACACAGTGACCGCACCTCAGTAACAGCACAAAAGTCCCCTGCACTGTGTCAGGGACATATTGCACTGCAGATATCAGGGATCCAGTAATAGGAGTGTCCCACCAGTATAAGTAACAGAGGATACCTGGCTCACCTGAGCAGGAGATTACAATGGATTTGCTGACATCACTGACGTTATTCCTCACGTTACACCTGAGAGTCCCGGAGACAGGAGGGGGGAGAGATATCTGGCTGTATCCGGAGATGGACGTTCTCTGTACAGATCTTCCATCCAGGCTCCAGGAATAATCAGTACCCAACCCTTCATCCACCCAGCAGGAGGCCACAGCACTGCCATCCGGGAGACAGGAGACGTTGACGGCTGCCTGAGACAGGGGAACTGGGGGGAGACAGTGTCAGGTTATTGGTCACATACAGGAAATATTATATTATCAAAGCAGTCACATGATTTATGGATATATGAGCATATTTATCACAATACGCATCTCGGATGTGGATGGTTTGTGATAAATTCGACCAAAATTGCCATGCGATAACTGAATATATCACAGGGATTTATCATGGACAGAGCTTACTCTTCTCAGAGTATGTTTTCATGAAAAATACCTTGAGCATCTGACCGCACATGCGCCGGTGGCTGCGACCCCCCTATGCTCTACTTACTGAATCCAGGACCAGTGATCTGGTGATGGCAGATGGTCATCTGATTGCTGTGCTCCTGGTGTAGTAAAGTGAAAGGCCAGTTTTGCAGCATCTGAGTTCATTTTACTGCACTGGGGGTCAGTGCAGGAGTGTAGCGATCAGATTCTCAGCTTCCTTCACCAGGTCATGATCACCAGTCCTGGCTGTAGGTGTTACTGTTTATTTAGTTTTGTTTTTTTACACCGTTATCAGCCTCCGGTCTACCAGACACACATGGCTGACCACAGGGACTGGATCCGAGCTCAGCCAGCAGGCAGAGAATGATGAGCTAGAGTAGGGGAACCGGAGGGAAGGCTGGATTACGCTTTCTGAATATAGTGTTTGTGGCCAGAGACCCTCCTCAGCCACATGGTTAATGACGGCCACGGTACAGAAGGGGTTAATCCCATGCTGCAGAGCCATTTTAAGGAACAATTGGCTGTAGGCAACGTGAACTGTAAATGACTAACTATATGTTTAATGATGTGTTTTAGCATGTCATATGTAGTGCTCTGTGCACAGCTGTAGGATTGCATGTTTAAATGTGTTTATATTTAAGATGTGCTCACATGTATTTTAAAAGGGAAATATGCACTTACTATATGTGTCTGAATAAGGATCTCCTATCTTCTGTGACTAGGAAATGTGATGCTAATTGTCATCTCCCAGCAGATCTGGTGACTGACAAAACCTTTTAATGGTGGTCATTCTGAGTTGTTCGCTCATTGACGATTTTCGCTATGTTGAGATTTGTTGCAAACTGCGCATGCGCAAGGCACGCAGGGCGCATGCGATTAGTTTTTTAACTAAAAACTTAGCAGATTTGCTGTGGATTCTGCAGTGCTTTTCAGTCGCTCTGCTGATCGGTGAGTGATTGACTGGAAAGGGGCGTTTCTGGGTGGTAACTGAGCATCTTCCGGGAGTGTGCTAAAAAACGCAGGCGTGTCAGGGAAAAACGCGGGAGTGTCTGGAGAAACGGGGGAGTGGCTGGCCGAACGTGTTTGTGACGTCAAACCAGGAACTAAACGGACTGAGGTGATCGCAATCTAGGAGTAGGTCTGGAGCTACTCAGAAACTGCAAAGAATTATTTAGTAGCAGTTCTGCTAATCTTTTGTTCGCAATTCTGCTATGCTAAGATACACTCCCAGAGGGCGGCGGCCTAACGTGTGCAATGCTGCTAAAAGCAGCTAGCGAGTGAACAACTCGGAATGAGGGCCCATGTTGGACAGTGCATGGCAGGTAAATACTAGTAGTGTGAGTTCCTTAGGGAAAGGTGTTAATGACGGGGGATTTGCTTATTCCATATGTAAAGTGTCAGACTGGGTTTGGAACCTGTATTCATTTATATAGCTGGTTTGATTCCCAGGTGGCAAAGGAAGCAGTTTAAAGGACACCAAACTTCGTCTGTGTGACAGGAAGAAGGAAATTGATTCCTGCAGTCGTTATCTCCTTTTAAAATGTAATTTATTTATTTAGTTACATTTTTTGTGAGATATCCTGATTGGATGG
The DNA here is from genome assembly GCF_028390025.1 of Pseudophryne corroboree. Taxonomy (NCBI): domain Eukaryota; kingdom Metazoa; phylum Chordata; class Amphibia; order Anura; family Myobatrachidae; genus Pseudophryne; species Pseudophryne corroboree. The sequence continues at coordinate 1,050,017,534 of NC_086445.1, forward strand.
AATAGACTTAGGGGGGGGGGGGGGGGTGGGGGGACTACCCCATGAGATGCTGTGTGTTTTTACTCTATAAAAAGGGTTCTGTGAGCCTCAGTGGGTATTATACCATCTTCTGTCTGCTGTGACATCTTGCTGTATTGCTGTCCCCCTAGAAATAGGGAAGAGTTCTCTTTAGAACTATTGCAAATAAACATCTTTTACCTCAAGACGACCGCTTCATCTTGTGACCTGCAGAGCTATGCCGAACATAGCCTCATTCTCCGGCTGTTCCGGGTAAACCCAGCGTCTCCAAGCTCCGCCAGCTACCGTGCAGAGGCTTGGGCAAGTGACTAGTGGGGATCAGTCAACGCCACACAGGTGTGGTAAGCCCACGTGTTGACGCATACAGAGCAGAACCGTGGTTCTAGATGCCATGCACAGTGGAGTCAGTAACAGGCGGTTACTGACGGTAAGTGGGAATCCCCTAATTGGCCAGGTCCCATGTGACCTAAACTCGCTCTGTGGCTGTGGACGCAAGTCAGTGAGGGCTCTTCGGAGGAATCTGGTCACAGTGTTATTATCACGGGGCTCCCTCCGGTATTTAAAAAAAAATGAATTTTAGTAAATTCTGGCAGTTCCCATTACAAGCATGCTAAATGTGATCTGATTACTAAAAAAATGCAAATTAAGGGCTTGGAGGAATATTTAGTGAATTCTCCACTAGCCCGTTATTACAGTCAGGTGATGCTATAATAATGAAGAAATGGTGAATACCCGTTTTCACATTATTTTAGCAAAAATAATTTTGATAAATGTCCCCAATACTGTAGGATGGGGAGGAAAGGTGTCAGGAACAATAGATCCAGGATCACAGTAAGTTGACAGTCTCATTTTTGGGCCCTGTCTTGCAGAAGGAGTGTGTAGAGGTTGTGTGCTGGAATTCTGCCCTGACAAAGGCCTATATATCATTTAATATTTACTAAGCAGCGGGTTTCATAGCTGAATGTAAAATGGTAATAGTAGTAACTGGTAAATCAGGCTTGCTGTGCATATGTTGCTATTGCTGTGTAAAGTCCAGAGGTAAAGCCACAGACAATTGCCGGCTTTGAAAACCCGCTGTTTAGTAAATAAACCCCTAGATGCAGGGCCGTATATTCGTATTGGCGCAATGGGCTCTTGCCCAAGGGTCCCAGGACTATAAGAGTCATAGGCTGATAGCTGAGGGTCCCCTCTTTCCAGGGGTACCAGATTTTTGAAAATCGGCCCTGGGGAACCAGAGAAATCCACTTCCAAGCCTGTTAATTGCTCTTTCCAGCCTGATATCTCGGGTTCTGTGACTTAGAGATTTTCTGGGGGTATACTCCAAATGCTGGGACTCTCCCCTTTTAGTGGACACTGGCAGCTTGTCTCTACTATGCCCAGAACCAGAGATATCATCCTTCCAGCAGCTCATCCCTGCTCCAGCTTCACACACCTAATATGTTGTTTTATACATTCATTGGTGGATTGCTCTGGCTCCTGAATTCTGATCCCCAAGTCCCTAACACCTCCTGACAGGGGGGAATCTCTAGATTTTCATCCCATTCAAAGCTAAGAAATCTTTTTCCAGAAACTTGATATATCTGCAGTCAAGCAAGCTGCCACTCACCCGAAAAATGATGAAACTGAAGCCCACTCCACTATCCACCCCTCCCCTACGTGTTAAACACCCCCTACCACCCTGGAAGTCATGTACCAGGGCCCCTTCATTCAGCCCAATGTCCAGAACCAGAGATATCAACCTTTAAGCAGCCGGTCCCTGCTCCAGCTTCACACGCCTGGTATGCAGTTTTATATATTCGTTGGTGAATTGCTCTGGTTCCTGAACTCTGATTGATCCCCAAGTCCCCAGTACCTCCTGACAGGTGTCCCCAGAATCTCCTGAGAGGTGTCCCCAGTACCTCCTTAAAGGTGTCCCCAGTACCTCCTGACAGTTGTCCCCAGTACCTCCTGAAAGGTGTCCCCAGTACCTCCTGAAAGGTGTCCCCAGTACCTCCTGAAAGGTGTCCCCAGTACCTCCTTAAAGGTGTCCCCAGTACCTCCTGAAAGGTGTCCCCAGTACCTCCTGAAAGGTGTCCCCAGTACCTCCTGAAAGGTGTCCCCAGTACCTCCTGACAGGTGGGACTCTCTAGTTTTTTTTGTCCCATTCAAAGCTAAGAAATCTATTTGCAGGAACTGGAGATATCTGCAGTCAGGAAAGCTTCCTTCCGTCCGGAAAATATTGAATATGAAGCCCACTCCTCTATCCACCCCTCCCCTGCGTATTAAACACCCCCTACCACCCTGGAAGTCATGTACCAGGTCCCCTTTATTCAGCCCAATGCCCCTTCTACAGTTTAGTGTTCTCCCTCCCGCCCCATCTCCACCATCTGTGCAGTAAAGGAGTAATATACAGAAATTACTGCTCCATGTCCTACATGCTGAGTGGAAGATAGATCACCCTCTACCACCCACGGGACATCAAAGCTGCCGCTGATAGCACCCCCCACCCCTACCACTGCAGGATGGGTAGGGTCCCCACTGCATTGCTGTGTCCAGGGGCCTACACTGCTATTAAGACAGCCCTGCCTATAGTGGCGTAACTACTGCCCCCGCAGCCCTCGCGGAGGCTTGGGGACGAGGGGCTGCGGGGGCGCCACTGATTTAGCGCATATTGACATGCGGACGAGCGTCCGCATGTCAATCTGCTCCTACTAACCCTCCCTGCTGTAAGGAGGGACACGGAGCACACAGCGCGCCTCTCCTGTGTCCCTCCTGCATCTCCGGCGGCCGCGGGTCTAATAAAGGAAGTGCCGTTCGTGAGCTCTGATTGGCTCACGAACAGGCACTTCCTCTATTATACCCACGGCTGCCGGAGACGCAGGAGGGACGCAGGAGGGACACAGGAGAGGCGCGCGCTGTGCCCTCCGTGTCCCTCCAACACAAAATAGCGGTGGGGGGGGCACGCACTGAGGGGGCATATATGGCACTGGGGGGAATATCTGGCACTGGGGGGGAACATCTGGCACTGGGGGGGGGATCTGGCACTGGGAGCATATGTGGCACTGTGGGGGAATATCTGGCACTGGGGGCATATGTGGCACTGGGGGGGAATATCTGGCACTGGGGGCATATGTGGCACTGTGGGGGAATATCTGGCACTGGGGGGGGATTTTCTGGCACTGGGGGCATATGTGGCACTGGGGGGAATATCTGGCACTGGGGGCATATGTGGCACTGGGGGGGAATATCTGGCACTGGGGGCATACGTGGCACTGTGGGGGAATATCTGGCACTGGGGGGGAATATCTGGCACTGGGGGCATATGTGGCACTGGGGGGAATATCTGGCACTGGGGGCATATGTGGCACTGGGGGGGTATATGTGTACCTGGCACATAGGGGGGGGGGGGCTATATTGTGCACTGGGGTCATGTGAGTACCTGGCACCGTGGGGTAATATCTGGCACTGGGGACATATGTGATACTGGGAGCACAGCCCTAGCAACAAGCACTACCCCCTAGCAACGAGCATGACACCCAGTGCATGAAACCCCTGGCAATGAGCATGACACCCAGTGCATGAAACACCTGGCAACGAGCATGACACCCAGTGCATGAAACACCTGGCAATGAGCATGATACCCTGAGCATGAAAACCCCTGGCACCGTGCATGGAACCAAGAGCATGAAACCCCTGGCAATGAGCATGACACCCAGTGCATGAAACCCCTGGCAACGAGCAGGTAATTTAAAAGTAATTAGAAGCCTTACTGTAGGACTTAATGTGTAATGGGCATTACGGTGTGTGGCATAATGTATCACGGACATTGCGGTGTGTGTCATAATGTGTCACAGGTATTATGGTGTGTGGCATACTATATCACGGGCATTGTGGTATGTGGTATAATGTCTCAGGGTCATTGCAGTGTGGCATAATGTATAGGGTATAACGGGCATTGCGGTATGTGTCAGGCATTACGGTGTGTTGTATACTATATCACGGGCATTGTGGTATGTGGTATAATGTGTCGGGGGCATTACCGTGTGTGGCATAATGTGTCGGGGGCATTACAGTGTGTGCATAGTGTGTCATGTGCATTATTGTGTGTGGCATAATGGCTAAGGCCATTGCAGTATGTGGAATAATGTATACTGAGCATTACTATAAGGAGGAAAAATGACAAATAATGTAAGGGGCATGAATCAGGATTATTTTTCTTTCCCGTGGTGGCTAACGTCTGGGCGTGCAGGTTGCACACTGGGGTATAAGGTAGTCTTTTCCTACAATGCCACGCCCCTTTATGCTAAGCCACGCCCATCCCAACAAAGCCACACACCCTATTTTGTGGCGCGCGCACATTTATCCCTTTAATAGTGCCAATTATGGGGGATGGGGGGGGGGGGCGAATAATTTTTTGGCTTGGGGGAAAAAAATTCTAGTTACGCCACTGCCTGCCTAGATGTAACCATATCAGCGCTGAGCTCTGCTGATTGCTTCATTTCCGGGGAGGCCACACCGTGGTTATATATGTACATAAACACTGCAATGTCCTCATAACTATCAATATGCATTATGCAACTTTGCACCGGGGTCACTAACCTGCAAGTGACGTCTACTAAGCTGTGTAACTGGAGATGTTTTTCACTGCAGATACGCTGCATCTCCAGGGGGCGGGATACACACACTGCGCACATATTTACTATAATCCACATCTCCATGCTGAGGGGGGGACGGGGGGAGTATAAGTAAAGGGCCCCATACACTGGAACGATATTGCTCAATTTCTGGTCAATTCAGTGATTTGGGCTGATATATAGTGTGAAATTGTGCGGTTTTTATGTGTATCCAATCTGATTGGATCCGAGGCGCGGCCCCCGTGAAGATTGAGTCTACTCATCCAGATTGTAGGTGCTGCACTCGTTATTTGTCGTGATCAAGAGGAATTGTATGGAATCGTAGGTGGAAAGGTGTGTTTTTTTGCACGTGTGATATATCATGTGCGATGTATAGTAGGAAGTTGACTGGCATTCTCCCAGGACACTGGACACTTCCTTCAGCACAGCACGCAGCAGAAGAAGAAGAAGCAGCAGCACAGCACGCAGCAGAAGAAGAAGCAGCAGCAGCAGCACAGCACGCAGCAGCACAGCACGCAGCAGAAGAAGAAGCAGCAGCAGCACAGCACGCAGCAGGACATGAGCCCAGAACCTACAAATAAGCCCAAGTATATATTTAAAATTAATCAGTACATAAGACCATGAATCAGTGAGATCCATGCATGTTTAAGGATAAATTGTAAAAAAAAATAATTGCGTGGGGTCCCCCCTCCTATGAATGACCAGCCTCGGGCTCTTTGAGCCAGCGCTGGTTGAAAAAATACAGGGGAAAAAATGACTGAGGTCCCCACATATTTTAACAACCAGCACCGGGCTCTGCGCCTGGTCCTGGTACAAAAAATACGGGGGACAAAAAAACATAGGGGTCCCTCGTATTTTTTACACCAGCACCGAGCTCCACTAGCCAGGGACATAATGCCACAGCCAGGGGACACTTTTATATTGGTCCCTGCGGCCGTGGCATCACCCCCCAACTAGTCACCCCTGGCCGGGGTTCCCTGGAGGAGTGGGAACCCCTTAAATAAAGGGGTCCCCCTCCAACCACCCAAGGGCCAGGGGTGAAGCCTGAGGCTGTCCCCTCCATCCGTGGACGGTGGATGGGAGGCTGATAACCATTGTGTAAAAATAAAGAATATTGTCTTTTGTAGCAGAACTACAAATCCCAGCAAGCCTCCACTACAAGCTGGTACTTGGAGAACCACAAGTACCAGCATGCGGGGGGGAAATGGGCCCGCTGGTACCTGTAGTTCTACTCCCAAAAAAATACCCAAATAAAAACAAAACACAGACACCGTGACAGTATAACTTTAATGTACATACATGCACACTTACATACACACATACCTACCTATTTTGACCCGAAGCACTCTGTCCTCTTCTCCAGTAGAATCCAGGGGTACCTGTAAATTAAAAATATACTTACAAAGAATCCGGTGTAGATCGTCCTCTTCTTAAAATTTGTAATCCAGGGACTTTGAAAACAAATAAACCGACAAACCAAACCACGAACTGAAAGGGGATCCATATATACACATGGCTCCCCTTTACCCGAATGATGGGACCCCCCATGACTTCTATCACTGAAGGTCCCTGTAGCCAATCAGGGAGTGCTACGTCATGGCACTCTCCTGATTGGCTGTGCGCTCCTGCCCTGTCAATCAGGACGAGCGCACTGCCTAGAATGAAGGGGGCGCTCCTCCATTCTAGTCAATGATGGGAACTCTGCGGTCTGCGGTAGACCGCGAGGTTAATTGGCGTTTCTCTTGTGGGTGACCCCAATTAACCTTGCGGTCTACCGCAGACCGCAGAGTTCCCATCATTGACTAGAATGGAGGAGCGCCCCCTTCATTCTAGGCAGTGCGCTCGTCCTGATTGACAGGGCAGGAGCGCACAGCCAATCATGAGAGTGCCATGACGTAGCACTCCCTGATTGGCTACAGGGACCTTCAGTGATAGAAGTCACGGGGGGTCCCATCATTCGGGTAAAGGGGAGCCATGTGTATATATGGATCCCCTTTCAGTTCGTGGTTTGGTTTGTCGGTTTATTTGTTTTCAAAGTCCCTGGATTACAAATTTAAAGAAGAGGACGATCTACACCGGATTCTTTGTAAGTATATTTTTAATTTACAGGTATCCCCTGGATTCTACTGGAGAAGAGGACCGAGGGCATCGGGTCAAAATAGGTAGGTATGTGTGCATGTAAGTGTGCATGTATGTTGTACATTAAAGTTCTGCTACACATGCATTCGCACACTTGCACAGCGAAAATACTCTCCCACTGTAGGCGCGGACTATCTGATCGCAGCGCTGCAAAAAATGATGCCCAGCGATCAGATCTGAATTGCCCCCATTCTGCAGATAAACATCAGAGAAAATATTCCCAGCCCCCGATCAGCATAAACCACACTAGGGTTGGACTGGCCCAAAGGAGAACCCCCGGCGATCCCCACTGCCTGAACTCCCACCCCATACTCTATCCCCCCATCCTAGTTACGGCCCTGCTCTAGGGATCACATACCAGACTGTGCCCTTGAATTATACATGATGAAACCTATGTTACAGATGCAGCCCTGCTCATCTTACTGCGATGTGGCATGCTGCTTGGAGTGCCAGGCTGCGACTATTCGCATTAGGAATTAATGGAGCGACAGCTGGCTGATAGTCGCAGCCTGGCAGGAGGTGGCATTGGGAGAGCCTGTGATCACCGCCGCTCCGCAAAGGAGCCAGTAATCACTGAATAGATGCTGTGTGCTTATGCATGGCATCTTACAGAAGAGGGAGGTGAGCAGGGGGCGGTTCATATGTTTGGGGAGCACTGGGCACCCCCTGAAAATGGCTATAACAAAGGCAACACTCCCTCCATCTGAGGACATGCCCCTTTTCGGGCCTCTGGCGAGTAAGTTCCCGCTATGCATTATGCTGCACAGGACTATGGTGTATTTTCATTGCTGTTATTAATCAGGTACACTGTCCTGCATGCACCAGCAGTATTCACTATATATATTTATAGAAGAACCCAAATCATGTACTCTCTATTGGCTAGCCACACCCCCTATAGATGCTGGCCACACCCATAAGTATAAATGAGCGGGTTCAGTTCCCTGAGAACCGAACCCCCCCCCTTCCCCCGAACTTCATGCTCCGAGCCCGGATCCGAGTCTGACTCGGGTAGAGATGAGCGGGTTCGGTTTCTCTGAATCCGAACCCGCACGAACTTCATGTTTTTTTTCACGGGTCCGAGCGACTCGGATCTTCCCGCCTTGCTCGGTTAACCCGAGCGCGCCCGAACGTCATCATGACGCTGTCGGATTCTCGCGAGACTCGGATTCTATATAAGGAGCCGCGCGTCGCCGCCATTTTCACACGTGCATTGAGATTGATAGGGAGAGGACGTGGCTGGCGTCCTCTCCATTTAGATTAGAAGAGAGAGAGAGAGAGAGAGATTGACCTGATTTACTGGAGCTTAGGAGTACTGTAGAAGTGTAGAGAGTGCAGAGTTTACTAGTGACTGTGCACTGCTCAGCCCAGTGTGCTGTATCATCTATGTATATATATCTGACTGTGCTCAGCTCACACAGCTTATAATTGTGGGGGAGACTGGGGAGCACTGCAGTGCCAGTTAATAGTTATAGGTTATAGCAGGAGCCAGGAGTACATATTATATTAAAATTAAACAGTGCACACTTTTGCTGCAGGAGTGCCACTGCCAGTGTGACTGACCAGTGACCTGACCACACTGACCACCAGTATAGTTAGTAGTATACTATATTGTGTGATTGCCTGAAAAAGTTAAACACTCGTCGTGTGACTTCACTTGTGTGGTGTTTTTTTTTTTATTCTATAAAAAACTCATTCTGCTGACAGACAGTGTCCAGCAGGTCCGTCATTATATAATATATACCTGTCCGGCTGCAGTAGTGATATATATATATATTTTTTATATCATTATTTATCATCCAGTCGCAGCAGACACAGTACGGTAGTTCACGGCTGTAGCTACCTCTGTGTCGGCACTCGGCAGTCCGTCCATAATTGTATACCACCTACCCGAGGTTTTTTTTTCTTTCTTCTTTATACATACATACTACTACATCTCTTTATCAACCAGTCTATATTAGCAGCAGACACAGTACGGTAGTTCACGGCTGTAGCTACCTCTGTGTCGGCACTCGGCAGTCCGTCCATAATTGTATACCACCTACCCGTGTTTTTTTTTTCTTTCTTCTTTATACATACATACTACTACATCTCTTTATCAACCAGTCTATATTAGCAGCAGACACAGTACAGTACAGTAGTTCACGGCTGTAGCTACCTCTGTGTCGGCACTCGGCAGTCCGTCCATAATTGTATACCACCTACCCGTGGTTTTTTTTTCTTTCTTCTTTATACATACATACTACTACATCTCTTTATCAACCAGTCTATATTAGCAGCAGACACAGTACGGTAGTTCACGGCTGTAGCTACCTCTGTGTCGGCACTCGGCAGTCCGTCCATAATTGTATACCACCTACCCGTGGTTTTTTTTTCTTTTTTCTTTATACATACATACTACTACATCTCTTTATCAACCAGTCTATATTAGCAGCAGACACAGTACAGTACGGTAGTTCACGGCTGTAGCTACCTCTGTGTCGGCACTCGGCAGTCCGTCCATAATTGTATACCACCTACCCGTGGTTTTTTTTTCTTTCTTCTTTATACATACATACTACTACATCTCTTTATCAACCAGTCTATATTAGCAGCAGACACAGTACAGTACGGTAGTTCACGGCTGTAGCTACCTCTGTGTCGGCATTCGGCAGTCCGTCCATAATTGTATACCACCTACCCGTGGGTTTTTTTTCTTTCTTCTTTATACATACATACTACTACATCTCTTTATCAACCAGTCTATATTAGCAGCAGACACAGTACGGTAGTTCACGGCTGTAGCTACCTCTGTGTCGGCACTCGGCAGTCCGTCCATAATTGTATACCACCTACCCGTGGTTTTTTTTTCTTTCTTCTTTATACATACATACTACTACATCTCTTTATCAACCAGTCTATATTAGCAGCAGACACAGTACAGTACGGTAGTCCACGGCTGTAGCTACCTCTGTGTCGGCACTCGGCAGTCCGTCCATAATTGTATACCACCTACCCGAGGTTTTTTTTTCTTTCTTCTTTATACATACATACTACTACATCTCTTTATCAACCAGTCTATATTAGCAGCAGACACAGTACAGTACGGTAGTTCACGGCTGTAGCTACCTCTGTGTCGGCACTCGGCAGTCCGTCCATAATTGTATACCACCTACCCGTGGTTTTTTTTTCTTTCTTCTTTATACATACATACATACTACTACATCTCTTTATCAACCAGTCTATATTAGCAGCAGACACAGTACAGTACGGTAGTTCACGGCTGTAGCTACCTCTGTGTCGGCACTCGGCAGTCCGTCCATAATTGTATACCACCTACCCGTGGTTTTTTTTTCTTTCTTCTTTATACATACATACTACTACATCTCTTTATCAACCAGTCTATATTAGCAGCAGACACAGTACAGTACGGTAGTTCACGGCTGTAGCTACCTCTGTGTCGGCACTCGGCAGTCCGTCCATAATTGTATACTAGTATCCATCCATCTCCATTGTTTACCTGAGGTGCCTTTTAGTTGTGCCTATTAAAATATGGAGAACAAAAATGTTGAGGTTCCAAAATTAGGGAAAGATCAAGATCCACTTCCACCTCGTGCTGAAGCTGCTGCCACTAGTCATGGCCGAGACGATGAAATGCCAGCAACGTCGTCTGCCAAGGCCGATGCCCAATGTCATAGTACAGAGCATGTCAAATCCAAAACACCAAATATCAGTAAAAAAAGGACTCCAAAACCTAAAATAAAATTGTCGGAGGAGAAGCGTAAACTTGCCAATATGCCATTTACCACACGGAGTGGCAAGGAACGGCTGAGGCCCTGGCCTATGTTCATGGCTAGTGGTTCAGCTTCACATGAGGATGGAGGCACTCAGCCTCTCGCTAGAAAAATGAAAAGAGTCAAGCTGGCAAAAAGCAGTAGCACCGCAAATAACTGTGCGTTCTTCGAAATCCCAAATCCACAAGGAGAGTCCAATTGTGTCGGTTGCGATGCCTGACCTTCCCAACACTGGACGTGAAGAGCATGCGCCTTCCACCATTTGCACGCCCCCTGCAAGTGCTGGAAGGAGCACCCGCAGTCCAGTTCCTGATAGTCAGATTGAAGATGTCAGTGTTGAAGTACACCAGGATGAGGAGGATATGGGTGTTGCTGGCGCTGGGGAGGAAATTGACCAGGAGGATTCTGACGGTGAGGTGGTTTGTTTAAGTCAGGCACCCGGGGAGACAACTGTTGTCCGTGGGAGGAATATGGCCGTTGACATGCCTGGTGAAAATACCAAAAAAATCAGCTCTTCGGTGTGGAGGTATTTCAACAGAAATGCGGACAACAGGTGTCAAGCCGTGTGTTCCCTTTGTCAAGCTGTAATAAGTAGGGGTAAGGACGTTAACCACCTCGGAACATCCTCCCTTATACGTCACCTGCAGCGCATTCATAATAAGTCAGTGACAAGTTCAAAAACTTTGGGTGACAGCGGAAGCAGTCCACTGACCAGTAAATCCCTTCCTCTTGTAACCAAGCTCACGCAAACCACCCCACCAACTCCCTCAGTGTCAATTTCCTCCTTCCCCAGGAATGCCAATAGTCCTGCAGGCCATGTCACTGGCAATTCTGACGATTCCTCTCCTGCCTGGGATTCCTCCGATGCATCCTTGCGTGTAACGCCTACTGCTGCTGGCGCTGCTGTTGTTGCTGCTGGGAGTCGATGGTCATCCCAGAGGGGAAGTCGTAAGACCACTTTTACTACTTCCACCAAGCAATTGACTGTCCAACAGTCCTTTGCGAGGAAGATGAAATATCACAGCAGTCATCCTACTGCAAAGCGGATAACTGAGGCCTTGGCATCCTGGGTGGTGAGAACCGTGGTTCCGGTATCCATCATTACTGCAGAGCCAACTAGAGACTTGTTGGAGGTACTGTGTCCCCGGTACCAAATACCATCTAGGTTCCATTTCTCTAGGCAGGCGATACCGAAAATTTACACAGACCTCAGAAAAAGAGTCACCAGTGTCCTAAAAAATGCAGCTGTACCCAATGTCCACTTAACCACGGACATGTGGACAAGTGGAGCAGGGCAGGGTCAGGACTATATGACTGTGACAGCCCACTGGGTAGATGTATGGACTCCCGCCGCAAGAACAGCAGCGGCGGCACCAGTAGCAGCATCTCGCAAACGCCAACTCTTTCCTAGGCAGGCTACGCTTTGTATCACCGGTTTCCAGAATACGCACACAGCTGAAAACCTCTTACGGCAACTGAGGAAGATTATCGCGGAATGGCTTACCCCAATTGGACTCTCCTGTGGATTTGTGGCATCGGACAACGACAGCAATATTGTGTGTGCATTAAATATGGGCAAATTCCAGCACGTCCCATGTTTTGCACATACCTTGAATTTGGTGGTGCAGAATTATTTAAAAAACGACAGGGGCGTGCAAGAGATGCTGTCGGTGGCCAGAAGAATTGCGGGACACTTTCGGCGTACAGGCACCACGTACAGAAGACTGGAGCACCACCAAAAACTACTGAACCTGCCCTGCCATCATCTGAAGCAAGAAGTGGTAACGAGGTGGAATTCAATCCTCTATATGCTTCAGAGGTTGGAGGAGCAGCAAAAGGCCATTCAAGCCTATACAATTGAGCACGATATAGGAGGTGGAATGCACCTGTCTCAAGCGCAGTGGAGAATGATTTCAACGTTGTGCAAGGTTCTGCTGCCCTTTGAACTTGCCACACGTGAAGTCAGTTCAGACACTGCCAGCCTGAGTCAGGTCATTCCCCTCATCAGGCTTTTGCAGAAGAAGCTGGAGACATTGAAGGAGGAGCTAACACGGAGCGATTCCGCTAGGCATGTGGGACTTGTGGATGGAGCCCTTAATTCGCTTAACAAGGATTCACGGGTGGTCAATCTGTTGAAATCAGAGCACTACATTTTGGCCACCGTGCTCGATCCTAGATTTAAAGCCTACCTTGGATCTCTCTTTCCGGCAGACACAAGTCTGCTGGGGTTGAAAGACCTGCTGGTGAGAAAATTGTCAAGTCAAGCGGAACGCGACCTGTCAACATCTCCTCCTTCACATTCTCCCGCAACTGGGGGTGCGAGGAAAAGGCTCAGAATTCCGAGCCCACCCGCTGGCGGTGATGCAGGGCAGTCTGGAGCGACTGCTGATGCTGACATCTGGTCCGGACTGAAGGACCTGACAACGATTACGGACATGTCGTCTACTGTCACTGCATATGATTCTCTCACCATTGAAAGAATGGTGGAGGATTATATGAGTGACCGCATCCAAGTAGGCACGTCACACAGTCCATACTTATACTGGCAGGAAAAAGAGGCAATTTGGAGGCCATTGCACAAACTGGCTTTATTCTACCTAAGTTGCCCTCCCACAAGTGTGTACTCCGAAAGAGTGTTTAGTGCCGCCGCTCACCTTGTCAGCAATCGGCGTACGAGGTTACATCCAGAAAATGTGGAGAAGATGATGTTCATTAAAATGAATTATAATCAATTCCTCCGCGGAGACATTGACCAGCAGCAATTGCCTCCACAAAGTACACAGGGAGCTGAGATGGTGGATTCCAGTGGGGACGAATTGATAACCTGTGAGGAGGGGGATGTACACGGTGATATATCGGAGGATGATGATGAGGTGGACATCTTGCCTCTGTAGAGCCAGTTTGTGCAAGGAGAGATTAATTGCTTCTTTTTTGGGGGGGTCCAAACCAACCCGTCATATCAGTCACAGTCGTGTGGCAGACCCTGTCACTGAAATGATGGGTTGGTTAAAGTGTGCATGTCCTGTTTTGTTTATACAACATAAGGGTGGGTGGGAGGGCCCAAGGACAATTCCATCTTGCACCTCTTTTTTCTTTTCTTTTTCTTTGCGTCATGTGCTGTTTGGGGAGGGTTTTTTGGAAGGGACATCCTGCGTGACACTGCAGTGCCACTCCTAAATGGGCCCGGTGTTTGTGTCGGCCACTAGGGTCGCTAATCTTACTCACACAGCTACCTCATTGCGCCTCTTATTTTCTTTGCGTCATGTGCTGTTTGGGGAGGGTTTTTTGGAAGGGACATCCTGCGTGACACTGCAGTGACACTCCTAAATGGGCCCGGTGTTTGTGTCGGCCACTAGGGTCGCTAATCTTACTCACACAGCTACCTCATTGCGCCTCTTATTTTCTTTGCGTCATGTGCTGTTTGGGGAGGGTTTTTTGGAAGGGACATCCTGCGTGACACTGCATTGACACTCCTAAATGGGCCCGGTGTTTGTGTCGGCCACTAGGGTCGCTAATCTTACTCACACAGCTACCTCATTGCGCCTCTTTTTTTCTTTGCGTCATGTGCTGTTTGGGGAGGGTTTTTTGGAAGGGACATCCTGCGTGACACTGCAGTGCCACTCCTAGATGGGCCCGGTGTTTGTGTCGGCCACTAGGGTCGCTAATCTTACTCACACAGCTACCTCATTGCGCCTCTTATTTTCTTTGCGTCATGTGCTGTTTGGGGAGGGTTTTTTGGAAGGGACATCCTGCGTGACACTGCAGTGACACTCCTAAATGGGCCCGGTGTTTGTGTCGGCCACTAGGGTCGCTTATCTTACTCACACAGTCAGCTACCTCATTGCGCCTCTTTTTTTCTTTGCGTCATGTGCTGTTTGGGGAGGGTTTTTTGGAAGGGCCATCCTGCGTGACACTGCAGTGCCACTCCTAGATGGGCCCGGTGTTTGTGTCGGCCACTAGGGTCGCTAATCTTACTCACACAGCTACCTCATTGCGCCTCTTATTTTCTTTGCGTCATGTGCTGTTTGGGGAGGGTTTTTTGGAAGGGACATCCTGCGTGACACTGCAGTGACACTCCTAAATGGGCCCGGTGTTTGTGTCGGCCACTAGGGTCGCTTATCTTACTCACACAGTCAGCTACCTCATTGCGCCTCTTTTTTTCTTTGCGTCATGTGCTGTTTGGGGAGGGTTTTTTGGAAGGGACATCCTGCGTGACACTGCAGTGCCACTCCTAGATGGGCCAGGTGTTTGTGTCGGCCACTAGGGTCGCTTAGCTTAGTCATCCAGCGACCTCGGTGCAAATTTTAGGACTAAAAATAATATTGTGAGGTGTGAGGTATTCAGAATAGACTGAAAATGAGTGGAAATTATGGTTTTTGAGGTTAATAATAATATGGGATCAAAATGACCCCCAAATTCTATGATTTAAGCTGTTTTTTAGGGTTTTTTGAAAAAAACACCCGAATCCAAAACACACCCGAATCCGACAAAAAAAATTCGGTGAGGTTTTGCCAAAACGCGGTCGAACCCAAAACACGGCCGCGGAACCGAACCCAAAACCAAAACACAAAACCCGAAAAATTTCAGGCGCTCATCTCTAGACTCGGGTTTTCCCGCCAGACTCGGAAACCAGAACGAGGCAAAATGTCATCATCACACTGTCGGAATCCTGTAGGATTTGGATCCCTTATAAACAGCCGCGAGTCACCACCATTTTCACTCTGGACTTGGAGAGTGAGGGAGACAGACCTCTGTCTCTCTCTGTGGGTGGTGGCGTCGGGTGGGGTTAGTGTGTGCTGTGCTGGGGTGCTGTCCTGTCACTGTGCTGTCTCTGTGCTGTGTTAGGGGTGCTGTCCTGGCTGTCACTGGTGCTTCATGTGCTGCAGCTGTACATGGGTGTTGCTGTCTTGGCTGTCACTGTGTTGTACAGGGGGCAGGGGCACTGGCCTCCTGTATGCTGTAAAATATTGGGGTGCTGCCGGCACTGAATGTTGTAAAAATTCAGGGGTGCAGTCGTTAAAAATTAAAAGCTCACTCCTGTATGCTGGAAAATATAGGGGTGCTGCTGGTCCTGTATGTTGCAAAAATTCAGAGGTGCAGTTGTTAAAAATTAAAAGCACACTGCTCTTGTATGCTGTAAAATATTGGGGTGTTGCTGTTCAAATAGCATTACACTGACCCTGTATATTGTAAAAATTCAGGTGTGCAGCTGTTAAAAATTAAAAGTACACCGCTGTATGCTGTAAAATATAGTGTTGCTGTTCATATAACATTACACTGGCCCTGTATGCTGTAAGTATACCGGGGTGCTGTGAAAATAAAGGGGCGCTGTTCTGTGTGCTGTAATAATAAAGGGGTGCTGTCCTGTTAAATGGAGAGCAACAATTTGGAGGAAAAAATAGTGGAAGATCAGGAACCACTTCCAGTTCCTAGTACTAGTGCTGAAGCTGCTGCTGCCACCAGTTGTGACTCGTGACATTGACGATGCAATTCCATCAACGTCGTCTGCTAAGGCCAATACCCAAAGTCATAGAGGGCATGTAAAACACAAGAAGCAAAAATTAATACTCAGAATTTTTTTTTTATCTGATGGGAAACTTAAAATTGGCAATATGCCATTAACGACACGAAGTGGCAAGGAAAGGCTAAGGCCTTGGCCTATGTTCATGAATGGTGGCTCAGCTTCTCATGAAGATGGAAGCCCTCCTCCCTCTCAAAAATAAAAATAAAATAAGCTTGTTAAAGCACAGGAAAATACAACTGTGTGTTCAGAGATATCACAAATCCCCAAGGAGAGTCCAAGTGTGTCCGCGGTTGCGATGTCTAGGCCTGACCTTCCCAAGACTGTATGGGAAGAGGAGGCTCCTATCACCATTTGCACGCCCCCTGCAAGTGCTGGGAGGAGCACCGCCAGTCCAGTTGCTGATATTGAGATTGAGGATGTCACTGTAGAAGTACACCAGGATGAGGAGGATATAGGTGTAGACGGCACTGAGGAGGAAGTTGACGATGATGATTCTGATGGTGATGTGGTTTGTTTGAATAAGGCACCAGTGGAGACAGTTTATGTCCGTGGGATGAGAAAGCCCATTGTCATGCCTGGGCAAAATACCAAAAAAGCCACCTCTTTGATGTGGAATTATTTCTCTACAAATCCGGACAATAGGTGTCAAGCCGTGTGTAGTCTTTGTCAATCCATAAAAAGTAGGGGTAAGGACATTAACCACCTAGGAATATCCTCCCTTATACATCACCTGCAGCACATTCATCAGAAGTCATTGTCAAGCTCAGAAACTTTGGGTAAGAGCGGAAGCAGTCCACTGACACCTAAATACCTTCTTCCTCTTGTACCCAAGCTCCTGCAAGCCACACCACCAACTGCCTCAACGTCAACTTCATCTTCAGTCAGGAATGTCAGTAGTCCTGCAGGCCATGTCACTGGCATGACTGACGAGTCCTCTCCTAACCGGGATTCCTCCGGAGGATCCTTGAGTGTAACACCTACTGCTGCTGCTGCTGTTGTTGCTGCTGGGAGTCGATCGTCATCCCAGAGGGGCAGTCGGAAGACCACTTGTACTACTTCAACTAAGCAATTGACTGTCCAACAGCCCTTTGCGAGGAAGATGAAATATGAAAGCAGTCACCCTGTTGCAAAGCGGATTAATGAGACCATAACAACTATGCTGGTGTTAGACGTGCGTCCGTTATCTGCCATTAGTTCAGTGGGATTTAGACAGTTGATGGACGTACTTTGTCCCCGGTACCAAATCCCGTCTAGATTCCACTTCACTAGGAAAGCGATTCCCGGACTGTACAGGGACATTAAGAAAAGTGTCCTCAGTGTCCTGAAAAATGTGGTTGTACCCAGTGTCCACTTAACCACGGACACCTGGACAAGTGGAGCAGAGCAGACTCAGGACTATATGACTGTGAAATCCCACTGGGTAGATGTATTGCATCCCGCAGCAACAACAGCAGCGGCGGCACCAGTAGCAGCATCTCACAGACGTCAACTCATTCCTAGGCAGGCTACGCTATGTATCACTGGTTTCTGTAAGAGGCACACAGCTGACAACCTCTTACAGAAACTGAGGAAGATCATCGCAGAATGGCTTACCCCAATTGGACTCTCCTGGGGATTTGTGATATCGGACAACGCCACCAATATTGTGCATGCATTACATCTGGGCAAATTCCAGCATGTCCCATGTTTTGCACATACAACTAATTAAAGGATAAGAATTCCGAGCCCACCCGCTGGCGGTGATGCAGGGCAGTCTGGAGCGAGTGCTGACATCTGGTCCAGACTGAAGGACCTACCAACAATTACTGACATGTCGTCTACTGTCACTGCATATGATTCTCTCACCATTGAAAAAATGGTGGAGGATTATATGAGTGACCGCATCCAAGGAAAAAGAGGCAATTTGGAGGCCCTTGCAGAAACTGGCTTTATTCTACCTAAGTTGCCCTCCCTCCAGTGTGTACTCCGAAAGAGTGTTTAGTGCAGCAGGTCACCTTGTCAGCGATTGGCATAGGAGGTTACTTCCAGAAAATGTGGAGAAGATGATGTTCATCAAAATGAATTTTAAATTCTTCCAGGAAGACCTTTACCAGCAGCAATTGCCTCCAGAAAGTACACAGGGAGCTGAGATGGTGGATTCCAGAGGGGACGAATTAATAATCTGTGAGGAGGGGGATGTACACAGTGAAAGGGGTGATGAATCGGAGGGTGAAGATGAGGTGGACATCTTGCCTCTGTAGAGCCAGTTTGTGCAAGGAGAGATTGATTGCTTCTTTTTTTGGTGGGGGCCCAAACCAACCACTCATTTCAGTCACAGTCGTGTGGCAGACCCTGTCGCTGAAATGATGGGTTCGTTAAAGTGTGCATGTCCTGTTTATACAACATAAGGGTGGGTGGGAGGGGTGGGAGGGGTGGGTGGGAGCGCCCAAGGACAATTCCATCTTGCACCTCTTTTTTTTCTCTTTGCATTATTGTGGTCATTCCGAGTTGATCGCTAGCTACATTCGTTTGCTGTGCAGCGATGATGCAAAAAAAATGGCATTTCTGCGCATGCGTATGCGGCGCAATGCGCACGCACGTCATACTATTACAACGACCGATGTAGTTTCACACAAGGTCTAGCGAACCTTTTCAGTCGCACTGCTGGCCGCAGAGTGATTGACATGAAATGGGCGTTTCTGGGTGTCAACTGACCGTTTTCGGGGAGTGTTCTAAAAAATGCAGGCGTGCCAGGAAAAACGCAGGCGTGGCTGGGCGAACGCAGGGCATGTTTGTGACATCAAAAAAGGAACTGAACAGTCTGCAGTCATCGCAAGCACTGAGTAGGTATTGAGCTACTCTAAAACTGCCCAAAAAAACGTTGCCGCCGCTCTGCGATCCTTTCGTTCACACTTCTGCTAAGCTAAAATACACTCCCAGTGGGCGGCGGCATAGCGTTTGCACGGCTGCTAAAAACTGCTAGCGAGTGATCAACTTGGAATGACCACCTATGTGCTCTTTGGGGCTAGTTTTTAAACTGCCATCCTGTCTGCCACTGCAGTGCCACTCCTAGATGGGCCAGGTGTTTGTGCCGCCCACTTGTGTCGCTTAGCTTAGTCATACAGTGACCTCGGTGCAACCTTTTGGCCTAAAAACAATATTGTGAGGTGTGAGGTGTTCATAATAGACTGGAAATGAGTGGGAATTATTGTTATTGAGGTTAATAATACTGCAGGAGCAAAATAACCCCCAAATTCTGTGATTTTAGCTGTTTTTGTGTTTTTTTCAAAAATTATCCAGATACAAAACCAAAACCAAAATCCAAAAGGGTGGTTTTGGCAAAACCAGTCCAGATCCAAAGCACGAGCGGGGATCCAGATCCAAAACCAAAACATGAAACGTGTCCGCCGCACATCTCTACCCATAAGCATGAGCCCATACTACTGCACTCTCCCGGTGGGGCCTTCAAGCCTCAGTCAGACACTGAAACACACTCCAAATCACCCCAAACATGCCCAAATATGCCAGGCCACACCCATTTCCCATTAGGCCCCACCTCTCTGCCTGTGCGATTGAGGACAGTAGGAATAAATAAGAGGAAGCCTCCATATATCAGGAAACCGTTTCCCTGAATCCCCAATCTGATGGCAACACAGATCTGCTGATCGATGATCCGTCTGTGAATTGGGAAATTCTCCAGTTTAGAAATCTCTGATTTACCTATCCCGACCAATTTCATCTGGAATTGGAGAATCTAGATTTTTAAACATGTTTAATATTCCTGATTCCCTGACCCGGTTATAGGGGGATTGGAATATTTCCATAATCTGTCGCTAATGCATGGAGGCCTTAAACTGTATACAGGTGGTTATATCACACGCTACGATACTTACCCTGTACATGCAGTGTGTAATTAGCTGTTATTATAGTTGCTCCCGTTGGTCGCCTGGTGACAGTAGCTGTATAATCTCCAGCATTCTCCCTGGTGACATTATATAGGGTCAGATTCCCATCCTCAGATACATTATAGTTATAAAATAGTCCTGTATCATTTATATTCAGTGTACAACGAATACTGTCAGCCAGTCGTACTGATGTATTGGACTCAAGCTGCGCTGTTACATCTCTGTATCTCCAGTGAAACACATCACATTTCCGTGGCCCCTGATGATGTACAGTCACTGCGTGTCTTATGCGGAGGGTGACGCTGGATCCAAGACGGGCGATGATGATCTCTCTCTGGTCACCGGGAGATTCTCCTGCACACAGAGAGAGAACATGTTACACTATAGTATGTACCAGTAAAATCATACATATGGGTCAGCGTGGGTCACCTAGGCCTACATATGAGACCCCCATCTGCCAGGAGACATCATCCAGGTAACACCACCATCTGCATATTATTGATTCAGAGATGTACGCATTCCCAGTGTACACCTGCAGCTGGATGTGGGAGGCTTACCCACATTCCCGGGAGTGCCATCCTATTTTCAGGAGCCTCCCGGCCATTCCGGGAGAGTAGGCAAATATGTTATTACATCATTATTGGTGCACATGCAGAGTCTCACTGGTGCTCAGTGCTGCTGAGAATGCGGTAAAGCAGAGAGTCATTGGCTCTCATTCCGAGTTGATCGCTCGCTATGGATTTTCGCAGCGCAGCGATGAGGCAAAAATCGTCAGTTCTGCACATGCGTATGCACCGCAATGTGCACTCGCGATGTACAGGTACAAAGGCCGTTGTGTTTGTGCACAAGTTCTAGCGAATGACAGGAAGGGGGTGTTTCTGGGTGTCAACTGACCGTTTTCAGGGAGTGTTTGCAAAAATGCAGGCGTGTCTGAAAAAACGCAGGCGTGGCTGGGCGGGTGTATGATGTCAAATCCGGACACGAATAGGCTGAAGTGATCGCAAGCGCTGAGTAGGTTCAGAGCTACTCAGAAACTGCACAAACTGTTTTTGCAGAGCTCGGCTGCACAGGCGTTCTCACTTCTGCTAAGCTAAAATTCACTCCCAGTGGGCTGCGGCATAGCGTTTGCAAGGCTGCTAAAAACTGCTAGCGAGCGATCAACTCGGAGTGACCCCCATTGTCCCTAGTTAACTACTGGCTGAGCTAGATGGATGTAGGCAGCAAAATTTTCTATTACATGTTTATAGTAAAATTTAGGAACATTTTTATTTCATTTATGTCACACTGGTGCTGTAACGTAACTGCAGCACTTTGGGGCACAGCACACTGTTGGTGGGTTTTTGTGTCACTGCTAGGTGCAGTATTAACCCCTAGTGCACAGTGAACGCTGGTGTTTTTTTATCCTTGCCCGCAGTGCAGCCCAGAGCTAATATAAAACAGGGCAGCATTAACCCATGGAGCACACTGGTGTTTTTTGTCAGTGCCTAGCATACAGTACATTACAGCCCAGAGCTCCTAGGACATGGCAGCAGCATAAACACTTTTTTGGTGACAACAAACGTTTTTGGTGAAAAGTAAAAATAAATAAATAAATTAAAGAAATTGTTTTTTTTGTACAACTCGTATGTTGTAAAAATTGTTGTTCCTTTGTACAACTATTGTGTGCTGTAGGTGCTATGTCCCACTGCATTCACATAAATATAAGCACTGTGACTCTGCAGCGTGAGTTGTCATTTGTGAAAAAAAAAAAAAATTTTGTATAACTTGTGTGTGCTGTAGGTGCCGTGTCACTGCATTAAGAAATATAAGCACTGAGTTGATAAGGAGTAACAACCAAGTACTAGTGCCACGGCTGCTGCCACTCATGGTAGTACAACATGTCGAAGTCGGAAAATATTACAGTACACACATCACCTACAAACACCACATAGATGGCCTCCGTGCGCGTACTTATTCGGCCGTGCGTGCACATATTTGCAATTTGCGTATGGTCGCTCCCGCGGTCCTGCGTATTAGCGCATGGTATAAGTAATTACGGTAGAATTTGTACTCGCATGGAAAAGCCACTAAGACATATCATATATTTAATATATGTATTGCATAAATCACCCACTGTCTGCTCACTCTTCTAATAAGCATGAAGATGGGTCGCACATAAATGATCCTCCCAGAAACTGAAATACAATGTACCATATGGCCTTATTTACACAAAGCTTTGAAATCCTATGAAGAAGGCAAATACCTTTGTTTACCCCTATTGTTGTAGAGTAGTCCAGTATCTGTTGAAGACAATAAATACTGGATTGTCATTGTCTTATCTGAAGATAGGACAAACAAGAAAGACAATATTCAGGAACCTAGGTTGACTGAAGAGATACTCAATTAGCAATAGCTAACAAAATTACAAACCAGACATTTAGAAATCTGAGGTAATAATATTCATAGTCTAAACTCTTGGAGATATATGTATATATATATATATATATATATATATATATATTCATTTCCCAACAAATTGTAATAGTAGGAGTGTGTGTGTGTGTGTATGCATGTATGTATGTATATATATATATCAAAGTCATAAAGATCCCTGGCACTCCGGACTTACATACACCTTGCTCCGGTGCCCTCCCTGCAGCACACTGTCCGTCTATATTTCCCTTTAAACGGGCGGCACTCAGAGACTTGCAACCAATTTGTAAAGTGCAAAAAAAAGCCTCACTGGGCTGATTTAACTGTGACGTTTCGGGGTATTACTCCCCTTCCTCAGACAAATTCACAAATCAAATACAGTGCAATATATAGATAAAAACAAACTTGTGCCCTCCAATGCCCTCCGTGTGTGTCCCACGCTCCCGGCCGCCGTCCCGCAAATATAAAGCGATCGACTGTGTGCCAGCTTCCAGACGGGGCGGCTACCGGGGTAAAAAGCTGTTACAACTTGAATCCAGATGGATTTACAGATTGGACTGCCTGGCCCCCAGAGGTCTTAACGAAACGTTGGGATTGTCACACTTCTTGTAATTCAGCTGCGTCAGATTTAATTTCTTAATTTTTTGCATAATTTTTGCACAGTCTCTATAGAATATGAACAGTTCTCATGATTATACTTTTTAACTACTAGATGGCAATAGTCTCGTACATTACGCCAAGAGGGTCATGTTTTAAATATTGAATACAGAAAATAGGTTTGCACATAATTCTGATATATGTACATAGGTGAGAAGATTACAGCACTTTGCTGAAATGGTCATATTTTAATTTAATGTTTTGAGGTATATCACCCTTGTAGTATGTTTATAATTAACACATTTGTCTTAGTATATTTGCAAAGTCCAAAGATTCATGGTGTATTGTTTGTTCATGTTTATATTGCACTTTATTGATATGAAGCACTTGAATGTATGCATATTGTAGTATTACGGTCTGGATATTCACGGCACACTGTTATTGTTTTCCAGTGTGTTCCCATGACGACCGGGGCCAGACGGGTGACGTCACTTCCGGCGCGACGGGAGACCCGCGACTGGAAGTGCCACTGCAGGACGGTTGCCGGGAGCGTGGGACACACACGGAGGGCATTGGAGGGCACAGGTTTGTTTTTATCTATATATTGCACTGTATTTGATTTGTGAATTTGTCTGAGGAAGGGGAGTAATACCCCGAAACGTCACCATTAAATCAGCCCAGTGGGGCTTTTTTTTTGCACTTTACAAATTGGTTGCAAGTCTCTGAGTGCCGCCCGTTTAAAGGGAAATATATATATATATATATATATATACAAAAATACAGAATGTCAGAGGGAGCTGTATATGTTGATTGTGTAAAATACTCTTCCGGATTATGACCACAAAGTGATAAAATAACACTTGGTTTATTCACATATTATCTATGCACATTATACTTTGATGAACATAGATTATCACATAAAAATCAAATGGTGAACATATTTAAAATACAGATTCCAATTTTGTTGAAGACATGATATAATCAGTGTATTCCATCCAATAGTATTATATACAGGATGTCTGATGTTCTCACAGAAAAACCATACCCGACGCGTTTCGTCCCAAAGGACTTCATCAGGGGTTCATGTCAATCAATATTGGAAGAGTTATGGGGGAAAGAAACCGATTTAGCGGTAATGTTGTTCCCACAAGTAAATTCAAGGAATTAAAATCAAAACAAAATCACGCTGAGTGCACCAGTGTTCACCATTGGTCCAGCCTATAATACAAATATTGACCTCATATAAGTGCAAACTGGGAGGTTGTGCTGTTGTATTCCCTATCAGCTACAAACACACTTATAATGATCCGGCTTTGAATAGTGACAGGCTCTCCTGAACAGCAGTGCTGTTCAGGAGAGCCTGTCACTATTCAAAGCCGGATCATTATAAGTGTGTTTGTAGCTGATAGGGAATACAACAGCACAACCTCCCAGTTTGCACTTATATGAGGTCAATATTTGTATTATAGGCTGGACCAATGGTGAACACTGGTGCACTCAGCGTGATTTTGTTTTGATTTTAATTCCTTGAATTTACTTGTGGGAACAACATTACCGCTAAATCGGTTTCTTTCCCCCATAACTCTTCCAATATTGATTGACATGAACCCCTGATGAAGTCCTTTGGGATGAAACGCGTCGGGTATGGTTTTTCTGTGAGAACATCAGACATCCTGTATATAATACTATTGGATGGAATACACTGATTATATCATGTCTTCAACAAAATTGGAATCTGTATTTTAAATATGTTCACCATTTGATTTTTATGTGATAATCTATGTTTATCAAAGTATAATGTGCATAGATAATATGTGAATAAACCAAGTGTTATTTTATCACTTTGTGGTCATAATCCGGAAGAGTATTTTACACAATCAACATATACAGCTCCCTCTGACATTCTGTATTTTTGTATCCTATTATCTGTACTCTAGCTAACAGAGAGTACGTCATAAGGCTTGCAGCTCATATATAGCGCATAATTGGGTCTACACCACATCCAATATATATATATATATATATATATATATATCTCTATGGATATATGTATATCTTGAGGATGGAAATAGATAATCATATCATGTGTGGTATCATATTGTTCAGAGTCACGTAAACATTAATCTGGTGGGGATAAGAATATTATCATATATTGCAACATTAAGTAATTAATAATACCAGATTTATGTATGATTAATGTGATGGGTTTAACTGGTCATGGGGCGGGAACTCAGATGCAAACAACAGAAATCACATCTCAAGTCTTAGCCATCGCCCACCTCTTGAGCTGACCAATGATCCCCGGTGCACATTATATGTCCCACCCCCGAACCAATGGAAGAAGAGCACACAGTGTCTATTGCATTATGTTTTGATCCACTGTATAAAAAGCCAGCTGCATGCCAGGTCACTATCACAGACTCTGAAGGTCATCTACCTTGATGACTGAGGGCCAGACTGGGAAGCGCAGGCAAACTAAAACATATGTACCATTGACTGTAGCCATTTTACTATTGTATTGTATTGTTATTGTAACCCCCTTTCAGTAATTATATGTTGGTGTGTCGGAACCCGGCATTTTAAATAGTCCTGTATGTAAATCAACGTTTACAATTGGGGGCTCCTCTGGTTTTTCACATGCTCACAGCCTAGCAGGTCATAGCAGACTTAATCTATCAGCAAAGGGTGGAAATTTATCTCACGTAACCTTTTCCTGGTTGGTGGATGTTCTAAAAACCCTATTTGTGTGCTGTTAGATTGTGTCTGCTCTGTCTGGTCTGCTGTCTCCAATGACAGATATTTACTGGAAAAGGTAAATCACTCCTAAAAACTTCCAGTAAATATAGGTCAATTAGGGGCCCTAAGTTGGGTACATTGCGATCCGCTATCAACAGTGTATCGTAGTACTGGCCAATGTGGGCGGGAGTGGGTGAAAGCGCTCTAAGAACTTTCACCGTAGGCTTATATTGAGTATTTTGGTGTTTGTGGGAAAAGGCCAACAATTATGGGAGCCAGTTGCTCAACTAAGAGACGTATGGTAGCCAGGGTTCAGGCAGAAGAGTCGCGGACCCCTTTTTATCATGTGTGAAAAATATGGTTCACACACGGAAGTTTTTTGCAATGAGTGGGTACGTATGACTGACAAAGATAGGGTATCATTCCTTAGGGTGGGCAGCTTTGAACCAGAGGTACTGCAGAATGTAGGTAGTAAAATATGTCCGATTAAATCCAGAAAACAAAGGATTAGACAAAACGAGTGTTTAAACCTGTGGCAACAAGAGGGGGAGGTGCAAAGGGAACAAACTCGCAAAACAACTTCCAAACATAGCAGGAATGAGGGCACAGACACACCATTATCGACACAGGTCGAAGGGGAAGAGATGGCTACAGTCAATGGTATATCTGTAAATGATAGTAGAATGCAAGAGAAATGTATTAACCCTAATTTTTGCAAGTTGTATCCTGTTTTGAAGTCTCTCCAAGGTTATAGGTCACAGGAAGATGAAGGACCCAGCCAAATCGCTACTCTCATTCAGGCAGTCACCTTGCAGGAAACTCAAGTGGGGCCTGTCCATCCAGTTAGAGCAGTAACAATATTCCCCACTGAAAGAACTGGTAAGGTCACAGCTACCGGTAAGTGTGAGACGGGTCATTACACAGAGACAACAACACCTTACAGCAAACAGATTAGGAACAGAATGGTAGGATTACATCCTGTCTTTGAAATAGTAACTCCCAATGGGGGAACCGATAGAGAGAAATCCTCACCTGGAATAATGCAATGTATTGCCTGTGGTCCAGAGCTGAGCTGCGGTCAATCATTTCAAAATTCCCCGATCCCCAGAAGCATTTAGCCAGATGTCAGAAGTTTATCAGAGATCTGGGTAACGCTCATGAACCAGCTAACAAAGATTGGCGGATATTTTTGAAAGCGTGCCTACCCCCTAATATTGACACCCAAAAATGTATCACTGAAAGTGTTGCTTTTAGTCCTGTATGTAAATCAATGTTTACAAACATCTAGTAAAGTGGTCCATGGAGCAGAAAGTAAAGGAAAGGGCACCTAAAATTAAAATATTTCCCAATGTTAAAAAAGGGGTAGAGGTGTCACACTAAAAACAGACAAATCAGTGCCCCCCCCCCCCCCCTAAAAAATAAAACTAATGCCGAAGAACAAAATTCACAAACTTCCTGAGGGGAGTCTAGGGGAGTCCAGGTTAGCTATGTGTGAATCTGACATTTCTCACACAGTACTCATAGAGAAGCCTTCTTCCACCATTTCTGTATCATCTGCAAAAGTAGGGATAAGCAGTACAAGTAAAGATAGTGATGATGACATAACAGAAATTGAGGATGCTAGTGTGGAAGTGGAACAGGATGAGGGGGGTATTTGTATACTATCAGACGCTAATGAGGATGTTGATGATGTTGTTTGTGTAAGTCAGCCACCAGTGGCAGCAGTTCTTGCCTGTGATAAAAAGAAAGCCATTGTGATGCCGGGGCATAATACCAAAAGAGCCACCTCTTGGATGTGGGATTATTTGTACCCAAATCCTGACAATGTTTGTGAAGGCATCTGCTCAATTTGTGATGCCAAAGTTAGTAGCGATAGGGATGATAACCATCTAGGCACCAACTCTATATTACATAATTTGCGGTGAGTTCATGAAATTTATTTGACAAAATTATAATTATAAGTAACAGCCTCATCATCAACCTCCTAATTAGTGATCAGAGGTAGTCCTTCCAAAAAATTGTATTGTGGGAGCACAAAAAAACCAAGCACTTCAGCCACAAAAGTGGCAGTCCCTGCTGAAGTGCTTGTGTATGTCCTTCATAAAAGTGGATGGGAGGATCCAAGGACAATTCCGTCTCGCACCACTTTTCTTTTTATAATGGGCTAGTGGTTTTTGCATTACTAAGTTCGCAACACATTTTTAACAATAAATGATGTGGTGCCGAACGCATGTTAATTTTATTGAATGTGAATCAATTAATTGATCATTCCTGTATTGTTTTATGGCTTTTCGTTTCCTGACTTGCTGCAAAACAAAAGGTTTACATTTTTTATGTAAATTTTTTTAAATAATCAATCAATCAATCAATCAATCAATCAAACAACCAATCCTTCTTTTACCTGCTTTCCACTATATACTCCACCTTCATTTCCCTGTACTGCCGTTGGGTCTCTGATCTAGTTCTTGATTTATGAAGGCATTCTTGGTTACTTTCTATGGGGTGATATAGATTATTAAACTGCCACCCTGTCTGCCACTACACTGCCACTCTGTTTCCCATGTGCCATGTTTAATGTTGAACTGCCACGTGTGTGCCACCACTGCTCAGCTTAGACAGCTCAGTGCAACCTATGGTCTAAATTGGATGAAAACAATATGATGAGCTGTGAGGTGGTCTAAGATGACTGGAAATTAATGTTATTGAGGTTAATAATACTGTCGGAACAAAAAAAAATGCCCCAATTATGTGATATTAGCTGTTTTTATAAATTTTTTGGGGAAAAATACAGATCCAAAACAAAAAAAAATACGGGAGGGAGGTTTTGGCAAAATCAAAACCAAAACACGAAGTTAATACAGGACCCAAAACCAAGACACAGGAGTCGACGCACATCTGTAGTTATGGCCACGGTGAGATAGAGATGACAGAGCAGGTAGCGTATTGCGCTGGAAGGGTTACAGTAATAGGCACATGCGTGCCCAAGGATCTGGATTGAACAGATGTGACGGGGGGGATTCAGCAAGGAGCAATTACAGCACTATAGGTCTGTGGTTATTTCATTGTACAGACAGAGAGACTGGAGCATTTCTGGGACTGAACCCCAACATCACCAAAGTGTAGTCTTGTATTTGAAATTTACACCATCTATGTATAAACATTATCAGGGTAATTATAGAGCAAAGGCGATCCCAAGGTGCTGCAGATCCAATGGGACATATTTACCCAAGATATATAGCGGAAAATCCCCAAAGATAGATGTCTATGAGGGATCCGCGCAAACAGTAAGTATCCACTAGATGAAAGATCTGACCACAAAGCAGCTACCATAGGTTTCAATGGAGGCTGCTCCATGTGGCACTGTATCCTACACACCTGCATATTACTATTCCATGTGGCACTGTATCCTACACACCTGTATATTACTATTCCATGTGGCACTGTATCCTACACACCTGCATATTACTATTCCATGTGGCACGGTATCCTACACACCTGTATATTACTATTCCATGTGGCACTGTATCCTACACACCTGCATATTACTATTCCATGTGACACTGTATCCTACACACCTGTATATTACTATTCCATGTGACACTGTATCCTACACACCTGCATATTACTATTCCATGTGGCACTGTATCCTACACACCTGCATATTACTATTCCATGTGACACTGTATCCTACACACCTGTATATTACTATTCCATGTGGCACTGTATCCTACACACCTGTATATTACTATTCCATGTGGCACTGTATCCTACACACCTGTATATTACTATTTCATGTGGCACTGTGTCCTACACACCTGTATATTACTATTCCATGTGACACTGTATCCTACACACCTGTATATTACTATTCCATGTGGCACTGTATCCTACACACCTGCATATTACTATTCCATGTGGCACTGTATCCTACACACCTGTATATTACTATTCCATGTGGCACTATATCCTACACACCTGTATATTACTATTCCATGTGACACTGTATCCTACACACCTGCATATTACTATTCCATGTGACACTGTATCTTACACACCTGCATATTACTATTCCATGTGGCACTGTATCCTACACACCTGTATATTACTATTCCATGTGACACTGTATCCTACACACCTGCATATTACTATTCCATGTGGCACTATATCCTACACACCTGCATATTACTATTCCATGTGGCACTCTATCCTACACACCTGCATATTACTATTCCATGTGGCACTATATACTACACACCTGCATATTACTATTCCATGTGGCACTGTATCCTACACACCTGCATATTACTATTCCATGTGGCACTGTAACCTACACACCTGTATATTACTATTCCATGTGGCACTGTATCCTACACACCTGTATATTACTAATCCATGTGACACTATATCCTACACACCTGCATATTACTATTCCATGTGGCACTGTATCCTACACACCTGCATATTACTATTCCATGTGGCACTGTATCCTACACACCTGCATATTACTATTCCATGTGACACTGTATCCTACACACCTGCATATTACTATTCCATGTGGCACTATATCCTACACACCTGCATATTACTATTCCATGTGGCACTGTATCTTACACACCTGTATATTATTATTCCATGTGGCACTATATCCTACACACCTGTATATTACTATTCCATGTGACACTGTATCCTACACACCTGCATATTACTATTCCATGTGGCACTATATCCTACACACCTGCATATTACTATTCCATGTGGCACTGTATCCTACACACCTGCATATTACTATTCCATGTGACACTGTATCCTACACACCTGTATATTACTATTCCATGTGGCACTGTATCCCACACACCTGCATATTACTATTCCATGTGACACTGTATCCTACACACCTGCATATTATTATTCCATGTGGCACTGTATCCCACACACCTGTATATTACTATTCCATGTGACACTGTATCCTACACACCTGTATATTACTATTCCATGTGACACTATATCCCACACACCTGCATATTACTATTCCATGTGACACTGTATCCTACACACCTGTATATTACTATTCCATGTGACACTGTATCTTACACACCTGCATATTACTATTCCATGTGACACTGTATCTTACACACCTGCATATTACTATTCCATGTGGCACTATATCCTACACACCTGCATATTACTATTCCATGTGGCACTGTATCCTACACACCTGCATATTACTATTCCATGTGGCACTGTATCCTACACACCTGCATATTACTATTCCATGTGACACTGTATCCTACACACCTGCATATTATTATTCCATGTGGCACTGTATCCCACACACCTGTATATTACTATTCCATGTGACACTATATGCCACACACCTGCATATTACTATTCCATGCGACACTGTATCCTACACACCTGCATATTACTATTCCATGTGACACTGTATCCTACACACCTGTATATTACTATTCCATGTGACACTATATCCCACACACCTGTATATTACTATTCCATGTGACACTGTATCCTACACACCTGTATATTACTATTCCATGTGACACTGTATCTTACACACCTGCATATTACTATTCCATGTGACACTGTATCCTACACACCTGCATATTACTATTCCATGTGACACTGTATCCTACACACCTGCATATTACTATTCCATGTGACACTGTATCCTACACACCTGTATATTACTATTCCATGTGGCACTGTATCCTACACACCTGTATATTACTATTCCATGTGGCACTGTATCCTACACATCTGCATATTACTATTCCATGTGACACTGTATCATACACACCTGCATATTACTATTCCATGTGACACTGTATCTTACACACCTGTATATTACTATTCCATGTGACACTGTATCCTACACACCTGTATATTACTATTCCATGTGACACTGTATCCTACACACCTGTGTATTACTATTCCATGTGGCACTGTATCCTACACACCTGTATATTACTATTCCATGTGACACTGTATCCTACACTCCTGCATATTACTATTCCATGTGACACTGTATCCTACACAACTGTATATTACTATTCCATGTGGCACTGTATCCTACACACCTGTATATTACTATTCCATGTGGCACTGTATACTACACACCTGCATATTACTATTCCATGTGGCACTGTATCCTACACACCTGTATATTACTATTCCATGTGATACTGTATCCTACACACCTGTATATTACTATTCCATGTGGCACTATATCCTACACACCTGCATATTACTATTCCATGTGATACTGTATCCTACACACCTGTATATTACTATTCCATGTGACACTGTATCCTACACACCTGCATATTACTATTCCATGTGGCACTGTATACTACACACCTGTATATTACTTTTCCATGTGACACTGTATCCTACACACCTGCATATTACTATTCCATGTGGCACTGTATACTACACACCTGTATATTACTATTCCATGTGACACTGTATCCTACACACCTGCATATTACTATTCCATGTGGTACTGTATCCTACACACCTGCATATTACTATTCCATGTGACACTGTATCCTACACACCTGCATATTACTATTCCATGTGGCAATGTATCCTACACACCTGCATATTACTATTCCATGTGGCACTGTATCCTACACACCTGTATTTTACTATTCCATGTGACACTGTATCCTACACACCTGCATATTACTATTCCATGTGGCACTATATCCTACACACCTGCATATTACTATTCCATGTGACACTGTATCCTACACAACTGTATATTACTATTCCATGTGGCACTGTATCCTACACACCTGTATATTACTATTCCATGTGACACTGTATCCTACACACCTGCATATTACTATTCCATGTGACACTGTATCCCACACACCTGTATATTACTATTCCATGTGGCACTGTATCCTACACACCTGCATATTACTATTCCATGTGGCACTGTATCCTACACACCTGCATATTACTATTCCATGTGACACTGTATCCTACACACCTGTATATTACTATTCCATGTGGCACTGTATCCTACACACCTGCATATTACTATTCCATGTGGCACTGTATCCTACAAACCTGCATATTACTATTCCATGTGACACTGTATCCTACACACCTGCATATTACTATTCCATGTGGCACTGTATCCTACACACCTGCATATTACTATTCCATGTGGCACTGTATCCTACACACCTGCATATCACTATTCCATGTGACACTGTATCCTACACACCTGCATATTACTATTCCATGTGGCACTGTATCCTACACACCTGCATATCACTATTCCATGTGACACTGTATCCTACACACCTGCATATTACTATTCCATGTGACACTGTATCCTACACACCTGTATATTACTATTCCATGTGACACTATATCCCACACACCTGTATATTACTATTCCATGTGACACTGTATCCTACACACCTGTATATTACTATTCCATGTGACACTGTATCTTACACACCTGCATATTACTATTCCATGTGACACTGTATCCTACACACCTGCATATTACTATTCCATGTGACACTGTATCCTACACACCTGCATATTACTATTCCATGTGACACTGTATCCTACACACCTGTATATTACTATTCCATGTGGCACTGTATCCTACACACCTGTATATTACTATTCCATGTGGCACTGTATCCTACACATCTGCATATTACTATTCCATGTGACACTGTATCATACACACCTGCATATTACTATTCCATGTGACACTGTATCTTACACACCTGCATATTACTATTCCATGTGACACTGTATCCTACACACCTGTATATTACTATTCCATGTGACACTGTATCCTACACACCTGTGTATTACTATTCCATGTGGCACTGTATCCTACACACCTGTATATTACTATTCCATGTGACACTGTATCCTACACTCCTGCATATTACTATTCCATGTGACACTGTATCCTACACAACTGTATATTACTATTCCATGTGGCACTGTATCCTACACACCTGTATATTACTATTCCATGTGGCACTGTATACTACACACCTGCATATTACTATTCCATGTGGCACTGTATCCTACACACCTGTATATTACTATTCCATGTGATACTGTATCCTACACACCTGTATATTACTATTCCATGTGGCACTATATCCTACACACCTGCATATTACTATTCCATGTGATACTGTATCCTACACACCTGTATATTACTATTCCATGTGACACTGTATCCTACACACCTGCATATTACTATTCCATGTGGCACTGTATACTACACACCTGTATATTACTATTCCATGTGACACTGTATCCTACACACCTGCATATTACTATTCCATGTGGCACTGTATACTACACACCTGTATATTACTATTCCATGTGACACTGTATCCTACACACCTGCATATTACTATTCCATGTGGTACTGTATCCTACACACCTGCATATTACTATTCCATGTGACACTGTATCCTACACACCTGCATATTACTATTCCATGTGGCAATGTATCCTACACACCTGCATATTACTATTCCATGTGGTACTGTATCCTACACACCTGTATATTACTATTCCATGTGACACTGTATCCTACACACCTGCATATTACTATTCCATGTGGCACTATATCCTACACACCTGCATATTACTATTCCATGTGACACTGTATCCTACACAACTGTATATTACTATTCCATGTGGCACTGTATCCTACACACCTGTATATTACTATTCCATGTGACACTGTATCCTACACACCTGCATATTACTATTCCATGTGACACTGTATCCCACACACCTGTATATTACTATTCCATGTGGCACTGTATCCTACACACCTGCATATTACTATTCCATGTGGCACTGTATCCTACACACCTGCATATTACTATTCCATGTGACACTGTATCCTACACACCTGTATATTACTATTCCATGTGGCACTGTATCCTACACACCTGCATATTACTATTCCATGTGGCACTGTATCCTACAAACCTGCATATTACTATTCCATGTGACACTGTATCCTACACACCTGCATATTACTATTCCATGTGGCACTGTATCCTACACACCTGCATATTACTATTCCATGTGGCACTGTATCCTACACACCTGCATATCACTATTCCATGTGACACTGTATCCTACACACCTGCATATTACTATTCCATGTGGCACTGTATCCTACACACCTGCATATCACTATTCCATGTGACACTGTATCCTACACACCTGCATATTACTATTCCATGTGGCACTGTATCCTACACACCTGCATATTACTATTCCATGTGACACTGTATCCTACACACCTGTATATTACTATTCCATGTGACACTGTATCCTACACTCCTGCATATTACTATTCCATGTGACACTGTATCCTACACTCCTGCATATTACTATTCCATGTGACACTGTATCCTACACACCTGCATATTACTATTCCATGTGACACTGTAACCTACACACCTGTATATTACTATTCCATGTGGCACTGTATCCTACACACCTGCATATTACTATTCCATGTGGCACTGTATCCTACACACCTGCATATTACTATTCCATGTGACACTGTATCCTACACACCTGCATATTACTATTCCATGTAGCACTGTATCCTACACACCTGCATATTACTATTCCATGTGGCACTGTATCCTACACACCTGCATATCACTATTCCATGTGACACTGTATCCTACACACCTGCATATCACTATTCCATGTGGCACTGTATCCTACACACCTGCATATCACTATTCCATGTGACACTGTATCCTACACACCTGCATATTACTATTCCATGTGGCACTGTATCCTACACACCTGCATATTACTATTCCATGTGGCACTGTATCCTACACACCTGCATATTACTATTCCATGTGACACTGTATCCTACACACCTGCATATTACTATTCCATGTGGCACTATATCCTACACACCTGCATATTACTATTCCATGTGACACTGTATCCTACACAACTGTATATTACTATTCCATGTGGCACTGTATCCTACACACCTGTATATTACTATTCCATGTGACACTGTATCCTACACACCTGCATATTACTATTCCATGTGACACTGTATCCTACACACCTGTATATTACTATTCCATGTGGCACTGTATCCTACACACCTGCATATTACTATTCCATGTGGCACTGTATCCTACACACCTGTATATTACTATTCCATGTGACACTGTATCCTACACACCTGCATATTACTATTCCATGTGGCACTGTATCCTACACACCTGCATATTACTATTCCATGTGGCACTGTATCCTACACACCTGCATATCACTATTCCATGTGACACTGTATCCTACACACCTGCATATTACTATTCCATGTGGCACTGTATCCTACACACCTGCATATCACTATTCCATGTGACACTGTATCCTACACACCTGCATATTACTATTCCATGTGGCACTGTATCCTACACACCTGCATATTACTATTCCATGTGACACTGTATCCTACACACCTGTATATTACTATTCCATGTGACACTGTATCCTACACTCCTGCATATTACTATTCCATGTGACACTGTATCCTACACTCCTGCATATTACTATTCCATGTGACACTGTATCCTACACACCTGCATATTACTATTCCATGTGACACTGTAACCTACACACCTGTATATTACTATTCCATGTGGCACTGTATCCTACACACCTGCATATTACTATTCCATGTGGCACTGTATCCTACACACCTGCATATTACTATTCCATGTGACACTGTATCCTACACACCTGCATATTACTATTCCATGTAGCACTGTATCCTACACACCTGCATATTACTATTCCATGTGGCACTGTATCCTACACACCTGCATATCACTATTCCATGTGACACTGTATCCTACACACCTGCATATCACTATTCCATGTGGCACTGTATCCTACACACCTGCATATCACTATTCCATGTGACACTGTATCCTACACACCTGCATATTACTATTCCATGTGGCACTGTATCCTACACACCTGCATATTACTATTCCATGTGGCACTGTATCCTACACACCTGCATATTACTATTCCATGTGACACTGTATCCTACACACCTGCATATTACTATTCCATGTGGCACTATATCCTACACACCTGCATATTACTATTCCATGTGACACTGTATCCTACACAACTGTATATTACTATTCCATGTGGCACTGTATCCTACACACCTGTATATTACTATTCCATGTGACACTGTATCCTACACACCTGCATATTACTATTCCATGTGACACTGTATCCTACACACCTGTATATTACTATTCCATGTGGCACTGTATCCTACACACCTGCATATTACTATTCCATGTGGCACTGTATCCTACACACCTGTATATTACTATTCCATGTGACACTGTATCCTACACACCTGCATATTACTATTCCATGTGGCACTGTATCCTACACACCTGCATATTACTATTCCATGTGGCACTGTATCCTACACACCTGCATATCACTATTCCATGTGACACTGTATCCTACACACCTGCATATTACTATTCCATGTGGCACTGTATCCTACACACCTGCATATCACTATTCCATGTGACACTGTATCCTACACACCTGCATATTACTATTCCATGTGGCACTGTATCCTACACACCTGTATATTACTATTCCATGTGACACTGTATCCTACACACCTGTATATTACTATTCCATGTGACACTGTATCCTACACTCCTGCATATTACTATTCCATGTGGCACTGTATCCTACACACCTGCATATCACTATTCCATGTGACACTGTATCCTACACACCTGCATATTACTATTCCATGTGGCACTGTATCCTACACACCTGCATATTACTATTCCATGTGACACTGTATCCTACACACCTGTATATTACTATTCCATGTGACACTGTATCCTACACTCCTGCATATTACTATTCCATGTGACACTGTATCCTACACTCCTGCATATTACTATTCTATGTGACACTGTATCCTACACACCTGCATATTACTATTCCATGTGGTACTGTATCCTACACACCTGCATATTACTATTCCATGTGACACTGTATCCTACACACCTGCATATTACTATTCCATGTGGCACTGTATCCTACACACCTGCATATTACTATTCCATGTGGCACTGTATCCTACACACCTGCATATTACTATTCCATGTAGCAATGTATCCTACACACCTGCATATTACTATTCCATGTGGTACTATATACGCCACATACCTGTATATTACTATTCCATGTGGCACTATATCCTACACAACTGCATATTACTATTCCATGTGACACTGTATCCTACACACCTGTATATTACTATTCCATGTGGCACTGTATCCTACACACCTGCATATTACTATTCCATGTGACACTGTATCCTACACACCTGCATATTACTATTCCATGTGGCACTGTATCCTTCACACCTGCATATTACTATTCCATGTGGCACTATATCCTACACACCTGTATATTACTATTCCATGTGGCACTGTATCCTACACACCTGCATATTACTATTCCTTGTGGCACTGTATCCTACACACCTGCATATTACTATTCCATGTGGCACTGTATCCTACACACCTGCATATTACTATTCCATGTGACACTGTATCCTAGAGCATTAAAGGGTATGGGGAGTGGGATATGCTCTGCACTAGCTAAATAATTGATAGTATCAACTTACAACGAATAGTCCCCGATTAGTATCCATCAATAAGTAAGTCACCATTTATTGGATGTTCGAGGGTGCACCCAGAGACAATTGTATTATGCAAGAGAAAAGAAAAGGACGAAGAATGTCTCTTTGTTGGCGCACATAAATGTTTTCTAAAATTTAACTTTTAATAGATCCATTAAGATTGTTAAAAAAAAACCCGAAATCAGACAATACAATACAACAATTATTACATTAATTACTAAATAAAGTGAATTTTAAAACCAAGGCTCGCTACCTGTGTCATTTAATGTGTTAATTCGGTTTTGTTAATATGATAAGGATCACTACGGATCTAAATACTCTAAGATGACTGTTGTGATGAAAATATAATCAATCAATGAATTCAATAACTAGACATATGTTCAATAAGTTCCTAGAGAGTTGCTATAATAAAGTGGATATAGTATAACAATTAATAGGAGTATATTATTTAATTCCCATAAGGTATGTTATTGGGGACACTTCTCACACAGAAGTAAGATGATGTGTTTAATAATTGGGGATTCACTCCATGTAATTTCCCTTCTTCAGAGGTAAATTGGTGTGCTTAATAGTTGGGAATTCTCTCCATATATTGTCACTTCATCAATGATTTATATACTTAGGTCATTCATAGGTATGGTTAATTCCCACAGCCACAAGTGATTTGGGTACACAAATATTCAGCGGCTTATTAGCTGTAAAATGGTTATATATTGCCTTTATTGCTCACAGCTATTCACAGTAGAGATATATACCTGTAACCAGAGCTGGCCATAGGCATAGGCAAACTAGGCAATTGCCTAGGGCATTTGGTATGCCTAGGGGCATCAGCAGCTTCTGCTGATAAAAATGATATGTGGCATGCCTATATTCTGTGTGTAGCATTTCATATGCAGATACAGCCACAGTCTCACACAGTATATAGGCATGCTACATATCAGTTTAATCAGCAGAAGCTGCTTGTGCATCCAAGCCACATAGCAATGCAAATAAGATGCATTTTCATTAATAAAAAGGTGCCTGACGTTAGCATTGAGGCAAGATTTATGAGGACACATCTGTATCCAAGCAGAGGCAGAGGCCACAGTGTTAGTGACAGTGTGAGTGCTGTGTGCATGTGAGTGGGTTGGTTGTGCAGTAGTGTTCAGAATATGTGTAAGGAGCATTATGTGTGTCATGTAAAAATGCATTAATAATGTGCAACATGTGTGTAAAGGGCACTATGTGTGTCATTATGTGTATAAGGGCATTAATAATGTGCGGCATATGTGTAACAGGGTACTACTGTATGTGTGTCATTATGTGTATAGGGACACTAATAATGTGCAGCAAATGTGTAGGGGGCACTATGTGTGTCATTATGTGTATAAGGGCATTAATAATGTGCGGCATATGTGTAACAGGGTACTACTGTATGTGTGTCATTATGTGTAAAGGGGCACTAATAATGTGCAGCAAAAGGGGAGGTGGCACTGTGTGTGTCATTATGTGTAAAGGGGCATTAATAAAGGTTGTCATAATGTGTAAGGTGCATTATGTTTATAAGGACATTAATAAGGTGTCTCATATGTGTAAGGGGCATTACTGTGTGGAATTGTGTATAAATGCATTACTGATGTGTGGCATTATGTGTATAAGGTGCTCTACTATGTGGCGTTGCGTATAGAAAGGACACTACTGTGTCGTCTAATGTGAATAAAGAGCAATAGGGTGTGGTGTAATGTGAATAAGGAGCAATTCAGTGTGATGTAATGGGAATAAGGGGCTCTACTGTGAGGAGTAACGTTTATATGGTAAAGTGGTACTACTATGGGATGTAATATGAATTATGGACACTATCGCATGATCAAATGTGAATAAAGTTGCTGTACTGTGTGGCGTAATTAGAATTGGGGTTACTATTGTGTGGCCCTGCCCCTTGCCAGCAAAAACACACCCCTTTTTGGGCTGTGCGCCAAATGTGCGAGCTGTTCCTATTTAAAGTATAGGGGGTACAAACACCAAAATAAGGACTGCTATGGGTGAGGGGTGATGGTGCTGGGAAAGAGGTGCAAGGTCAGAGGCGGAACCAGCGGTGGTGCTAGGGGGCACCAGCCAAAATCTTGCCTAGGGCATCCTATTGATTAGGGCCGGCTCTGCCTGTAACTGAATTTCTCATAAACAGATACTTTCAGCAAATAGCTGTATCATATGCTGCCTTTATTACTGGCAGTTGTGTGTAGTAGAAATGTATCACTGTAACTAGAACTCTTGTAAATAGATACTTTCAACAAATAGCTGTATCATTCATTGCTGTAACTGCTGAAACAAGACCACCAAGTCTGTCCCCAGCGGTTATGAGAGACTCAACCAAATATCAAAATTCTATTTAATCAGTAGGAATTCTGTGTATTAAATTTAGCGCTCTCAGATATTCTGTATGTGTATTTCTCTAACGTCCTAGTGGATGCTGGGGACTCCGTAAGGACCATGGGGAATAGACGGGCTCCGCAGGAGACTGGGCACTCTAAGAAAGAATTAGTACTACTGGTGTCCACTGGCTCCTCCCTCTATGCCCCTCCTCCAGACCTCAGTTAGAATCTGTGCCCGGACAGAGCTGGGTGCTTTTAGTGAGCTCTCCTGAGCTTGCTAATAAGAAAGTATTTTAGTTAGGTTTTTTATTTTCAGAGAGCTTCTGCTGGCAACAGACTCTCTGCTACGTGGGACTGAGGGGAGAGAAGCAAACCTACTAACTGCGGCTAGGTTGCGCTTCTTAGGCTACTGGACACCATTAGCTCCAGAGGGATCGAACACAGGAACTTAACCTTGGTCGTCCGTTCCCGGAGCCGCGCCACCGTCCCCCTCGCAGAGCCAGAAGACAGAAGCCGGCGGGTGAAGCAAGAAGACGTCAAAATCGGCGGCAGAAGACTCCAGTCTTCATATGAGGCAGCGCACAGCACTGCAGCTGTGCGCCATTGCTCTCACACTAACCCACACACTCCGGTCACTGTAGGGTGCAGGGCGCAGGGGGGGGGGGGCACCCTGGGCAGCAATTGAGTACCTCCTGGCAAAATAGGGCATATAAACAGCTGGGCACTGTATATATGTATGAGCCCCAGCCATTATTTTTACACAAAATCGCGGGACAGAAGCCCGCCGCTGAGGGGGTGGGGCTTCTTCCTCAGCACTCACCAGCGCCATTTTCTCTCCACAGCTCCGCTGAGAGGAAGCTCACCAGGCTCTCCCCTGCAGACTCATGGTAGAAAGAGGGTAAAAAGAGAGGGGGGTGCACATAAATTTAACGCAATAATCAGAAATACAGCAGCTACTGGGTAAACACTAAGTTACTGTGTAATTTCTGGGTTATATAGCGCTGGGGTGTGTGCTGGCATACTCTCTCTCTGTCTCTCCAAAAGGCCTTGTGGGGGTCCTGTCCTCAAATAGAGCATCCCCTGTGTGTGTGTGTGTGTGGTGTGTCGGTACGATTGTGTCGACATGTTTGACGAGGAAGGCTATGTGGAGGCAGAGCAGGTGCAGATGAATGAGGTGCCTCCGCCGACGGCGCCGACACCTGATTGGATGGATATGTGGAAGGTGTTAAATGATAATGTAAACTCCTTGCATAAAAGGTTGGATAAAGCTGAAGCCTTGGGACAGTCGGGGTCTCAGCCCATGCCTGATCCTACAGCGCAGAGGCCGTCAGGGTCTCAGAAGAGCACACTATCCCAAATTGTTGACACAGATATCGACACGGATTCTGACTCCAGTGTCGATGGCGATGATGCAAAATTGCAGCCTAAAATGGCTGAAGCCATCCGCTACAAGATTATAGCAATGAAGGATGTATTGCACATATCAGAGGTGAACCCGGTCCCTGACAAGAGGGTTTATATGTTTGGGGAGAAAAGGCATGAGGTGACTTTTCCCCCTTCACATGAGTTAAATGAGTTATGTGAAAAAGTGTGGGATTCTCCTGATAGGAAAGTGCTGATTTCCAAAAGGTTACTTATGGCGTACCCTTTCCCGCCAACGGACAGGATGCGCTGTGAATCCTCCCCTAGGGTAGACAAAGCTTTGACACGCTTATCTAAGAAGGTGGCCCTGCCGTCCCAGAATATGGCCTCCCTAACGGATCCTGCAGATAGGAAGCAGGAAGGTATCCTGAAGTCTGTTTATACACATTCAGGTACTCTACTGAGGCCGGCAATTGCGTCGGCCTGGATGTGTAGTGCTGTAGCAGCATGGACAGGTACTCTGTCTGAGGAACTGGATACCTTGGACAAGGATACTATATTACTGACCCTGGGGCATATAAAAGACGCTGTCCTATATATGAGGGATGCCCAGAGGGACATTTGCCTACTGGGCTCTAGAATAAATGCAATGTCGATTTCTGCCAGAAGGGTCCTGTGGACTCGGCAATGGACAGGTGATGCCGACTCTAAAAAGCACATGGAGGTTTTACCTTATAAGGGTGAGGAATTGTTTGGGGACGGTCTCTCGGACCTAGTTTCCACAGCTACGGCTGGGAAGTCAAATTTTTTGCCATATATTCCCTCACAGCCTAAGAAAGCGCCGTATTACCAAATGCAGTCCTTTCGATCACAAAAAGGAAAGAAAGTCAGAGGTGCATCCTTTCTTGCCAGAGGCAGGGGTAGAGGAAAGAAGCTGCACCATACAGCTAGTTCCCAGGAACAGAAGTCCTCCCCGGCTTCCACTAAATCCACGGCATGACGCTGGGGCTCCACAGGTGGATCCGGGAGCGGTGGGGCGCGTCTCCGAAATTTCAGCCACCAGTGGGTTCGCTCACAGGTAGATCCCTGGGCTATACAGATTGTGTCTCAGGGATACAAGCTGGAATTCGAAGTGATGCCCCCTCACTGTTACCTCAAATCGGCCCTGCCAGCTTCCCCCATAGAAAGGGAGGTAGTGTTAGCGGCAATTCACAAATTATATCTCCAACAGGTGGTGGTAAAAGTTTCCCTCCTTCAACAGGGAAGGGGTTACTATTCCACAATGTTTGTGGTACCGAAACCGGACGGTTCGGTCAGACCCATATTGAATTTAAAGTCCCTGAACATTTACCTGAAAAGGTTCAAGTTCAAGATGGAATCGCTCAGAGCGGTCATTGCCAGCCTGGAAGAGGGGGATTTTATGGTGTCTCTGGACATAAAGGATGCTTACCTGCATGTCCCCATTTATCCACCTCATCAGGAGTACCTCAGATTTGTGGTACAGGACTGTCATTACCAATTCCAGACGTTGCCGTTTGGTCTGTCCACGGCACCGAGAATATTTACCAAGGTAATGGCGGAAATGATGGTGCTCCTTCGAAAGCAAGGAATCACAATTATCCCATACTTGGACGATCTCCTCATAAAGGCGAGGTCCAGAGAGCAGTTGCTGATCAGCGTAGCACACTCTCAGGAAGTGTTGCAACAGCACGGCTGGATTCTGAATATTCCAAAGTCGCAGCTGATTCCTACGACGCGTCTGCCCTTCCTGGGCATGATTCTGGACACGGACCAGAAGAAGGTGTTTCTCCCGGCGGAGATGACTCAGGAGCTCGTGGCTCTGGTCAGAGACCTCTTAAAACCAAAACAGGTGTCGGTGCATCACTGCACGCGAGTCCTGGGAAAGATGGTGGCGTCATACGAAGCCATTCCCTTCGGCAGGTTCCATGCGAGGACCTTTCAGTGGGATCTGTTGGAAAAGTGGTCAGGATCGCATCTTCAGATGCATCGGCTGATCACCCTATCCCCCAGGGCCAGGGTGTCTCTTCTGTGGTGGCTGCAGAGTGCTCACCTTCTAGAGGGCCGCAGGTTCGGCATACAGGACTGGGTCCTGGTGACCACGGATGCAAGCCTCCGAGGATGGGGGGCAGTCACTCAGGGAAGAAACTTCCAAGGGCTGTGGTCAAGTCAGGAGGCTTGTCTGCACATCAATATCCTGGAACTAAGGGCCATATACAACGCCCTGAGTCAAGCGGAGCCTCTGCTTCGCAACCAACCGTTGCTGATTCAGTCAGACAACATCACCGCAGTGGCCCATGTAAACCGCCAAGGCGGCACAAGGAGCAGGGTGACGATGGCGGAAGCCACCAGGATTCTTCGTTGGGCGGAGAATCACGTGC
Organism: Pseudophryne corroboree; assembly: GCF_028390025.1. Taxonomy (NCBI): domain Eukaryota; kingdom Metazoa; phylum Chordata; class Amphibia; order Anura; family Myobatrachidae; genus Pseudophryne; species Pseudophryne corroboree. The sequence goes on from NC_086445.1 coordinate 1,050,062,114, forward strand.
AAGCACTGTCAGCAGTGTTCATTCCGGGAGTGGACAACTGGGAAGCACACTTCCTCAGCAGGCACGACCTCCACCCGGGGGAGTGGGGACTTCATCAAGAAGTCTTCACACAGATTACAAATCGATGGGAACTGCCACAGGTGGACATGATGGCATCCCGCCTCAACAAAAAGCTAAAACGGTATTGTGCCAGGTCAAGAGACCCTCAGGCGATAGCTGTGGACGCACTAGTAATACCGTGGGTGTTCCAGTCGGTCTATGTGTTTCCTCCTCTTCCTCTCATACCCAAGGTGCTGAGAATCGTAAGAAAAAGAGAACAATACTCATTGTTCCGGATTGGCCAAGAAGGACTTGGTACCCGGAACTGCAAGAAAAGCTCACAGAGGACCCATGGCCTCTGCCACTCAGACAGGACCTGTTGCAACAGGGGCCCTGTCTGTTCCAAGACTTACCGCGGCTGCGTTTGACAGCATGGCGGTTGAACGCCGGATCCTAGCGGAAAAAGGCATTCCAGATGAAGTTATTCCTACGCTAATAAAGGCTAGGAAGGATGAACATTATCACCGTATATGGCAAAAATATGTTGCTTGGTGTGAGGCCAGGAAGGCCCCTACAGAGGAATTCCAGCTGGGCCGCTTCCTGCACTTCCTACAGTCAGGAGTAACTATGGGCTTAAAATTGGGGTCCATAAAGGTCCAGATTTCGGCCCTATCCATTTTCTTTCAAAAAGAACTGGCTTCACTTTCTGAGGTTCAGACGTTTGTTAAGGGAGTGCTGCATATTCAGCCCCCTTTTGTGCCACCAGTGGCACCTTGGGATCTTAACGTGTTGTTGGGTTTCCTGAAATCCCACTGGTTTGAGCCACTTAAGACCGTGGAGCTAAAGTATCTCACGTTGAAAGTGGTCATGCTATTGGCCTTAGCTTCGGCTAGGCGTGTGTCAGAATTGGCGGCTTTGTCATGTAAAAGCCCCTATCTGGTTTTCCATATGGACAGGGCAGAATTACGGACTCGTCCGCAATTTCTGCCGAAGGTGGTGTCATCTTTTCATTTGAACCAACCAATTGTGGTGCCTGCGGCTACTCGTGACTTGGAGGATTCCAAGTTGCTTGATGTAGTCAGGGCTTTGAAGATTTATGTTTCCAGGATGGCTGGAGTCAGGAAAACTGACTCGCTGTTTATCCTGTATGCATCCAACAAGCTGGGTGCTCCTGCTTCAAAGCAAACTATTGCTCGCTGGATCTGTAACACGATTCAGCAGGCTCATTCTGTGGCTGGATTGCCGAATCCAAAATCAGTAAAAGCCCATTCCACAAGGAAAGTGGGCTCTTCTTGGGCGGCTGCCCAAGGGGTCTCGGCATTACAGCTTTGCCGAGCGGCTACTTGGTCGGGTTCAAACACCTTTGCAAAATTCTACAAGTTTGATACCCTGGCTGAGGAGGACCTTGTGTTTGCCCATTCGGTGCTGCAGAGTCATCCGCACTCTCCCGCCCGTTTGGGAGCTTTGGTATAATCCCCATGGTCCTTACGGAGTCCCCAGCATCCACTAGGACGTTAGAGAAAATATGAATTTACTCACCGGTAATTCTATTTCTCGTAGACCGTAGTGGATGCTGGGCGCCCGTCCCAAGTGCGGACTTTCTGCAATACTTGTATATAGTTATTGCTTAATAAAGGGTTATGTTATGTTGGCATCCATTGTTTGATGCTCTGTTGTTGTTCATACTGTTAACTGGGTAAGTTTATCACGAGTTATACGGTGTGATTGGTGTGGCTGGTATGAGTCTTACCCTGGATTCCAAAATCCTTTCCTTGTAATGTCAGCTCTTCCGGGCACAGTTTCCTTAACTGAGGTCTGGAGGAGGGGCATAGAGGGAGGAGCCAGTGCACACCAGGAACTAAATTCTTTCTTAGAGTGCCCAGTCTCCTGCGGAGCCCGTCTATTCCCCATGGTCCTTACGTAGTCCCCAGCATCCACTACGGACTACGAGAAATAGATTTACTGGTGAGTAAAATCTTATTATTTTTTATATGCTCACTAATGCAGATATATCCTGCAATAAGTAGCTGTACCATTTGACAAATACACATGGTATGGTTGTTAGAAAAGTGCATCTACACACCTATTGTAGCATTAGATGTTTATTTGATCTCTCAACTCTTTGCTAATAACATTCTTGGGTTTATAACATGAGATCTCTCATTTCGGAATGACAATACATAACTTTGAAACTTCCCCTTCCTCACATCTACTAAATCAGTGGCGCAAGAGGTTAAACCACTGAACAAGGTGTTTGTCTAGATCTGAGTTCGAATCCATGCTGGTAACACTTGTATATGTTAGGTGCTTTATTTTTAATACATTCAGCCCTTTATACATTTGGGTGAATTAGCGCTGTATAGAAATATAAATAAAATAAATATGAAGAAAAACTAATATAGCAGCTTATATATAGTTATATATCTACAAACATGATTTTTTCTTTTCTGTATTATACTCCTATGACTAGTGCTATCTCTGGAGAGGTATTCTCTCACCTGATATCATTAGAGATTCCTGTGGCTGCTATCACTAGATCTCTGATTGAAGATTAAGACAAGCTGATGATGTCTGATTAGTCCATATTATAAGGGTGTGTACACACGGTGAGATTTTTTCTTAAGATTTTGACTATATAGTCAAAATCGTAAGAAAAGTTAGTGCAGATCGCAAGGGAAAAGTCACCTTGCGATCCCGATGTGCGGTCCCGCCAGGTCGGCATCGCAAGAAAAGATAGACTGTGCAGGCAAGTCAATCCTTGCTAGATCGGTGTACTATCTAGTTCATCTCACATGTCAATGACATCTCACATAAGCCAAAATCTCACATAAGCCAAAATCGTAAGTACACATAGTACAGATCTCAAGAAAAGTTAGTCAAAATCTGTCCTATCTGGGCTCCGGGGAGTTCAAGGGAAATCGCAAGTACAAATAGGACATAGCAAGGATCTCACCGTGTGTACCCTTAAGGTGTGTACACACGGTAAGATATTTTCTTCCGATTCTGACTATATAGTCAGAATCGGAAGAAAAGATAGTGCAGATCGCAAGGTGACAGTCACCTTGCGATCCCGATCCGATGCCGATGCGCGGCCCCGCGCGGTCGGCATCGGCAGAAAAAATAGGCTGTGCAGGCAAGTCAATCCTGGCTATCTCTATAGAAGAGATAGTCAGGATTGACATCGCACATAGCCAGCATCGCAAGCACACTCATTATGTGCTTGCGATACTGGCTAAGTGCCGACCCGGCCCCCTGTCGCACGGTGAGAATCGGATAAGTCCGAATCTCACCGTGTGTATGCACCCTAAGAGTTCCCATGTATATCATGGGAACATTCAAAACCTCTTTATATGTCCAATCTGTATTCCTTAATATGATATATGTTATTATACCTCATTATTGTAATGTTCCTGCCATATATTTGGTTGCTTTATAACTTTTATAAGTTCTGTTTTACTATGAGAGCCAACGTATATTGAATGTGTTATTTTATCTTTCATTACTGACACCTGCTTGTGATGAGACACTGGGGCCATAAATACTGACTGGCCTAGAGGCAGGATTATACCTTTGATAAAGTCATGTGATCGTGACAAAACGCGTCAGGACCCCGCCTTCCATACACCTGGTCCAGGTGAATTAATCCTGTGCAATCCACACAGCTTCTCTTCCATCCAGCTGACTGGCTGACTGCGGCAAGAAACCGCCTTTGACTCTCCGACAGCAGCTTGCTATCACCGCCAGCCAGTGATCACGAGAACAGGAGACGACCGCACATTTCCTCCTGGCGGCAGGTACTCAGCTTTGGGATACCCAACTTTCCGCTCCGCTGTACAATCACATTGTGCATCTCAGCAGCTTGCTTTATCGCCGGCTGGCGATCAGGAGTACAGGAGACGATTATAAATCACTTTCTATTGGGAGGTGCTCGGTACTGGGCACCGCAATACTCCTCTCCTCTGTGCAGAACATCGAGCAACGCAGGACTCACTAGCCGGGGACGCCCGGCCAAGTTTATACCAGCCCTTGCCGGAGAGGTAGTATACGTTTATATTTATCTGGAACTACATCTACAAATTCTCCTGTTCCCTCCCTATCGCACAATTAGAATTTAATATATTGGATAGCCATTTTATCACACGCCTGAACCTTTATATCACCTAACCTACATGTTTTATAACTATACTGATTAAGAGAATAAATTCTTTACATTTTATACGTTGTGCTCTCTATTTTATATAGCTGCTGACACAGCGCAGCCACTTTTCTTGCTCTATAGTCTTCCAATCCATCTCACATAGTGGTGTGGCAAGCGCAGTGTCTCAGGAGCCTGTTGTACCTTAATTTGTTGGTTTTATTTAAATGATTGATTTGTTTGAGGCGCTGAACAAGTAGTTTCTTTTGTTGTTCTTTGTTAGAAAAGTGGGCTGCTTATCAGCTGCTGGTTGTTATATGAAAGAATGTAGCCATAGAAATATCAAATATAGGCTTGTTCTGTCTGCGTATATTTTTGTGTTCACTAATGCAGATATATCCTGCAATAAATAGCTGCACTATTTGACAAATATACACAGTATAGTTGTTAAGATAGTTGAGCTGCTCATCAGCTACTAGCTGTTATGTAAAAAATACAGCCATAGAGGTATCAAATATAGGCTTAATCATTTTGCCAAATGCTACAGCTATTATTCAAATACACAAATGTTCAGTAGTTCTGATAATTATCTGCTGCTTTTATTGCTGGTAGCTATGCACAGTGAGGAAATGTAACTGTAGCTGAGTCTCTAAAAAACAGATACATTCAGCAAATGCTGTAGCTATGTCATCCACTGTTGCATACAATGTAACCTTTAGGGTGAGATCACCAAATAGTGTGGTGTGCTAGTATAAGCACATCCTGTCAGCAGTATTATACAACAGTATTGAGTATGACACTGCTAAATGCTGCAGCTGTCAGATTTTACATTCTACAGCATTTTGCACACATATATTCCTATATAGTGAGACCCTCATATAAAGCCACATTCAATTAGTGTATTAGTATGAGTGTCTTAGGTAGCTCTCTCATATAGGTTAATAAGGGGAACACTAAAGGAGGCACTATATCCTACACACCTGCATATTACTATTCCATGTGACACTATATCCTACACACCTGTATATTACTATTCCATGTGGCACTGTATCCTACACACCTGCATATTACTATTCCATGTGGCACTGTATCCTACACACCTGTATATTACTATTCCATGTGGCACTGTATCATACACACCTGTATATTACTATTCCATGTGGCACTATATCCTACACACCTGCATATTACTATTCCATGTGTGCACTGTATATTACACACCTGCATATTACTATTCCATGTGGCACTGTATCCTACATACCTGCATATTACTATTCCATGTGACACTGTATCCTACACTCCTGCATATTACTATTCCATGTGGCACTGTATCTTACACACCTGTATATTACTATTCCATGTGACACTGTATCCTACACACCTGCATATCACTATTCCATGTGGCACTGTATCCTACACACCTGTATATTACTATTCCATGTGGCACTATATACTACACACCTGCATATTACTATTCCATGTGGCACTATATACTACACACCTGCATATTACTATTCCATGTGGCACTATATCCTACACACCTGCATATTACTATTCCATGTGGCACTATATCCTACACACCTGCATATTACTATTCCATGTGGCACTATATACTACACACCTGCATATTACTATTCCATGTGGCACTATATCCTACACACCTGTATATTACTATTCCATGTGGCACTATATCCTACACACCTGCATATTACTATCCCATGTGACACTGTATTCTACACACCTGCATATTACTATTCCATGTGACACTGTATCCTACTCACCTGCATATTACTATTCCATGTGACACTGTATCCTACACACCTGCATATTACTATTCCATGTGGCACTATATACTACACACCTGCATATTACTATTCCATGTGGCACTATATCCTACACACCTGCATATTACTATTCCATGTGGCACTGTATCCTACACACCTGTATATTACTATTCCATGTGGCACTGTATCATACACACCTGTATATTACTATTCCATGTGGCACTATATCCTACACACCTGCATATTACTATTCCATGTGGCACTGTATATTACACACCTGCATATTACTATTCCATGTGGCACTATACACTACACACCTGCATATTACTATTCCATGTGGCACTGTATCCTACACACCTGTATATTACTATTCCATGTGGCGCTATATCTTACATACCTGCATATTACTATTCCATGTGACACTGTATCCTACACACCAGCATATTACTATTCCATGTGACACTGTATCCTACACACCAGCATATTACTATTCCATGTGACACTGTATCCTACACACCTGCATATTACTATTCCATGTGGCACTGCATCCTACACACCTGCATATTACTATTCCATGTGACACTGTATCCTACACACCTGCATATTACTATTCCATGTGGCACTATAGCCTACACACCTGCATATTACTATTCCATGTGGCACTGTATCTTACACACCTGTATATTACTATTCCATGTGACAGTGTATCCTACACACCTGCATATTACTATTCCATGTGGCACTGTATCCCACACACCTGCATATTACTATTCCATGTGGTACTGTATCCTACACACCTGCATATTACTATTCCATGTAACACTGTATCCTACACACCTGTATATTACTATTCCATGTGGCACTGTATCCTACACACCTGTATATTACTATTCCATGTGACACTGTATCCTACACACCTGTATATTACTATTCCATGTGACACTGTATCCTACACACCTGCATATTACTATTCCATGTGACACTGTATCTTACACACCTGCATATTACTATTCCATGTGACACTGTATCCTACACACCTGCATATTACTATTCCATGTGGCACTATATCCTACACACCTGCATATTACTATTCCATGTGGCACTGTATCCTACACACCTGCATATTACTATTCCATGTGACACTGTATCCTACACACCTGCATGTTACTATTCCATGTGACACTGTATCCTACACACCTGCATATTACTGTTCCATGTGGCACTGTATCCTACACACCTGCATATCACTATTCCATGTGGCACTGTATCCTACACACCTGCATATTACTATTCCATGTGACACTGTATCCTACACACCTGTATATTACTATTCCATGTGACACTGTATCCTACACACCTGCATATTACTATTCCATGTGGCACTATATCCTACACACCTGCATATTACTATTCCATGTGACACTGTATCCTACACACCTGCATATTACTATTCCATGTGACACTGTATACTACACACCTGTATATTAGTATTCCATGTGGCACTGTATCTTACACACCTGCATATTACTATTCCATGTGGCACTGTATCCTACACACCTGCATATTACTATTCCATGTGACACTGTATCCTACACACCTGCATATTACTATTCCATGTGACACTGTATCCTACACACCTGCATATTACTATTCCATGTGACACTGTATCCTACACACCTGCATATTACTATTCCATGTGACACTGTATCCTACACACCTGCATATTACTATTCCATGTGGCACTGTATCTTACACACCTGCATATTACTATTCCATGTGGCACTGTATCCTACACACCTGCATATTACTATTCCATGTGACACTGTATCCTACACACCTGCATATTACTATTCCATGTGGCACTGTATCCTACACACCTGTATATTACTATTCCATGTGACACTGTATACTACACACCTGCATATTACTATTCCATGTGGCACTGTATCTTACACACCTGCATATTACTATTCCATGTGGCACTGTATCTTACACACCTGCATATTACTATTCCATGTGACACTGTATACTACACACCTGTATATTAGTATTCCATGTGGCACTGTATCTTACACACCTGCATATTACTATTCCATGTGGCACTGTATCCTACACACCTGCATATTACTATTCCATGTGACACTGTATCCTACACACCTGCATATTACTATTCCATGTGACACTGTATCCTACACACCTGCATATTACTATTCCATGTGACACTGTATCCTACACACCTGCATATTACTATTCCATGTGACACTGTATCCTACACACCTGCATATTACTATTCCATGTGGCACTGTATCTTACACACCTGCATATTACTATTCCATGTGACACTGTATCCTACACACCTGCATATTACTATTCCATGTGGCACTGTATCCTACACACCTGTATATTACTATTCCATGTGACACTGTATACTACACACCTGCATATTACTATTCCATGTGGCACTGTATCTTACACACCTGCATATTACTATTCCATGTGGCACTGTATCTTACATACCTGCATATTACTATTCCATGTGACACTGTATACTACACACCTGTATATTAGTATTCCATGTGGCACTGTATCTTACACACCTGCACATAATTCCTCCATCCAGGTAATAACACACCTGTAATCTCTACATTGTACAGTCTCTCTATCTCCTTTGTGTACCAGTCGCCCTCTCATAGTCACCCTCCACCCACTGTAATCCTGCCACCTGACCACCGGCTCCCATCTCCACCCAGTTCCCACATTCTGCCCCATTGCCCCCTTACCGCTGACAAGCAGGACAGCCAGGATGAGGGGCAGTGAGATTCCGGGGGACATTCTCCTGTGTGTGTTGGTGCTGAGGCTGCAGGTCTCAGAATGATCTGTCTCGCACCACATCCCTCACTGCAGAGCTCCGCGCAGCTGCTCTCAGCTGGGATATAAATAACACGTTGTGTGACGTGAAGCAGAAAATGTAAAAGTGACCACAAAAGAGTAATACTGTCACTAATATAGAGATGTGATTACTGCGGTCACCTCATGCTAGTCACATAGTGCAGCAGTAACTATAGCATGAGGCTGGAGTATAGAGGACACAGTCCTGTCAGGCGGGAGCGTACAGCAACATCAAATTACAGAGGACACTTTATAAACCGCATACAGCGCAAACCCCCGGTGCAACATCACACAGCTACGTTACCGCTGGGCAGACAGAATGGTGTCTTCATTATATGTCAGAGTGGCAATACACTGCGGCACACAGACAGAACAGTGAGCGGTCGCTTTACAATCGCCACCTCCCCTAGTTATTATTATTATCCTTTATTTATATGGCGCCACAAGGGTTCCGCAGCGCCAAATTACAGAGTACATAAACAAATAATCAAACAGGAAAACAGCAACTTACAGGTGATGACAGTATAGGACAAGTACAGGGTAACTAAACATAGTTACATCAGCAGATGACACTGGAATACGTATCAGGTGGCAGAAGACTGCTGGATGTGGTGCAGTTGAAGATTATTAAAGTAAGAAAAGGGTAAGCACATGAGGGAGGGGTAGACAGACAGAGGTGACACAGATGGGGTACATAGAGAGCGTGGAACAGAGGGTTAGGATGAGATTTGGCTGGGTTTGTTGAAGAAGTGGGTCTTAAAAGCCCATTTGAAGTTTTCTAGAGAGGTGAAGAGTCTGAGGGGAAGAGATAGAGAATTCCAAGAGAGGGAACAGCACGTGAGAAATCTTGGAGGTAGGAGTAGGCAGGAGAGTGGGCGTGCATTAGCAGAGCGAAGAGGATGGGTGGGAGAGTAAAGGGAGATAAGGTCAGAGATGTAGATGGGAGAGGAGTGGGTGAGGGCTTTGTAAGCGAGTGTGAGAAGCTTGAAATGGATTCTGAAAGGGAAGGGGAGCCAGCGAAGGTCTAGTAAGAGAGGAGAGGTGGACGTAGTGCGTTTGGTGAGGAAGATGAGCCGGGCAGTAGCATTGAGGATAGATTGGAGTGGAGAGAGGTGTTTGTCAGGAATGCCAGTCAGGAGGAGATTACAGTACTCCAGTCTGGAGATGACCAGTGAGTAGATAAGAGTCTTAGTAGCATCCTGGGTCAGAAAGGGTCTGATCCTGGAAATATGTTTTAGATGAAAATGGCAGGTTTGTGAGAGGTGCTGAATGTGTGGTTTGAAGGAGAGGGTGGAGTCAAGGATTACTCCAAGACAGCGCACTTGGGGACTAGAGGAGATAGTAGTGCCATCAATAGATAATGAGATTGTAGGAGGTGAGGTTATGCGGGAGGGAGAGAAGATGATCAGCTCGGTCTTAGACATGTTAAGTATAAGAAAGCGCTGGGACATCCAGGAAGAGGTAGCAGAGAGACAGTTGGAGATACGAGTGAGGAGAGCAGGGGAGAGGTCTGGAGAGGAAAGATAGATTTGGGTGTCATCAGCATAGAGATGATATTGGAAACCAAAAGAACTAATGAGCTTACCTAGTGAGGACGTATAGAGAGAGAAGAGAAGATGACCAAGGACAGAACCTTGGGGTACCCCTACAGTTAGTGGAAGTGAGGGGGAGGTGGAGTCATGAGAGGAGACAGAGAATGAACGATTAGAAAGGTAGGAGGACAGCCAAGGGAGGGCAGTGTCACGCAGACCAATGGAGTGAAGGATTTGCAGTAGGAGAGGATGGTCCACAGTGTCAAAAGCAGCAGAGAGATCAAGTAGAATAGGTAGAGAGTAGTGTCCCTTAGATTTAGCAGCATGGAGGTCATTGCATACTTTTGTAAGGGCAGTTTCAGTGGAGTGGAGATTACGGAAGCCAGACTGGAATGGGTCAAGCAGTGAGTGTGAGGAAAGAAAGGAAGTAAGGCGGTTGTAGACAATACGCTCAAGGAGTTTGGAGGCAAAAGGGAGGAGAGAGATGGGTCGGTAGTTGGAAAGAGTGTTTGGATCAAGGGTAGGTTTTTTAAGAATAGGAGAGATGAGTGCATGCTTGAAGGCAGAGGGGACAGTGCCTGATGAGAGGGAGAGATTGAGAAAGTGAGAAAGATGGGAACAAGCAGAAGGAGAGAGAGGTAGCAGAGGAGGCGGGAGGGGATAGGGTCAAGTGGGGAGGTGGTGAGGGGACAGGAACGAATGAGGGCCATGATGTCCTCTCCAGATGCATGGGAGAAAGATGTCGGAGTAGGTGCGAGGGATGGGGAGGGTTGGTAAGGGATGGGAGAAGGCTGGTTACTGATGGTCTGGTGTGATGTGATGTCCTGATGTATGGAGTCAATTTTTGGTGGGAAGTAAGTGGCAAAGTCAAGAGCAGAGAGTGAGGAAGGGAGATGAGGGGGAGGTGGGCAGAGGAGTGAGTTGAGAGTGGCAAAGAGGTGAGGTTCTTGAAGTATCACTGTTTAGCAAGAGAAAGGGCAGCACTGAAGGATGACAGTAAAAGTTTGAAATGGAGGAAGTCTGCCTTAGAGCGTGATTTCCTCCAGTGTCGCTCAGCAGTACGTGAGCATTTTTGCAGATATCTTGTGCATTTGGTGTGCCAGGGTTGAGGTGTTAATTAGAGATGAGCGGGTTCGGTTTCTCTGAATCCGAACCCGCCCGAACTTCATGTTTTTTTACACGGGTCCGAGCGACTCGGATCTTCCCGCCTTGCTCGGTTAACCCGAGCGCGCCCGAACGTCATCATCACGCTGTCGGATTCTCGCGAGGCTCGGATTCTATCGCGAGACTCGGATTCTATATAAGGAGCCGCGCGTCGCGGCCATTTTCACACGTGCATTGAGATTGATAGGGAGAGGACGTGGCTGGCGTCCTCTCCGTTTAGAAATTAAAATAGATAGGAGAGTGAGAGTGAGACACTTCATTTACTTACTGGAGCTTAGGAGGAGTTATACTAGTGACTGATGACCAGTGACCTGACCACCAGTGCAGTTTTATAATTTATTATTATTTAATAATCCGTTCTGTTCTTGTTCTCTGCCTGAAAAAAACGATACACAGTGACTCAGTCACACTCACATACCATATCTGTGCTCAGCCCAGTGTGCTGCATCATCTATGTATAATATCTGACTGTGCTCACACAGCTTAATTGTGGGGGAGACTGGGGAGCAGTTATAGGTTATAGCAGGAGCCAGGAGTACATATTAAACAGTGCACACTTTTGCTGCCAGAGTGCCACTGCCAGTGTGACTGACCACTGACAACTGTGACCAGTGACCTGACCACACTGACCACCAGTATAGTATATTGTGATTGAATGTCTGCCTGAAAAAGTACACTCGTCGTGTGACTTGTGTGGCGTTTTTTTATTCTATAAAAATTAAAAAACTCATTCTGCTGACAGACAGTGTCCAGCAGGTCCGTCATTATATAATATATACCTGTCCGGCTGCAGTAGTGATATATATATATTTTTTATATCATTATTTATCATCCAGTCTATACTAGCAGCAGACACAGTACGGTAGTTCACGGCTGTAGCTACCTCTGTGTCGGCACTCGGCAGTCCATCCATAATTGTATACCACCTACCCGTGGTTTTTTTTTTCTTTCTTCTTTATACATACTACATCTCATTATCATCCAGTCTATATTAGCAGCAGACACAGTACAGTACGGTAGTCCACGGCTGTAGCTACCACTGTGTCGGCACTCGGCAGTCCATCCATAATTGTATACCACCTACCCGTGGTTTTTTTTTTCTTTCTTCTTTATACATACTACATCTCATTATCATCCAGTCTATATTAGCAGCAGACACAGTACAGTACGGTAGTCCACGGCTGTAGCTACCTCTGTGTCGGCACTCGGCAGTCCATCCATAATTGTATACCACCTACCCGTGGGTTTTTTTTTCTTTCTTCTTTATACATACTACATCTCATTATCATCCAGTCTATATTAGCAGCAGACACAGTACAGTACGGTAGTCCACGGCTGTAGCTATCTCTGTGTCGGCACTCGGCAGTCCATCCATAATTGTATACCACCTACCCGTGTTTTTTTCTTTCTTCTTTATACATACTACATCTCATTATCAACCAGTCTATATTAGCAGCAGACACAGTACAGTACGGTAGTCCACGGCTGTAGCTACCTCTGTGTCGGCACTCAGCAGTCCTTCCATAATTGTATACCACCTACCCGTGGTTTTTTTTTTCTTTCTTCTTTATACATACTACATCTCATTATCATCCAGTCTATATTAGCAGCAGACACAGTACAGTACGGTAGTCCACGGCTGTAGCTACCTCTGTGTCGGCACTCGGCAGTCCATCCATAATTGTATACCACCTACCCGTGGTTTTTTTTTTCTTTCTTATTTATACATACTACATCTCATTATCATCCAGTCTATATTAGCAGCAGACACAGTACAGTACGGTAGTCCACGGCTGTAGCTACCTCTGTGTCGGCACTCGGCAGTCCATCCATAATTGTATACCACCTACCCGTGGGTTTTTTTTCTTTCTTCTTTATACATACTACATCTCATTATCATCCAGTCTATATTAGCAGCAGACACAGTACAGTACGGTAGTCCACGGCTGTAGCTACCTCTGTGTCGGCACTCGGCAGTCCATCCATAATTGTACACCACCTACCCGTGTTTTTTTTTTTTCTTTCTTCTTTATACATACTACATCTCATTATCATCCAGTCTATATTAGCAGCAGACACAGTACAGTACGGTAGTCCACGGCTGTAGCTATCTCTGTGTCGGCACTCGGCAGTCCATCCATAATTGTATACCACCTACCCGTGTTTTTTTTTTCTTTCTTCTTTATACATACTACATCTCATTATCAACCAGTCTATATTAGCAGCAGACACAGTACAGTACGGTAGTCCACGGCTGTAGCTACCTCTGTGTCGGCACTCGGCTGTCCATCCATAATTGTATACCACCTACCCGTGGTTTTTTTTTTTCTTTCTTCTTTATACATACTACATCTCATTATCATCCAGTCTATATTAGCAGCAGACACAGTACAGTACGGTAGTCCACGGCTGTAGCTACCTCTGTGTCGGCACTCGGCAGTCCATCCATAATTGTATACCACCTACCCGTGGTTTTTTTTTTCTTTCTTCTTTATACATACTACATCTCATTATCAACCAGTCTATATTAGCAGCAGACACAGTACAGTACGGTAGTCCACGGCTGTAGCTACCTCTGTGTCGGCACTCGGCAGTCCATCCATAATTGTATACTAGTATCCATCCATCTCCATTGTTTACCTGAGGTGCCTTTTAGTTGTGCCTATTAAAATATGGAGAACAAAAATGTTGAGGTTCCAAAATTAGGGAAAGATCAAGATCCACTTCCACCTCGTGCTGAAGCTGCTGCCACTAGTCATGGCCGAGACGATGAAATGCCAGCAACGTCGTCTGCCAAGGCCGATGCCCAATGTCATAGTACAGAGCATGTCAAATCCAAAACACCAAATATCAGTAAAAAAAGGACTCCAAAACCTAAAATAAAATTGTCGGAGGAGAAGCGTAAACTTGCCAATATGCCATTTACCACACGGAGTGGCAAGGAACGGCTGAGGCCCTGGCCTATGTTCATGGCTAGTGGTTCAGCTTCACATGAGGATGGAAGCACTCAGCCTCTCGCTAGAAAACTGAAAAGACTCAAGCTGGCAAAAGCACCGCAAAGAACTGTGCGTTCTTCGAAATCCCAAATCCACAAGGAGAGTCCAATTGTGTCGGTTGCGATGCCTGACCTTCCCAACACTGGACGTGAAGAGCATGCGCCTTCCACCATTTGCACGCCCCCTGCAAGTGCTGGAAGGAGCACCCGCAGTCCAGTTCCTGATAGTCAGATTGAAGATGTCAGTGTTGAAGTACACCAGGATGAGGAGGATATGGGTGTTGCTGGCGCTGGGGAGGAAATTGACTAGGAGGATTCTGATGGTGAGGTGGTTTGTTTAAGTCAGGCACCCGGGGAGACACCTGTTGTCCGTGGGAGGAATATGGCCGTTGACATGCCTGGTGAAAATACCAAAAAAATCAGCTATTCAGTGTGGAGGTATTTCAACAGAAAAGCGGACAACAGGTGTCAAGCCGTGTGTTGCCTTTGTCAAGCTGTAATAAGTAGGGGTAAGGACGTTAACCACCTCGGAACATCCTCCCTTATACGTCACCTGCAGCGCATTCATAATAAGTCAGTGACAAGTTCAAAAACTTTGGGCGACAGCGGAAGCAGTCCACTGACCAGTAAATCCCTTCCTCTTGTAACCAAGCTCACGCAAACCACCCCACCAACTCCCTCAGTGTCAATTTCCTCCTTCCCCAGGAATGCCAATAGTCCTGCAGGCCATGTCACTGGCAATTCTGACGAGTCCTCTCCTGCCTGGGATTCCTCCGATGCATCCTTGCGTGTAACGCCTACTGCTGCTGGCGCTGCTGTTGTTGCTGCTGGGAGTCGATGGTCATCCCAGAGGGGAAGTCGTAAGACCACTTGTACTACTTCCAGTAAGCAATTGACTGTCCAACAGTCCTTTGCGAGGAAGATGAAATATCACAGCAGTCATCCTGCTGCAAAGCGGATAACTGAGGCCTTGACAACTATGTTGGTGTTAGACGTGCGTCCGGTATCCGCCGTTAGTTCACAGGGAACTAGACAATTTATTGAGGCAGTGTGCCCCCGTTACCAAATACCATCTAGGTTCCACTTCTCTAGGCAGGCGATACCGAAAATGTACACGGACGTCAGAAAAAGACTCACCAGTGTCCTAAAAAATGCAGTTGTACCCAATGTCCACTTAACCACGGACATGTGGACAAGTGGAGCAGGGCAGGGTCAGGACTATATGACTGTGACAGCCCACTGGGTAGATGTATGGACTCCCGCCGCAAGAACAGCAGCGGCGGCACCAGTAGCAGCATCTCGCAAACGCCAACTCTTTCCTAGGCAGGCTACGCTTTGTATCACCGCTTTCCAGAATACGCACACAGCTGAAAACCTCTTACGGCAACTGAGGAAGATCATCGCGGAATGGCTTACCCCAATTGGACTCTCCTGTGGATTTGTGGCATCGGACAACGCCAGCAATATTGTGTGTGCATTAAATATGGGCAAATTCCAGCACGTCCCATGTTTTGCACATACCTTGAATTTGGTGGTGCAGAATTTTTTAAAAAACGACAGGGGCGTGCAAGAGATGCTGTCGGTGGCCAGAAGAATTGCGGGACACTTTCGGCGTACAGGCACCACGTACAGAAGACTGGAGCACCACCAAAAACTACTGAACCTGCCCAGCCATCATCTGAAGCAAGAAGTGGTAACGAGGTGGAATTCAACCCTCTATATGCTTCAGAGGTTGGAGGAGCAGCAAAAGGCCATTCAAGCCTATACAATTGAGCACGATATAGGAGGTGGAATGCACCTGTCTCAAGCGCAGTGGAGAATGATTTCAACGTTGTGCAAGGTTCTGATGCCCTTTGAACTTGCCACATGTGAAGTCAGTTCAGACACTGCCAGCCTGAGTCAGGTCATTCCCCTCATCAGGCTTTTGCAGAAGAAGCTGGAGACATTGAAGGAGGAGCTAACACGGAGCGATTCCGCTAGGCATGTGGGACTTGTGGATGGAGCCCTTAATTCGCATAACAAGGATTCACGTGTGGTCAATCTGTTGAAATCAGAGCACTACATTTTGGCCACCGTGCTCGATCCTAGATTTAAAGCCTACCTTGGATCTCTCTTTCCGGCAGACACAAGTCTGCTGGGGTTGAAAGACCTGCTGGTGAGAAAATTGTCAAGTCAAGCGGAACGCGACCTGTCAACATCTCCTCCTTCACATTCTCCCGCAACTGGGGGTGCGAGGAAAAGGCTCAGAATTCCGAGCCCACCCGCTGGCGGTGATGCAGGGCAGTCTGGAGCGACTGCTGATGCTGACATCTGGTCCGGACTGAAGGACCTGACAACGATTACGGACATGTCGTCTACTGTCACTGCATATGATTCTCTCAACATTGAAAGAATGGTGGAGGATTATATGAGTGACCGCATCCAAGTAGGCACGTCACACAGTCCGTACTTATACTGGCAGGAAAAAGAGGCAATTTGGAGGCCATTGCACAAACTGGCTTTATTCTACCTAAGTTGCCCTCCCACAAGTGTGTACTCCGAAAGAGTGTTTAGTGCCGCCGCTCACCTTGTCAGCAATCGGCGTACGAGGTTACATCCAGAAAATGTGGAGAAGATGATGTTCATTAAAATGAATTATAATCAATTCCTCCGCGGAGACATTGACCAGCAGCAATTGCCTCCACAAAGTACACAGGGAGCTGAGATGGTGGATTCCAGTGGGGACAAATTGATAATCTGTGAGGAGGGGGATGTACACGGTGATATATCGGAGGATGATGATGAGGTGGACATCTTGCCTCTGTAGAGCCAGTTTGTGCAAGGAGAGATTAATTGCTTCTTTTTTGGTGGGGGTCCAAACCAACCCGTCATATCAGTCACAGTCGTGTGGCAGACCCTGTCACTGAAATGATGGGTTGGTTAAAGTGTGCATGTCCTGTTTATACAACATAAGGGTGGGTGGGAGGGCCCAAGGACAATTCCATCTTGCACCTCTTTTTTCTTTCATTTTTCTTTGCGTCATGTGCTGTTTGGGGAGGGTTTTTTGGAAGGGACATCCTGCGTGACACTGCAGTGCCACTCCTAGATTGGCCCGGTGTTTGTGTCGGCCACTAGGGTCGCTTATCTTACTCACACAGCTACCTCATTGCGCCTCTTTTTTTCTTTGCGTCATGTGCTGTTTGGGGAGGGTTTTTTGGAAGGGACATCCTGCGTGACACTGCAGTGCCACTCCTAGATGGGCCCGGTGTTTGTGTCGGCCACTAGGGTCGCTTATCTTACTCACACAGCTACCTCATTGCGCCTCTTTTTTTCTTTGCGTCATGTGCTGTTTGGGGAGGGTTTTTTGGAAGGGACATCCTGCGTGACACTGCAGTGCCACTCCTAGATGGGCCCGGTGTTTGTGTCGGCCACTAGGGTCGCTTATCTTACTCACACAGCTACCTCATTGCGCCTCTTTTTTTCTTTGCGTCATGTGCTGTTTGGGGAGGGTTTTTTGGAAGGGACATCCTGCGTGACACTGCAGTGACACTCCTAGATGGGCCCGGTGTTTGTGTCGGCCACTAGGGTCGCTAATCTTACTCACACAGCTACCTCATTGCGCCTCTTTTTTTCTTTGCGTCATGTGCTGTTTGGGGAGGGTTTTTTGGAAGGGACATCCTGCGTGACACTGCAGTGCCACTCCTAGATGGGCCAGGTGTTTGTGTCGGCCACTAGGGTCGCTTAGCTTAGTCATCCAGCGACCTCGGTGCAAATTTTAGGACTAAAAATAATATTGTGAGGTGTGAGGTATTCAGAATAGACTGAAAATGAGTGGAAATGATGGTTTTTGAGGTTAATAATACTTTGGGATCAAAATGACCCCCAAATTCTATGATTTAAGCTGTTTTTTAGGTTTTTTGGAAAAAAAACACCCGAATCCAAAACACACCCGAATCCGACAAAAAAAATTTGGTTAGGTTTTGCCAAAACGCGGTCGAACCCAAAACACGGCCGCGGAACCGAACCCAAAACCAAAACACAAAACCCGAAAAATTTCCGGCGCTCATCTCTAGTGTTAATTTGCGAGGGTGAATAGTGGTTGGTGGAGCAACAGAGTCAAGAGCAGAAGTAAGGGATGCATTGTATGTGGAAGTGGCTTGTTCAGGGCATGAGAGAGAGAGAATAGGAGAGAGAAGTGAGTCAAACAGGGAGGAAAGGAATGTGGTGTCAATAGCTTCAATGTTACGCTTAGTGATGGTAGCCTTAGGAGGTAGAGATGGGGAAGTCGAGAGAGATAGGTTAAAGGAGAGCAGGTGATGGTCAGAGAGGGGAAATGGGGAGTTGGAAATATCAGAAATATCACAGCGGTGAGTGAAGACCAGATCTAGTGAGCTCCCATTCACATGGGAGGGTGAGGAGGTCCATTGGGAGAGACCATGTGAAGAGGTGAGGTTAAGGAGTTTAGAGGCAGGGGATTGTGTGGGGATGTCAATAGGGATGTTGAAATCACCTAGGATAATGGAGGGAATGTCAGAAGAGAGGAAGTGAGGAAGTCAGGAAGCAAAGTTGTCGATGAATTTGGAAGCAGTGCCGGGGGGGGGGGGGGGGTTGAATGACAGCTACTTTAAGATGGACTGGTTGGAAGAGGCGTATGGCATGGACCTCAAATGTAGAGAATGTAAGGGATGGTTCTGATGGTATGAGTTGGTAGAAGGTAAAAGGACCCCAACACCACCCCCATGGCGACCCCCAGGTCGGGGGGGGGGTGTGAATGTGAGGCCCCCTGCAGAGAGAGCGGCAGGAGAAGTGGTGTCAGAGGTCGTAATCCAAGTTTCAGTAATGGCTAGTAGGTGTAGGGAGTTGGAAATGAAAAGGTCATGAGTGGGGACGAGTTTGTTACAAACAGATCTGGCATTCCAGAGGGCACAGGATAGGGGGTATAAGTCTGTGGGAGAGATGTGAATGAGATTATCAGGGTTGCTGTAGCGATGAGGTGAGATTAACTTTGAGGGCAGGGATGATGAGAGAGTAGTGATGGTGCGGGTGCCTGAGCTAGGAGGGGAAACTGCAGGAGGTGGGCAGGGAGGGAGGTCAGTGTGATGTGGATGGGGGTGTGGGGAGGTGACAGGGAAGGGAGAGAGGGAGCAGGGCTGAGTTGTGGGGTAGCAGGACCATGGGGCAGGGGTGAATGAAAGTGGGGTAACAACAAAGGAGGGGGAAGGAAACAGAGGGATGGAGGGGAGACAGAGGAGGGGAGAGAGGAGGAAGTGTAGGAGACTAGGGGGGAAGGAAACAGAGGGATGGAGGGGAGACAGAGGAGGATGTGTAGGAGACTAGGGGGGAAGGATAAAGATACATTATTAGGTAGACACTGAGTGATGTGGGGAGTATAAGAAAGCCTTGACATAGTGTTAAGTAGGTAAATAGGTTGAGGGAAAGTGGAAGTAGGAGAGGAGACTGTAAGGGAATCAGAGCAGAAGAATTGCAGAAATGCAGGTGAGAAAAGCAGTGTAGTCTCAATGGGTGTAGATTTAGTATGGAATGAGTCAAAAGCGTAGATAAAGTGGGTGCTGAAATGTATCTGGGCTGTAAGAAATGAAAGGATTGTGAGAGGGTTAAGAAGCGATGGTAATTATGTTAGATTTTTTAAGTTTTTGTAGATGAGAAGATGAACTCACAATTGTCCCAAAGAAGATCTTTGTAATCCTGATTATGGATGGAAACTTGATCTTACTAATGTTCCTTTCTGCAAATGGGTTGCATAGTGTTTACAGAGTGAAAGTTGGAAGGTGATAAATTTGCATATGCAGTTGATATTGATAAGTAGTTCATCAGTTGTTGTTTGAGGTTTTCTTTCAGTTTTTCGTCCAGTTTAAATCCAAGCTAAGTCCAGGCTTTGATATTAAAATTATATATCTGCTCCCTTTGAACCTACTCCCTTCGAGTCCTACACCCTGGATCAATCAGCCAGGCTTAATCAGCCAAGTATACTCTAATATGAACTAACATTAACATGTGTAAGGTATAGGTTCACTGATTAAAACCCCACCCATTGCCCAACACCCACTGGTGGGCAATAAAGCTAAAACAAACAATGATATGGGAGGAGGACATCCCAAATTCCCCAAATATCTAACAATTAAACAGGCTAAATTCTGCATATAGAGGGGCGTGGCCTGGCAGGCAAACTGGAAAGACGTGCCTGTGTGCAGCTCCAGGTCACGGCACGACTAAAGTCTCCTTTAGCCCCTTTATTAGCTCCTCTTAACCCCCTATAGCCCTTTGAGCATTGCCCCTATCTCCCCTGTACACGGTGTGTCGGGTCCCGGAGCCGGTGGGGGGGGGGGGGGGGGGGCATCCTGCCTCCTTGCGGGTTGGGGCCTGCGCACCCTGCAGAAGCCGGGGGTTGGATTTTTGCTGGGACCCGGACGAGGTGGCGCTGTTGCAGGCGAGGTGTGGTGTGTCGATCTGCCCAGCTCGAATGTCTGACCCTTGCCCTACCTGGGTCCGCTCTCCCTCTCATCGCCCCGCTGCGACCTCCAAGTGCGCTGGAAGGGGACTGTCGGCGGCTTGATCCCACCTGCTGTGACGGGACCTGTGGTAGCTGCGGCGGCCACCGCAGATCTCCGGCGGCTCCCGCCCGGACCTCCCTCCGCAGCGGTTGCCTTGGTAACGGCTCTCCTCTGCTCTGCTGGCCGGGCGCCGTCTGCCTCCTGGCCTCGGACGCCCAGGGAGTGCAGTAATCGGAGCCTGTGGATATAGGCTCGGCGCTTCTCAGCCTCTCCGGGCGCAGGCAGCCATCTTGTTTCCGGAGCTCCTGCTTCCTTCAGCAGCTGTAGATAGGGGTGGGGTGCCCTGGCTGCTGGCTGGCCCATGGCTGGGACCCACCACCTGCTGGACCCTGCCTCTTGCCCCCCAGAAGTTTTTATTTGGATATGTGAAGGGAGAGTTTCTGTCTGTGCCTGCATTAGCACTGTACTATACTCTGCAACTGCCTATGTGTACCTCATCATACTGGGGACCAGATCAAGTTAGGCTGCAGTAGTGGAGCTCAGGGTGGACCCCCTGGGTTCATTCCATTAATATTTGGAGTGCCTTTGCTATATCTGTTCTGTCCTGCTTCACCTATGATACCTGACGCAGGAGGCCCATCTACTGGAGGCTTTATTGTTTGATACCAGCTACCTGGGAGAGCTGACTCTCCTTATAATTTGATCCACGGAACTCTGCCCTGAGTCTTGGGACCTTCTCTGTCATGATATCCACAGTATTCTATCCCTGCTACCGGGACCTTTCTAACTCTGCAATGCAGTGATCTTCACAAGCTGTTTTCCACGTACGTTTCATCATGCCCAGAAGTAACAAAAAGCAACACGGAGCGGACTTGAGCCAGAGCTTGAAAAAATTTGCCTACTCGAATACTAATCTCCAGGACAGGGAGCTCCCTCGCTTCCTGATGTATCGGATTCAGAGGACTCAGATCATTCCCCATTGACTCGGAAGGATTTACAAAGGCTTTTCCGTGAAATTCATGAGACGAGGAAATCTGTGCAGGCAGTGCAGGTGGAGGTGCACACGGCCATCGCCTCTCTTAAAGCTGACGTCACCGACCTTGGAGACAGGGCAGAACACTAAGAGTCTAAAATGGATGAGGTGGTCGCTTTCCAACAAGGTATGGTTGACAAAATTCACAGATTAAAGCAGGAAATGCAGTTACTCCTGGACTGCCAAGATGATCAGGACAATAGGGCGCGACGGAATAATCTCCGCATCCGAGGTGTCCCTGAAGATGTTGATATGTCGTCTCTACATGATTATCTTAAGAAGCTGTTTGTGCACCTCTCGCCCTCAACACCGGAAGACCAACTCTTGTTGGATAGGGCTCATCGGGCTCTCCGCCCTTGTTCTCAAGATTCGGCTCAGCCCAGGGATGTTATCCTGCGATGCCATTACTATACGGCTAAAGAGGACATACTTAGGGAGGCTAGGAATCTTTCTAAACTGGAATTCCTGGGACATTCTCTCCAAATATTTCAAGATATTGCACCTAGCACCCTGCTTAAATGGAAAGAATTCCGACCTATTATTTCGGCTCTTCGGGACAATGGCACCCGCTACAGATGGGGTTTCCCCTTTCGCATTCTGGTATGGCATCATAACCGCCTCCATTCGGCTAGGGACCTAGCTGAAGCTAAAGGACTCTTGTGTACCCTGGGCCTTTCCCCGCCTTCGGCCCTGTCTGAGTCCCCGCAGCAGATAGGCAAGGCCTCTTCCATAGAGGCGACTTCCACTCCCAGACGCTCCTTGAACCGAGACTGGTCGCGAGTGCCCTCTGCATGGAAATCTGCCTCTGTTGGCCTTCCCACCTGATGCCTTCCGTGTTTAATTACTGTTTCAATATTGTAATTTGTTATGTCTGCATGTGCATATATTGTGGAGACGTAATTTTTCTTTTTTTCTTCCGTTTCACCTACTGACCCTGTTGCCCGTATGCCTGGCATATCTGTCTAGTTTCTGCGCTTTCCCTACTGTAGATGTGCATGCTAGGAGGGTATAGGGCCGAGGTTCCCCTTACGGGACATGTATCCATCTGTACTGGCTTTGACACCTTTTGTTTTATTGTTTGTCAATGCTATCCTCCGCCTAAGGTATTCTTTGTTTCAGCCTTAGATAGTTGCTATTATGTTACTAGTTACCCTGTATGGTAGTAGGACCTTGGAAGTGTGGTTTAATTTTCTATCCCCTTAACACTGGTCCCTGGACTCAGGACACATACTGGTAAGTGTCCGCTGTCCTTGATGCCCCTGGCCTGGCCAGGCCGCGTCCCCATAATTGGGTCTTATACCCGAGTCCGGTTGTTGTCACCTAGTGACCCCTCTTTGTTGTTCCTTGACCGGTACATTAGATGCGGTTTCTTCTGGTCCCCAATCTTCCCCTCTTCCCTAATTTTCCCAAGTTTTGTTTCTCTTTTTCCTTTGTCTCTCTTTTCTTGTTCAGATGTATAATAATGTACGCTGATTGCCATGTATTTTTACGTTACTTTTGATTTGGTTTGTTGCAGGGCTGCGGTGTCCGGAGGGAGGTGGTGAGGCGTTCCGAAACCTCGTCGGCCATGGCTTTTAGACTCTATTCTCATAATGTTAAAGGTTTGAATAGCCCTAACAAGCGCACCAAGCTTTTTCTCTCCCTTAAACAGGCCAAGGGCGATATAGTTTTCTTACAAGAAACCCACTTTAAGAAATCCCTCCACCCTGACTTAAAGTCTAAGGCCTACCCTCTTACATTCCATGCATGTGATGCTACACACAAGAAAAGGGGGGTCTCCATTTTGTTAGCTGCCCACCTTACGTTCGAATTGGTAGACAGCCATGTAGATAAATCAGGTAGATGGCTCATTCTCATTGGGAAACTAATCAATATTCTGTGTACCCTTGTTAATGTCTATGCACCGAACCAAAATCAGGCCACCTTTTTTAGGAGATTAAATGCACATTTGACCAGACTCTGTAGGGGGGGAAGTCATAGTGGCAGGTGACTTTAACGAGGTGCTTGACGCCTCGTTGGATAGATCCTCCCCTCCGTCTCCCCATTCTTCTACTCTTAAACGGCCGTCCTCGGCATCTCTTGCTTTGCTAGATTTTTTGAAACTCCAATTGCTATTTGATTCTTATAGACTAACTGACCCTCTGACTAGGGACTATACTTTTTTCTTCCCTGTACATAAGTCCTATTCTAGGATAGACATGATCCTACTCAGCCGGGACCTGTCCTCTAAACTTAAAACTACTAGTATACTCCTTATGATATGGTCCGACCACTGCCCGATCACTGTCGATCTCCATTCTATTGCCCCTCGTCCCCCTCCTGCCTCTTGGCGGTTGAACGATTCCCTATTGCATAGCCAGGAAGTTACTAACCAGATTAAAAACTGACTCACTGACTAGTATTTTCTACTTAAAGATCTCCCGGAGATTTTGCCTATTACTTAATGGGAAGCACATAAGGCTGTTTTACGTGGTCATCTGATCAGTCAGGCGTCCAGGTTTAAAAAGACCCAGGAAGCTAGCTTCCTCTCCCTTTCTACTAAACTCCAGAACCTCGAGCGCCAGCATAAACTCTCCCCTACCCCTGCCAACCTAGAGTCCTTGCTGGAAGCGAGGTCTGCGATATCGCTTTCTTTGTCAGAATGTACGGCAAAGGCTCTACAGAGGCTGAATCAGACCTTCTATGAGAAGGGGGACAAAGCCGATAGAATCCTGGCATCCCGCCTTAGAACACAGCGATCACGGAATAATATTCTGGGGGTGCACACTGAATCTGGTGAGGTCACATATACCCCAGATGGTATAAACAGGGTGTTCCGGGATTATTATGCTAAGCTCTATAATTTAAATCCCGCTGACTCAGGCCCCGGTCCCCTGGATGTTTTAATATCGGAATTCTTGCAACGGGCTAATCTCCCTCAGCTATCTGAATCTGACTCTTCGGAGTTGAATAAGGATATAACCGATTAAGAAATTGCTGCTGTTCTGAGGAATCTCAAATCTTCTAAGTCTCCAGGCCCTGATGGCTTCTCGGCCTCATATTATAAAAAATTTCCCTCCATTCTGGTCCTCCATTTCAGGGTTTTGTTCAATGTTGTACTACATGGCACCCCATTCCCAAGCACTATGCTGGAGACCAGGGTTATCGTTATCCACAAAGAGGGCAGGGATCCTCGTAATTGCGCTAACTATCGGCCGATATCCTTATTGAACTTGGATATTAAACTTTATGCAAAAATTTTGGCTACTCGCCTCAATGGTGTGCTCCTGGGTCCGATACATTACGACCAAGTGGGATTCATCCCTGGGCGTCAGGCCAGGGACAACACTAGGAGAGCAATCGACCTTATTCAATTGTTGAACTGCAGACAAACCCCATCTATTATCCTTTCTCTCGATGCTGAAAAGGCGTTCAACCGTATCTCATGGCCTTTCTTATTTCAAACTCTTCGGGCGTTTGGGATTTCGGCGGAATTCTTGACCGGAGTCTCTGCCCTCTACTCTTCACCTATAGCTAAGGTCCTTACAAATGGAATATTATCCCCTCCCTTCCCGTTATCCACTGGCACGAGGCAGAGGTGTCCTCTCTCCCCCCTGGTGTTTGCCATGGTCATTGAACCCTTGGCCGCTAAGATACGAAACTCTGATAGAATTCGGGGAGTGAAGGTGGGTCTCGCAGGAGTCCAAGATCTCGCTCTTTGCAGACGATGTACTGCTGTCTCTTACTCAGCCGCAGTCTTCTCTCCCCGCCTTGTATCAGATTATCGAGGATTATGGCTCCCTGTCGGGCTATAAAATCAATTTCATTAAATCTGAAGCTATGTTATTACGTGTACCTGGAGATCTTAAACGCTCCTTGCAGTCCTCCTATGACCTTCGCTGGCAGGCCAATAAGATTAAATACCTCTGTGTTTATATTACCTCTCACTATGGCTCTCTGTACTCGGAAAACTTCCCACGGCTATTGACTAAGATCAAAGCTGATCTGGCAAAGTGGAGGTGTCACGATCCGGGTATCTGGACGCCATTACTTGCCTTTCAGATGTCTCCTGAGGCTGGCTCAGCGTTCCAAGGCCGGATCTCATCTGTGTCCACATTCTGCATATCCCTCCTGTCACGCTGAGATGCTGTCACAGCGGCGCCATGTTTGAATCCTGCATGGCGTCTCCTGTCCTCTGCGGCCGGCGCCGCCATTACTGTTATGTTTCCACATGGTTTCCAAACCAGCTTTCCCTCCAAGTTCTAACATGGGCGCAGCCATGTTGGATGATGGATCCAATCACGTCTCAGTTCCACCAATCCACTGCCTCTGGAAATCTGCATAATTGCCCAGCCAATGCCTGCATTGCTGCAGGTATAAGTATCCTGTGCCTGGGCCAGGAAATCGTCAGTGCTTTGTTTGTCATACCTTGTTCCAGTCTGTCTCTCTCCTGTGGTTGTTTTCCAAGTTCCAGTTCCTGTCTCCAAGCTTCCACTAAAGAGACCTGCTCCAGTCTACCACCTGCAGTGCAGCCTGACTCTCCAGTCCTCTGGGACTCATCTGTTTCCAGCTACAGATTCACCTGCTTCCAGCATTTAGCTTCCAGCAGAGATCAGCTCTTCTTAAAGTGCCGGTACCATTTCTGCAGATTTCCATTTACCACCGGTACTAATATTTCACCATTCTCAAGCTTCATTTATCATTTGTATTTCATCGCTCTCAAGCTTCATTTATTATTTGGCTGGTTCCATCCAGTATCCACTCCGTGTCTACATCTGTCTGGTTCCAACCAGTACCCACAGCAGCCACTTTATCTACAGCAGCCCAGCTTCCCATGGAACATCAGCTGGTATGATCCTGGGCTATCTCCATTACTACAGTCGGGTCTGGTAAGGACTTTCCATCTAGAGGTCAATAAGAACTGTACCCATACTACCAGAGCCCTGTGGCCATTGCCATTCCGTAGTACCCAGGAACTGTGTTATATTACTGCTGATTTTACGTTTCTCTTTTATTACTGCTGTGTTGCATGGAGTTTGTCAAATAAACATCATTGACTTTTATCTTGGTTGTCGTGGTCACGCCTTCGGGCAATCTCTCTACGTGTAACTTACATGTCCAGGGGTCTGATACAACCTCCCAGGTTTCACTACACCTCAGCCCCTACAACTGAGGCTGCCTCCCGTCGGCTCAGGCCCTCAGTTGTGACAGTAAGCACTGACCATATGAATCCAGCCGGAGACCAGGATCAAGCGGCTTGGCCGATGCAAGAACTGGCAGCCAGACTCGAACATCAGGAGGCTGCACAAGGCCACATCATCCGCTGTCTCCAGGATCTCTCTACGCGGCTGGATGGGATTCAAACGACCCTTCGTGGACCTGGCACGTCCGGTGCGTCCACTACAGTGACACCAGATGTAACCCCACCCTCCTTACCCATTTCCATTCCACGTCTTCATCTCCCAACGCCAGCAAAGTTTGACGGATCTCCAAGGTTCTGCAGGGGATTTCTTAACCAATGCGAAATCCACTTTGAGCTTCAGCCTGGCAATTTTCCCAGCGACCGTACTAGAATTGCCTATATCATTTCCCTTCTCAGCGGCTCAGCCCTTGACTGGGCATCACCTTTATGGGAGAAGTCTGATCCTCTTATACGGACTTTGTGGCAACATTCAGGCGCATCTTCGACGAGCCAGGCCGGGTAACCTCTGCTTCATCTGAGATTCTCCGTTTACGCCAGGGAACACGTACTGTGGGACAGTATCTCATACAGTTCAAAATCCTGGCATCCGAACTGGCATGGAACGACGAGGCCCTGTATGCTACATTCTGGCATGGCTTATCAGAACGCATCAAGGATGAGTTAGCTACCAGAGACTTGCCTTCTAAGTTGGATGAGCTAATTTCTCTTTGCACAAAGGTTGATCTACGTTTCAGAGAGAGAGCGAGGAAGATCGTTTGCTCCAAAATCTTCTGCTCCTCCTCTTCGTCAACCGTCTCCATCCAAGGATGAGCCCATGCAAATTGGCCGTTCCCGTCTATCTCCCGCTGAGCGCCGAAGACGTCTCTCTGAGTCTCTCTGTCTCTATTGTGGAGCTCCGTCTCACATTATCAATGCTTGTCCCAAATGTCCAGGAAACTCCAAATCCTAGCTCGCCAAGGAGAGGGCCGGCTAGGAGTAATGATCTCCTCTCCATCTCCTCATGATTGTAATCTCCCAGTCTCGCTCCAAATTGCTCAACGTTACAGGAACGTCATTGCCCTCCTTGATTCCGGAGCAGCTGGGAATTTCATAACCGAAGCTTATGTTAAACGGTGGTCCCTACCCACCGAGAGACTTCCTTCGTCCATCTCCTTAACTGCAGTAGATGGCAGCAAGATTTTCGACGCAGTTATTTCTCTAAGGACTCTACCAGTTCGTCTGAGATTGGGAGTTCTTCATGCAGAATTTATTTCCTTCCTAGTGATTCCAAGAGCCACACATCCAGTGGTTTTGGGCCTACCATGGCTCCGTCTCCACAATCCGTCGATTGACTGGACGACTACGCAAATACTAGCATGGGGTCCCTCCTGTGCTAAAACTTGTTTATCCAAAGTGCTTCCTGTTTGTTCTTCTTTCCCCAGGTCATCTGATGTTCCACCTCCTCCATATCAAGACTACACGGACGTATTCAGTAAGGCTTCTGCTGATATCCTTCCTCCTCATAGAGAATGGGACTTCCCAATTGATCTCATTCCAGGGAAGGTTCCACCTCGAGGCCGAACTTACCCGTTGTCTCTGCCTGAGATGCACTCCATGGAGGAGTACATCAAAGAGAACCTGGCGAAAGGTTTTATCCGACCTTCTTCTTCTCCAGCTGGCGCAGGCTTCTTCTTCGTTAAGAAGAAGGACGGTGGTCTGCGACCGTGCATCGATTACAGAGGTCTGAACGACATTACCGTCAAGAACCGGTATCCTTTACCTTTGATTACAGAGCTCTTCGATAGAGTCAGCGGAGCAACCATCTTTACAAAGTTGGATTTGAGGGGTGCCTATAATCTCATCCGGATCCGTGAGGGCGACGGGTGGAAGACCGCTTTTAACACCCGTGATGGACATCATGAGTACCTCGTCATGCCCTTCGGATTGAGCAACGCTCCAGCTGTCTTCCAACATTTCGTGAATGAGATCTTCAGGGACATTTTATACCGCCATGTTGTGGTTTATCTAGATGATATCCTCATCTTTGCCAATAATCTGGAGGAACATCGTTTTTGGGTAAAGGAGGTTCTGTCCCGTCTCCGTGTCAATCATCTCTATTGCAAATTGGAGAAATGTGTCTTTGAAGTTAAATCCATTCCGTTCCTAGGTTACATCGTGTCCGGTTCCGGACTAAGGATGGATCCTGAGAAACTACAAGCAATCCAGAATTGGCCGATACCCTTAACCCTCAAAGGGGTCCAGAGGTTCTTAGGGTTCGCCAATTATTAAAGAAAGTTCATACGAGACTTTTCCACCATTGTGGCGCCTATCACTGCATTAACCAAGAAGGGTGCTAACCCGTCCAAGTGGTCTGAAGAAGCTACGCAAGCTTTTCATCTTCTAAAACAACGTTTCATCTCTGCACCAGTTCTGAAACAGCCCAACACCGACTCTCCTTTCATCTTAGAGGTGGATGCCTCCTCCGTTGGAGTAGGAGCGGTGTTATCCCAGAGGGCTAAAGATGGCCATCTACATCCTTGCAGTTTCTTCTCCCGGAAGTTCTCCCCAGCTGAGCGCAACTATGCCATTGGCGACCAGGAGTTGCTAGCCATCAAGCTCGCTCTAGAGGAGTGGAGATATCTGTTGGAGGGAGCTTCTCATTCAATCACGATACTTACCGACCACAAGAATCTTTTTTACCTGAAAGGCGCACAATGTCTTAACCCTCGTCAGTCCAGATGGGCACTTTTCTTTTCCAGGTTCGACTTTAAACTCCAGTTCTGTCCGGGCTCTCAGAATCGCAAGGCCGATGCCCTTTCCCGCTCTTGGGAGCATGAAAATGAGTCAGAGTCTTCAGACAAGCATTCTATTATTAGTCCGTTGGCATTCTCCACGGTAGGGATGGACTCTACGCCCCCACCAGGGAAAAGTTTTGTGAAGCCGGTGTTGAGGAAGAAGCTCATGCATTGGGCCCATGCTTCCCGTTTTGCCGGACATACAGGCATTCAGAAAACCCTCGAGTTTATCTCTAGGTCCTACTGGTGGCCAACTCTGAAGAAGGACGTCAAGGAGTTTATTGCCTCTTGCCCAAAGTGTGCCCAACACAAAGTCCCCCGCCAGTCGCCTGCGGGGCAACTGGTTCCATTATCTGTTCCCAGTCGACCGTGGACCCATTTGTCGATGGACTTTGTACAGATCTGCCTATATGCAACAAGTTTAATACCATCTGGGTGGTAGTTGACCGGTTCACCAAGATGGCACATTTCATACCCCTCACCGGTCTCCCGTCAGCTTCCAAGTTGGCCCAAGTGTTTATCCAAGAGATCTTCCAACTTCACGGTCTTCCTGAAGAGATCATCTCCGATCGTGGAGTACAATTCGTAGCCAAATTTTGGCGAAGTTTTTGTCAAGCCCTCCAAGTCAAGTTAAAGTTTTCTACAGCTTACCATCCTCAGACCAATGGTCAGACCGAGAAGGTGAATCAGGACTTGGAGGCCTTCCTCCGCATTTATGTGTCTTCCTCCCAAGATGACTGGGTTCAACTCCTTCCTTGGGCCGAGTTTAGCCACAACAATCAATACCATTCCTCATCTTCTTCAACACCATTCTTCATCAACTATGGATTCCACCCTAAAGTTCCAGAATTCCAACCGCTTCCAGCAACTTATGTTCCAGCAGTGGATGTCACCTTGCGTCAGTTTTCAAATAACTGGAAGAATGTCCGCGCGGCCCTGCATAAAGCCTCATTCAGGTACAAGAAGTTTGCCGATAGGAAGCGTAGAGCAGTTCCTGCTCTTAAGGTGGGTGATCGTGTATGGTTGTCCACGAAGAATTTGAGGTTGAGAGTTCCCAGCATGAAATTTGCACCTCGTTTCATCGGTCCTTTTAAAATTGAACAAGTCATCAATCCCGTTGCTTACAGACTCCAGTTACCTCCCTTCTTGAAAATACCCAGGACATTCCATGTTTCCCTGTTGAAACCGCTGATCCTGAATCGGTTTCATTCTGCACTTCCTCCAGCTCCTAAAGTTCAGACTCAACGGGGAGTCGAGTATGAGGTGGCCAAGATTCTGGACTCACGTTTCCGTTACGGTCAGTTGCAGTATCTTATCGACTGGAAGGGCTATGGTCCTGAAGAACGCTCTTGGACCAATGCCTCAGATGTCCATGCTCCTGTCTTGGTCCGGAATTTCCACTCGAAGTTTCCTTTAAAGCCTAAGAAGTGTCCTGGGGCAACTCCTAAAGGGGGGGGGGTGCTGTCACGATCCGGGTATCTGGACGCCATTACTTGCCTTTCAGATGTCTCCTGAGGCTGGCTCAGCGTTCCAAGGCCGGATCTCATCTGTGTCCACATTCTGCATATCCCTCCTGTCACGCTGAGACGCTGTCACAGCGGCGCCATGTTTGAATCCTGCATGGCGTCTCCTGTCCTCTGCGGCCGGTGCCACCATTACTGTTATGTTTCCACATGGTTTCCAAACCGGCTTTCCCTCCAAGTTCTAACATGGGCGCAGCCATGTTGGATCCAATCACATGTCTCAGTTCCACCAATCCACTGCCTCTGGAAATCTGCATAATTGCCAATGCCTGCATTGCTGCAGGTATAAGTATCCTGTGCCTGGGCCAGGAAATCGTCAGTGCTTTGTTTGTCATACCTTGTTCCAGTCTGTCTCTCTCCTGTGGTTGTTTTCCAGGTTCCAGTTCCTGTCTCCAAGCTTCCACTAAAGAGACCTGCTCCAGTCTACCACCTGCAGTGCAGCCTGACTCTCCAGTCCTCTGGGACTCATCTGTTTCCAGCTACAGATTCACCTGCTTCCAGCATTTAGCTTCCAGCAGAGATCAGCTCTTCTTAAAGTGCCGGTACCATTTCTGCAGATTTCCATTTACCACCGGTACTAATATTTCACTGTTCTCAAGCTTCATTTATCATTTGTATTTCATCGCTCTCAAGCTTTATTTATTATTTGGCTGGTTCCATCCAGTATCCACTCCGTGTCTACATCTGTCTGGTTCCAACCAGTACCCACAGCAGCCACTTTATCTACAGCAGCCCAGCTTCCCATGGAACATCAGCTGGTATGATCCTGGGCTATCTCCATTACTACAGTCGGGTCTGGTAAGGACTTTCCATCTAGAGGTCAATAAGAACTGTACCCATACTACCAGAGCCCTGTGGCCATTGCCATCCTGTAGTACCCAGGAACTGTGTTATATTACTGCTGATTTTACGTTTCTCTTTCATTACTGCTGTGTTGCATGGAGTTTGTCAAATAAACATCATTGACTTTTATCTTGGTTGTCGTGGTCACGCCTTCGGGCAATCTCTCTACGTGTAACTTACATGTCCAGGGGTCTGATACAACCTCCCAGGTTTCACTACACCTCAGCCCCTACAACTGAGGCTGCCTCCCGTCAGCTCAGGCCCTCAGTTGTGACAGGAGGTCACATATCATATCCTGGCTGGGTAGGATTATAGCTCTCAAAATGACAGTCATGCCACACCTTCTATACCTTTTTCAAACTCTACCTGTGAGGGTTCCGGAGGGGGTTCTCAGGGATGCCCAGGCCTCATTTGTGAAGTTTGTCTGGAACAATAAACCCACACGGATAGCCTTTGCTGTGCTCCGCCTCCCTCGCTCGGAGGGAGGTCGGGGATTCCCTGATGTAAAATTTTACTACCTAGCTAGCCATTTGAGTCAACTGGTGGCTTCCTTTGTGCCCCGGGGCTCTATTGCCTGGGTGGATATTGCAGCCCTTTCCTTGGGCCTTCGTTCATTGGCTTCGCTGTGGGGCCTGGGCAGACCATTCCAGCTCGCTCTAACGAACTCCTCTCCTTCTCTTAAATTCCATCTCTCTATTTGGCATAAATCTCTCACGAGATATAATCTGTCCTCCTCCTGCTCCCCCCTCACACCCCTCTGGGACAACCCCACCTTTCCTGCTGGGGTTTCACCCTATCGGTTCACACCCTGGTTTAGTGCTGGAATTCATGTGGTCCATGATATTTCTCTACAAGGCCATTGGATGTCGATAGACGATATCAAATGTAAGTTCTCCTCGCTATCCCCTCTCTTTTTTGAATACTTTCAGCTCTGCCACTTTCTTCTCTCCCTACCTCAGGCTGACGCTCTGCGAGATCTCACCTCTTTTGAATGTCTTTGCACCACAAAACCCATATGTAGAGGGCTAATTTCGCTGATCTATTCTATGTTAGTTGGAGTTTCCTCGGGGCCGCAGACTCGCCATGAGCAGGAATGGGAGAGGGACCTGGGTCCCCCGCCAGGTGATACCTGTTGGGAGGAGGTACGGGAAGGTATAGCTAAAAGTTCTATTTCTACCCGACTCAAGGAGACATCTTATAAACTATATTATCGGTGGTATTACACCCCGGA
Organism: Pseudophryne corroboree; assembly: GCF_028390025.1. NCBI lineage: Eukaryota > Metazoa > Chordata > Amphibia > Anura > Myobatrachidae > Pseudophryne > Pseudophryne corroboree. The sequence continues at coordinate 1,050,095,729 of NC_086445.1, forward strand.
CAAACTATCTAGGATGTTCCCTTCTGCCACCCCTATGGACATATTTGGTGGACCTGTCCACGTATTGTTCACTTCTGGAACAGGGTACTCGATATACTGACCTCCCTATCTGGTTTAGCGCTTGAACTGGACCCGTGGGTGTTTTTATTGGCCCGCCCACATCTGGATCTTGCCCCTCTTTTGAATAAATTGTTTTCCCATATATTAGTGGCTGCTAAATCCTTAATAGCTAAAAATTGGAAGACTTCTGCTGCTCCTACTATCCCTGCCCTGAATAATTATATTTGGTTCGTTGCTAATATGGAAAAGATCACCTGCTATCTACATGACTGTCCCCACAAATTTGAACTTGTTTGGGGCCCCTGGCTGCGTATGATGTCTCCCTTAAATTGATGTTCAAACTGTTCTTCTGTCCCCGTCTTCTGGATTCCTAGTAATGCTGTACCTGGGACCTCCCTCCGGGCGCCGTCTCGCCCCTCTTGGGTTTTTTCTTTTCTTTTTATGTTTGTTATTGAGCAGTGCCTGGTGTATATGTCTGTATTTACATTGTTATGTTTATGCACTGTTCATAGATACAATTGGCGTACTTCCCTCCGCATGGCATAGATCGGCTCTGTTCTTTTTTGCTGCATCTGACCCTCTCCTTTTCTTCCCGTTCCCCCTTCTTCCTTTCTCTCTAACCCTCTCTGTTTCTTTTTCCCTCGCATATGGTCCTCTTTTGGGGGTCATCTCTGTTTGTTTCTTAACAAGTTAACCCAATTGTTTGTGGGGAAAAAAAACTCCATGGAGACTGATTTTCACCTTTTATTGTACAAATGTATCTGTTATATAAGCCTTTTTGTCTCTCCTGGTATAAATAAAGAGTTTAAAAAAAAATTCTGCATATAACAATAACTCCAGATTACCTAAGCAAAACAGACACTGCAGGCTATAGTATCCTAGTTTACTGTGCAGCTGCTGAGAGTTGTAGTAATTGTTTTGATTACCTGTAGGTGAGAGAATAAGATGTTAGGGGGAGATCGCAGTCCTTTGCCTACTGTATTTCATCCAGGCTAAGTCCAGGCTTTGATATTAAAATTATATATCTGCTCCCTTTGAGCCTACTCCCTTCGAGTCCTCCACCTTGGATCAATCAGCCAGGCTTAATCAGCCAGCTATACTCTAGTTCCAGCACTCTACACCCCATGGTCTGACCGACAAGGCCGTAACTAGGTTTGGGCAATTGGTACCACCACCAAGGTTGCAGTGTTTAGTTGGCATCATTTCTCCCCCATGGGACCCATATTTGACATGTAGAGTGCCTGGAATGGTACCCAGCAGCCTAGAGAGCAGTTGCTTAAAGCCCGGCATAGTTATGGTTCCCCACTTCTGCTTACTGTGCCTAGCTATGGAGACAAGCCGCCGCAGGGCCACTCAGTATGTACTTAGTATACTCTGCATCTGCTAACTGTGCCTAGTCATGATACAAGCTACCACAGAGCCACCCACTGTGTCCTTGGGAAGCTCCACTTCTGCTTACTGTGCCTAGTCATGGAGGCAAACCGCCACAGAGTCACCCAGTGTGTCCTTGGGAAGCTCCACTTCTGCTTACTGTGCCTAGTCATAGTGGCAATCCACCACAGAGTCACCCAGTGTGTCCTTAGTATACTCTGCTTCTGCTAACTGTGCCTACTCATGGTTGCAATCCACCACAGAGCCACCCAGTGTGTCCTTGGGATGCTCCACTTCTGCTTACTGTGCCTAGTCATAGTGGCAATCCACCACAGAGCCACCCAATGTGTCCTTGGGATGCTCCACTTCTGCTTACTGTGCCTAGTCATGGAGGCAAACTGCCACAGAGTCATCCAGTGTGTCCTTGGGAAGCTCCACTTCTGCTTACTGTGTCTAGTCATGGAGGCAATCCACCACAGAGCCGCCCACTGTGTCCTTGGGATGCTCCACTTCTGCTTACTGTGCCTAGTCATAGTGGCAATCCACCACAGAGCCACCCAGTGTGTCCTTGGGATGCTCCACTTCTGCTTACTGTGCCTAGTCATAGTGGCAATCCACCACAGAGCCACCCAGTGTGTCCTTGGGATGCTCCACTTCTGCTTACTGTGCCTAGTCATGGAGGCAAACTGCCACAGAGTCACCCAGTGTGTCCTTGGGAAGCTGAGCTTCTGATTACTGTGTCTAGTCATGGAGGCAATCCGCCACAGAGCCACCCAGAGTGTCCTTTGGAAGCTGAGCTTTTGCTTACTGTGCCTAGTCATGGAGGCAAACCACCACAGAGCCACCCAGTGTGTCCTTGGGAAGCTCCACTTCTGCTTACTGTGTCTAGTCATGGAGGCAATCCACCACAGAGCCACCCAGTGTGTCCTTGGGAAGCTGAGCTTCTGATTACTGTGTCTAGTCATGGAGGCAATCCGCCACAGAGCCACCCAGTGTGTCCTTTGGAAGCTGAGCTTTTGCTTACTGTGCCTAGTCATGGAGGCAAACCGCCACAGAGCTGACCAGTGTGTCCTTGGGAAGCTCCACTTCTGCTTACTGTGCCTAGTCATAGTGGCAACCCACCACAGAGCCACCCAGTGTGTCCTTGAGAAGCTCCACTTCTGTTTACTGTGCCTAGTCATGGAGGCAAACCGCTCACAGTCACCCAGTGTGTCCTTGGGAAGCTCCACTTCTGCTTACTGTGCCTAATCATGAAGGCAATCCGCCACAGAGCCACCCAGTGTGTCCTTTGGAAGCTGAGCTTTTGCTTACTGTGCCTAGTCATGGAGGCAAACCGCCACAGAGCCGACCAGTGTGTCCTTGGGAAGCTCCACTTCTGCTTACTGTGTCTAGTCAAGGAGGCAAACCACCACAGAGCAGCATGATCTTCTGGTTCCAGCAGCCCCTCATTGTGACATCATATACTGGGTCAGGGCCAGCACTGGGCTCATAGCACCCAATTATGGACCTGCTGACAAGGGTAAGAGCTTTTCCCACGAAACCAATCTTTTTATTCCTTCTTTTATGTCTCCATTACCCTGTGCCCCTCCTGGGCTGAGACCGTATTACCCTATATCGTGTGATTGACAGACATCCAAAGAGGACTGTACTGAGCTTGCTGAGACATTCCCCTGAGTTGTTAGTTACCTCCTGTTGTGTAGGTGTACTGTATGTGTACCAGTTACCTTGATTGAACAATAACAATGTTAACGATGGGTAATGCGTATGGAAATGAGAGGTCCTTCGTCTTATTGTCCCATACATGCTTTTGTGATGGAAATGAGGGTTATAGGAATTTTCCATAATCCCCAGTAGCCCTGATTGTAACTTCACACAATGCTTGGCCTACAGTACTGTACAATTAGGGTGGAGAGAGCAAAGGTTTGGGACACAGTGCCTCATCCCAAGAAAGTATTTGAATTTCTCATTATCTCTGAGGTGGCTGAGGTCAGGTCTTGCCTCTACACTCTTTGGAGGACACATTTTCCATATTTTCAGTTTTATGTCTGCAAAAAACTAAGTTTATAGTTGTACACTGAGCAATGTAATTGTCACAATTCAAGGACGGGTTTAATGGATGTTAATCCATACTAAGAAATTGGTTGAGACCCAGTGTAGAGGCGCATGTGCCAGTGGTGTACGCCAGGGCCCCCTGCAAGGATGTTTGGCTTTGCTGCACCCTACAAGCAGGTCACGGCCCTCTAACTGGGTTTCCTAGTATGGAGCTGGTGTACACTGGGGCTAGTAAAGAAGTAAAAGAGATGCAATGAGGTAGCTGTATGACTAAGCTAAGTGGCACAAGTGGCCGACACAAACACCTGGCCCATCTAGGAGTGGCACTGCAGTGTCAGGCAGGATGGCAGATTTAAAAAATAGTCCCCAAACAGCACATGATGCAAATAAAAAAAGAGGTGCAATGAGGTCGCTGTGTGGCTAAGCTAAGTGGCACAAGTGGCCGACACAAACACCTGGCCCATCTAGGAGTGGCACTGCAGTGGCTGAATGTCGAAAAGTGGCCAGCAATTTTTCGGGCCACTGACAGCATCTCCTGGATGCTCCTGTCACTTCTCAGAAAATTCTGCACCATCAAATTAATTGTATGTGCAAAACATGGGACGTGCTGGAATTTGCCCAGATGTAATACACGCACAATATTGGTGGCACAGGAGAGTGTACTCCTAAACTAAATACACACGGCAAAGCCTGTAAAAGTAATTTGGATAATAATAACCCTATTATTTGGACGGAGTTATATAACAATATGCGGCACAGAAGAGCGTACCCCTAAACCACACAGGGCAAACTCTGTAAAAAATACTTGGATTAAATATTAATAACCCCTTTATTTGGAGTAAATAATATACTGCACAGAACAGCACCACTGGACTTATACGGCAGTACCCCTGAACTTATACGGCTGCCCCCACTGGACTGGACTTATACGGCAGTACCACTGGACTTATACGGCACTATCACTGGACTTATACGGCAGTATCACTGGACTTATACTGCAGTACCACTGGACTTATACGGCACTATCACTGGACTTATATGGCAGTATCACTGGACTTATACGGCAGTATCACGGGACTTATACGGCAGTTCACTGGAATTATATGGCAGTACCACTAGACTTATACGGAATTATCACTGGAATTATATGGCAGTACCACTGGACTTATACGGCAGTATCACTGGACTTATACGGCAGTACCACTGGACTGGACTTATAGGCAGTACCACTGGACTTATACGGCAGTATCACTGGACTTATACGGCAGTACCACTGGACTGGACTTATTGGCAGTACCACTGGACTTATACGGCAGTATCACTGGACTTATACGGCAGTACCACTGGACTGGACTTATAGGCAGTACCACTGGACTTATACGGCAGTATCACTGGACTTATACGGCAGTACCACTGGACTGGACTTACACGGCAGTACCATTGGACTTATACGGCAGTACCACTGGACTTATATGGCAGTACCACTGGACTGGACTTATGGGCAGTACCACTGGACTTATACGGCAGTATCACTGGACTTATACGGCAGTACCACTGGACTTATATGGCAGTATCACTGGACTGGATTTATACGGCAGTACCACTGGACTTATACGGCAGTATCACTAGACTTATATGGCAGTACCACTGGACATATACAGCGGTATTACTGGACTTATACGGCAGTATCACTGGACTTATACGGCAGTATCACTGGACTTATATGGCAGTACCACTGGACTTATACGGCGGTATCACTGGACTTATGGCAGCACAGGGACACCACCACTGGACTGATGCAGCACAACACAGCACCACTGCAACGGACTGGACTTTTATACAGCAGCACTGGACATATGGCAGTAGAGGACACCACCACTGTGACTGGACTGATGCAGCACAACACAGCACCACTGCAATGGACTGGACTTATACAGCAGCACTGGACATATGGCAGTAGAGGACACCACCACTGTGACTGGACTGATGCAGCACAAGACACTAACACTGGACTGATGCAGCACAACACAGCACCACTGGACTGGACTTATACAGCAGCACTGGACATATGGCAGCAGAGGACACCACCACTGTGACTGGACTGATGCAGCACAACACAGCACCACTGTACTGGACTGGACTTATACAGCAGCACTGGACTTATGGCAGCACAGGACACCACCACTGTGACTGGACTGATGCAGCACAACACAGCACCACTGTACTGGACTGGACTTATACAGCAGCACTGGACATATGGCAGCAGAGGACACCACCACTGTGACTGGACTGATGCAGCACAAGACACTACCACTGGACTGATGCAGCATAACACAGCACTGGAATGACACACATAAGACAGAGCAGGTCGCCACACCACTTTCCCGCACAGACAGACACTGAGGAGAGAGACACATACTCTCGCTACACTCTCCAGGACTGGAGTGAAAATGGCGGCGATGCGTGGCTATTTATATGGAATCCAAAACCCGCGAGAATCTGACAGCGGGATGATGACGTTTGTCCTCGTTCTGGTTTCCGAGTCTGGCGGGAAGTCCCCAGCCGGACTCGGGATGTGAAGTTTGGTAGGGTTCGGATCTCAGAGAACCGAACCTGCTCATCCCTAGTCTGTACATAGCATTTTTTTTTAGAAAGATAATTCCAGGGATTTTAAACTATGGTGCCGAAAAAAAAAATTCTGAATTTTTGTATGTCTGTCTGTTCGTTCCGGCATCACACAGAAAATACTGGATGAATGTGGACGGCATTCTCACTATTGTATAGCTTAGTGACCTAGAAAGAAACTGAGGTCTGTATGATCTCTATGTGACATCAGGGAGAGGAGCCATAAAGGAAACAGCAGACGCTAGACACTCGGCGCAGTGAATGTTGCTGTTCCGATCACGCTCCTGCGGAACATGACTCCACCCAAGTTATACAACGGAACCCAACTTACAGTGACTGCGCTGCAGAGAAACCTAATTGAGGCAGAGATTATAACAGGATGTGGCGCAGGTGAGACTGTGTGTACACCACGTATACCCCTCATCCCCAACAAGTTTCCTTTTCAATACAAGTGCCTGCAGTTTCCTGTAAGCGTTTGCTTCACTATAATGATCAACATGTCGCAGGGGCAAACGCTCAGAGCTGCAGCTGTAAATCTCAGGACCAGCTGCTTCTCCCATGGGCAGCGTTACGTGGCTTCCTCACCAGTTAGTAGCCCCAAGCATCTTGCAAACTATACATCACAGTATTAGATGCCACTACTGTCTATGTAACATTAGTTCCGCTGGGCAATAACAGACGTCCACGCGAGCGAAGCCACGGGCAATCACTAGTAGTTGTAATTAATAATAATTTAGTTGATTTGAATGACAGAGGCTGAGCTGTAGATACAGGACCTGTTTCAGACCTGATTGCGCGCTAGTTTTTTTAACTGCGCTGTGATCAGGTCAGAACTGCGCATGCAATGTACAGGTGCGTCGTACAGGTACAAAGCGGATCATTGCTGTGTGATGGGTTTTACGAAGAATCCATTCACACGGCCGATCGGAAGGAGATTGACAGGAAGAGGGCGTTTGTGGGTGGCAACTAACTGTTTTCTTGGAGTGTTTGGGAAAACGCAGGCGTGTCCAAGCGTTTGCAGGGCGGGTGTCTGACGTCAATTCTGGGACCAGACAGGCTGAAGTGATCGCAGCGGCTGAGTAAGTTCTGGGCAACTCAGAAACTGCACAAACTGTTTTTGTACCGCTCGGTTGCAAAAGCAAACGCACATTTGCGAAGCGAAAATACACTCTCCTGTGGGCGGCGACTATCTGATCGCAGCGCTGCAAAAAGTAGCTAGCGAGCGATCAGGTCTGAATTAGGCCCACGGTGCTCAGTACATACGGAGATAAGCTGAGATGAGAGTATTGGAGAGCGCCGGTTTCAGTAGGGAAGGTAGATGTCTCTACCTGTGTATGTATAAATAGTGACACAGGAAACATCAGTGAGAGAAGTGAGAGGACGTGTATGAGCTGGAGTCAGTAGACCGTGATCCCAGCAGTTTCCACTCAGCGGAGAACTTTCATTTCCCCTTACCCTGCAGTGTCACTTTACCATTCACCCCCTGGCTGGTGACCTGAGTGCGCAGTGTCCCCCCCCCCCCACCCCCCCCCCCCTGTATAGGTCAGGGCTGGAAGCCCAGTATCTCCCTCTGTGATTTCCTGGCTCCTCCAAGGTGTAATCGAAAGAGTGACATCTTCTCATTCTGCACCTAGCAGAGCAGGTGGGGTTGCTATATAAGACCCCCCCATCTTCCATGCTGCAGAATAATTGAAGTCAGATGGAAATATCAGCCAGATTTGTCTCAGCTCCTCCTGGTCCCCTGACGTGAAGATGTTACATGTTTCTACCTGTTATATCTCTATATATTAGAGATGTGCGGCGGGCACTTTTCGTGTTTTGGTTTTGGTTCTAATTCCACTTTCCTGTTTTGATTTTGGTTTTGGATCTGGATGATTTTTGAAAAAAACATAAAAACAGCTTAAATCATAGAATTTGGGGGTAATTTTGAACCCATAGTATTATTAACCTCAATAACATTCATTTCCACTCATTTCCAGTCTATTCTGACACCATACTTGCCTACTCCCCCGGAATGGCCGGGAGGCTCCCGAAAATCGAGTGACCCTCCCGGCCCCCCGGAAGAGCAGGCAAGTCTCCCGATTCGCGAGGGTCCCCCTGCCCGTCCGCCCACTTAGTGTGTAAAGTTGGCGGTCCGGGCAGTTGATGACGCGATTCTTGCTGAATCGCGTCATCATAGCCACGCCCCCTGCAGTGTAATGCCGGTGACTGCGGCATTACAGAGTGGGGGCGTGGCTTAGATGCAGTGTCATCGTGACTCCGCCCCCACTCCACCCCCGTCCCACCCCCTCATCCACGTCACAGCCTCCCCTGCCCGCCCTCTGAGCCGACCTGGCTGCTCTCTCCCGCAGAGAGCAGCCAGAATGTAGGTAAGCATGTCTGACACCTTACACCTCACACCTAAAAATATTGATTTTAGGCCTAAAATTTGCACCGAGGTCACAGGATGGCTAAGCTAAGCGACCCAAGTGGCCGACACAAACACCTGGCCCATCTAGGAGTGGCACTGCAGTGTCAGACAGGATGGCACTTCAAAAAAATAGTCCCCAAACAGCACATGATGCAAAGAAAAAAAGAGGCGCACCAAGGTCGCTGTGTGACTAAGCTAAGCAACACAAGTGGCCGACACAAACACCTGGCCCATCTAGGAGTGGCACTGCAGTGTCAGACAGGATGGCACTTCAAAAAAATAGTCCCCAAACAGCACATGATGCAAAGAAAAAAGAGGCGCAATGAGGTAGCTGTGTGACTAAGCTAAGCGACCCAAGTGGCCGACACAAACACCTGGCCCATCTAGGAGTGGCACTGCAGTGTCAGACAGGATGGCACTTCAAAAAAAATAGTCCCCAAACAGCACATGATGCAAAGAAAAAAAGAGGCGCACCAAGGTCGCTGTGTGACTAAGCTAAGCGACCCAAGTGGCCGACACAAACACCTGGCCCATCTAGGAGTAGCACTGCAGTGTCAGACAGGATGGCACTTCAAAAAATTAGTCCCCAAACAGCACATGATGCAAAGAAAAAAAGAGGCGCAATGAGGTAGCTATGTGACTAAGCTAAGCGACACAAGTGGCCGACACAAACACCTGGCCCATCTAGGAGTGGCACTGCAGTGTCAGACAGGATGGCACTTCAAAAAAATAGTCCCCAAACAGCACATGATGCAAAGAAAAAAAGAGGCGCACCAAGGTCGCTGTGTGACTAAGCTAAGCGACACAAGTGGCCGACACAAACACCTGGCCCATCTAGGAGTGGCACTGCAGTGTCAGACAGGATGGCACTTCAAAAAAATAGTCCCCAAACAGCACATGATGCAAAGAAAAAAGAGGCGCAATGAGGTAGCTGTGTGACTAAGCTAAGCGACCCAAGTGGCCGACACAAACACCTTGCCCATCTAGGAGTGGCACTGCAGTGTCAGACAGGATGGCACTTCAAAAAAATAGTCCCCAAACAGCACATGATGCAAAGAAAAAAAGAGGCGCACCAAGGTCGCTGTGTGACTAAGCTAAGCGACACAAGTGGCCGACACAAACACCTGGCCCATCTAGGAGTAGCACTGCAGTGTCAGACAGGATGGCACTTCAAAAAATTAGTCCCCAAACAGCACATGATGCAAAGAAAAAAAGAGGCGCAATGAGGTAGCTATGTGACTAAGCTAAGCGACACAAGTGGCCGACACAAACACCTGGCCCATCTAGGAGTGGCACTGCAGTGTCAGGCAGGATGGCACTTCAAAAAAATAGTCCCCAAACAGCACATGATGCAAAGAAAAATGAAAGAAAAAAGAGGTGCAAGATGGAATTGTCCTTGGGCCCTCCCACCCACCCTTATGTTGTATAAACAGGACATGCACACTTTAACAAACCCATCATTTCAGCGGCAGGGTCTGCCACACGACTGTGGCCAGGGCCGTCTTATGAGCAATGTAGGCCCCTGGGCACAGCAATGCACTGGGCCCCCTACCAATCCTTCAGTTTTAGGGGTGGGGGGTGCTATCAGCTGCAGCTTTGATGTCCCGCGGGTGGTAGGGGGTGTTCTATCTTCTGCCCAGCATGTAGGACCTGGAGCAGTAATTTCTGCTAATTACTCCTTTACTGCATTTGGCTGAATGAAGGGGCCCTGGTGCATGACTTCCAGGGTGGTAGGGGATGCTTAATACGTAGGGTAGGGGTGGATAGTGGAGTGGGCTTAATTTTCCGGTGGGAGGGCGGCTTGCATGACTGCAGATATCTGAAGTTCCTGAAAATAGATTTCTTAGCTTTAAATGGGATAAAAACTAGTGATGAGCGGGTTCGGTTCGTCAGAATCCGAACCCCCCCGAACTTCACCTTTTTTTACACGGTTCTGAGCAGACTCGGATCCTCCCGCCTTGCTCGGTTAACCCGAGCGCGCCCGAACGTCATCATCCCGCGGTCGGACTCTCGCGAGATTCGTATTCTATATAAGGAGCCGCGCGTCGCCGCCATTTTTCACTCGTGCATTGGAGATGATCGTGAGAGGACGTGGTTGGCGTCCTCTCAGTTTCTATGTTCAATGTGCTGCAAATATCTGTGCTCAGTGTGCTGCAAATATCTGTGCTCAGTGTGCTGCAAATATCTGTGCTCAGTGTGCTGCATATATCTGTGCTCATTGTGCTTTATTGTGGGGACTGGGGACCACCAGTATTATATAGTAGGAGGACAGTGCAGAGTTTTGCTGACCAGTGATCACCAGTATTATACGTTCTCTGCCTGAAAAACACTCCATATCTGTGCTGCATTGTAGTATATAGTAGGAGGACAGTGCAGAACTTTGCTGACCACCAGTATATATATAGCAGTACGGTACAGTATTCCACTGCTCTACCTCTGAGTCGTTAAGTATACTATCCCATCCATACCTTTGGTGCATTTAAGTTTTGCACAGTATATATATAGTAGGAGGACAGTGCATAATTTTGCTGACCACCAGTATATAATATATAGCAGTACGGAACAGTAGTCCACTGCTCTACCTACCTCTGTGTCATCAAGTATACTATCCATCTATACCTGTGGTGCATTTAAGTTTTGCACAGTATATATATAGTAGGAGGACAGCGCATAATTTTGCTGACCATCAGTATATAATATATAGCAGTACGGTACAGTAGTCCACTGCTCTACCTCTGTGTCGTCAAGTATACTATCCATCCATACCTGTGGTGTATTTCAGTTTTGCACAGTTTGCTGACCACCAGTATATAATATATAGCAGTACGGTACAGTAGGCCACTGCTCTACCTACCTCTGTGTCGTCAAGTATACTATACATCCATACCTGTGGTGCATTTCAGTTTTGCACAGTTTGCTGACCACCAGTATATACTATATATCAGTACGGTACAGTAGGCCACTGCTCTACCTACCCCTGTGTCGTTAAGTATACTATCCATCCATACCTGTGGTGCATTTCAGTTTTGCACAGTTTGCAGACCACCAGTATATAATATATAGCAGTACGGTACAGTAGGCCACTGCTCTACCTACCTCTGTGTCGTCAAGTATACTATCCATCTATACCTGTGGTGCATTTAAGTTTTGCACAGTATATATATAGTAGGAGGACAGCGCATAATTTTGCTGACCATCAGTATATAATATATAGCAGTACGGTACAGTAGTCCACTGCTCTACCTCTGTGTCGTCAAGTATACTATCCATCCATACCTGTGGTGTATTTCAGTTTTGCACAGTTTGCTGACCACCAGTATATAATATATAGCAGTACGGTACAGTAGGCCACTGCTCTACCTACCTCTGTGTCGTCAAGTATACTATACATCCATACCTGTGGTGCATTTCAGTTTTGCACAGTTTGCTGACCACCAGTATATAATATATAGCAGTACGGTACAGTAGGCCACTGCTCTACCTACCTCTATGTCGTCAAGTATACTATCCATCCATACCTGTGGTGCATTTCAGTTTTGCACAGTTTGCTGACCACCAGTATATACTATATAGCAGTACGGTACAGTAGGCCACTGCTCTACCTACCCCTGTGTCGTTAAGTATACTATCCATCCATACCTGTGGTGCATTTCAGTTTTGCACAGTTTGCTGACCACCAGTATATAATATATAGCAGTACGGTACAGTAGGCCACTGCTCTACCTATCTCTGTGTCGTCAAGTATACTATCCATCCATACCTGTGGTGCATATCAGTTTTGCACAGTTTGCTGACCACGAGTATATATAATATATAGCAGTACGGTACAGTAGGCCACTGCTCTACCTACCTCTGTGTCGTCAAGTATACTATCCATCCATACCTGTGGTGCATTTCAGTTTTGCACAGTTTGCTGACCACCAGTATATAATATATAGCAGTACGGTACAGTAGGCTACTGCTCTACCTACCTCTGTGTCGTCAAGTATACTATCCATCCATACCTGTGGTGTATTTCAGTTTTGCACAGTTTGCTGACCACCAGTATATATAATATATAGCAGTACGGTACAGTAGGCCACTGATCTACCTACCTCTGTGTCGTCAAGTATACTATCCATCCATACCTGTGGTGCATTTCAGTTTTGCACAGTTTGCTGACCTCCAGTATATAATATATAGCAGTATGGTACAGTAGGCCACTGCTCTACCTACCTCTGTGTCATCAAGTATACTATCCATCCATACCTGTGGTGCATTTCAGTTTTGCACAGTTTGCTGACCACCAGTATATAATATATAGCAGTACGGTACAGTAGGCCACTGCTCTACCTACCTCTGTGTCGTCAAGTATACAATCCATCCATACCTGTGGTGCATTTCAGTTTTGCACAGTTTGCTGACCACCAGTATATAATATATAGCAGTACGGTACAGTAGGCCACTGCTCTACCTACCTCTGTGTCGTCAAGTATACTATACATCCATACCTGTGGTGCATTTCAGTTTTGCACAGTTTGCTGACCACCAGTATATAATATATAGCAGTACGGTACAGTAGGCCACTGCTCTACCTACCTCTGTGTCGTCAAGTATACTATCCATCCATACCTGTGGTGCATTTAAGTTTTTGTGCGCAGTATATATAGTAGTAGGCCATTGCTATTGATAAATATATTACTGGCATATAATTCCACACATTAAAAAATGTAGAACAAAAATGTGGAGGGTAAAATAGGGAAAGATCAAGATCCACTTCCACCTCATGCTGAAGCTGCTGCCACTAGTCATGGCCGAGATGATGAAATGCCATCAACGTCGTCTGCCAAGGCCGATGCCCAATGTCATAGTAGAGAGCATGTAAAATCCAAAAAACAAAAGTTCAGTAAAATGACCCAAAAATCAAAATTAAAATTGTCTGAGGAGAAGCGTAAACTTGCCAATATGCCATTTACGACACGGAGTGGCAAGGAACGGCTGAGGCCCTCTCCTATGTTCGTCATGACTAGTGGGTCAGCTTCACATGAGGATGGAAGCACTCATCCTCTCGCTAGAAAAATGAAAAGACTTAAGCTGGCAAAAGCACAGCAAAGAACTGTGCGTTCTTCTAAATCACACATCCCCAAGGAGAGTCCAATTGTGTCGGTTGCGATGCCTGACCTTCCCAACACTGTACGCTCCCTGCAAGTGCTGGAAGGAGCACCCGCAGTCCAGTTCCTGATAGTCAAATTGAAGATGTCACTGTTGAAGTACACCAGGATGAGGTTATGGGTGTTGCTGGCGCTGGGGAGGAAATTGACAAGGAGCATTCTGATGGTGAGGTGGTTTGTTTAAGTTAGGCACCCGGGGAGACACCTGTTGTCCGTGGAACGAATATGGCCATTGACATGCCTGGTCAAAATACAAAAAAAATCACCTCTTCGGTGTGGAATTGTTTCAACAGAAATGCGGACAACTGGTGTCAAGCCGTGTGTTGCCTTTGTCAAGCTGTAATAAGTAGGGGTAAGGACGTTAACCACCTAGGAACATCCTTCCTTATACGTCACCTGGAGCGCATTCATCAGAAGTCATTGACAAGTTCAAAAACTTTGGGTGACAGCGGAAGCAGTCCACTGCCAACTAAATCCCTTCCTCTTGTAACCAAGCTCCTGCAAACCACACCACCAACTCCCTCAGTGTCAATTTCCTCCTTAGACAGGAAAGCCAATAGTCCTACAGGCCATGTCACTGGCAAGTCTGACGAGTCCTCTCCTGCCTGGGATTCCTCTGATGCATCCTTGAGTATAACGCCTACTGCTGCTGGCGCTACTGTTGTTGCTGCTGGGAGTCGATCGTCAAGCAATTGACTGTCCAACAGTCCTTTGCGAGGAAGATGAAATATCACAGCAGTCATCCTCCTGCAAAACGGATAACTCAGGCCTTGGCAGTCTGGGTGGTGAGAAACGTGTTTCCGGTATCCACTGTTAATTCACAGGGAACTAGAGAATTGATTGAGGTACTGTGTCCCCGGTACCAAATACCATCTAGGTTCCATTTCTCTAGGCAGGCGATACTGAAAATGTACACAGACGTCAGAAAAAGAGTCACCAGTGTCCTAAAAAATGCAGTTGTACCCAATGTCCACTTAACCATGGGCATGTGGACAAGTGGAGCAGGGTAGACTCAGGACTATATGACTGTGACAGCTCACTGGGTAGATGTATTGCCTCCCGCAGCAAGAACAGCAGCGGCGGCACCAGTAGCAGCATCTCGCAAACGCCAACTCGTTCCTAGGCAGGCTACGCTTTGTATCACCGCTTTCCAGAAGAGGCACACAGCTGACAACCTCTTACGGAAACTGAGGAACATCATCGCAGAATGGCTTACCCCAATTGGACCTGCCCTGCCATCATCTGAAGCAAGAGGTGGTAACGAGGTGGAATTCAACCCTCTATATGCTTCAGAGGATAAAGGAGCAGCAAAAGGTAATTCAAGCCTATACAGCTGCCTACGATATAGGCAAAGGAGGGGGAATGCACCTGACTCAAGCGCAGTGGAGAATGATTTCAACGTTGTGCAAGGTTCTGCAACCCTTTGAACTTGCCACACGTGAAGTCAGTTCAGACACTGCCAGCCTGAGTCAAGTCATTCCCCTCATCAGGCTTTTGCAGAAGAATCTAGAGAGATTGAAGGAGGAGCTAAAACAGAGCGATTCCGCTAGGCATGTGGGACTTGTGGATGGAGCCCTTAATTCGCTTTACCAGGATTCACGGGTGGTCAATCTGTTGAAATCAGAGCACTACATTTTGGCCACCGTGCTCGATCCTAGATTTAAAACCTACGTTGTATCTCTCTTTCTGGCAGACACAAGTCTGCAGAGGTTCAAAGACCTGCTGGTGAGAAAATTGTCAAGTCAAGCGGAACGTGACCCGTTAACAGCTCCTCCTTCACATTCTCCCGCAACTGGGGCTGCGAGGAAAAGGCTAAGAATTCCGAGCCCACCCGCTGGCGGTGATGCAGGGCAATCTGGAGCGAGTGCTGACATCTGGTCCGGACTGAAGGACCTGCCAACGATTACTGACATGTCGTCTGCTGTCACTGCATATGATTCTGTCACCATTGAAAGAATGGTGGAGGATTATATGAGTGACCGCATCCAAGTAGGCATGTCAGACAGTCCGTACGTATACTGGCAGGAAAAAGAGGCAATTTGGAGGCCCTTGCACAAACTGGCTTTATTTTACCTAAGTTGCCCCCCCTCCAGTGTGTACTCCGAAAGAGTGTTTAGTGCAGCCGCTCACCTTGTCAGCAATCGGCGTACGAGGTTACTTCCAGAAAATGCGGAGAAGATGATGTTCATCAAAATTAATTATAATCAATTCCTCCGTGGAGACATTCACCAGCAATTGCCTCCAGAAGGTACACAGGGACCTGAGATGGTGGATTCCAGTGGGGACGAATTAATAATCTGTGAGGAGGGGGATGTACACAGTGAAAGGGGTGAGGAATCGGACGATGAGGAGAAGGTGGACATCTTGCCTCTGTAGAGCCAGTTTGTGCAAGGAGAGATTGATTGCTTCTTTTTTGTTGTTGCTGCTGGGAGTCAATCGTCATCCCAGAAGGGAAGTCGGAAGACCACCTGTACTACTTCCAGTAAGCAATTGACTGTCCAACAGTCCTTTGCGTGGAAGATGAAATATCACAGCAGTCATCCTGTTGCAAAGCAGATAACTGAGGCCTTGACAACTATGTTGGTGTTAGACGTGCATCCGGTATCCACTGTTAGTTCACAGGGACTTAGAGAATTGCTTGAGGTAGTGTGCTCCGGGTACCAAATCCTATCCAGGTACTTCTTCTGTAGGCAGGTGATACCGAGAATGTACACAGACGTCAGAAAAAGTGTCCTCAGTGTCCTAAAAAATGCAGTTGTACCCACTGTCCACTTAACCACGGACATGTGGACAAGTGGAGCAGGGTAGACTAAGGACTATATGACTGTGACAGACCACTGGGTAGATGTATTGCCTCCCGCAGCAACAACAGCGGCGGCACCAGTAGCAGCATCTCGCAAACGCCAACTCGTTCCTAGGCAGGCTACGCTTTGTATCACCGCTTTCCACAAGACACACACAGCTGACAACCTCTCACGGAAACTGAGGGACATCATTGCAGAATCGTTTACCCAAATTGGACTCTCCTGGGGATTTGTGATATCGGACAACGCCACCAATATTGTGCATGCATTACATCTGGGCAAATTCCACCATGTCCCATGTTTTGCACATACAATTATTTCTGCTGCGGGGTACACTGGGCTCCACAAGGATAGACATTGGGGTGTAGAGTAGGATCTTGATCCGAGGCACCAACAGGCTCAAAGCTTTGACTGTTCCCAGAATGCACAGCGCCGCCTCATCTATAACCCCGCCTCCCTGCACAGGAGCTCAGTTTTGTAGTTGGTGCTGCAGTAAGCAGGCACATAACAGACGGGCTGCTCCAGGCAGCCCTAAGAAGAGCTTTTTTATGAAGAAAAAAGTGAAGACTTCAAGGGCAGCAGCGGTGGTAAATGTCAGAAGACATTCACTGCTGCAGCTGTACACTCCGGAGCCCTGGTTGCCGGGTAACTACAGCAGGAGGCTCCGGTTTTCTTCACGTCAGGCGCGTGGCCGCGCTTCGGGAGGTGGTAAGTGGGTCCGGCGCTGTCAGTGGGAGGCGGGCCGCGCGCGCTGGTGGTGGACACTGTGGCAGTACAGGCGATCCCACTAGATCACCAGGGCATGGGTGCAGGTCAGGTTTTCTCTCTAAACCATTTTCAGTAGCCCACAGTACCCGGTGGTTTTGCCAGCAGGGGGATAAGGCTTAGACCTGAAGACCCTCCCACAGCCCCAGGGCGCCATTTCTATCAAGTGTTCCCGCCCTGGAGCTGCATCTCTGTCTCTCCCTCACTCCCTGTCAGTGTCTGCGGCGCCATTATCTCTCAGCTTCACTGTTCCTGGGACTGCTTGGGCAAATCCTCCTGTGTAAAGCCGCCTGGTTGTCAGCACTGTGACTTTACATGACACTTAAGTATTCTACCTGCCAGTGCTAGTTGAGAAAGAGTGCATTTAGTCAGGGTTTCCTAGTACAATTATCCTGTGATATACATCCAGTTCTTACTGTGCAGTGTTATATATATTGTCTATATAGCTGTGTATATATATATATATATATATATATATATATATATATAAACTAGTCCAGTGCAGTATTATTGTTAGTAATAACCTCTGCATTGTACAAACTGTGACTATCTGTGGGTGCATTAGATAGCTGAGTGGTGTCCATTTCGTGTCTTTCACTCAACTTGCTATCCCTATATTCTATAACCGGAGGGGGCTTGGTGCGTCAGGTTTTATATTGATTGATATAGGATTTTCACAAAGATAGACTTTTATATGTATTTTTCTCTGTGATTTAGTCACCATATCTCTCCTTTATCTCTGCTGGTGCTGACTACACTGCGCAGGGGTTTGGGTAAGAGGTATTGTGCTGCTGCCAATTGTACTGTGTTACCTGATACTGCAAATTATATCATGTCTGCTTCTGGGGCTGAACACACTGCCGGTGTTGCTGAAGCCATAGATCCCTATGAGGAGAATATAGCAGCTGTGGGCTCTGGTTCTGGGGGCACCTTGCCCCCCAGTGGGACTGTGGCAATGGAGGTACATAATGACCCACCGTGGGCCGCTTTTTCCACGCTTCTACATACGCTAGTTAATAAACTAACACCCCCTATGGGACCCCCTATGCCGGTACAACCGTATGTGGTCCCTGCAGCTAACCCGCCGTGGGCGGATGATTTATCTGCTCAATTGAAGAAGTTGAACCAGTACCTGACTACTAAAAAGTCTGACCATCGCTTGCCTAAGTCCAAGGGGTCCTCTAAGCGAGCGCTCGTCTCCTCACAATCCACTGCTGTCACTGACACCTCGTCTGACGAAGACGGCACTTACACTGACCCCACAGGTTCTGACTCAGATACGGCTGATGGGGAGGGTAGTTCACATGTGGATGTTCCTGATCTTTTGGAGGCTATTAAGTTAGTTCTGTGGATTACGGATGATCCCGAGCCATCCGTTCCTCCTAAGAAACCAGATAGGTTCAAGCGTCAGAAGGTGGTTAAACAAGTTTTACCTCACTCTGACCACCTAGTGGATATACGTCAGGAACCCTGGGAAAACCCGTGTACAAAGTTTGTGCCTCAAAAGAAGATGCTGGCTCGCTATCCCCTCGCACCAAAGCTGTCTAAGAATTGGGAAATGCCTCCTCCAGTAGACTCACATGTGGCTAGGATGGTGGTTCCGCAGCTCTACCTTTCACTACTGTCACGTCTCTAAAAGAGCCTACGGATAAACGTGTGGAGGGTTGTCTGAAAGCGATTTACACCCTCACGGGTGCTGCACAAAGGCCCACTATTGCAGCAACATGGGCTGCAGAGGCTATTGAAGCATGGGCCTTGGAGTTGGAAGCTGAAATCTCCTCTGACCATGCTAGACAATGCTTGTCGTATATTGTCACAGCTTCTCGCTATATTAAAGAGGCGGCTTCTGATGCCGGTATCCTGGCAGCCAAGGCCTCTACTACGTCAGTCCTGGCTCGCCGGATATTGTGGCTGAGATCCTGGTCTGTGGATCTGGACTCTAGAAAAACCCTGGAGGTACTCCCTTTCAAGGGAGATATTCTGTTTGGGGAGGATTTAAATAAGATAGTGGCTGACTTGGCTACTGCCAAAACTGCCTGTCTGCCAAGTACGGCTCCTTCTGTGTCGAAGGCTAAAGGTACTTCCTTTCGCCCCTTTCATCCTTCAGGTAAAGCATAAGGTCAGGCGTACAACAAGCAGGCCCGCACTTCCAAACCTGGTAAGCCAAAGCCCAAAGGAGCCTGGGCGGCCCGTCAGCCAGCTTCCAAGGCCGATAAGCCTGCCGCATGACGTGGCGGGCCTCCCTCTGGGGGATCCCAGGGTGGGGGTCCGGCTTCTAGGGTATACCCAGGAATGGTTGAAGACCACTTCAGATGCCTGGGTACGGGAAGTCGTCACTCGAGGTTACGCCATAGCCTTCAAAAACCGACCCCCTCATCGATTTTGCCGGACAGACGTCCCATTGGACCAGACAAAGGCAAACACTCTGCATTCGGTGGTACAGACCCTCCTGAATACAGGAGTCGTAGTACATGTGCCTCTTGCGCAGAGGGGCCGGGGGTACTATTCTCCGCTGTTTCTAGTCCCGAAACCGAATGGGTCCTCCCGTCCCATTCTCAACCTCAAGGCATTGAACAAGTTTGTGAAAGTCTCCAAGTTCTGTATGGAAACCCTTCGCTCTATAGTTCTGGCTTTGGAACCTGGGGACTACATGGTCTCCCTGGACATACAGGATGCTTACCTGCACATTCCTATAGCAGCGTCACATCAACAATACCTGAGGTTTGCTATTAGCAACCTCCATTACCAGTTTGCCGCGTCACCATACGGCTACTCACAACTGCTGCGATCCCGTATGCAGCTGCAACGTCCCCGGCTCTTACTCCCTGCGGCTATGCCGCGTCACCATACAGCTACTCACAACTGCTGCGATCCCGTATACAGCTGCAACGTCCCCGGCTCTTACTCCCTGTGGCCATGGCGCGTCACCATATGGCTTCTCACAACTGCTGGCTGCGACATCTCCGGCTCTTACTCCCTGCGGCTATGCTGCGTCACCATACGGCTACTCACAACTGAACCTAGCCCAGCATTTAATTCAGAACCGTCCTGTTCAAGTGTAGTCAGACAACGCCACCACAGTGGCTTACATAAATCATCAAGGCGGCACTCAAAGCCATCTGGCAATGAAGGAAGTCTCACAGATTCTACATTGGGCGGAACGCCATCTACCGGCCATATCGGCCATCTTCATTCCGGGAGTCCTGAATTGGGAAGCGGATTTTCTCAGTCGTCAGGACGTACATGCCGGCGAGTGGGGCCTCCATCCAGAAGTGTTTCAACTCCTAGTGGAAAAGTGGGGTCTTCCAGACGTAGACCCGATGGCATCTCAACACAATCACAAGGTTCCGGTCTTCGGAGCAAGGACAAGGGATCCTCAAGCAGCATTCGTGGATGCGCTGGCGGTGCCGTGGAGGTTTCGGCTGCCGTACGTGTTCCCTCCGGTGTCACTCCTGCCCAGGGTAATTCGGAAGTTCAAGCAAGAAAAAGGAATTCTGCTTCTCATAGCTCCAGCGTGGCCCAGACAGCACTGGTTCTCAGACCTGCAAGGCCTATCGTCAGAGCGTCCAATTCTACTTCCACAACGCCCAGACCTCCTCGTTCAGGGCCCCTGTGTCTACCAGGACATAGCCCGGCTGTCTTTGACGGCGAGGCTCTTGAAGCTTCCGTCTTAAGGGCTAAAGGGTTTTCTGAGGCGTTCATTCAAACTATGTTGCGGGCCCGGAAACCGGCTTCGGCTCGGATTTACTATAGGGTCTGGCATTCTTACTTTGTTTGGTGCGCATCTAACGATTATGACGCTTCCAAGTTTAGTATAGCCAAGTTGTTGGCTTTTCTTCAGCAGGGCCTGGACTTGGGCCTGCGTCTGGTCTCCCTCAAGGTTCATATTTCTGCCTTGTCGGTGTGGTTTCAGAGAAAAATTGCGACCTTCCCTGATGTGCATACCTTTACTCAGGGTGTGTTGCGTATCCAACCTCCCTATGTCCCGCCTGTGGCTCCTTGGGACTTATCGGTGGTTTTGGAGGCATTACAAGAGTCTCCGTTTGAACCTCTTGGTTCAGCTGATCTTAAGTGGCTTTCCCTTAATTGGTGTTTCTGCTGGCTATTGCTTCAGCTAGAAGAGTGTCAGATTTGGGTGCCTTGTCCTGTAGTTCCCCATATCTGATATTTCACAGTGACCGGGTGGTTCTTAGGACTCGTCCTGGATATTTACCTAAGGTGGTTTCCTCGTTCCACCTTAACCAGGAGATTGTGGTTCCGGCACTTGTTTCTCCTGATCTGTCTCCCAAAGAGCGGTCTTTGGATGTGGTACGGGCTCTCCGTATCTATGTGAAGAGAACTGCTTCCATTAGGAAATCTGATTCTCTCTTTGTACTGTTTGGATTTCACAAACAGGGCTGGCCTGCTCACAAGCAAACTTTGGCCAGATGGATTAGAATGGTGATTGCACATGCTTATGTGAGGGCTGGTCTGTCGGCTCCTGCTCACATTACGGCCCATTCTACTCGGTCTGTTGGACCTTCTTGGGCAGCTCGCCGTGGTGCGACCCTTGAACAATTGTGCAAGGCGGCTACGTGGTCCTCAGTGAACACGTTCATAAGGTTCTATGCCTTCGATACTGCCGCTTCCCAGGATGCTTCCTTTGGACGCCGGGTTCTTGTGCCCGCTACAGTGCGTCCCCTCCCATAAGGAACTGCTTTAGGACATCCCCATTGTTCATTCCTTGTGGAGCCCAGTGTACCCCGCAGCAGAAAACGAGATTTATGGTAAGAACTTACCTTTGTTAAATCTCTTTCTGCGAGGTACACTGGGCTCCACAAGGCGCCCACCCTGACGCACTTAGCTTCTTTGGGTTGGTATGGCAATAGCCGCTGACACTTCTCCTGTCGTGAGAGTGTGGTGTATGTGGCTACTAACCGTTGTCGTCTCTTTTCCTGCTACTGCATTGGGCTGGTTAACTAAAAACTGAGCTCCTGTGCAGGGAGGCGGGGTAATAGAGGAGGCGGCGCTGTGCATTCTGGGAACAGTCAAAGCTTTGAGCCTGTTGGTGCCTCGGATCAAGATCCTACTCTACACCCCAATGTCAATCCTTGTGGAGCCCAGTGTACCTCGCAGAAAGAGATTTAACAAAGGTAAGTTCTTACCATAAATCTCGTTTTTGGTGGTGCAGAATTCTTTGAAAAACAACAGGGGCGTGCAAGAGATGCTGTCGGTGGCCCGAAAAATTGATGAGTGGTAATTAGGGGTCTGACGTTGAAGCTGTAGGTCCCGTTATCCATGTTGGGGTTGGAATGGGCTCAGATAAAGTTCCTGAGGATAAAGACGTGAATGTAACAACATTTGTCAATACAAGATGTGGACCGCAGTGCTCTGTTCCGCCACCTGTTATACAGTGCGTGCATTGCTCTGCTCACACCGAGAGTCAGGGACTGGTGTTCTGCAGCCACTGGGCTTGATTCCTACATGTACTAATGCCGTCTCAGCTGTGATGTGTACCCAGCAGCTGTACGGGAATATGCAAATAAAGCAGCTGCTTGGATTTGTATTGAGACGTCCACCAGCGGCTGTGCGATGTACAGAACGTAGTTTCCATCGCAGATCAGTCAGTTATGGAAGTTGTGAGTAGCTGTATGGTAAAGCGGCATAGCCGCAGGGAGTAAGGGCCGGAGATTGTGCAGCTGAATACAGGATCACAGCAGTTGTGAGTAGCCGTATGGTGACGGGGCATGGCCGCAGGGAGTAAGAGCCGGAGACGTTGCAGCTGCATACAGGATCACAGCAGTTGTGAGTAGCTGTATGGTGACGCGGCATAGCCGCAGGGAGTAAGAGCCGGAGACGTTGCAGCTGTATACGGGATCGCAGCAGTTGTGAGTAGCTGTATGGTGACGCGGCATGGGCGCAGAGACTAAGAGCCGGAGATGTTGCAGCTGCATACGGGATCGCAGCAGTTGTGAGTAGCTGTATGGTGACGCGGCATGGCCGCAGGGAGTAAGAGCCGGAGACGTTGCAGCTGTATACGGGATCACAGCAGTTGTGAGTAGCTGTATGGTGACGCGGCATGGGCGCAGAGACTAAGAGCCGGAGATGTTGCAGCTGCATACGGGATTGCAGCCGCAAACAGTCCCCAATATGGGCCCTCATTCCGAGTTGATCGCTAGTTGCTTTAGTTCGCTGCGCAGCGATTATGCAAAAAAACTGAAAATCTGCGCATGCGTATGGTGTGCACTGCGCACGCGCGTTGTACTTTCACAAAAGCCAATGCAGTTTTACACAAGGTGTAGCGACGCTTTTCAGTCGCACTGCTGGCCGCAGAGTGATTCACAGGAAGTGGGTGTTTCTGGGTGGTAACTGACCGTTTTCGGGGAGTGTGTGAAAAAATGCAGACGTGCCAGATAAAAACGCAGGAGTGGCTGAAAAAACGTAGGCGTGGCTGGGCGAACGCAGGGCGTGTTTGTGACGTCAAAATAGGAACTAAATAGTCTGAAGTGATCGCAAGATATGAGTAGGTATCAAGCTGCTCTGAAACTGCACAATCTTTTTTTGTAGCAGCGCTGCGATCCTTTCGGTTGCACTTCTGCTAAGCTAAGATACACTCCCAGAGGGCGGCGGCTTAGCAATTGCGCGGCTGCTAAAAACAGCTAGCGAGCGAACAACTCGGAATGAGGACCATGGAGCGGCACACAGCTGCGTTTTAGCAGACACTCCCCATTACCTCCCACAAACATCGCCATTGCGCCCATCTCGGAATCAGGCCCAATAATCACTAACCGCTTTATCCCGACACTAGATCCTACACAATATAAAGGTATAATCGGTTTAATCATCATTATGTCAGCAATGTGAAAGTGACGGGTCACAATGGAGAACTTCATGTTTGGTCTTTCAGTGGTCCAGAATCCCCAGAAAGGAAACATTTAGATCAGTGGAAGACGCACCCATCACTGTTACCCAACTCGTCCTCAGTGACCCCAGACACGGCAGGTGTTACACAAATAACACAAACATCGGTACTTTATGTGTCTATATTGTACACACTGATCCCCTGTCAGTAATTGGCTGCATAAACACAATCTGTCACAGCAGGCACTCTGGTTAGATTAATGCAATGTACAAATACTACTATATAGTGACTGATCCTCCCATTAGAACACATCACAGCAGCTAAAATCACTGCAGCACAACCTCAAAAGCAACGTACACCAAAATAAGATAAAAGACAATGAAGTAGGGGGGGGGGGGGGGGGGGGGGGCGTGGCCTGGCAGGTAAGCTGGTCGGACGTGCCTGAGTGGAGCTCCAGGCCCCAGCTTACTAAAAGCATTTCTGACCCTCTTTTCAGCTCTTATTAGCCTCTCAGTGCCCTCTGCTTACTGCCTTTATCCCCCTGCACTCGGTGTGTCGGGTCCCGGAGCCGGAGGGGGCCTCCTGCCTCCTTGCGGGTTGGGGCCTGCGCGCCTTGATGAAGCCGGGGGCTAAATTTCTACAGGGACCCGGAGGTCGTGGACCCCGCCGCGGATACTGTGGGTGAGCTCGCTCTGTCCTGCCCAACCAGAAGCCACTTACTGTGCCTGGCTCCGCGCTTCTCATCGCTGCCCGGACTGCGCCCTCCGTGCACACCAGCTGGGGCTCTGGGACTGGCCGGCAGGCTCCG
Organism: Pseudophryne corroboree; assembly: GCF_028390025.1. Lineage (NCBI taxonomy): Eukaryota > Metazoa > Chordata > Amphibia > Anura > Myobatrachidae > Pseudophryne > Pseudophryne corroboree. Next base: position 1,050,120,615 of record NC_086445.1, read on the forward strand.
TGACCTGCGTGTGTGCTGCGGCCGGTTCCCGCCCAATGAGCCGGGGACTGCGGTTGCTGCGGCCGCCGCGGGTCTCCGTGGGCCGCGATCGGACCTGCCAACACAGCGGCTGGACTCTGCCTGGCTGACCTGTCGCCGCCCGTCTCTCAGCCTCTGACGCCCGGAGAGCACTAGATTGGGTGCTGGAGGATATAGGCTCGGGCTGCATCAGACTCCCCTGACGCCGGCGGCCATCTTAGAGCCGGAGCCCGGAGAGCCTTTGCTTCCCTCAGCGGCTGGAGGTAGGGGTGAGGTGTCCTGACTGCTGGCTGGCCCATGGCTGGGAGCCGCCGCCTGCTGGGCCCTACCTCACGTCCCCCCAGAAGAAATTAATGTGGATATGTGGAGTTGGGAATTGTATGTGTACCTGCGCTGGCTCACCCCTCTGTCCTGACACTGCCTGTATTGTAATTCTGTCACAGTGGTGGGCCGGATCACATTAGGTTACAATAATAGATTTCAGGGGGACACCCCTGGGATCGCTTCTTTAAAGTCTGGGAGTGCCTTTATTATATTTTCTCCATGCCCCGGCTGTCTTGCTTTACCTATGATAACTGAGGCTGGATGTCAGGAATCGACTTACTGCAGCTGCACCTGTCTGCCGGTGCAACCTCCGTCTGAGGCTCCCATGTCTCGCTGCCACTGGTCACCTTGTCGCTAAATGCCATTCTGGGCCTAAGGACACTCCTGTTGTCAGCAGGCGTGCACGCACGCCGCATTTCCGCCAAAGCACGGCATGGGCGCCGCCATGACAGTCCCCATCAGCTCTTCCGCATCAGCCAATCCAGAGCCTGGCCGCACCTCCCATTCACTCTCAACCAATACATGCAGACCGGGGGGTGTATCAGGAGCAGCAGGGTGAGTCAGTCCTTGCCTTGGACTTCGAGTCACTCCTCTGACCTGTGTCTCTGGCTCCGTTCTCCAGTTCCTCTTGGTACCTGCTCTGCTTTCCAGTCTGGTCCTGCACTGCTGTGGAACCACAAGCACCAGCAACCCGGGTACCTGTGATCAGCTTCACACCTTATCCAGCTACAGTGTGCTCCAGCCCTCTGCAGTAGAGACTCTCCTCCAGGTGCATCTCCTTCTCGTTACCTACACCTGTTCGTTAGCCTGCAAGCTGCCAGTGTTATTCCAACCTGCACTGAGGATTTAAACCACTTGTTCCTGTCTCCTGCAACAGTTACCTAGCTTGCTATTCCCACCATCATCCCTGCTGTGCTCCACAATCCAGGAACCATCGGTTCCCATACCGATACATCGGTCCCATGATCGATTGTTACCCACGTCACAGACTTTGCCATAGACTTTCAGCTTCCACGCTGTTCCATCCATAATTGCATATCTTCTGTTGTCATCAGTATTCCTGCTGCCATATTGTTTGAATCAATTGCTAAATAGACAACACAGCGCACGAATCTTATCCAGCCTCCTCGTTTTCTCCATCCCATCTCCACTGACCCCCTAGTGCCCTCTCCGGGAACACAAACTAGACAGAGCCTGACACTGGAGCTCCATCTACTGGTGGCTTTTATTGTTTCATTTCAGCAGCCTGAGTGAACCTATTGTCTTACAATGTGATCCATTGGAACATGCCCTGAGTCTTGGGACTTTCTTTCATCGTTATACATGTCAGAATAATTATAGTATAATTTTCCTACTGCCGGGACTTTTCTAACTCTGTAATGCAGTGATTTGTTGTTTTTTTAATTGATCCGCCAGTACGTTCCATCATGCCCAGAAGTAAGAAAAAACAACATGGTGCGGACCTGAGTCAGAGCCTTAAAAAATTTGCCTACTCAAATACTAAATCTCCGGGGTAAGGGGCTCCCTCGTTGCCTGATATTTCGGATTCGGAGGACTCAGATCACTCCCCACTGACTCGGAAAGACTTACAACTGCTCTTCCGTGAAATTCAGGAGACCAGGAAATCTATGCAGGCGGTGCAGGCAGAGGTGCATACAGCAATTGCCTCTCTTAAGACCGACGTTACCGACCTTGGAGACAGAACGGACCACTTAGAGTCTAAAATGGATGAAGTGGTCGTTCTCCAACAGGGAATGGGCGATGAAATCCATGGCGTAAAGCAGGAAATCCAATTAATCCTGGAACGCCAAGAAGATCAAGACAACAGGGCGCGCCGGAATAATCTCCGCATCAGAGGAATCCCTGAGGACGTAGACATGACGTCCCTGCATGATTACCTTAAGAGACTGTTTGTACATCTTTCGCCAACGACTTCGGAAGATCAACTCTTGTTGGATAGGGCTCATAGGGCTCTCCACCCTTGCTCCCAGGATTCGGCTCAGCCCAGGGATGTCATTCTACGATGCCATTATTATATGGCTAAGGAGGATATTCTTAGAGAGGCTAGGAAGCTCACCAAATTGTAGTTCCTGGGGCACTCTCTTCAAATATTCCAAGATATTGCACCTATCACCCTGCTTAAAAGGAAGGAATTCAGGCCCATCACTTCGGTTCTTCGGGACAATGGCATTCTCTACAGATGGGGTTTCCCCTTTCGCATTCTGGTGTGGCATCATAACCACCTCCACTCGGCTAGGGATCTGGCTGAAGCTAAAGGACTCTAGCATACCTTGGGCCTCTCCCCTCCACCGACCTTATCTGAGTCTGCAGCGGGCGAACGAGGCCTCTCTCATGGAGTCGACTGCCACCCCCAGATGCTCCTTGAACCGGGACTGGACGAGAGTACCCTCAGTGCGGAAATATACCCCTGTTGGCCCTAACACCTGATGCCTTATGTGTTTATTTACTGTTTAATTTTGTATACTACTGTCTCTGCACTTGCATAGGTCGTGGAGATGTAATTTTTCTCTTTTCCAGTTCCAACTATTGGCCATGTTTCCCCTGTACCTGGTATAGATGTGTAGATTTTCAACTTTTCCCCACAGTATCCGTGTTTGCTGAGGGGGTATAGGGCTGGGGCTCCCCCTACGGGTAATGTACCTCTCTATACTGGAATTGACACCCTTTGTTTTGTTGTTTGTTAGGGTTATCCTTCATCCACGGTAATATTTGTCTCAGCCCTGGGTAGTTCTTTGTGTATTACTGGCCACTCCCCATGGCAGTAGGAACTCTGAAGTTTTTTCCCATCTTTTTTCCCTTTAACACAGGTCCCTAGACTCAGGACACATGTTAGTAAGTGTCCGCTGTTCTTGATATACCTGGCCCGGCCGGGCCGCGTCCCCATAGTAGGGTCTTATACCCGATCCCGGTTGTTGTCACTTAGCGACCCTTCTTTGTCGTTTCCTAACCGGCACGTTAGACAAGATGTGGTATCTTCTGGTCCCCAACCTTCCCTTCTTCCCAGCTTTTCCCGAGTTTTGTTTTCTCTGTCCCTTTGTCTCTTCTTTTTTGTTCTGCTGTGTAATAATGTATGCCGATCGCCATGTCTGTATATGATGTTTTTGATTTGGTTGGCCACATGATGCAAACAAAAAAAGAGGTGCACCAAGGTCGCTGGATGGCTAAGCTAAGCGACACAAGTGGCCGACACAAACACCTGGCCCATCTAGGAGTGGCACTGCAGTGTCAGACAGGATGGCAGATTTAAAAAATGGTCCCCAAATAGCACATGATGCAAAGAAAAAAAGAGGTGCACCATGGTCGCTGGATGGCTAAGCTAAGCGACCCAAGTGGCCAACACAAACACCTGGCCCATCTAGGAGTGGCACTGCAGTGTCAGACAGGATGGCCGATTTAAAAAATAGTCCCCAAACAGCACATGATGCAAAGAAAAAGAGAGGCGCAATGAGGTAGCTGTGTGACTAAGCTAAGCAACACAAGTGGCCAACACAAACACTTGGCCCATCTAGGAGTGGCACTGCAGTGTCAGACAGGATGGCAGATTTAAAAAATAGTCCCCAAACTGCACATGATGCAAAGAAAAAAAGAGGTGCACCAAGGTCGCTGTGTGACTAAGCTAAGCGACACAAGTGGCCGACACAAACACCTGGCCCATCTAGGAGTGGCACTGCAGTGTCAGACAGGATGGCCGATTTAAAAAATAGTCCCCAAACAGCACATGATGCAAAGAAAAAAAGAGGTGCACCAAGGTCGCTGTGTGACTAAGCTAAGCGACACAAGTGGCCGACACAAACACCTGGCCCATCTAGCAGTGGCACTGCAGTTTTCTAGCAGGAGGATGAGTGCTTCCATTCTCATGTGAATCCGAACCACTAGCCATGAACATGGGCCAGGGCCTCAGCCGTTCCATTTCACTCCGTGTCGTAAATGGCATATTGGCAAGTTTACGCTTCTCATCAGACGCTTTTAATTTTGATTTTTGGGCCATTTTACTGAACTTTTGTTTTTTGGATTTTACATGCTCTCTACTATGACATTGGGCATCGGCCTTGGCAGACGACGTTGATGGCATTTCATCGTCTCGGCCATGACTAGTGGCAGCAGCTTCAGCACGAGGTGGAAGTGGATCTTGATCTTTCCCTATTTTACCCTCCACATTTTTGTTCTCCATTTTTTAATGTGTGGAATTATATGCCAGTAATATATCAATAGCAATGGCCTACTACTATATATACTGCGCACAAAAACTTAAATGCACCACAGATATGGATGGATAGTATACTTGACGACACAGAGGTAGGTAGAGCAGTGGCCTACTGTACCGTACTGCTATATATTATATACTGGTGGTCAGCAGAATTATGCACTGTCCTACTACTATATATATATACTGCGCACAAAAACTTAAATGCACCACAGGTATGGATGGATAGTATACTTGACGACACAGCGGTAGGTAGAGCAGTGGCCAAATGTACCGTACTGCTATATATTATATACTGGTGGTCAGCAAAATTATGCACTGTCCTACTACTATATGTATATACTGCGCACAAAAACTTAAATGCACCACAGGTATGGATGGGATAGTATACTTGACGACACAGAGATAGGTAAAGCAGTGGACTACTGTACCGTACTGATATAATTCTGGTGGTCACTGGTCAGCAAAATTCTGCACTGTCCTCCTACTATATACTACAATGCAGCACAGATATGGAGCGTTTTTCAGGCAGAGAACGTATAATACTGATGGTCACTGGTCCGCAAAACTCTGCACTGTACTCCTCCTATATAATACTGGTGGTCCCCAGTCCCCACAATAAAGCAGTGTGAGCACAGATATATGCAGCACACTGAGCACAGATATATATATACTGGTGGTCAGCAAAGTTCTGCACTGTCCTGCTACTATATACTACAATGCAGCACAAATATGGAGCGTTTTTCAGGCAGAGAACGTATAATACTGGTGGTCACTGGTCAGCAAAACTCTGCACTGTCCTACTATATACTGGTGGTTCCCAGTCCCCACAATAAAGCACACTGAGCACAGATATTTGCAGCACACTGAGCACAGATATTTGCAGCACACTGAGCACAGATATTTGCAGAACACAGAGCACAGATATTTGCAGCACACTGTACAAAGAAAGACCTGAGAGGACGCAAACACGTCCTCTCGTTATCATCTCCAAAGCACGAGTGAAAATTGCGGCGACGCGCGGCTGCTTATATAGAATACGAATCTTGTGAGAATCCGACAGCGGGATGATGACGTTCGGGCGCGCTCGGGTTAAGGCGGGAAGATTCGAGTCCGCCTCGGAACCGTGTAAAACGGGTGAAATTCGGGGGGGTTCGGATTCCGAGGAACCGAACCCGCTCATCACTAACGAAAATATAACCTGTCCTCCCCCTACTCTTCCCTCACCCCCCTCTGGGACAACCCTGCTTTCCCCGCTGGGGATTCACCCTATCGATTCACACCCTGGTATAGCGCTGGGGTTCATGTGGTGTATGATCTTTCTCTCCAAGGCCATTGGATGTCGATAGCTGATATGAAAAGTAAGTTTTCCTCTCTATCCCCTCCCTTCTTTGAATACTTTCAGGTCCGCCACTTCCTTCTCTCATTACCTCAAGCTGACGTTCTGCGAGATCTCACCTCTTTGGAATCCCTATGTACCTAAAAACCCATGTGTTGAGGGCTAATTTCGATGATCTATTCTATGCTGGTTGGAGTTTCCTCGGGATCGCGGACTCGCCATGAGCGGGAGTGGGAGAGGGACCTGGGTCCCCCGCCTGATGATACCTGTTGGGAGGAGGTTCGGATGGCATAGCTAAAAGTTCTATCTCTGGACTTCCGGTTTTGGCTTGATGCTGTGAGGTGAGCTCTCAGCGTCGCTCCGTGCACCAAGACACCACTTAGCTTTTAAAAGCCGTTTTCACGGCTTCCACAGAGATCCTCTCACACTGCCGCTGGGAGCCGAAGCTTTATGGAGAAATACCTTGCCTCCGGAGCCGCGCCAAAGCCCTCCGCTCTCCCGCAGCCGCCCAGACAGGAGAAGAAGCGTGCCAATCCCAATATGGCGCCGAGCAACAGCACCCCGCTGGCGTCTCCCGCAGCTAAAAAGACGGCTACTGAACTCTTTCAGAAGGACTCCCCTCAGGTCAGTCTCTCATCAGATGCCCCAATAACGCATTCTGACCTAGCCACTGCAATCACAAACACTATGGGTCCCTTGCTGTCTAAAGCTGTGGCCGATATTACACAGCAGTTGCAACACCTCACACACAAGGTGTCTGTGCATGATAATCAAATTGGGGTTTTAAGCCATGATATGGCGTCCACTCAATGCTCCATTCTCCGTTTACAAAAAGAGAATCACCAACTATGGAACCGTCTAGAGGATGCAGAAAATCGCTCACGACGGAATAATATTAGATTGGTGGGCTTGTCTGAATCTGTAAAAGGTGCTGACCTAGCTACATTTGTACAGACCACCCTGCCGTCCCTCTTAAATATTTCTGACGCCTGCAAAGACCTCGTAATTGAAAGAGTACATAGAGTGGGCCCTCCTCCACGCACCCCCGACAGTCGCCCGCGGGTCACGTTATTTCGCTGTCTTAATTATCTGCACAAAATGGCTTTTTGGACAGCCTCCCGCAAACAGAGGTCCGTGATGTGGGACAACTCTCGCCTGTTTATTTTCCAGGATTTTTCTGCTGAACTGACCAGAGCTAGAAAAGCTTTCAACCCAGTGTGCTCTAAATTAGTTCAGGACAAACGCAAATTCTCTCTGTTATATCCTGCTAAGCTCAGAATTTATGGGGGAGACAAACCACTGGATTTTACTTCTCCTGACGACGCCATGGCCTATCTTCATGATTAAGCCTCAGAAGCCCAGGATGATATTTCGGATGCCCCTCCCCTTGTATCTTCTAAATAAATCTCTCCTGACAAAGATCCCGCTAGATGGTCGATTTGAGGCTTTCTAGATGTATGATTCACTACAGGACAGACTCACCGCTGCGATGTGATGGTCGTAAGATGTTGACTGCATACTTATATTTTCAGGGTTTGTTTTTTTCCTAATTGCAGGACTATTTTTGGAGGTGCTCTGTTCACCTTAATGCTACTTTAATTTACTTACATCTTACCTCGATTATAGGTGGTTGTAGTTATATGTTTCTATCCATAAAACTAATATAACTGCTCTTCCTCAACTTTAATGTTAAGGTCTCGGCCTTTTGATTATTGGTCTCTATTCTGTATACCAAATATTATGTGGTGGTTTTGTCTGCCGGAGCACTATGTCGAAATTTCACAGTATTCGTGCTTAATGTTGCTTGAAATTTGTTTACCGGATTTCCGTCTGTATTATACAGACATCATTCATCATTTGTTTTGGTTTGTTACTATTTTGTTTTGTTTTACCTATGTCCCTCCTCCTCCTCCCCCCATTCCACATAGATACACTTGTACTGATCTATTGCTTGTTTGTTGCTCCCAGTTACTCACTATTACTATGCTTTATGCTCTAAATGACTGAAATCAAAATAGGTTCCCTTAACGTTGGGGGTATAAATTCTCCGCAGAAGAGACGCAAAATTCTTCATTATTTGAATAAACAAAATGTAGACGTCATCTTCCTACAGAAATCACATCTCACTCACATAGAAACGCTTAAACTTCAAATGCTTCAGTGGTCCCTGATTGCAGATGCTCCATTTACCTCTAAAGCACGCGGAGTAAGCATACTTGCCAAACGTAACTTACCAGTTGTGGTAACACGAATTGACGCAGACCCTGCTGGTAGGCTCCTCCTTGTTGAACTCACTTTATATAACATCCCATATATTTTATGCAATGTATATGCGCCCAACATTTTTCCAACAATTGCTTTCCAAACTCATTCCTCATGCCCATAATAACCTGGTAATGTGTGGAGATTTTAATCTGATTACTTCTCCCTACTTAGACCGCTCATACTCCTCTGGAGCTCCCCTTCACCTCCCCAAACTAGGTATCTCACATTTATGTTCATCCCTACACTTAGTAGATATATGGAGAGCCTTACACCCTACGGATAAAAACTATACCTGCCTTTCTGCTGCACAAAGCACTCTTTCACGCATTGATTACACTTTTATATCTCACCAACTATTTCCAAACATCACGGACTCTGACATTGAATCAATAGCAATTTCTGATCATGTCTTGATTTGGTTCTCACTCCTCATACGGCCTGTAAACAACCCCCCCCCCCCCCCCCCCCAATGGAGATTCCCATCTCAATTGATAACGTCCTCTAAATTTGGTGATATGTTAGACGCTGCCTGGGATACTTATTCTCATACTAATAAATCTCATGCAGATTCCGACCCGTCCCTATTCTGGCTAGCCTCCAAGGTGGTTTTACGAGGAGAAATTCTCTCTTATACCTCGGCACTTAAAAGAAAATATGCACAATCCTATTTAGCTGCTCAACAAGCTCTTACGAATGCATATCAGTCCTATAGTCTAAATCCATCCCCTGCTAATAAACACGTTTATCTCACACAAAAATTGCACTTTAATGAACTTTTATCATCTATGGGAGATAAATACAAATTTAAAATTGACTATAAATTCCACAAATTTGGAAATAAAACGGGCAAGATGCTCACAAACCTCTTAAAAGACACTGTCACTTCTATGACAGTACACCCGTTAACGACTGCTGAGGGCACATTGACCACTGATCCTCAACAAATATCAGATATGATGAAAGTATATTATGAAAACCTTTATTCTCCTCATTCTGCCTTACCCCCCTCTCCTTTCCACATTCAATCCCCTTCCCCAGCTTGGGACTTCCCAGACCTTCCACAATTTTCGGCGGAAGATTTTCCCTCCTTGATGGCCCCGATCACTTGTGATGAAGTCCGACAGGTGATTTCTAAGTTAAAACCCTCCAAAGCCCCCGGTCCTGATGGATTGTCAGGAGAATTCTATAAACACCTAGCTCCAAAAATTGACACATACCTGACTGCTTTCTATAACCATATTATGGATACTAACACGATTCCCTTCATTTTAATTCAGCTATTATCAAGGTACTCCCAAAACAAGGTCGAGATCTTTCAAGCCCCGCATCATATCGTCCCATTTCCCTCTTAAATTTAGATTACAAAATCCTAACAAAAATTCTGACCGATAGATTGAAGTTCTCTCTACCACAAGTTATCCATCCTGATCAAACAGGGTTCATTTGCGGACGCCACTCTGTCCGGAATGTTAGACGGTATTGGCTACTATTCAACATCTGACTGTTCCTAATACTCGTGACTCCTCCCCCAATGTAGTTTTAACTTTAGATGCAGAAAAGGCCTTCGATCTCATAACATAGCCTCATTTATTTTTGACTTTAGAGAAATTCGGTTACCCTTCTTCATTTATTTTGCTATTCAAAACCTTATATACCTCCCCAAAATCCCAACTTATATGTAATGGTTACTCCTCTACTCCGTTTAACATATATAAAGGCACGAGGCAGGGGTGTCCACTTTCCTCCTTGCTGTTTGCGTTGGCAATTGAACCCCTTGTGGTTTCCATTCGTAATTCTCCACTTATTGATGGTATTCGGATTGGCGATGTTGTTCTGAAGACGGCTCTCTTCGCGGACGATATGTTATTATTTCTTTCCCGACCTGATATCACGATCCCCAATGTAATGTCCCTGATACATTCCTTCGGGAGCGTGGCGGGCTTCAGGATTAACATCGCTAAGTCTGTACTACTTACTGTATCTAGTCCTCGGTCAGCCAAACCCTCTTCTTCCTCAACGCAATCCCATTTTACTAAAGTTAACAGTATCAAATATTTAGGTGTTCGTATCCCCTCTGACCTTTCTTCCTTATACAAACTAAATTTTTCTCCGATCCTTACAAAAATCTCGACCTTATATGACGCCTGGATGAATCTACCCCTTTCCCTTCTTGGCCGTCTAGCAATTGTTAAGAGTATAATCTTTCCGAAGATTTTCTATGCCCTTCAAATGCTTCCAATTGGACTCTCCAAATCAGATTTTTCCAAATTTGATAGTCTCACTTCACGTTTTTTATTGAATCACAAACGTCCTAGAATTGCCCTAGATAAACTTCAATCTCCTCGCTCCAAAGGAGGAATGAACGCCCCTAATCTCCATAGATATTTTCTTTCTGTACAATTTCGGGTTATTAATGATTGGATACTAAATTCTTCCACTTACACTGATCTAGCATTAGACTGTGCCATCTTCTCTCCATTCGCTCTTAGTGCCTTGCTTCACTCTAAACAAGGGGACATTCCACCCAACATTTTACAGAACATACTGTTTCATGATGTTTATTTGGCATGGAAATCAATTAACAAAAAATTACTCAGAAATCACCTCTCATCTCCTTACGTCCCTCTATGGGGAAATCCTTCATTCCCACCCTCACTAACAAATGCTGACTATCTGAATTGGAAACAGAAAGGTCTGTTTTTAGCTTCACAAATCTTTGACCCGGGAGGGCTTATACTTACCTATTCAGAACTGAAACTTACGTATCAGCTATCTGATCGGACCTTCTTTATGTACTTACAATCTAGACACTATGCACTATCCCTGACTCCATCCACGCGCTTTACCCTTTCCACAGACCCTCTAAATAGTTTATTTACTGCTCTAAAATCTATGCCATACCACACTAAAATGCTTTATTCTCTTCTTTCCCCTACCGCTACATCACCGGCATGGTCAAAGCTTTTAAAAGCATGGCATTCTGATATAGTAACTATACAAACCGACGCCGACGTTATTAATCATTTTGAAACAACACTGAAGCATTTGAAATCCTCATATTTACAAGAGGTACATCTAAAAACATTACACAGAGCATATATTTCTCCATATCAGAGAGCCCGCATGTTCCCTGACAACGATAGCTCTTGTCTGAAATGCCGTGCCTCTAAGGCAGATTTTTTCCATTGCATGTGGAGTTGTGGGAAAATCAAACGCTTTTGGTGTAAATTACTCAATTACATAAACTTTTTGTTCGATCTCCATCTCCTCCCGAATCCTTCTGCTTGTCTCTTAGCCGATTTTAGGGACTGGGACCTGGGTACTCGCAAGTCAACCATTTTGCCTTTACTATCGATTATAGTCACAGTAGCCAAGAAAATTATTCTAGTTCATTGGATATCCAGGACTACTCCATCCATATTGGAAGTTAGACAAAAATTACTTCAATTAATGTATTTTGATAGGAGGGATACCTTTCCAGATTTAAACAGAAATGTAGAGAAATTTCATTCGAAATGGGAACCTTTCATTTCATCCTTAGATCTCTCCACACAAAATACCATCATGGAAATTTTTGGAAACACGGAATGGCAACTTTTGCGTAACCTTACTTAGGTATACTCACGCGCACAACCTTTTTAACCCCCTGATAGGTGCTACTAAATTTGATAATATGTTTGGTTTCAGTCTGGGTTCAGGACAAACTGAGAGTTTTCTAAACGGTAATTATCTGGTGTCACGAATATCTACCTTCCCCTATCCCCCTTCAAAACCCCTCCCATATCCTGTTTTGTAGTTTTACTCTGTTGTTATTTTATTCTTTATTTTTTCTTTTACTTTGCTTTATTTTATTTTTCTGTGTGATCTTATAGTGAGAACTGCGATGTTGGCTTCTCTAACTAAGTTTAGTCAGGTATGGCTTTTCATAAAGGTATATGTTTTTTATTACTCCAAAATTATTACATATTCACTAGCTCTCCTGTGGATGCTGATCTCATTTTTGTCAAGTATCCCTTTCAAACTGTGGAGGGTTCTGCATATATTGAGGGATATGCTTTGTTACTTTATTTTTCTTTCTTTTGCCTTAGATTCCCTTATATGGGAACTATACTTCTTCTCTAACAGAACTTCTAATTTGTTAAACCTATTTTCCTGTAATGCCTTCATCGTTGTATTCCTTGTAAATGCATACGCTGTCATGCTGATTATCTTAAATAATAATAAAGAAATTGTTGTTTAAAAAAAAAAAAAAGTTCTATCTCTACCCGACTTAAGGAGACATCCTATAAACTATATTATCGGTGGTATTACACCCCGGAGAAACTGTCTAGGATGTTCCCTTCTGCTACCCCGCTTTGTTGGCGAGGATGCGGTCAGCGGGGAACTCTATTCCATATCTAGTGGACCTGTCCACAAATAGCCCGCTTCTGGAATAGGGTACTTGATATACTGAAATCCATATTGGGGTTGGCGCTCGAACTGGACCCGTGGGTATGTTTATTGGCTCGCCCATATGCAGATCTCGACCCTCTTTTGAATAAATTATTTCCCCATATATTTGTGGCCGCTAAATCCTTAATAGCTAAAAATTGGAAGGCCTCCGCTGCTCCTACTATCCCTGCCCTGAATAATTATATTTGGTTCGTTGCTAACATGGAGAAGATCACCTGCTATCTACATGACTGTCCCCACAAATTTGTACTTGTATGGGGCCCCTGGCTGCTTATGATGTCCCCCCCACATTGATGTTCAATATGCTTTTTTGTCCATGTTTACTGAATTCCTAGCCATGCTGTTTCTGGACCCTCCCTCCGGGCGGCGTCCCGCCCTCTTGGACCCTTTCTTGTCATCGAGCTATAACCAGCCCATATGTCTGTATTTATATAGCTATGCTCACGCACTGTATTTTGTTACTTTAGGAGTATTTTCCTCATAGCTTTGATCGGCCCTGTTCTTTTCTTTTGTATCTGCTCTTTTCTTCTTTCTTCCCGCCCCCCCCCTTTTTCCTTTCCCTTTCCCCCCCTCTGTTTCTGTTCCACTTGTATATGGTCCCCCCTTGAGGGACACCTTTGTTTGTTTAGTTAATTGAAAAAAAAAACATTATTGAAAAACTCCGTGGAGACTGGTTTTCACCTTTTATTGTACAATTGTATCTGATATGTATGCTTTTTGTCTCTCCCGGTACAAATAAAGAGTTTAAAAAAAAAAAAGAGAATGAAGTAGGAGTACTTCACAGATATATAAGGAAAATGTACTTATATGTATTCATAAATCATATACATTATTATTATTATCCTTTATTACTATAGTGCCACAAGAGGCTCGCAGCGCCTTACATATATATTTGTGATGCATGAGCCATAGAAATAGAAGGTGTAATGGTCACACACTAGAGTTATAGTATTATATACTTTCCTGTATAGGACACAGCAACCGCGTCTGCGCATGACACAGGTTATTGGAGGGAAATCAGGGAACAAGTAAAAGAGGTTTCTGTAGAGCAGAGCGGTCATGGTCTGGGGTCTGGAGATGGGTATAAATCCACCCCAGGGAGACTGTCCTCCATCCGACCAGAATACAGCGGTGTGGGGAAAACTGGGCACCTGGTTTATTCTCTCAGGGGTGGTCGTCCAACAAAGTTACTAAATGAGCAGGAAGTCACGTTGCTCTGTAGGTTATAGATCCTCAGGATGTTACAGATCCTCGGGAGGTTACAGTTCCTCGGAATGTTAGAAGAGCCTCAAGATCACTTCTGGCAATCTCCAGGATTCTCCCGTATTGTCTAATGTCCTTCTCAGTGATCATGGTGTGTAGAGGAGGGTAGCAAGCAGGAGACCATCAGTTAGTAATGAACAAAGCTCAATGTAAATCTGACAAATGCTGTGTACAGTATCCAGGAGGCCAATAACAGAAACCTGCGGACAGATGAGAGTAGAGGAGGAATGTGAAATAATACTGTATTATAGCAACTTTATAACAGCTCTGAAGAGTCTGATGTGAAGCAACATTTCCCCTCAGAGTCACTGCACCCTGCATAGTAACAACAAATCCTACAGGAGTTTGTATGGGTAATAATAAGAATTTACTCACCGGTAATTCTATTTCTCGTAGTCCGTAGTGGATGCTGGGAACTCCGTAAGGACCATGGGGGAATAGACGGGCTCCGCAGGAGACTGGGCACTCTAAAAGAAAGATTAGGTACTATCTGGTGTGCACTGGCTCCTCCCTCTATGCCCCTCCTCCAGACCTCAGTTAAGGAAACTGTGCCCGGAAGAGCTGATGCAACAAGGAAAGGATTTGGAATCCAGGGTAAGACTCATACCAGCCACACCAATCACACTGTACAACTTGTGATAACCATACCCAGTTAACAGTATGAACAACAACTGAGCCTCATTTTACGGATGGCTCATAACAATAACCCTTTAGTTAAGCAATAACTATATACATGTATTGCAGAGAGTCCGCACTTGGGACGGGCGCCCAGCATCCACTACGGACTACGAGAAATAGAATTACCGGTGAGTAAATTCTTATTTTCTCTGACATCCTAGTGGATGCTGGGAACTCCGTAAGGACCATGGGGATTATACCAAAGCTCCCAAACGGGCGGGAGAGTGCGGATGACTCTGCAGCACCGCATGAGCAAACTCAAGGTCCTCCTCAGCCAGGGTATCAAACTTGTAGAACTTAGCAAACTTGTTTGACCCCGACCAAGCAGCAGCTCGGCAAAGCTGTAAAGCCGAGACCCCTCGGGCAGCCGCCCAAGAAGAGCCCACCTTCCTTGTGGAATGGGCTTTCACCGATTTTGGATGCGGCAATCCAGCCGCAGAGTGAACCCGCTGAATCGTGCTATAGATCCAGCGAGCAATAGTCTGCTTCGAAGCAGGAGCGCCAACCTTGTTGGCTGCATACAGAATAAACAGCGAGTCAGACTTTCTGACTCCCGCCGTTCTGGAAACATACATTTTCAAAGCCCGGACTACGTCCAGCAACTTGGAATCCTCCAAGTCCCTAGTAGCCGCAGTCACCACAATAGGCTGGTTCAAATGAAACGATGATACCACCCTGGGGAGAAATTGGGACGAGTCCTCAATTCTGCCCTGTCCATATGGAAGATCAGATAAGGGCATTTACATGACAAAACCGCCAAATCTGACACACGCCTAGCCGAAGCTAAGGCCAATAGCATGACCACTTTCCATGTGAGATATTTTAGCTCCACGGTCTTAAGTGGCTCAAACCAGTGGGATTTCAGGAAATCCAACACAACGTTAAGATCCCAAGGTGCCACCGGTGGCACAAAAGGAGGCTGAATATGCAGCACCCCCGGAGCAACGTCTGAATTTCAGGCAGTGAAGCCAGTTCTTTTTGAGAGAAAAATGGATAGGGCCGAAATCTTGACCTTTATGGATCCTAATTTTAGGCCCATAGTCACTCTTGACTGTAGGAAGTGCAGGAATCGACCCCGCTGGAATTCCTCTGTAGGGCCTTCCCGGCCTCACACCAAGCAACCTATTTTCGCTATATACAGTGAAAAAGTCTTGCTGTCACGTCTTTCCTAGCCTTTATCAGCGTAGGAATAACTGCATCCGGAATGCCCTTTTCCGCTATGATCCGGCGTTCAACCGGCATGCCGTCAAATGCAGCCGCGGTAAGTCTTGGAACAGACAGGGCCCCTGTTGCAACATGTCCTGTCTGAGAGGCAGAAGCCCAGAGTCCTCTGAGAGCATTTCTTGCAGCTCCGGGTACAGAGTCCTTCTTGGCCCATTCGGAGCAAAGAATATTGTTCTCACTCCTCCTTTTATTACAATTCTCAGCCCTTGGGTATGAGAGGAAGAGGAGGGAATACATAGACCGACTGGAACACCCACAGTGTTACTAGTGCGACCACAGCTATCACCTGAGGGTCCCTTGACCCGGCTTAAAACCTTTTTTAGCTTTTTATTGAGGTGGGACGCCATCTAGTCCACCTGAGGCAGTTCCCATCAATTTGCAAACTGCGTGAAGACTTCCTGATGAAGTCCCCACTTTCCCGGGTGGAGGTCGTGCCTGCTGTGGAAGTCTGCTTCCCAGTTGTCCACTACCGGAATGAACACTGCTGACAGTGCACTTACTTGATTCTCCGCCCAGCGAAGAATTCTGGTGGCTTCTACCCTCGCCACCCTGCTCCTTGTGCCGCCTTGGCGGTTTACATGAACCCCTGTGGTCTGACTGGATCAGAACCGGTTGGTCGCGAAGCAGGATCTCCGCTTGACTTAGGGCGTTGTATATGGCCCTTAGTTCCAGGATATTGATGTGAAGGCAAGTCTGTTGACTTGACCACAGACCTTGGAAATTTCTTTCCTGTGTAACTGCCCCCCACCCTCGGAGGCTTGCATCCGTGGTCACCAGGATCCAGTCCTGAATGCCGAATCTGCGACCCTCAAGAAGGTGAGCACTCTGCAGCCACCACAGGAGAGACACCCTGGCCCTGGGGGATAGGGTGATTAACCGATGCATCTGAAGAGGTGATCCGGACCACTTGCCAGTAAGTCCCATTGGAAGGTCCTCGCATGGAACCTGCCTAAGGGGATGGCCTCGTATGATGCCACCATCCTTCCCAGGACTCGAGTGCAGTGATGCACTGACACCTGTTTTGGTTTTAATAGATTCCTGACCAGTGTCATGAGCTCCTGAGCTCTCTCTATCGGGAGATAAACCCTTTTCTGGTCTGTGTCTAGGATCGTGCCTAGGAGAGGCAGATGAGCTGTAGGAACCAACTGCGACTTTGGAATATATAGAATCCAGCCGTGTTGCCGTTACACTTCCAGAGAAAGTGATACGCTGTTCAGCAACTGCTCTCTTGATCTCGCTTGTATGAGGAGATCGTCCAAGTACGTGATAATAGTGACACCTTGCTTCCGCAGGAGCACAATCATATCCGCCATTACCTTGGTTATGACAATCCCGTACCGCAATTCTGAGGTACGCCTAATGAGGTGGATAAATGAGGACATGAAGGTATGCATCCCTTATGACCCTATTCACGATAAAGTCTCCCTCTTTTTAGGCTTGCCCTGACCGCTCTTAGCGATTCCATCTTGAACTTGAACCTTCTCAGGTATATGTTCAGGGATTTTTAATTCAATATGGGTCTGACCGAACCGTCTGGTTTCGGGATTACAACATCGTCGAATAATAACACCCTCTTGTTGAAGGAGGGGACCCTTGACCACCACCTGTTAAAGATACAATTTGTGAATTGCAGTTAACACTGGCTCCCCCTCTTGGGGGGAAGCCCGCATGGCCGTCGGTGAGGGGGCATCTTCTCACAGTCCAGCTTGTATCTCTGAGACACAATATCTATTGCCCAGGGACCTAACAGGAAGTGAACCCACTTGTGGCTGAACTTACGAAGGCGTGTCCCCACCGGGCCTAGCTCCGCCTGTGGAGCCCCAGCGGCATAGGTGGATTTTTGTAGGGGCCGGGGAGGACTTCTGTTCCTGGGAACTAGCTGTGTTGATCCCGGCTCTGACAAGAAAGGACGCACCTCAGACTTTCTTGTTTCTTTATTCGAAAGGCTGCATTTAATAATGTCGTGCTTTCTTAGGCTGTGCAGGAATATAAGGCAAACTAGCAGAATTACCAGCTATAGCTGTGGAGACCAGGCCCGAGAACTCTTCTCCACACAATCCTCAGCCTTCCATATGCCTCTTAAGTCGGCATCATCTGTCCAATGCATATTCTTCAGGACACGTCAAGCAGAGATCGACATAGCTTTGACTCTAGGACCCAGTATACTCATGTCTCTTTGGGCATGCTTTATAACTATATATCTATCACTTAAGACAGCATCTTTAATATATTTACTAGGGTCTCAATCTCTGCTGATAAGGTACCTGTCCACGCTGCCACAGCGCTATAAACCCATGCTGACACAAACGCCGGTCTGGGTAGTATACTAGAATGTGCACGCTATCTGCAGGATCCCTGAGAATAGCAAGTGCTACCGTCTGTGCAAACAGTACACCCTAGGGGAAGATTCTCAACACATCCTGGCCCTAGTGGGGAAAGGATACAGCCTGAGAATTCTCTTGTGGGAAGCTGCCGTCTCTTGTCTGGAGATTCCCGCTCTTTTTCCTCATGAGAGGAGGGAAATTTACCTCAGCATTCTTCCCCTTAAACATGTGTACTCTCGTGTCAGGGACAGATGAGTCATCAGTGATATGCAAATCATCTTTTATTTCAATATCATATATTGAATACCTTCTAGCCATCTTGGCTGTAACTTTTAGTATGTATGCAAGTGCGCGACCAACAGCAGCAGGTAAGAGGAAGGTCAATTCCTCAAAAACTAGACAATAGAGAAAAAGATATGTATACCCGCGCTGGCTGTGCAAATCAATATTAAAAATACATTAGCAATAAATTAGAATAGTAATAATTATAATAATAATAAGGATGGTTTGTTCTATGTAAAAAAAGTAACAATTTATTTATATATCACATATAACACTACTAAAAAGAAGGAATTCCTTTTGCCACAAGGTGGCAGTAAAACTGAGATATATCTTTATCTGGTAAAACTTTCATAGGTTTCACATTCTCCTGTATTAGAGTTTGTCCATTCCTATAGGCTAGGACAGCCTCCCTTTGTGCATTCACTGTAAGGTAAATAATTACCGGATCCCCACGTTGGTAAGCATCAGCCTTGGAGCAAGTCCATTTGTAGCTGTAGGGGTGCTGGTTAGACCGGTTGGATGATTTGATTCAGTGGTGGGAGCGAGGTCCAAAAGATGTGCCGAAGGATGACAGGGCAGGAGCATATCCTGAGGAAGCTGGACTGTACCAGTGAAACGCGTTGAGCTTACTTCATCTAATCTGGACTTCACTCTCCAATTGGCCTGCAAAGCCCTGTCATCCTTCGGCACATCTTTTGGACCTCGCTCCCACCACTGAATCAAATCATCCAACCGGTCTAACCAGCACCCCTACAGCTACAAATGGACTTGCTCCAAGGCTGATGCTTACCAACGTGGGGATCCGGTAATTATTTACCTTACAGTGAATGCACAAAGGGAGGCTGTCCTAGCCTATAGGAATGGACAAACTCTAATACAGGAGAATGTGAAACCTATGAAAGTTTTACCAGATAAAGATATATCTCAGTTTTACTGCCACCTTGTGGCAAAAGGAATTCCTTCTTTTTAGTAGTGTTATATGTGATATATAAATAAATTGTTACTTTTTTACATAGAACAAACCATCCTTATTATTATTATTATTACTATTCTAATTTATTGCTAATGTATTTTTAATATTGATTTGCACAGCCAGCGCGGGTATACATATCTTTTTCTCTATTGGCTGTAACTTTGCATTATCGTAGTCGACAGTGGAGTTAAACTCCGTGTCGATACCAGTGTTTGTTATTTTGGATAGTGAGCATTGAGAGACTCTGAACGTCTCTGTGACATAGGGACAGACATGGGTAGATTTCCTGTCTGTTCCCTAACTTTTTTTGTGCAATAAATTCACCTAAGCACTTACACATATCCAAACAGGTGTCGGCGTTGTCGACGGAGACACCCTCTCACATACATATCCGCTCTATAACCTCCTTAGAGGAGCCTTTTACCTCAGACATGTCGACACACGCGTACCGACACACCACACACACAGGGGATGCTCTATTTGAAGACAGTTCCCCCACAAGGCCCTTTGGAGAAACAGAGAGAGAGTATGCCAGCACACACCCCAGCGCTATATAACCCTGGGATTACACTACAACTCAGTGTTTACCCAGTAACTGCTGTATATACAATTTTTGCGCCTAAATTTATGTGCACCCCCTCTCTTTTCACCCTTCGTGTACCAGGATACTGCAGGGGAGAGCCTGGGGAGCTTCCTTCCAGCGGAGCTGTGAAGAGAAAATGGCGCTGGTGTGCTGAGGAAGAAGGCCCCGCCCCCTCAGCGGCGGGCTTCTGTCCTGTTTATGACTAAAAATGGCGGGGGTTTTACACATATACAGTCACAGACTGTATTATGTGTATTTTTATGCCAAAGGTATTTTTATAGCTGCCCAGGGCGCCCCCCCCAGCGCCCTGCACCCTACAGTGACCGGAGTGTGTGGTGTGCTGTGGGAGCAATGGCGCACAGCTGCGGTGCTGTGCGCTACCTTAATGAAGACAGGAGTCTTCTGCCGCCAATTTCATCGCTTCTCTTCTGTCTTCTGGCTCTTCAAGGGGGACGGCGGCGCGGCTCCGGGAACGGACGATCGAGGTCAGGCCCTATGTTCGAACCCTCTGGAGCTAATGGTGTCCAGTAGCCTTAGAAGCACAAGCTAGCTGCAAGCAGGTAGGTTTGCTTCTCTCCCCTCAGTCCCACGTAGCAGTGAGTCTGTTGCCAGCAGATCTCACTGAAAATAAAAAACCTAACAAATACTTTCTTTCTAGCAAGCTCAGGAGAGCCCACTAGGAGCACCCAGCTCTGGCCGGGCACAGATTCTAACTGAGGTCTGGAGGAGGGGCATAGAGGGAGGAGCCAGTGCACACCAGATAGTACCTAATCTTTCTTTTAGAGTGCCCAGTCTCCTGCGGAGCCCGTCTATTCCCCCATGGTCCTTACGGAGTTCCCAGCATCCACTAGGACGTCAGAGAAAATAGGATTTTAATTACCTACCTGTAAATCATTTTCTCGTAGTCCGTAGAGGATACTGGGGTTCCATTTAGTACCATGGGGTATAGACGGGTCCACTAGGAGCCATGGGTACTTTTAGAATTTGATAGTATGGGCTAGCTCCTCCCTCTATGCCCCTCCTACCAGACTCAGTTTAGAAACTGTGCCCGAGGAGATGGACATACTTTGAGAGAAGGATAGATAAGGATAGTGGTGAGATTCCGAACCAGCACACAGAAAACAAATCGGAAAGCCATGCTAACCCAACTTGAAAACAGGCACAGCAACAGCTGAACCAAACAACAATACTAAACAAAGTAACAATGCAGGAAAACGAAGCACTGGGCGGACACTCAGCATCCTCTACGGACTACGAGAAAAGGATTTACCGGCAGGTAATTAAAATACGTTTTTCTCTGACATTCTAGAGGATGCTGGGGTCCACATTAATACCATGGGGAAGTACCAAAGCTCCCAAACCGGGCGGGAGAGTGCTGAGGTTCCTGCAGAACTGATTGACCAAACTGAAGGTCCTCAGAGGCCAAAGTATCGAACTTGTAGAACTTAGCAAACGTGTTCAAACCCGACCAAGTAGAAGCTCGGCAGAGCAGTAAAGCCGAGACACCCCGGGCAGCCGCCCAAGAAGAACCCACTGACCTAGTAGAGTGGGCCTGTACAGATTTTGGAAACTGCAATCCTGCCATGGAATAAGCATGCTGGATAGTGAACCTGATCCAGCGCACAATGGACTGCTTTAAAACAGGACACCCAATCTTATTGGGATCATAAATAACAAACAGCGAGTCTGACTTTCTGTGACGAGCCGTTCGCTTCACATACACCTTCAAAGCCATCACAACATCCAAAGACGTTGACGTAGCAGAGGTGTCGGTTACAATCGGAACCACAATAGGTTGGTTGATTTAGGAAGAAATTGCTGACAAGATCTGAATTCAGCTCTGTTTTCATGGAAAATTAAATAGGGGCTCTTGTGAGACAACGCCCCCAGCTCCGACACACGTCTTGCTGAAGCCAAGGCCAACAGTGTGAGATATTTTACGTCTGCCTCCTGTAACAGTTCAAACTAGTCCAATTGAAGGAACTGCAGCACCAAATTGAGATCCCAAGGTGCCGTGGAAGGCACAAAGGGAGTTTGGGTGTGCAGAACACCTTTCGAGAACATCTGGACCTCAGGGAGAGAAGCCAATTGTTTCTGAAAGAAAATGGATAAGGCCGAAATCTGGACTTTAATGGAGCCCATACGTAGACCCACATCCACCCCTGATTGCAGAAAAAACAGGAAACGTCCCAGATGAAATTCCGCCGCAGAATATTTTCTGCTCTCACACAAAGAGACGTATTTCTTCCAAAAACGGTGGTAACATTTAGATGTTATCCCCTTTTCTGCTTGGATCACAGTCAGGATGACCATGTCAAGGATCCCTCTCCAGGCTAGAATCAGCCGTACAACTTCCATGCCGTTAAAAGTAGTGATGAGCGGGTTCGGTTTCTCGGAAACCGAACCCCCCCGAACTTCAGCCTTTTTACACGGGTCCGAGGCAGGTTCGAACCTTCCCGCCTTGCTCGGCTAACCCGAGCGCGCCCGAACGTCATCATCCCACTGTTGGATTCTCGCGAGGCTCGGATTCTATCGCGAGACTCGGATTCTATATAAGGAGCCGCGCGTCGCCGCCATTTTCACACGTGCATTGAGATTGATAGGGAGAGGACGTGGCTGGCGTCCTCTCCGTTTATAGAGAAGAGAGTAGAGAGTTAGAGACACTATTTGGTATTTACTAATTTTGGGGAGCATATTAGGACTGGAGTACTACTACTTGCTGATAGTGTGACCATTGACCACCAGTTTAATTAATCCGTTCTCTGCCTGAAAAAAAACGATACACAGTGTGACACAGTCACATACCATATCTGTGCTCAGCCTCAGTGTGCTGCATCATCATATGTAATACTGTATATCTGACTGTGCTGAGTGCTCACTGCTCACACAGCTTAATTGTGGGGGAGACTGGGGAGCAGTTAGAGCAGGAGTACATAAATAATATATTTTAAGTACAGTGCACACTTTTGCTGCCAGAGTGCCACACTGCCAGTGTGACTGACCAGTGACCACACTGACCACCAGTATATTGTGATTGTCTGCTTAGGACGGAGTACTACTTGCTGATAGTGTGACCAGTGACCAGTGACCACCACCAGTTTAATTAATCCGTTCTCTGCCTGAAAAAAAAACGATACACAGTGTAACACAGTCACATACCATATCTGTGCTCAGCCCAGTGTGCTGCATCATATGTAATACTGTATATCATTATCTGACTGTGCTGAGTGCTCACTGCTCACACAGCTTAATTGTGGGGGAGACTGGGGAGCAGTTATAGCAGGAGTACATATTTTAAGTACAGTGCACACTTTTGCTGCCAGAGTGCCACTGCCAGTGTGACTGACCAGTGACCACTGACCACCAGTATATTGTGATTGTCTGCTGACCACCAGTATATTGTGATTGTCTGCCTGAAAAAGTTAAACACTCGTCGTGTGGTGTTTTTATAAACGCATTCTGCAGACAGTGTCCAGCAGGTCCGTCATTACATAATATATATATACCTGTCCGGCTGCAGTACTAGTGTGATATATATATATATATATTTTAATTTTATCTCATTATCATCCAGTCTATATTAGCAGCAGACACAGTACGGTAGTCCACGGCTGTAGCTACCTCTGTGTCGGCAGTCGCTGGTCCATCCATAATTGTATACCACCTACCCGTGTTTTTTTTTTCTATCTTCTTGATACTAGTAGCTTACTTTAGGAGTCTGCAGTGCTGATAGACAGTGTCCAGCAGGTCCGTCATTACATAATATATATATATACCTGTCCGGCTGCAGTACTAGTGTGATATATATATATATATATTTTATTTTTATCTCATTATCATCCAGTCTATATTAGCAGCAGACACAGTACGGTAGTCCACGGCTGTAGCTACCTCTGTGTCGGCAGTCGCTCGTCCATCCATAAGTATACTAGTATCCATCCATCTCCATTGTTTACCTGAGGTGCCTTTTAGTTGTGCCTATTAAAATATGGAGAACAAAAATGTTGAGGTTCCAAAAATAGGGAAAGATCAAGATCGACTTCCACCTCGTGCTGAAGCTGCTGCCACTAGTCATGGCCGAGACGATGAAATGCCAGCAACGTCGTCTGCCAAGGCCGATGCCCAATGTCATAGTACAGAGCATGTAAAATCCAAAACACCAAATATCAGTAAAAAATGGACTCAAAAATCTAAAATAAAATTGTCGGAGGAGAAGCGTAAACTTGCCAATATGCCATTTACCACACGGAGTGGCAAGGAACGGCTGAGGCCCTGGCCTATGTTCATGGCTAGTGGTTCAGCTTCACATGAGGATGGAAGCACTCAGCCTCTCGCTAGAAAAAAGAAAAGACTCAAGCTGGCAAAAGCACAGCAAAGAACTGTGCGTTCTTCGAAATCCCAAATCCACAAGGAGAGTCCAATTGTTTCGGTTGCGATGCCTGACCTTCCCAACACTGGACGTGAAGAGCATGCGCCTTCCACCATTTGCACGCCCCCTGCAAGTGCTGGAAGGAGCACCCGCAGTCCAGTTCCTGATAGTCAGATTGAAGATGTCAGTGTTGAAGTACACCAGGATGAGGAGGATATGGGTGTTGCTGGCGCTGGGGAGGAAATTGACAAGGAGGATTCTGATGGTGAGGTGGTTTGTTTAAGTCAGGCACCCGGGGAGACACCTGTTGTCCGTGGGAGGAATAGGGCCATTGACATGCCTGGTGAAAATACCAAAAAAATCAGCTCTTCGGTGTGGAAGTATTTCAACAGAAATGCGGACAACATTTGTCAAGCCGTGTGTTGCCTTTGTCAAGCTGTAATAAGTAGGGGTAAGGACGTTAACCACCTCGGAACATCCTCCCTTATACGTCACCTGCAGCGCATTCATAATAAGTCAGTGACAAGTTCAAAAACTTTGGGCGACAGCGGAAGCAGTCCACTGACCAGTAAATCCCTTCCTCTTGTAACCAAGCTCACGCAAACCACCCCACCAACTCCCTCAGTGTCAATTTCCTCCTTCCCCAGGAATGCCAATAGTCCTGCAGGCTATGTCACTGGCAATTCTGACGAGTCCTATCCTGCCTGGGATTCCTCCGATGCATCCTTGCGTGTAACGCCTACTGCTGCTGGCGCTGCTGTTGTTGCTGGTGGGAGTCGATGGTCATCCCAGAGGGGAAGTCGTAAGACCACTTTTACTACTTCCACCAAGCAATTGACTGTCCAACAGTCCTTTGCGATGAAGATGAAATATCACAGCAGTCATCCTGCTGCAAAGCGGATAACTGAGGCCTTGGCATCCTGGGTGGTGAGAAACGTGGTTCCGGTATCCATCATTACTGCAGAGGCAACTAGAGACTTGTTGGAGGTACTGTGTCCCCGGTACCAAATACCATCTAGGTTCCATTTCTCTAGGCAGGCGATACCGAAAATGTACACAGACCTCAGAAAAAGAGTCACCAGTGTCCTAAAAAATGCAGCTGTACCCAATGTCCACTTAACCACGGACATGTGGACAAGTGGAGCAGGGCAGGGTCAGGACTATATGACTGTGACAGCCCACTGGGTAGATGTATGGACTCCCGCCGCAAGAACAGCAGCGGCGGCACCAGTAGCAGCATCTCGCAAACGCCAACTCTTTCCTAGGCAGGCTACGCTTTGTATCACCGCTTTCCAGAATACGCACACAGCTGAAAACCTCTTACGGCAACTGAGGAAGATCATCGCGGAATGGCTTACCCCAATTGGACTCTCCTGTGGATTTGTGGCATCGGACAATGCCAGCAATATTGTGTGTGCATTAAATCTGGGCAAATTCCAGCACGTCCCATGTTTTGCACATACCTTGAATTTGGTGGTGCAGAATTATTTAAAAAACGAGAGGGGCGTGCAAGATATGCTGTCGGTGGCCAGAAGAATTGCGGGACACTCTCGGCGTACAGGCACCACGTACAGAAGACTGGAGCACCACCAAAAACGCCTGAACCTGCCCTGCCATCATCTGAAGCAAGAAGTGGTAACGAGGTGGAATTCAACCCTATATATGCTTCAGAGGTTGGAGGAGCAGCAAAAGGCCATTCAAGCCTATACAATTGAGCACGATATAGGAGGTGGAATGCACCTGTCTCAAGCGCAGTGGAGAATGATTTCAACGTTGTGCAAGGTTCTGCTGCCCTTTGAACTTGCCACACGTGAAGTCAGTTCAGACACTGCCAGCCTGAGTCAGGTCATTCCCCTCATCAGGCTTTTGCAGAAGAAGCTGGAGACATTGAAGGAGGAGCTAACACAGAGCGATTCCGCTAGGCATGTGGGACTTGTGGATGGAGCCCTTAATTCGCTTAACAAGGATTCACGGGTGGTCAATCTGTTGAAATCAGAGCACTACATTTTGGCCACCGTGCTCGATCCTAGATTTAAAACCTACCTTGGATCTCTCTTTCCGGCAGACACAAGTCTGCTGGGGTTCAAAGACCTGCTGGTGAGAAAATTGTCAAGTCAAGCGGAACGCGACCTGTCAACATCTCCTCCTTCGCATTCTCCCGCAACTGGGGGTGCGAGGAAAAGGCTCAGAATTCCGAGCCCACCCGCTGGCGGTGATGCAGGGCAGTCTGGAGCGACTGCTGATGCTGACATCTGGTCCGGACTGAAGGACCTGCCAACGATTACGGACATGTCGTCTACTGGCACTGCATATGATTCTCTCCCCATTGAAAGAATGGTGGAGGATTATATGAGTGACCGCATCCAAGTAGGCACGTCAGACAGTCCGTACTTATACTGGCAGGAAAAAGAGGCAATTTGGAGGCCCTTGCACAAACTGGCTTTATTCTACCTAAGTTGCCCTCCCACAAGTGTGTACTCCGAAAGAGTGTTTAGTGCAGCCGCTCACCTTGTCAGCAATCGGCGTACGAGGTTACTTCCAGAAAATGTGGAGAAGATGATGTTCATTAAAATTAATTATAATCAATTCCTCCGTGGAGACATTGACCAGCAGCAATTGCCTCCACAAAGTACACAGGGAGCTGAGATGGTGGATTCCAGTGGGGACGAATTGATAATCTGTGAGGAGGGGGATGTACACGGTGATATATCGGAGGATGATGATGAGGTGGACATCTTGCCTCTGTAGAGCCAGTTTGTGCAAGGAGAGATTAATTGCTTCTTTTTTGGTGGGGGTCCAAACCAACCCGTCATTTCAGTCACAGTCGTGTGGCAGACCCTGTCACTGAAATGATGGGTTGGTTAAAGTGTGCATGTCCTTTTTATACAACATAAGGGTGGGTGGGAGGGCCCAAGGACAATTCCATCTTGCACCTCTTTTTTCTTTTCTTTTTCTTTGCATCATGTGCTGATTGGGGAGGGTTTTTTTGGAAGGGACATCCTGCGTGACACTGCAGTGCCACTCCTAGATGGGCGAGGTGTTTGTGTCGGCCACTTGGGTCGCTTATCTTACTCACACAGCTACCTCATTGCGCCTCTTTTTTTCTTTGTGTCATGTGCTGTTTGGGGAGTGTTTTTTGGAAGGGCCATCCTGCGTGACACTGCAGTGCCACTCCTAGATGGGCCAGGTGTTTGTGTCGGCCACTAGGGTCGCTTAGCTTACTCACACAGCTACCTCATTGCGCCTCTTTTTTTCTTTGCGTCATGTGCTGTTTGGGGAGTGTTTTTTGGAAGGGCCATCCTGCGTGACACTGCAGTGCCACTCCTAGATGGGCCAGGTGTTTGTGTCGGCCACTAGGGTCGCTTATCTTACTCACACAGCTACCTCATTGCGCCTCTTTTTTTTCTTCTTTGCGTCATGTGCTGTTTGGGGAGTGTTTTTTGGAAGGGCCATCCTGCGTGACACTGCAGTGCCACTCCTAGATGGGCCAGGTGTTTGTGTCGGCCACTAGGGTCGCTTAGCTTACTCACACAGCTACCTCATTGCGCCTCTTTTTTTCTTTGCGTCATGTGCTGTTTGGGAAGTGTTTTTTGGAAGGGCCATCCTGCGTGACACTGCAGTGCCACTCCTAGATGGGCCAGGTGTTTGTGTCGGCCACTAGGGTCGCTTAGCTTACTCACACAGCTACCTCATTGCGCCTCTTTTTTTCTTTGCGTCATGTGCTGTTTGGGGAGTGTTTTTTGGAAGGGCCATCCTGCGTGACACTGCAGTGCCACTCCTAGATGGGCCAGGTGTTTGTGTCGGCCACTAGGGTCGCTTAGCTTACTCACACAGCTACCTCATTGCGCCTCTTTTTTTCTTTGCGTCATGTGCTGTTTGGGAGTGTTTTTTGGAAGGGCCATCCTGCGTGACACTGCAGTGCCACTCCTAGATGGGCCAGCTGCTTGTGTCGGCCACTAGGGTCGCTTAGCTTACTCACACAGCTACCTCATTGCGCCTCTTTTTTTCTTTGCGTCATGTGCTGTTTGGGGAGTGTTTTTTTGAAGGGCCATCCTGCGTGACACTGCAGTGCCACTCCTAGATGGGCCAGGTGTTTGTGTCGGCCACTAGGGTCGCTTATCTTACTCACACAGCTACCTCATTGCGCCTCTTTTTTTCTTTGCGTCATGTGCTGTTTGGGGAGTGTTTTTTGGAAGGGTCATCCTGCGTGACACTGCAGTGCCACTCCTAGATGGGCCAGGTGTTTGTGTTGGCCACTAGGGTCGCTTAGCTTACTCACACAGCTACCTCATTGCGCCTCTTTTTTTCTTTGCATCATATGCTGTTTGGGGAGTGTTTTTTGGAAGGGCCATCCTGCGTGACACTGCAGTGCCACTCCTAGATGGGCCAGGTGTTTGTGTCGGCCACTAGGGTCGCTTATCTTACTCACACAGCTACCTCATTGCGCCTCTTTTTTTTCTTCTTTGTGTCATGTGCTGTTTGGGGAGTGTTTTTTGGAAGGGCCATCCTGCGTGACACTGCAGTGCCACTCCTAGATGGGCCAGGTGTTTGTGTCGGCCACTAGGGTCGCTTATCTTACTCACACAGCTACCTCATTGCGCCTCTTTTTTTCTTTGCGTCATGTGCTGTTTGGGGAATGTTTTTTGGAAGGGCCATCCTGCGTGACACTGCAGTGACACTCCTAGATGGGCCAGGTGTTTGTGTCGGCCACTAGGGTCGCTTAGCTTACTCACACAGCTACCTCATTGCGCCTCTTTTTTTCTTTGCGTCATGTGCTGTTTGGGGAGTGTTTTTTGGAAGGGCCATCCTGCGTGACACTGCAGTGCCACTCCTAGATGGGCCAGGTGTTTGTGTCGGCCACTTGGGTCGCTTAGCTTAGTCATCCAGCGACCTCGGTGCAAATTTTAGGACTAAAAATAATATTGTGAGGTGTGAGGTGTTCAGAATAGACTGAAAATGAGTGGAAATTATGGTTTTTGAGGTTAATAATACTATGAGATCAAAATGACCCCCAAATTCTAAGATTTAAGCTGTTTTTTAGGGTTTTTTGAAAAAAACACCCGAATCCAAAACACACCCGAATCCAACAAAAAAAATTCGGTGAGGTTTTGCCAAAACGCGGTCGAACCCAAAACACGGCCGCGGAACCGAACCCAAAACCAAAACACAAAACCCGAAAAATTTCAAGTGCACATCTCTAGTTAAAAGTAGCCATGGTAAGTCTTGATAGACGAACGGGCCCTGTTGCAGAAGATCCTCACGAAGAGGTAGAGGCCACATATCTTCGAGGAGCATCTCTAGAAAGTTTGCAAACAAGACCTTTCTTGTCCATTCCGGAGTAATGAGTATTGCTTGAACCTTTTCCCTTTTTATTCTTTCAAGAATTCTTGGGATCAGAGGAAGTGGAGGAAACACGTACTCCATCTGATAGGCCCATGGAGTTCAGAGCGTCTACCACCACTGCCTGTGGGTTTCTTGGCCTGGAACAATACCGCTTGAGCTTCTTGTTGAGACGAGAGGCCATCATGATTGGAAGGATGACTTCCTGACATGACCATCTTCCCTGAAACTGCACCCCCCTGGGTGACTGCTCCCCAACCTCTGAGGCTTGCATCTGTGGTTAGCAGAATCCAATTCTGAATTCCGAACCGAAGACCCTCGATTAGGTGAGAATTCTGAAGCCACCATAGAAAAGAAATCCTAGCTCTTGGTGACAGACGGATCCTCTGGTGCATGTGAAGATGCAATACGGACCATTTGTCCAACAGATCGAGCTGGAAGGGTATTGCGTGAAACCTTCCATACTGAAGCGCCTCGTAAGAGGCTACCATTTTCCCCAGAAGGCGAATGCATAGATGCATCAACATCCGGGATGGCTTCAGGATATCCCGAACTATTGACTGGATTACCAATGCCTTTTCCATCGGAAAGAACACCTTTTATGACTCCAGTATCATTCCCAGGAATGGAAGCCTCCAAGTTGGCTCTAGGTAAGATTTCGGAATGTTCAGAATCCACCTGTGTACCTGGAGTAGTCTGGCTGAGAGGGCAATGCTGTCCAACAACCTCTCCCTGAATGGCGTCTCTATCAGAAGATCGTCCAGGTACGGAATTATGTTCACTCCCCATTTGCGGAGAAGAAACATCCTCTCTGCCATCACCTTGGTGAACACCCTCTGTGCCGTGGAGAGACTAAATGGCAGGGCCTGGAACTGGTAGAGAGTTCTGCAGAGCAAACCGTAGATAAGCCTGATGAGGCGGCCAGATTGGAATGGGAAGGTATGCATCTTTGATATCCAAAGATACTAGGAATTCCCCTTCCTCCAGACCTGAGATCACCGCTCTCAGAGACTCCATCTTGAATTTGAACACTCGGAAGTACGGGTTCAACGACTTGAGGTTCAAAATCGGTCTTACTGAACCATCCGGTTTTGGTACTACAAACAAGTTGGAATAATACCCCTTGGTTTGCAGATGAGGTGGAACTGGAGCAATGAACCTGAGTCTGCACCAGTTTCTGAATGGTGTCCTATAAAGTTATACTTGCCTCCTGTGAAACTGAAAAGAGGTTTGAAAGAAAGGACTCTTTTTTGGGAGCACTCTTAATTCAGAGGTTATTGGTATAATTTGTAAATTATCAATAAAAACAATTTAATTAACGAAAGTCAAATTCTAGGAGTGACTGTATGTGAAAAACATAGCTTAGCGAAAATATTGATAAATTAAATTATTCGTGAACTCTAAATTCACGATTTACAAATTGCCAGGAGTAAAATTCTGTGATGCTTTTGTCAACAAAATTCTGCATACTGTATCTTATGAAATGTATGACCATCATTCATACTGCTAATATCCATTACGGATTTTTATAAATGCAGGGAATAAAATCATTGGTCATGCGAATCCCAATATTGGATGACATAAAGTTGAGTGCCACTGTGTCCAATAGCCAATTTATTGCAGTACCAGGGTGTTCAAAGGAGGTCTCCCTTCCTCGTACTGACCCGGCCTTTCACTGCTTAGCTTCCAAGTTCAGAAGAGATTGGGCATCTCCAGTGAAGTGTGACCGCAATTATTGGACTTCTCTCTTTGATCACTCCAAATGTATGCCAAATGGTTGCTATATATTAGGAATGGAGAGTATACGTGATTCGTAACAGGTAAGTTACAAATGAAAAAGATTACATGCAATCAGCTGATTGATCAGCATATGGCACAACGATCACAGAGGTTAATTATATCTGCATAATCACTTAGATATGTGGAAAAAATTCAAATGTACCACATCTAAGATAATATGTGACACGGCGGTCACAAAAATGAAGAAAATAAACATGTACAGTTATGAATATTCAGCAGATGTGACAAAGCGGCCACAAAAAAAGAAAATAGATGTATGTAATCATCTTAACAATCACCAGCTGATTAATCAGCATATGACACAGTGGTCACAAAGAGATAATTATAAACACAATCCCTTAATTATGTGACTGAGTTTTTTTGATTGACGTACAGTCAGCTGATAGACAGGTATGTGACACAGCGGCCACAAAAAAGAAATTAGATGCATGTAATCATTTTAAACAATCACCAGCTGATTGATTAGCATATGACACAGTGGTCACAAAGAGATAATTATGAACACAATTCCTTAATTATACAGCATGTGACATAGCAGTCACAGAAGACATATTGATAAGTTATTAAGAATAGTATATGTGGGAAAATTCATAAATGCCACATATCATCACTAATTGATTATCCTTATATCTGAGCTTAGGACAGATCACCAGTACGGCCGTACCAATTTGCTTAAATGCTTAATTTAGTTTATGCTGTAGAAGACAGCATGTATGTATGGCGTAATAACAGACAAACGGACATAAATCAACCGGATACCAGCTCTTTGTGATGGACCCCGTATGGCGTAATAACAGGCAAACGGACATATATCAAACGGATACTAGCTCTTAGTGATGGACCCCTCTTGGTCACAGAGGGGAAGGGAGAAAAGGAGGGGGGGCGGGGGGAAGGAAGGAGAGAGGGGAAAGGGGAAAGATGTGTGTCACAGCAGGTTATATATGAACCTGCAGAGAATGTTCATAAAATTGCTATACTGTTGTAAGGCTGATTGGAAGTTACTGCAATGAACAGTAAATTCTTGAATAGCAATAGGAGATTTGAACTTATGTAGAATGTCTCTAATGTTCAGATTTCTTTATGAAAGATGTTTGCAAGAAAGGATAAGAACAAATGACTATTAAGTCAGACAGTTAAAGCCTTGCAAATTAGTATTGTGGAGTGAATGGATTTCACATTAGTGTGGAGTGTATACGATACCAGTGCTGGTATATGTGCTGTCCGTTCCGCTTTTGGCCGTATAGAAGCTCCGGAGACTGCAGCGGCGTGTGTCCGTATTGACGCTCCAAGAGAGCGGTAGTTTGGGGCCGTTGCCGTGGAGACACTTCGGAAGCTGCATCAGCGTATGTCCGTGGTCTCTCTCAGGGAGAGCGATGGCTGGGGCCGTTGCTTGGTGATGGTCTAAGCGCTCCGGCTAGCGCGGTCACGTGTGCGCAGCACGTGATCGCTAAACCTGACGTATGTTTCGCAAGATAAGCTTGGTCACAGGACGTAATGAGGTCACAGAAGGTTCCAGTTTATGTAGAGCAGGGCTCATAGCTGATTGGGTAAACTTTTTGATAGGCATGCTGATCCCCCAATCTTGTTTAAGTTATATTGATCTCTCAGGTTGGACATCATTAATAGTTGTAACAGCTTATGTTTAATTGTAGTTGATTTAACTAACAGATTAATTTGCCTGGATAAGCTTAGTAAAATAAATATAAAAAGAAAAATATAAAAATATAATATAATGAGAAGATTTATTGTGCAAGTGATGATTTTATTAGTTAATACGTGATGGTGACATGATTACTTAATTGATAGATTAATTAGAAAGTAAGTGGTGTAATTAAAGGGTTGATGATTTTTATATATATTTTTTATATATTATATTTTATGAGAGGAATGGGATTGGGATAATGAGGAATATGAGAAAGGGAGTGAGGGAAAGGATGGTGAATAAGGAACACAATTGGGGAAAGGATGGCACTTAAACGTGATGATAATGAATTAATTTAGGAGGGCAGGTATAATGAATATAAGGAGAGCCCGTGTGAGGAACGTGAGGGTGAAAAAAACGTGAATAAATATACTATTATTAATGAGTGGGATGTTATGAAAAAATATATATTTTATTATGTGGATTAGCTGTAAATGGAAAGAAAGACTGTATTGGATAATGGATACCAGAGGTTCTAATATGATGACATTAATTTAAATATACCCCATAGTTTATGTGTTCATTCATGCCTGCTGGGTATAAAGATCCCATCTTAAAGATCCATTCGCTCTCTCTTTTCAGTAAGTTCTCGGTTAGATTACCTCCTCGTATTCCGAGTTTGATTTTCTCCAAGCCGAAGATTTTGAGCTCCTCCCATCTATTTTCATGATGGGTGTGAAAATGGCGAGCGACTGAGGTTAATTGCTTCATCTTGGCCTTGTCCGTGATGGCATTATGTATAGATCCTACATGTTCTAGGACTCGCTGTTTAAGCGGACGAGTTGTCATGCCAATGTATTTTTGGTTACAGCTACATTTCAGGCAATAGATAACCCCCTCCGTTTGGCAGTTCATGTAGTCTTTTATTTGTATCATCTTTCCAAATTTGTCTTCTATTTCCTTTGTTGGATGAATATATTTGCAAGCTTTGCATTTACCACAGGGATATGTTCCAGTGACTATTGGTCTTTTAGTAGAGAGTTTTTGAAAATGACTGCTTACAAGTCTGTCTTTAAGGTTTTTGGATCTGCGCCAACTCATGGCGACCTTGGGACCCAAATTTTTGGATAGAGTACAGTCTGCGTGTAGAATATGCCAATGTTTCTGTATTGCTGTATTCACCTTCTTCCATTCTCGGCAAAAATTTCCAACAAAGCGGATGGTATTATCAGTATTTGGACTCTTTGGTTCTCTCTTGAAAATTAGATCCTCTCTTTTAATGGTTTTGACCGTTTCATGGCTTTTTTTATGGAGGTTTTACTGTATCCCCTATCGCATAATTATCGCATAATCTATTTGTCAGTTCTGTGCTTTGTGTTGTGAATTCCTTATCATCTGAGCAGTTCCTGCGGAGTCTGAGAAATTCCCCTTTTGGGATATTTTCTATAGTTGGGGGAAAGTGGGGGAACTGGTTTGATGTAATAAAGTGTTTGTTGCTGTGCTCTTCCGATATAGTTTTGTGGCAATCATTCCTTCAGAGTTCTTGTAGATCATCAGGTCCAAAAATGGAAGTTCTGATTGGCTTATACTGTGTGTTAAATGAATATTCAGATCATTCTTGTTAAGATGTTCTATGAATTGGTGCAACAAATGTAGGTCACCCTCCCAGATCATAAAAATATCGTCTATATATCTGTTCCACATAACGACATGAGACGTGAATATGTCATTGTGGTCTTTAAAGATGATTTCCTTCTCCCACCATCCAAGGAATATATTGGCATAATTATCTCTTTGTGACCACTGTGTCATATGCTAATCAATCAGCTGGTGATTGTTTAAAATGATTACATGCATCTAATTTCTTTTTTGTGGCCGCTGTGTCACGTACCTGTCTATCAGCTGACTGTACGTCAATCAAAAAAACTCAGTCACATAATTAAGGGATTGTGTTTATAATTATCTCTTTGTGACCACTGTGTCATATGCTGATTAATCAGCTGGTGATTGTTAAGATGATTACATACATCTATTTTCTTTTTTTGTGGCCGCTTTGTCACATCTGCTGAATATTCATAACTGTACATGTTTATTTTCTTCATTTTTGTGACCGCCGTGTCACATATTATCTTAGATGTGGTACATTTGAATTTTTTCCACATATCTAAGTGATTATGCAGATATAATTAACCTCTGTGATCGTTGTGCCATATGCTGATCAATCAGCTGATTGCATGTAATCTTTTTCATTTGTAACTTACCTGTTACGAATCACGTATACTCTCCATTCCTAATATATAGCAACCATTTGGCATACATTTGGAGTGATCAAAGAGAGAAGTCCAATAATTGCGGTCACACTTCACTGGAGATGCCCAATCTCTTCTGAACTTGGAAGCTAAGCAGTGAAAGGCCGGGTCAGTACGAGGAAGGGAGACCTCCTTTGAACACCCTGGTACTGCAATAAATTGGCTATTGGACACAGTGGAACTCAACTTTATGTCATCCAATATTGTGATTCGCATGACCAATGATTTTATTCCCTGCATTTATAAAAATCCGTAATGGATATTAGCAGTATGAATGATGGTCATACATTTCATAAGATATAGTATGCAGAATTTTGTTGACAAAAGCATCACAGAATTTTACTCCTGGCAATTTGTAAATCGTGAATTTGGAGATCACGAATAATTTAATTTATCAATATTTTCACTAAGCTATGTTTTTCACATACAGTCACTCCTAGAATTTGACTTTCGTTAATTAAATTGTTTTTATTGATAATTTACAAATTATACCAATAACCTCTGAATTAAGAGTGCTCCCAAAAAAGAGTCCTTTCTTTCAAACCTCTCTTTTTGGTCCTTTTGTACTTGATACTCTCTGACTCTAGGGAGCACCACTGAAAGCAACATTATATGATACTGGGATAAACCCCTACAACATCCATGGTTGCCATATATAGAAGAAATTCCATTTAAATTCAGTTTTTTCAGAGGCTACTAATTGTTCAAAAAATCCTTTTGGACTG
Source organism: Pseudophryne corroboree (assembly GCF_028390025.1). Taxonomy (NCBI): domain Eukaryota; kingdom Metazoa; phylum Chordata; class Amphibia; order Anura; family Myobatrachidae; genus Pseudophryne; species Pseudophryne corroboree. The sequence continues at coordinate 1,050,156,750 of NC_086445.1, forward strand.
GTGCGGTTCCCTCCTAAACCCCATTTCCTCCTGTGAAACTGGTAAGCCTGATTTGAGGAATCTGTGAGGTAGGAGCTCCTGGAACTCCAGTCTGTAGCCCTGGGAAATAAAATTTATGACAAACTTGTCCAGATGTGACTGAAGAATTGTAGTCGGGATCCCACCCGCCAGTCCACCGTCATGTTGAAAGCTTTGAGGAAGCAGAGCTTGAACTCTGTTCCTGAGATCCGGCAGTTGCTTGTTTGCGCAGTTTAACTCTAGCGCCTCTGGTGGCTGTAGAAGAACCTCTGGTTTTGCCCTTCAACTTGGCTGTCCAAAAGGACTGCAAATTGGAAGCTGAGTGGGCCTCCGTGGCTGGGAGAGCTGCGGAAGGAAGATATGTGGACTTATCCGCAGTAGCTTTGGAGATCCATTTATCTAGTTCATCTCTGAATAAGGCCTCTCCTGTAAATGGTAGGCCTTCCACGCCTTTCCTGTAGTCCGCATCAGCCGTCCACTGGTGTAGCCATAAGCCCCTGCATGCTGACACTGCCATAGCAGTGTTGCGTGCATTAAGCAAGCCTATTACTTTTATTGCTTCCACCATAAAGTTTGCAGAGTCTTGTATATGTTGCAGAAGTAAAACAATCTTCCCACTTGATAAGGAATCTAACCCCTCAATTAGGTTACCTGACAATTTAGCAATGGCTTTAGTAATCCACCCACATGCTACAGTGGGTCTCCGGGCCACCCCAGCATCTGTGTACAAGGATTTGAGTGTGGTCTCAATTCTACGATCAGCCGTGTCTTTCAGGGAGGCTGCACCGTGGACAGGCAATACATTTTACCATGACAGCCTGGATACTGATGCATCCACTATCGGTGGAGTTTCCCATTTTTTCCTATCCTCAGGAGGAAAAGGAAAGGATGAGAGTAACCTCTTAGGGATTTGAAATTCCCTATCAGGAATAATCCATGGTTCTTCAAACAGGGTATACAGTTCCTTTGATACAGGAAAAGTGACTGAGGATTTCTTTTTTATATTAAAATAATATTCCTCACACTCCTCTATCACCTTATCAGGAATTTGCAGAACATCTCTGATAGCCTCTATAAGAAACAAAAATTCTCCATAAAATGAAGAAAAAAGAAGCGCTGGTATTTAAATACTATTGATTTTAATAATTATAATGCATCATACATGAATATAAAAACAATCAATATTTTTGTAATGCAATGGAGTAAATTACCGGCCGGTAAGTAAACCCCCCCCCCTCTCTAAAAAAGCACATTCAGGGAGTTCACAATAGAACTATAGTATATTTGTTCTTTATAGGACCTTAGAGTGCCCAGATGAAGGTGATTGATATCACGTAGGTGGGATCCTTAAAGCCCGAGCACAGTCTTATAAATGTAAAGATAAAAAGTCCTCCCGGCCGCTGGTAGCTAATCCTTTGAATGCAGACATATCTAGAGGAACTGTAAGAATGCCTTGCTATGATTAGTATTGGAATTGCAGTGACTCACCGATCATATTCATCAGCATTAGCACATCACAGCAGGCATATGGAGTAGAGAGCACTCTCCTTTCCCCAGTCTTGGGCTGCTTGTTTACGGTCTTATGTTAAAAAGCATTGCTCCTGCTTTAGACATTGTCCCAGATGGAAAACAGGTAGGACGGTGAGCACTCTCCCGCTCCCTGTGTCGGGCTGCACACCGCACACGGTCCACACCACAGACACCGCTCCCACCTTGATCACTGCGCCAAGTACAAGGCGCAAACATCCCGCACCTCTCTCCGGTATGGGGGAATCAATAAAAGCCGTCTGGTAACGTGCAAGTAGTTTACGCGTTTCCCCACCTTACGGTCAAGTCGGCGGCTTTCTCAGAACATAATAAAGTTAGTCTGCACACAGGGGTGTTTTTAAGCTACTCATGCTCCCATGTACAGGTGTGTTTGATGAATTTTACCAGCCTCCAATCAATGTGTAGAGGCATTTCTTAAAGTTACAATGTTGCCAATACAGATTGCCTAGCACCACGTAAAAAACAATATCAATTACATGTATATAGTATCCACTTTCTTAAAAAAAAAACGATATATCAATTTGCAGAGAAGAAATGGTTGTCTATTCAACAGCAGCATTAGTTAGTATGTATATAGACTAATAGTAATATACCTACTCAAAATAGACAAAAATATAAATAAAAATAAATATAGTTTTTTTGACATATGTATTTTCAGCATATTATAGGCTCCTTTTTCAGCCTGAATCTATTCCACAGAATCAAAATAAATATAAAGTCAATATGGTTCAAAGAAGAATGGGCAATAGCCTATGTATATATATGAAAACAGAGATCTTATATATAAATATTATTCTAATAGATACAGAAACAGAATTAAGTATAATGCATATATATATATATATATATATACATACAGTCGTCGAAGTGGGGCGGTATAAGGCGGTATGGTATACCGCCATGTCTTCTACTGACCCGGAAATGAGCCCAGAAAGTGCAGCAGGAGGCAAGGGAAGTGGCATCATGCTGCACATGGTGCTCCCCGTCCCTGCGCGGTGGCTGTGTAGAGTGCTGTATTAGCTCACAGCCGCTCACCGCTGCCAGCCGCCTGCGCACGCCACTCACCAGGCGCCCGCTGCTCCCGCTCACCAGCCGCCCACCGTCCCCGCTCACCAGCCGCCCGCCGCTCCCCCTCACCAGCTGCCCGGCGCCAGCTCACTGCTGCCAGCAACAAATAAGGTAATGTTCCCCTGCTGTCACCTCTCTCCCTGCTGTCCCTGTCGTCACTGTCCCTGTCATCACCCTCCCCATCGTCACTGTCTCTCCCTGTCGTCACTCTCCCTGTCACCACTCTCCCTGTCTTCACTGTCGTCACTCTCCCTGTCGTCACTTTCGTCACTCCCCCTGTCATCACTGTCGTCACTCTCCCTGTCGTTACTCTCTCCCTGTCATCACTCTCTCCCCCTGTCTCTCCCCCTGTCTCTCTCCCTGTCGTCACTGTCTCTCTCCCTGTCATCACTGTCTCTCTCCCTGTCGTCACTGTCTCTCTCCCTGTCATCACTGTCTCTCTCCCTGTCATCACTGTCTCTCTCCCTGTCGTCACTCTGGCTGTCCCTGCTGTCACAATTTCAGCTCATTCAGTGTGCTACAATGTGAATTTCGGCTCAATCAGTGTGCTATAATGTAAATTTCAGCTCATTCAGTGTGCTATAATGTGAGTTTGGGCTCATTCAGTGTGCTACAATGTGAGTTTCGGCTCATTCAGTGTGTTACAATGTGAATTTCGGCTCATTCAGTGTGCTACAATGTGAGTTTGGGCTCATTCAGTGTGCTACAATGTGAGTTTGGGCTCATTCAGTGTGCTACAATGTGAGTTTGGGCTCATTCAGTGTGCTACAATGTGAGTTTCGGCTCATTCAGTGTGCTACAATGTGAATTTCGGCTCATTCAGTGTGCTACAATGTGAATTTCGGCTCATTCAGTGTGCTACAATGTGAATTTCGGCTCATTCAGTGTGCTACAATGTGAATTTCGGCTCATTCAGTGTGCTATAATGTAAATTTCGTCTTAACAGCAGTGTGGGCCCCTGGGCACAGCAATACACTGAGGCCCCTACCCATCCTCCATGGGTGGGGGTGCTATCAACGGCAGCTTTGATATCCCACGGGCGGTAGGGGGTGTTCTAGCTTCCGCTCAGCATGTAGGACCTGGAGCAGTAATTTCTGCTAATTACTCCTTTACTGCACAGATGGGGCGGGAGGGAGAACACTAAACTGTAGAATGTGGCATTGGGCTGAATGAAGGGGCCCCGGTACATGACTTCCAGGGTGGTAGGGGGTGTTTAATATGTAAGGGTGGGGTCGATAGTGGAGTGGGCTTCATTTTCATCATTTTCTGGTGGGAGGGCAGCTTGCTTGCCTGCAGATATGTCAAGTTCCTGGAAAAATATTTTTTAGCTTTGCATGGGATAAAAAAAATTAGAGTGTCTCACCTGTCAGGAGGTACAGGGGAATTGGGGATCAGAGTTCAGAAGCCAGAACAATCCACCAACAAATATACAAAACTGCATATTAGGCGTGTGGAGCTTGAGCAGGGACCAGCTGCTTGAAGGCTGATATCTCTGGTTCTGAGCATAGTAGAGACAAGCCGCTAGTGTCCACCGAAAGGGAAGAGTCCCAGCTTTTGAAATGTACCATCAGAAAAACTATTAAGTCATACAGAGCCTGAGATATCTTGATGGTAATAGCAATTAACAGGCTTGGATGGGGACCACTGCTTTGAACTCGGATATCTCTGGTTCCCTAGGGCCGATTTTCAAAAATCTGGTACCCCTGGAAAGAGGGGACCCTCAGCTATCAGCCTAGGGCCCTTATACTCCTGGGGCCCTTGGGCAAGAGCCCATTGAGCCCATAAGAAAAGACGGCCCTGAATTTCGGCTCATTCAGTGTGCTACAAGGTGAATTTTCAGCTCATTCAGTGTGCTACAATGTGAAAGGGGCACCAGTACTAGATAGTATAAGGGGTTCTAGTACACGGGACACACCCCTTTTGGGTGATCACGCCCCTTTTCTGGAGCGCATAATTACTAGTGATGAGTACCGGAAATTTTTCGGGTTTTGTGTTTTGGTTTTGGGTTCGGTTCCGCGGCCGTGTTTTGGGTTCGAACGCGTTTTGGCAAAACCTAACCGAATTTTTTTTGTCGGATTCGGGTGTGTTTTGGATTCGGGTGTTTTTTTCAAAAAACCCTAAAAAACAGCTTAAATCATAGAATTTGGGGGTCATTTTGATCCCAAAGTATTATTAACCTCAATAACCATAATTTCCACTCATTTTCAGTCTATTCTGAACACCTCACACCTCACAATATTATTTTTAGTCCTAAAATTTGCACCGAGGTCGCTGGATGACTAAGCTCAGCGACCCAAGTGGCCGACACAAACACCTGGCCCATCTAGGAGTGGCACTGCAGTGTCACGCAGGATGGCCCTTCAAAAAACTACTCCCCAAACAGCACATGACGCAAAGAAAAAAAGAGGCGCAATGAGGTAGCTGTGTGGCTAAGCTAAGCGACCCAAGTGGCCGACACAAACACCTGGCCCATCCAGGAGTGGCACTGCAGTGTCACGCAGGATGGCCCTTCCAAAAAACACCCCCCAAACAGCACATGACACAAAGAAAAAAAGAGGCGCAATGAGGTAGCTGTGTGACTAAGCTAAGCGACCCTAGTGGCCGACACAAACACCTGGCCCATCTAGGAGTGGCACTGCAGTGTCACGCAGGATGGCCCTTCAAAATACTACTCCCCAAACAGCACATGACGCAAAGAATAAAAAAAAGATGCGCAATGAGGTAGCTGTGTGACTAAGATAAGCGACCCTAGTGGCCGACACAAACACCTGGCCCATCTAGGAGTGGCACTGCAGTGTCACGCAGGATGGCCCTTCCAAAAAACACCCCCCAAACAGCACATGATGCAAAGAAAAAAAGAGGCGCAATGAGGTAGCTGTGTGACTAAGATAAGCGACCCAAGTGGCCGACACAAACACCTGGCCCATCTAGGAGTGGCACTGCAGTGTCACGCAGGATGGCCCTTCCAAAAAACACCCCCCAAACAGCACATGACGCAAAGAAAAAAAGAGGTGCAATGAGGTAGCTGTGTGACTAAGATAAGCGACCCAAGTGGCCGACACAAACACCTGGCCCATCTAGGAGTGGCACTGCAGTGTCACGCAGGATGGCCCTTCCAAAAACTACTCCCCAAACAGCACATGACGCAAAGAAGAAAAAAAGAGGCGCAATGAGGTAGCTGTGTGACTAAGCTAAGCGACCCTAGTGGCCGACACAAACACCTGGCCCATCTAGGAGTGGCACTGCAGTGTCACGCAGGATGGCCCTTCAAAAAACACTCCCCAAACAGCACATGACGCAAAGAAGAAAAAAAAGATGCGCAATGAGGTAGCTGTGTGACTAAGATAAGCGACCCTAGTGGCCGACACAAACACCTGGCCCATCTAGGAGTGGCACTGCAGTGTCACGCAGGATGGCCCTCCCAAAAAACACCCCCCAAACAGCACATGACGCAAAGAAAAAAAGAGGCGCAATGAGGTAGCTGTGTGACTAAGCTAAGCGACCCTAGTGGCCGACACAAACACCTGGCCCATCTAGGAGTGGCACTGCAGTGTCACGCAGGATGGCCCTTCAAAAAACTACTCCCCAAACAGCACATGACGCAAAGAAGAAAAAAAAGATGCGCAATGAGGTAGCTGTGTGACTAAGATAAGCGACCCAAGTGGCCGACACAAACACCTGGCCCATCTAGGAGTGGCACTGCAGTGTCACGCAGGATGGCCCTTCCAAAAACTACTCCCCAAACAGCACATGACGCAAAGAAAAATGAAAGAAAAAAGAGGTGCAAGATGGAATTGTCCTTGGCCCTCCCACCCACCCTTATGTTGTATAAACAGGACATGCACACTTTAACCAACCCATCATTTCAGTGACAGGGTCTGCCACACGACTGTGACTGAAATGACGGGTTGGTTTGGACCCCCACCAAAAAAGAAGCAATTAATCTCTCCTTGCACAAACTGGCTCTACAGAGGCAAGATGTCCACCTCATCATCATCCTCCGATATATCACCGTGTACATCCCCCTCCTCACAGATTATCAATTCGTCCCCACTGGAATCCACCATCTCAGCTCCCTGTGTACTTTGTGGAGGCAATTGCTGCTGGTGAATGTCTCCACGGAGGAATTGATTATAATTCATTTTAATGAACATCATCTTCTCCACATTTTCTGGATGTAACCTCGTACGCCGATTGCTGACAAGGTGAGCGGCGGCACTAAACACTCTTTCGGAGTACACACTTGTGGGAGGGCAACTTAGGTAGAATAAAGCCAGTTTGTGCAAGGGCCTCCAAATTGCCTCTTTTTCCTGCCAGTATAAGTACGGACTGTCTGACGTGCCTACTTGGATGCGGTCACTCATATAATCCTCCACCATTCTTTCAATGGGGAGAGAATCATATGCAGTGACAGTAGACGACATGTCCGTAATCGTTGTCAGGTCCTTCAGTCCGGACCAGATGTCAGCATCAGCAGTCGCTCCAGACTGCCCTGCATCACCGCCAGCGGGTGGGCTCGGAATTCAGAGCCTTTTCCTCGCACCCCCAGTTGCGGGAGAATGTGAAGGAGGAGATGTTGACAGGTCGCGTTCCGCTTGACTTGACAATTTTCTCACCAGCAGTACTTTGAACCCCAGCAGACTTGTGTCTGCCGGAAAGAGAGATCCAAGGTAGGTTTTAAATCTAGGATCGAGCACGGTGGCCAAAATGTAGTGCTCTGATTTCAACTGATTGACCACCCGTGAATCCTTGTTAAGCGAATTAAGGGCTCCATCCACAAGTCCCACATGCCTAGCGGAATCGCTCTGTGTTAGCTCCTCCTTCAATGTCTCCAGCTTCTTCTGCAAAAGCCTGATGAGGGGAATGACCTGACTCAGGCTGGCAGTGTCTGAACTGACTTCACGTGTGGCAAGTTCAAAAGGTTGCAGAACCTTGCACAACGTTGAAATCATTCTCCACTGCGCTTGAGACAGGTGCATTCCACCTCCTATATCGTGCTCAGTTGTATAGGCTTGAATGGCCTTTTGCTGCTCCTCCAACCTCTGAAGCATATAGAGGGTTGAATTCCACCTCGTTACCACTTCTTGCTTCAGATGATGGCAGGGCAGGTTCAGGCGTTTTTGGTGGTGCTCCAGTCTTCTGTACGTGGTGCCTGTACGCCGAAAGTGTCCCGCAATTCTTCTGGCCACCGACAGCATCTCTTGCATGCCCCTCTCGTTTTTTAAATAATTCTGCACCACCAAATTCAAGGTATGTGCAAAACATGGGACGTGCTGGAATTTGCCCAGATTTAATGCACACACAATATTGCTGGCGTTGTCCGATGCCACAAATCCACAGGAGAGTCCAATTGGGGTAAGCCATTCCGCGATGATCTTCCTCAGTTGCCGTAAGAGGTTTTCAGCTGTGTGCGTATTCTGGAAAGCGGTGATACAAAGCGTAGCCTGCCTAGGAAAGAGTTGGCGTTTGCGAGATGCTGCTACTGGTGCCGCCGCTGCTGTTCTTGCGGCGGGAGTCCATACATCTACCCAGTGGGCTGTCACAGTCATATAGTCCTGAGCCTGCCCTGCTCCACTTGTCCACATGTCCGTGGTTAAGTGGACATTGGGTACAACTGCATTTTTTAGGACACTGGTGAGTCTTTTTCTGAGGTCTGTGTACATTTTCGGTATCGCCTGCCTAGAGAAATGGAACCTAGATGGTATTTGGTACCGGGGACACAGTACCTCCAACAAGTCTCTAGTTGGCTCTGCAGTAATGATGGATACCGGAACCACGTTTCTCACCGCCCAGGATGCCAAGGCCTCAGTTATCCGCTTTGCAGCAGGATGACTGCTGTGATATTTCATCTTCCTCGCAAAGGACTGTTGGACAGTCAATTGCTTGGTGGAAGTAGTAAAAGTGGTCTTACGACTTCCCCTCTGGGATGACCATCGACTCCCAGCAGCAACAACAGCAGCGCCAGCAGCAGTAGGCGTTACACGCAAGGATGCATCGGAGGAATCCCAGGCAGGAGAGGACTCGTCAGAATTGCCAGTGACATGGCCTGCAGGACTATTGGCATTCCTGGGGAAGGAAGAAATTGACACTGAGGGAGTTGGTGGGGTGGTTTGCGTGAGCTTGGTTACAAGAGGAAGGGATTTACTGGTCAGTGGACAGCTTCCGCTGTCGCCCAAAGTTTTTGAACTTGTCACTGACTTATGATGAATGCGCTGCAGGTGACGTATAAGGGAGGATGTTCCGAGGTGGTTAACGTCCTTACCCCTACTTATTACAGCTTGACAAAGGCAACACACGGCTTGACAAATGTTGTCTGCATTTCTGTTGAAATACTTCCACACCGAAGAGCTGATTTTTTTGGTATTTTCACCAGGCATGTCAATGGCTTTATTCCTCCCACGGACAACAGGTGTCTCCCCGGGTGCCTGACTTAAACAAACCACCTCACCATCAGAATCCTCCTGGTCAATTTCCTCCCCAGCGCCAGCAACACCCATATCCTCCTCATCCTGGTGTACTTCAGCACTGACATCTTCAATCTGACTATCAGGAACTGGACTGCGGGTGCTCCTTCCAGCACTTGCAGGGGGCGTGCAAATGGTGGAAGGCGCATGCTATTCACGTCCAGTGTTGGGAAGGTCAGGCATCGCAAACGACACAATTGGACTCTCCTTGTGGATTTGTGATTTCGAAGAACGCACAGTTCTTTGCTGTGCTTTTGCCAGCTTGAGTCTTTTCATTTTTCTAGCGAGAGGCTGAGTGCTTCCATCCTCATGTGAAGCTGAACCACTAGCCATGAACATAGGCCAGGGCCTCAGCCGTTCCTTGCCACTCCGTGTGGTAAATGGCATATTGGCAAGTTTACGCTTCTCCTCCGACAATTTTATTTTAGATTTTTGAGTCCTTTTTTTACTGATATTTGGTGTTTTGGATTTTACATGCTCTGTACTATGACATTGGGCATCGGCCTTGGCAGACGACGTTGATGGCATTTCATCGTCTCGGCCATGACTAGTGGCAGCAGCTTCAGCACGAGGTGGAAGTGGATCTTGATCTTTCCCTATTTTTGGAACCTCAACATTTTTGTTCTCCATATTTTAATAGGCACAACTAAAAGGCACCTCAGGTAAACAATGGAGATGGATGGATACTAGTATACTTATGGATGGACGAGCGACTGCCGACACAGAGGTAGCTACAGCCGTGGACTACCGTACTGCGTCTGCTGCTAATATAGACTGGATGATAATGATATAAAAATATATATATATATATATCACTTTTGCAGCCTTACAGGTATATATTATATAATGACGGACCTGCTGGACACTGTCAGCACTGCAGACTCCTAAAGTAAGCTACTAGTATCAAGAAGATAGAAAAAAAAAACACAACAGGTAGGTGGTATACAATTATGGATGGACGAGCGACTGCCGACACAGAGGTAGCTACAGCCGTGGACTACCGTACTGCGTCTGCTGCTAATATAGACTGGATGATAATGATATAAAATATATATATATATCACTACTGCAGCCGGACAGGTATATATTATATAATTATGGACCTGCTGGACACTGTCAGCACTGCAGACTCCTAAAGTAAGCTACTAGTATCAAGAAGATAGAAAAAAAAAAACACAACAGGTAGGTGGTATACAATTATGGATGGACGAGCAACTGCCGACACAGAGGTAGCTACAGCCGTGGACTACCGTACTGCGTCTGCTGCTAATATAGACTGGATGATAATGATATAAAAAATATATATATATCACTACTGCAGCCGGACAGGTATATATTATATAATGACGGACCTGCTGGACACTGTCAGCACTGCAGACTCCAAAAGTAAGCTACTAGTATCAAGAAGATAGAAAAAAAAAAAAACACCACAGGTAGGTGGTATACAATTATGGATGGACGAGCGACTGCCGACACAGAGGTAGCTACAGCCGTGGACTACCGTACTGCGTCTGCTGCTAATATAGACTGGATGATAATGATATAAAAAATATATATATATCACTACTGCAGCCGGACAGGTATATATTATATAATGACGGACCTGCTGGACACTGTCAGCACTGCAGACTCCTAAAGTAAGCTACTAGTATCAAGAAGATAGAAAAAAAAAAACACCACAGGTAGGTGGTATACAATTATGGATGGACGAGCGACTGCCGACACAGAGGTAGCTACAGCCGTGGACTACCGTACTGCGTCTGCTGCTAATATAGACTGGATGATAATGATATAAAATATATATATATATATCACTACTGCAGGACAGGTATATATTATATAATGACGGACCTGCTGGACACTGTCAGCAGAATGCGTTTATAGAATAAAAACACCACACGACGAGTGTTTAACTTTTTCAGGCAGACAATCACAATATACTGGTGGTCAGTGGTCACTGGTCAGTCACACTGGCAGTGGCACTCTGGCAGCAAAAGTGTGCACTGTTAATGTACTCCTGCTATAACTGCTCCCCAGTCTCCCCCACAATTAAGCTGTGTGAGCAGTGAGCACTCAGCACAGTCAGATATACATAGATGATGCAGCACACTGAGGCTGAGCACAGATATGGTATACTGTGTCACTGTGTATCGTTTTTTTTCAGGCAGAGAACGGATTATATTAAATAATAATAAAACTGCACTGGTGGTCACTGGTCAGTCACTAGTAAACTCTGCACTCTCTGAGTACTCCTAAGCTCCAGTAAATCAAGTGTCTCACTCTCACTATCTATCTATTTCTATTCTAAATGGAGAGGACGCCAGCCACGTCCTCTCCCTATCAATCTCAATGCACGTGTGAAAATGGCGGCGACGCGCGGCTCCTTATATAGAATCTGAGTCTCGCAATAGAATCCGAGCCTCGCGAGAATCCGACAGCGGGATGATGACGTTCGGGCGCGCTCGGGTTAACCGAGCAAGGCGGGAAGATCCGAGTCTGCCTCGGACCCGTGTAAAAAGGCTGAAGTTCGGGGGGGTTCGGATTCCGAGGAACCGAACCCGCTCATCACTAATAATTACATCCTTGACTTTTGCATACCCCCACTTCAAAATTTCCACTTCGACCACTGTATATAGATATATATATATATATATATATATATAAAAAAAAATACTCGCAAAACATACACATGATTATATATATCACAATCTCCACAAAACTGTATATATATATATATATATATATATATGTCCCCTCCCTTTCACACTTTAAAGCCCCAGTAGACATTTTAGATGTTATTCGACTCGATGGTATCATTAAGCCCATAGGGCACTAAAGATTCGAGTCTATAAATACAATATGCCTCCCTTCTACAAAGCACATTGAATTTATCACCCCCCCCTTTTTGTGAATTTAATAGACTCTATTGCTCTGACATTAATTCTACCAAGAGAATCCGATTTCATACATTGGGAAATGTGGCTTGAGAGGGGATGTGTCTTAATTCCATTGTTTATATTTTGCCAATGTTCCATGAATCTGGTGTGTAATGTGCGTGTTGTCCTCCCAACATACTGTTTACCACAGCTGCATTGAATTACATAGATTATATATGTGGACTTACAATTCATGAATTCTTTAATTTGAAATACTTTCCCACTAGTATTGGAAGTAAAATCTGTGGCTTTTCTTAAGGCATGTATGCATGTGGTGCATGTAGGTTTACCACAGGAATGAAAGCCTTTGGGTCTCTCTGGAATCCAAGTTTTGCTTAGAGCCTTTTCTTTTTTTTTTAGAAAAGTTTTATTGGTCGATTTACAGTAACACACATAAACGGTGTGTTTCATAGGCATAGAAAAACAATATAATACTAAGATGTACACAACAAAGAAATAACAATAATCAAGTGAGTAAATCCGTTTTTTTTTTTTTAAGTGAGACGACAGAGATAGTGCAAGAAAAGAAAGAGTCCTCTAGGTCCATGGTGTGGCCAACCAGCCCAGGGTAGTGAGAGAACAGGAAGAATAGAGACAGGAAAAGGAAGAAACAAGATTGTGGGCAAAAGGGGAAGTAGATAAAAGAAGAGGGGGGGTCCGAGTGGCGGGATCCGGGCAGCCAACATAAAAAAAAAGGGTGCGTAGCTTAATCAGCTACCGAATGGGGAGGGGGCATTTTGAGAAGTGAGCCAGGGTGCCCAGATTTTATCGAACGCCCTGGCAGATTGTCTAATGACACTGGTCATATATTCCATCTTATAAACGTACCAAATGTAAGTGACAACGGATTGTAGGGACGGTGGGAAGGGCAACCTTAGAGACGGTGGGGAGGGCAACCTCCAGGCCTTCACTATTTCACATGTCGTGGCAGTAGCCACATGACGTAATAACTTGTTCTGATACGTAGTTAAAGTCGGAAGGTCTAGAGGCAGTAGACAGTATTTAGGGTCCAGGGGGATTGGGGTGGAAAACAGGGATGAAAGAAGTCGAACAACTTCTTTCCATAAAGGTACTAACTTCGGGCAGGTCCACCAAATATGCATATAAGTCCCCTCAGAAGCACAACCCCTCCAACAGCCGTCTGTAACATCAGGGAACATCACATTCAAACGAGAAGATACAGAATACCAACGATATACCAGTTTATACACATTTTCCTTTATCCTAACACAGATAGAGCTAGAGGACGCATTACTCCATATTTCACCCCATTCCTCCTCATCCAAAGTGACACCCAGATCCCTCTCCCAGGCCAATTCTCTGTGATCTCTTGTGATTAGCAGAGCCCTGCAATAGCAAAGTATAGAGATCTGATATAAGACCTTTCGTAGAAGAGCGTCGCAGACATATATTTTCAAGAGTGGTGAGAGGCCTAGAAGAGAGAGTGGTATGAACCCCGGACTGAAAGTGTCTAAGTTGGAGGTAGCGGAAAAATTCACTGTGAGGGAGAGAGTATTGTGTCTTAATCTGAGTAAAGGAAGGAAAGGGTGTACTAGAGGTAATGTCGTTAAGAAAGGCAACGTTTCCCTGTTTCCAGAGTGAGAAAGCAGATTTAACCATTCCCGGAGGGAAGGCAGGGTTGTGGAACAGAGGTATGAGGGGGGATGGGTTAGGGCCAATTGATGTTTCCTCACAACAAGATCCCAAATGTATAAAGAACGGGCCACCACTGGGTGAGATGAGGTGGCACGAGGGCGGGCGGTTCTCGGAAGCCACAAGAGGGAAGAGAGTGTGGACAGTCCCAGCTCGCCGGCTTAGATAGCTATCCACACCTTGTCCGCCCACGGGCCACACCACTGGACACAGGATGCCATCTGGGCTGCGTGGTAATAGTATTTAAAATTGGGTATGCCTAAGCCTCCGCTCCATAAAGGCCATTGTAGCAGCGAAAGTTTAATTCTAGGATGTTTATTGGCCCAAATAAAATGGGAAGTTTGATGCTGCAAGAATTTAAAAACGTAGGGGGGAATATAGATCGGGAGCGTCTGGAAAATATAAGTAAGTCTGGGAAGAACATTCATCTTTACAGAATTGGCACGTCCAATCCACGAAATTAAATAGGAGGACCAAGTTTGGAGATCAGAGCGAATTTGGTCCAAAAGACATGGGAAATTCGCCTGACAGAGTTGATGGTGTCTGTGGGTTAGATAAATACCTAGGTATTTGAGTTTTCGGTTATGCCAGGAAAATGGAAATGTTGATTCAAGTTGCGACCTAGACGCAGGGGTAATGTAAAAATCGAGTACTTCTGTTTTAGTAGCGTTAATCTTATAACCCGAGTATTGCGAATAGAGGTCAATCTCAGAGAGGAGAGGAGAGAGTGACGATGTCGGGTTTGAAAGAGAAACCAACACATCATCAGCATAAAGTGCAATTTTGTGTTCCATGCGGCCGATTCGAATCCCCGTAATATTCGGATTGAGACGAACCCTAGCCGCTAAAGGCTCCATGACAAGGGCAAAAATCAAGGGCGAGGGCGGGCATCCCTGTCTTGTACCATTAGATATCTCAAAGCATGAGGAAGTAACCCCATTGACAGAGACCCGCGCTGAGGAGTTGCGATACAGTGCTGAGACACCATCATAAAACTTACCAGAAAAGCCCATGCGTTGGAGGACCGAGAAGGCGAAAGGCCACGAAATGCGATCAAACGCCTTCTCCGCATGCAGGGCTAGCAACAGGGAAGAGGACTTTTGTTGGTGGATAGAATGGATAATATCAATGGCCCTTCTGGTGTTATCAGAGGCCTGTCGGCCTGGAATAAATCCAACCTGATCGGGATGTACCAGTGCAGGGAGAAGGGGGGCCAATCTCAAAGCTGGGATTTTTGCATAAATTTTCAAATCAACATTGAGCAATGAGATGGGCCTGTAATTACCGCATTGAGTGGGTTTCTGTCAGGCTTAGGGATCACAACAATATCAGCTTGAGTAGTTGCCGGAGCAAAGGATGCGCCCCCCAATATCTGGCTAAAGAGGGCGGTAAGATGAGGGGCTAATATTTTAGCAAAGTGTTTATAGTAGTGTGCCGTGAAACCGTCAGTGCCGGGAGCGGCTGAGGACCGCATGGATTTCACAGCTGTTAACGTCTCCTCTACTGAGATATCCTGATTTAGTGTGCCTAATTGAGCTGCGGATATTCCCGGCAGAGGGGTTGAGGGAAGGGGAATGCGTCGGGGTCGTCAAGTTATAAAGAAAGCTATAGTAGTCCTTAAACTCATCAACTATTTGTTTAGGGTCGTAAGTAGGCTCACCCAGAGTTCGGGAATACAATTTGTCAATTGCGCCAGTCGCCTGTTTACGTCGCAATTTATTCGCCAGCAGGGAATCTAACTTGTCCGCATTGTCATAGAATTTCTGATTTAATTTCCGCAGAATGAGAGCCGCACGACGGGACAAAAGCGCATTCAGTTGGCCTTGTAAGTTAGCGATTTGTGCAAGTAAGGCAGGGCAAGAAGTTAGTTTATGCTGGGTGGTTAGGGTAGCTTTTTTGCGCAGCGAGGAAGTCCGTGCCATAAGGAGACCTCTCAGGGTGGCCTTATGAGCCTCCCAAATTATACTAGAATAGACATCAGGCGTGGTATTCTCAGTAAAATATTGTTCTATCGCCATTTTTATTTCCGTGGAGACTGACGAGTTAAGCAACAGGGATTCATCGAATCGCCATTTGCGAACAGTGTGTGCGGAATGATGCAAATCCACGAGAACGTAAACACCGGAATGGTCAGTCCAAGTGAAAGGGGTTATTCCCACGTCAGTAATTCTAGAGGGAATGGAGGATGAAATGTGTAACATATCAATCCGTGTGTAGTGTTGATGCGGGGCGGAATAGTGGGTATAGTCTCTGGCTACAGAGTGGCAGAGACGCCACGAGTCCCGCAGGTCGTGAAACTTAAGGGAGGCTGCAAGCGTGCGTGAAGCTCTAGAGGCAAGGGGGGGACCAGTCCTATCTAAACTGGGGTCAAGAATGGTGTTAAAATCCCCACCCAACACAATGTGGCCCTGTGCAACCTTGCCAATGTGACGGAAAAGGGAATGGAAAAACTGAGGCTGGTCCTGGTTAGGAGCGTATACAGAAATAAGTGTCAGGACTTCAGAACGGAGGGTACCAATAACCATCAAGTACCGACCGTCTGGATCCGCCACAGTTTTGCTGTGTGTAAATGGAACGTGGCGATTAATTAAAATTGCAACCCCACGTTTCTTACAATCTGCTGAAGCAAAAAAAGTTTGTGTAAATTGCCTACTGCGGAGTTGTGTATGGGAGCCCGTAAGGTGGGTTTCCTGAAGAAAAACTACGTCAGCTTTCTCACGTCTACAGGCGCCCAAGAGCACCGTCCGTTTTTTGGGGGAGTTGAGGCCATTTACGCTAACAGATAATATCTTTAGGGGCATGGTGGCCTGAGTAACAACATCTCATTGAGAGCCATAAAAAAGGAGGCACAAAAACAAAGGCCTCCCGGGACCCAACTACTCATAAAGGGCAAGTAGAATGAATGGATACCCAGAACCCACCACAAGGACGAGGGGAGAAAAGGGAAATGAGAGAAAAGAAGGCCACAGAAGGAAAATAAAGAAGAGCAAGAAGAGAGGAAAAAAATAAGATTTTACTCACCGGTAAATCTATTTCTCGTAGTCCGTAGTGGATGCTGGGGACTCCGTAAGGACCATGGGGAATAGCGGCTCCGCAGGAGACTGGGCACAGCTAAGAAAGATTTAGGACTACCTGGTGTGCACTGGCTCCTCCCACTATGACCCTCCTCCAGACTTCAGTAAGGAAACTGTGCCCGGACGAGCGTACACAATAAGGAAGGATTTTGAATCCCGGGTAAGACTCATACCAGCCACACCAATCACACCGTATAACTCGTGATAATATACCCAGTTAACAGTATGAACACAACAGAGCCTCTCAAAAGATGGTTTAACAATAACCCTTGTAGTTAACAATAACTATGTACCAGTATTGCAGACAATCCGCACTTGGGACGGGCGCCCAGCATCCACTACGGACTACGAGAAATAGATTTACCGGTGAGTAAAATCTTATTTTCTCTGACGTCCTAGTGGATGCTGGGGACTCCGTAAGGACCATGGGGATTATACCAAAGCTCCCAAACGGGCGGGAGAGTGCGGATGACTCTGCAGCACCGAATGAGAGAACTCAAGGTCCTCCTCAGCCAGGGTATCAAATTTGTAGAATTTTGCAAACGTGTTTGCCCCTGACCAAGTAGCAGCTCGGCAAAGTTGTAAAGCTGAGACCCCTCGGGCAGCCGCCCAAGAAGAGCCCACTTTCCTCGTGGAATGGGCTTTTACAGATTTAGGCTGCGGCAGTCCAGCCGCAGAATGTGCAAGTTGAATCGTGCTACAGATCCAGCGAGCAATCGTCTGCTTAGAAGCAGGAGCACCCAGCTTGTTGGGTGCATACAGGATAAATAGCGAGTCAGTCTTCCTGACTCCAGCTGTCCTGAAAACATATACTTTTCAGGGCCCTGACTATGTCCAGTAACTTGGAATCCTCCAAGTCCCAAGTAGCCGCAGGCACCACAATAGGTTGGTTCACATGAAAAACTGATACCACCTTAGGAAGGAATTGGGAACGAGTCCTCAATTTCGCCTTTCCCATATAAAATACAGATAAGGGCTTTTGTCAATTCTGATACACGCCTGGCCGACGCCAAGGCCCACAGAATGACCACTTTCCACGTGAGGTATTATAGCTCCACGGATTTAAGTGGCTCAACCCAATGCGACTTCAGGAAATCCAACACCACGTTGAGATCCCACGGTGCCACTGGAGGCACAAACGGGGGCTGACTATGCAGCCCTCCCTTAACAAAAGTCTGAACTTCAGGCAGTGAAGCCAGTTCCATTTTGGAAGAAAATCGATAGAGCCGAAATCTGGACCTTAATGGAACCCAATTGTAGGCCCATAGTCACCTCTGACTGTAGGAAATGCAGAAATCGACCTAGCTGAAATTTCTCCTTTGGGGCCTTCATGGCCTCACAGTACGCAACATATTTCCGCCATATGCGGTGATAATGGTTAGCGTTCACTTCTCTCCTAGCTGTAAATAGCGTAGGGATAACTTCCTCCGGAATTCCCTTTTCCTTCAGGATCCGGCGTTCAACCGCCATGCCGTCCAACGCAGCCGCGGTACGTCTTGGAACAGACAGGCCCCCTGCTGCAGCAGGTCCTGTCTGAGCGGCAGAGGCCATGGGTCCTCTGAGATCTTTGTAACTTTTAGTTGAGGCGGGATGCCATCATGTCCACCTGTGGCCTTTCCCAACGGTGTACAATCATTTGGAAGACTTCTGGATGAAGTCCCCACTCTCCCGGGTGGAGGTCGTGTCTTCTGAGAAAGTCTGCTTCTCAGTTGTCCACTCCGGGAATTAACACTGCTGACAGTGCTAACACAAGATTTTCCGCCCATCGGAGAATCCTTGTGGCTTCTGCCATCGCCATCCTGCTTCTTGTGCCGCCCTGTCGTTTACATGAGCGACTGCCGTGATGTTGTCTGACTGGATCAGCACCGGCCGGTGTTGAAGCAGGGGTCTAGCCTGACTTAGGGCATTGTAAATGGCCCTTAGTTCCAGAATATTTATGTGTAGGGAAGTCTCCTGACTTTTCCATAGCCTTGGAAGTTTCTTCCCTGTGTGACTGCCCCCCAGCCTCGAAGGCTGGCATCCGTGGTCACTAGGACCCAGTCCTGTATGCCGAATCTGCGGCCCCCTAGAAGATGAGCACTCTGCAGCCACCACCACAGCGACACCCTGGCCCTTGGAGACAGGGTTATCCGCCGATGCATCTGAAGATGCGACCCGGACCACATGTACAACAGATCCCACTGGAAAATCCTTGTATGGGACCTGGCGAATGGAATTTCTTCGTAAGAAGCTACCATCCTTCCCAGGGCTCGCGTGCATTGATGCGCCGACACCTGTATACGTATTAGGAGGTCTCTGTCTAGAGACGACAACTCCTTGGACTTCTCCTCCGGGAGAAACCCTTTTTATCCTGTTCTGTGTCCAGAACCATACTCAGGAACAGTAGACGCGTCGTAGGAACCAGCTGCGACTTTGGATATTCAGAATCCAGCCGTGCTGTTGTAGCACTTCCCGAGATAGTGCTACTCCGCCGAACAACTGCTCCCTGGACCTCGCCTTTATAAGGAGATCGTCCAAGTACGGGATAATTATTTTGGCCATTACCTTGGTAAATACCTCGGTGCCGGGGACAGACCAACGGCAACGTCTGGAATTGGTAATGACAATCCTGTACCACAATTTTGAGGTACTCCTGGTGAAGAGGGTAAATAGGGACATGCAGGTAAGCATCCTTGATGTCCAGTGATACCATGAAATTCTCCAGGCTTGCAATAATCGCCCTGAGCGATTCCATTTCGAACTTGAACCTTCGTATATAAGTGTTCAAGGCTTTCAATTTTACAATGGGTCTCACCGAACCGTCTGGTTTCGGTACCACAACATTTTGGAATAGTAACCCCGGCCTTGAAGGAGGGGTACCTTGATTTCACCTGCTGGAAGTGCAGCTTGTGAATTGCCGCCAGTACTACCCTTTCTCCGAGGGCAGCAGGCAAGGCTGAGGTGAGGTAACGGCGAGGGGGAGTCGCCTCGAACTCCAGCCTGTATCCCTGTGATACTATTTGCAGAACCTAGGGATCCACCTGTGGGCAAACCCACTGGTCCCTGAAGTTCCCGAGACGCGCCCCTACCGCACCTGTCTCCACCTGTGGAGCCCCAACGTCAAGCGGTGGACTCAGAGGAAGCGGGGGAAGATTTTTGATCCTGGGAACTGGCTGCTGGTGCAGCTTTTTCCTTCTTCCCTTGTCTCTGTGCAGAAAGGAAGCGCCTTTGACCCGCTTGCTTTTCTGAAGCCGAAAGGACTGTACCTGAAAATACGGTGCTTTCTTCGGCTGTGAGGAAACCTGAGGTAAAAAATTTTCCTTCCCAGCTGTTGCTGTGGATACGAGGTCCCAGAGACCATCCCCAAACAATTCCTCACCCTTATAAGGCAGAATCTCCATGTGCCTTTTATAGGCAGCATCACCTGTCCACTGCCGGGTTTCTAATACCCTCCTGGCAGAATGGACATTGCATTTATTCTGGATGCCAGCCGGCAAATATCCCTCTGTGCATCCTTTATATATAAGACGACGTCTTTAATATGCTCTATGTTAGCAAACTATTATCCCTGTCTTAGAGTATTAATATTATCTGACAGGGTATCAGACCACGCTGCAGCAGCACTATTTATGCTGAGGCAATTGCAGGTCTCAGTATATAACCTGAGTGTGTATATACAGACTTCAGGATAGCCTCCGGTTTTTTATCAGCAGGCTCCTTCAAGGTGGCCGTATCCTAAGACGGCAGTGCCACCTTTTTTGACAAACGTGTGAGCGCCTTATCCACCCTGAGGGATATCTCCCAACGTGACCTATCCTCTGGCGGGAAAGGGTAGGCCATCAGTAACTTTTTAGAAATTACCAGTTTCTTATTGGGGGAACCCACGCTACTTTACACACTTCATTCATTCATCTGATGGGGGAACAAAACACTGGCTGCTTTTTCTCCCCAAAAATAAAACCCCTTTTATGTGGTACTTGGGTTCACGTCAGAAATGCGTAACACATTTTTCATTGCCGAGATCATGTAACGGATGTTCCTAGTGGATTGTGTATATGTCTCAACCTCGTCGACACTGGAGTCAGACTCCGTGTCGACATCTGTGTCTGCCATCTGAGGTAACGGGCGCTTTTTTGAGCCCCTGATGGCCTTTGAGACGCCTGGGCAGGCGCGGGCTGAGAAGCCGGCTGTCCCACAGCTGTTTTACGTCATCCAGCCTTGTAAGGAGTTGACATTGTCGGTTAATACCTTCCACCTATCCATCCACTCTGGTGTCGGCCCCACAGGGGACGACATCCCATTTATCGGCCTCTGCTCCACCTCCACGTAACCTTCCTCATCCCACATGTCGACACAGCCGTACCGACACACAGCACACACACAGGGAATGCTCTGACTGAGGACAGGACCCCACAAAGTCCTTTGGGGAGACAGAGAGAGAGTATGCCAGCACACACCAGAGCGCTATATAATGCAGGGATTAACACTATAACTGAGTGATTTTTCCCCCAATAGCTGCTTGTATAAACAATATTGCGCCTAAATTTAGTGCCCCCCCTCTCTTTTTAACCCTTTGAGCCTGAAAACTACAGGGGAGAGCCTGGGGAGCTGTCTTCCAGCTGCACTGTGAAGAGAAAATGGCGCCAGTGTGCTGAGGGAGATAGCTCCGCCCCTTTTTTGCAGACTTTTCTCCCGCTTTTTTATGGATTCTGGCAGGGGTATTTATCACATATATAGCCTCTGGGGCTATATATTGTGATATATTTGCCAGCCAAGGTGTTTTTATTGCTGCTCAGGGCGCCCCCCCCAGCGCCCTGCACCCTCAGTGACCGGAGTGTGAAGTATGTATGAGGAGCAATGGCGCACAGCTGCAGTGCTGTGCGCTACCTTGGTGAAGACTGATGTCTTCTGCCGCTGATTTTCCGGATTCTTCTTGCTTCTGGCTCTGTAAGGGGGCCGGCGGCGCGGCTCCGGGACCGAACACCAATGGCCGGTTCCATGCGGTCGATCCCTCTGGAGCTAATGGTGTCCAGTAGCCTAAGAAGCCCAAGCTACTACCAGTTAGGTAGGTTCGCTTCTTCTCCCCTTAGTCCCTCGCTGCAGTGAGTCTGTTGCCAGCAGATCTCACTGTAAAATAAAAAACCTAAAATATACTTTCTCTCTAGGAGCTCAGGAGAGCCCCTAGTGTGCATCCAGCTCAGCCGGGCACAGGATTCTAACTGAAGTCTGGAGGAGGGTCATAGTGGGAGGAGCCAGTGCACACCAGGTAGTCCTAAATCTTTCTTAGCTGTACCCAGTCTCCTGCGGAGCCGCTATTCCCCATGGTCCTTACGGAGTCCCCAGCATCCACTAGGACGTCAGAGAACAGCCCATTTGGGCAAAAACCCTGTAGCAATGGGGCCCGTAACAGGACCGCCAAACTAAAGAAAAACATAGTCAATATAGCAATCAAAGCAGGGAGCATGGGGGTAGTGGCACGAACCACCATATCAGGCTGTGCGGCCTGACCGAGAACAAAATGACCGAGGCCAAAAAAGTATAACATACGAAGATAAAACCTGTGTCAGGAGGGGAAGGAAGGGGGATGGAGGGAGGAGGGGGAAAAAATAGGGGGGAGGGGGGGGGGTGGAAGAACCGGGAAGGAAGGAGAGGGGCATCAAGGGGAGTAGTATAGCAATAACATGTGGTCCATATGATAGGGTAGGCATCGTGTGACCAAACCACAAAACGACCGGTTATCTTGTGGCCATGAACCTGAAAGCAAACTGTACAATAAAAGACATAACAAGTGGAACATTTAAAGAACCATCATAAATAGTGCCTGAGATATACCAGGGGGACCAGGAAGCAGGGACCAGGTCAACCCGCTCCGTGGGGGGCCCCCAGTACAAAAAAAAACACCAAACAAACAACTATTGTCATTGGATGTAGAACATTAAAGGCAAAATATCAATCAACATATAAAAAGAAACAACGGAGGTCCAAAGAACCACGGATGATTAATCCAGTCCAGGGGGAACCTCCAGCAAACTGGTACAATGGCATAGTGAAACCAATAGTAGAGAAGAGGGCAGGCAATCAGGGGGGAGCATCATCTTCACTCCTATGACGAGACACTCTCGTCCGGTCTGGCTGAGGCGGATGGGGTCGTTGTGATTTTGGTGAGGCAGGTGGGTCGACAGAGGAGGACGACGCTTCTGGAAGGAGCTCAAGCTTGCAAAGCAGTTCCTGCCCTTGTGCCAGGGTCTTAAGTGTATGGTTGACGCCATTAAAAGAAAGCTGCAACTGAAAGGGGAATCACCAGCGATAGCGAATTTGGTGTTGGCATAGAAGCCTAGTAATCGGTTGGAGGTCCCGTCGTTTCTGGATGGTCGAGGGTGCCAAGTACTGGTAAATCTGCAATTGCATGCCCCGGAAGGCTATATTAGAGGAATCCCGGACGGAAGCAATTATTTTTTCCTTCGAGCGGTAATAATGGAGACGGGCTATAATGTCCCGAGGGGGTTGTGATGTTGAAGGTTTGTCCCGCAGGGCCATGTGTACCCTATCAAAGAGGCAATCCTCATCAGATAAGTCTGGGACTAAATGCTGGAAAAGGTCTTTCAAGAAGGAGAGCAACGTAGATCTCTGGACTGATTCCGCCACATTACTTATGCGTAAGTTATTGCGACGGGATCGATTCTCTTGGTCCTCTTGGCGCTCCTTCAGGGTCTCAACCTCAGCATGGAGCCTCAAGAGTTCGTGGTCTAGACGCTGTTGCGAGCGACATAAGTCAATAGTCTTCATCTCCAAGGCATCCGTACGATTT
Source organism: Pseudophryne corroboree (assembly GCF_028390025.1). NCBI lineage: Eukaryota > Metazoa > Chordata > Amphibia > Anura > Myobatrachidae > Pseudophryne > Pseudophryne corroboree. Next base: position 1,050,180,298 of record NC_086445.1, read on the forward strand.
CCAAGCAAGGCAATCTCTGTTTTGAAATCCAAGACTGCTTTGGACAGTTCTTGCTTAAAGGCTGCTTGCACACCTTCCAGGAGGCCGGACATCACTGCCTGTATCTGAGGGTCAATACCCAACTTCGAAGAGTGTGGTGACGAAGGGGACTCCGGGGAGTGCGCCACATTCTGGAGACCCTTAGCCTTGCTGCTGAAGACGTTTGCGGAGGCCTGGGGAGCTTTCTTGTTCCTTTGTGACATAATGGATGCAAGGTGGGGAGAGAGCTATCTTCTCCAGTAAAGTTGCAATAGAGAGGGGGAAGGAGCGGTGGGGTAGAGGATAGGAATTGACACAGGTGGGTTATGAGGCGGTCAGACCGACCATGGGGTGTGATTCATCCAGAGATCATCGCAGCCTTGAAGAACATCAGGGCCAGACTGTATAGGCAGGAAAGGCAATATCGTAGCCGTGGGTAACAGCCAGCCTGTCACTGGAGGCCGCAGTTTCACCAGCAGAGGTAGGCCCCGGTCCACGGACTGCAGCCAGCGGGTCCCACTGCTCCCCAAACAGCAGACAGGTCAGCAGAAGGGGCTCCGGTGGTTGGGTAAGGGAACTGGGAGGTCGGGTGTGCAGGGAAAGGTAAGATCAGAGCCACCTTAGCAGGAGCTCAGTTAAGCATGAACCTCACCATTAGGCAGTCACCAGGCTGTGCTTTTCAGCTCACTTGAGGGGTGTCAGCAGGAAGACGGGGCAGTGGACCAGGCAGCAGAGGGCACCAGCTTCAGATTTGGTAGGTGCTGCAGCACCTCAGCTCCTCACGGCTGCAGAACAGGGCGAGTGTGGCGTCAATCGCAAGATGGCCGCTGCACGCCAGTATCCAGCGCTTCTCCCGCGAGTCCCCCAGCCCTTGGCCGCCGGTAGAGCAGGGGAGTCCGCAGATCGAGGATGCAGGAGATGGGGGCCGGGACCCGGGAGCGCAAAGGAGCCGCGGTGCGGGCGGAGCAGGTCTCAGGGATTGAGCAGCGCCAACCGCAAAATGGCCGCTGCCCGCCGGGGAGATGTGCACTGACCCTGTCCACCAGCAAGCTCCCACTGCCCAGCAAGCTCCCAAGCCTCCGGCCACCTGCAGGGCAGTGGGTTCCACAGGGCGAGGGGTAGAGAACGGAGACCAGAAGGAAGGGAGGTCCACGATGCAGGCTGAGCTGAGCCCGGGAGTGAACTTCCACGGCGGCCTCCACCCAAAATCCAGGTCCCGGCTTCTATGCTGAAGGTAGGCCGCAATACGCAAGGGGCAAAACGGGGCACCGCAGCACCAACCTCCAGGTACAGGGTGATTCAGCAGGCCCAGGGGACCGTGTCACTGGTGATGGGCCACTAAACCAGGGTGAGGGCTGTGTATAGGGAATATTGTAGAGAGGAGCTCCACGGGAACACGTCTTCTCCTGATACCAGCCAAGCCACGCCCCCCGTTTTGGAGCCTTTTCTTGTTGGTAATGGCTCGTAACTAATAGCAATTGTAAGTTAGTGGATTTCCTGAAGATGACCGTACCTCCCAAGTCCACATTTTCACGTCATACACCATCAAGTTTGAGCAAAGACTACATTTTCTTGATAATGGACCTAAATTTATAGGCACAATTATTATACTGTGTGGTAAAAAAAGGCAGACTTGTCTGTATTACGTTTGTTCCTAGTAGTTTTAGTTGACTGTAATAGTTTCTCTCTGTCTAATTGTTTTACCTCTGCTAGCGCTTTTTGCAAATAGAGGCCCATAGAGGGTGAGGTTCGCTCCATATTATGGGGAGATTTGAAGAACATTATATATGGGGCGGGGAATTACACTCGCTGTGGTTGGGCTTGCGAACAGTTCCCTCAGGAGCTAATGTCCTGTCAGCGGGGAACAGGATTATTAACCCTTTGAGAGGAGGGGCCATTTCCCCCCCCCATGTCCCACGAAGCAGGCAAGCTGGTGCCAACCAGTCCTGCCTGAAAATAACAAACAGAAAAATAAATGCAGAAAACTCTTCAGGAGCTTCCATAAGCATGGCGGCTCTGGTAGGAGGGGCATAGAGGGAGGAGCCAGCACACACGCTCAAATTCTTAAAGTGCCAATTGCTCCTAGTGGACCTATACCCCATGGTACTAAATGGATTCCCAGTATCCTCTAGGACGTAAGAGAAAATTGGATGTATACGCATATGGTCCTCCCAACAGGAGGTATCAGTCTCATGGTGGCCCCTGAAATCTGTAAGCTAAAATAAGGATAGATGGGGGTTTGCACAAGGGCGCAGACATGTTCTTCCATGATTGCAGGAGAAGCAGATCCAATGGGGACCTGAGTCTTGGAATAATGTGCGCAGTCCGCTCAGAGTAGTTCTGAGTCACTTTGTACTAGGGGCTCAGTGACTGAGGACAGGGCGGCGCTGGGAGGGATCTATTCTAATGATGCAATAAGTAACAGCTGGCAGAGACGTCCTGATATAGTGTATTACGTGAATCCGTCTTGTGCATCGGGTGCGTTACTCTGTGCACATCTGTCACATTATCTTGTGTACTGTATAATAAACTTACCAGCTTACTGCGGTCATCACCCCACCAACTTGTACCCTGTATCTTTGTACTGCCTATGTTCCATAGAACCATATAACCTGTATCACATGCACATAGTGTAGCGTAGTCTGATACTTACACGTCTTACACGTTACGGGGTCCCCTTTGTGCTGTACACAGTGTAGAATGTGGCAATAATGAGGGGGGCTGTCGTTACAATCAGCACCACTGTGCCCCACATTACAGACTTCTCCAGGCAAGTGTAACATCTGCTGCCTGTAAAAGATAAAAGATTACAAAGTGTTTCCTGCATTACATTCTTCTACATGGTCATATCCATAGTGACTGTCAGAAAATATTTATTCATTTCATAGAGAGAATCTTCTAAAAGATGTATTATGAAAAAGGCAATATGTTTATTGCTCAAATGCCTTGAAAAAGACAGGTCCCTTACTAACGAATATACTAGGTAGGCGCTCAATACTGCAGAGACAACTACTAATAAAAATACAATTTAATACATATAATAGTATGATAACTATGACAATAAGGGGGTCATTCCGAGTTGATCGCTCGCTAGCTGCTTTTAGCAGCATTGCACACGCTAGGCCGCCGCCCTCTGGGAGTGTATCTTAGCTAAGCAGAATAGCGAACGAAAGATTAGCAGAATTGCGAATAGAAAATTCTTAGCAGTTTCTGAGTAGCTCCAGACCTACTCACAGATTGCGATCAGCTCAGGCCGTTTCGTTCCTGGTTTGACGTCACAAACAAGCCCTGCATTCGGCCAGCCACTCCCCCGTTTCTCCAGACACTCCCGCGTTTTATCCTGGCACGCCTGCGTTTTCCCGCACACTCCCAGAAAACGGTCAGTTTCTGGCCAGAAACACCCACTTCCTATCAATCACACTCCGATCACTTCAACGATGAAAATTCTTCGTTCGGACATGAGTAAATCTACTAAGTTTTGTGCTAAAATACTAACCGCATGCGCACTGCGTACCATGCGCATTTTTGCCTTAATCGCTCCGTTGCGAAAATCGGCAATGAGCGAACAACTCGGAATGACCCCCTAAAAACAATCATAAGACACAAATTTCTGAGTGAGTCACTGAATATCTTTTGGACTCATATCGATATTTAATATGCGTTGATAATGTCAATTATTAACATTAAACATAAAGCTATACACTATTACAGACTGAGTACGCTATTTGCGTACTGAGTACCGTAGGGGTACGCACTCAGCGTAACAGACGCTAGGCCGTGGGCGTGACGCACGAGCGACATGTACGCTCACGGATTCACGCTTCGTATCGAGCACGTTATAGGCGTACCGAGTACCGTACTGCTACGCTATTGGCGTAGCGGACGCTGCTCCGTGAGAGTGAGACACGAGCGGCGCAGACGCTCAGAGAATGATACACAGTAACCCTTATTAATAAAACACAGTAAGAATATGCTTATACTCTAAACCTTAGTAGTCAGATACTACAATGATGTAACGCTTAAAAACCTTAACAATGGGTATGCTGTTTGAGCTAAGAAAAGCCCTTTGCAGTAAACAGTGAAAACACAAGACCTGGTTTGGATTTAAAAACCACAGCAGCTCTAACACCGCCGTGGATGGTTTAGAGAAAAAGGGAAACACAATACAAGTTATACACTACAAACTAACATAGAAATCTAAACAGAATAACAGAAAATAACATGAACAATTGCAAACAAGAGCGAACAAATGAGAACATAAATGGAGAACAAAATGGCAAACAAAATGGCTACAGAGAATAATACATACGTGGGGATGATTCGCATGCGCGACCTGGATCCAGTCCTCAGCATTCAGGGAGAAAGCCTTCAGAGAGAGTGAGTCTGGCCAGGCAATGGTGGTCTTTATATAGCACAACATACATTCACAATACAATGGTACCTTGTATCTCATTGTTCATTGGACACAGGAATGTGTCTCCACATTATAGCAAAGGTCATAGGTGGATTTGAACAGGTGGGCTGTGTCTTTCCCCAACTGCTCTGGTGGGAGGTATCCGCAGGATTCCCGCCGCTTGTGTAATTTACAGCAAATACAGTTAATGTTCATAAACTACATTTGTACATAACTATACGCAGGAGCGAGCGATCCTTTCCTAACTAGCATCGGAATGTTACCCTTTAAATACCCTACAGCTGGATACTAGACACCACCTTTCAACCTTTGTCTGACCCTTCCTATCATGTAAAGAGGAATCTCTCTGTCCAGGAACAGTTTAAACTAAACAGACTCGCTGACATGGTCTAGGGGAATATTTACTACAAAACACACTATATGGGTTAAATATGCAACGATCGAGTCGCACGCTAGACGCTTACAAACTCTACCATAAATGCGCATGCCACGCGCGTGATCGCCGGAGCGATCTTTACGCAAATTGCGGATATGTGCACGCACGGCAGAGTGTGTGCACGCGCAGCGGGCATGTGCATGAGGGGTTAGTACAAGGTATACGCATCATGATATTTTTCGACTTTGACAGCGTGACAAGGGTATTCCTGGAGTTTAGAGTAGAGGTAAAATAATCAAATACTAACTGAATGTTCAGATATATATTTACCACTGTCAGTAGTAACAAGCGGAGGCTGTCAGTTTGTTTTCAGTCAGTCTCCACGCTGAACCCATATAACCGACCAATGGTACAGTATGTGAAATAGTACTAGAGTCACAGTCTGCATTCATATCCTATAAAGATAGCTCCATCCACGGTCTTGTAGCTCACAAGCAATGGAGTAAAGGTAATTGGGATTGGGCCCGCACAGCGGGAGCTCTGTGATAGTTCAGTATTAAACAGCTGATATGGCAGTGTAAGGAGACGCCACCTGCAGTCGCTAAATCTCACGCAGTAGGTGCGGTAATAACAGGAGCTGTCAGATATAACCGATGGATGTCGAGCAGCAGGTGCGGCACTACAAGAAGTCGCTGTGTGTAGCTGCTAACTTAAGGGGGGGAACACACAGAGAGATCCGTGCTGAAATTCTAAGCAATCTGACAAGATTGCTTAGATTGTAAGCACGGATCTCTCCATGTATCGCGATGCGTGCTGAGCGTTCTGTCTCTGGGGACATCTCCCCATGTGTACGGGGCTTTAGACAGCAGGTGCTGCGATCCAGGGAGCCGCTGAGTATAGGGTAACAGAGGCGGCAATATGTGAACCTTGTAAAGGTATATGATCAGCCAACATCACCTGCATCCAGGAGTCCCCCTCCGTATCCTCGCTGCAAGCGGCATCACACAGGTACCTTGGCACATGCGCATTGTGGCCACGAAACATTCGCTGTCTACCGATAATTGCTCAGTTGTGACACCATCAAAGGTTAAAATTCCAGTTCATAATCCTGGGCACTCTGCACATTGGGGCTGATTCTCCACAGACGCCAACGGCGAGTTTTGCATATTTGCGTTTGTCCTATTCTCAGCAGGAAGAAACTTGATCATATCCTTTTCTAAAAAAATAGGGCGTTTCAGGGCAGGAATCACACGGAACCGCTCTGGGAGTGTCGTGTATATAAAGCTCTGTGCGTTTCTGGGTTACACTAACGGGGAAGGAAACCAGTCTCTGACATATACAGTATCTAGCAGAGGCTGGCGCAGATACTAATGTGGTGTGACATCAGGGGGCGGTGCCGGTTCCCACTCATAGGACCATGGGGTGGCAAGGGGGAGGCTTGCCCCACCAAAACATTTATCAGGTGCCAATGTACTGGGTCAGTGTCAGGGTGGAGGCAATTCCCTTTCCGGCTGCTCAACCTCCTCCCTGACCACAGTCCTACTCCACCTGCACCCAGTCCTATTCCACCTGCCCACAGTCCTACTCCACCTGCCCACAGCCCTTCTTCATCTGCCCACAGTCCTACTCCACCTGCCCACAGTTCTACTCCACCTGCCCACAATCCTACCACACCTTCCCACAGTCCTACTTCACCTGCCCACAGTCCTACCCCACCTGCCCACAGCCCTACCCCACCCACCCACAGTCCTTCTCCACCTGCCCACAGTCCTACTCCACCTGCCCACAGTCCTACTCCACCTGCCCACAGTCCTAGCCCACCTGCCCACAGTCCTACTCCACCTGCCCACAGTCCTACTCCACCTGCCCACAGCTCTACACCCATCCACAGTCCTACCCCACCTGCCCACAGTCCTACTCCACCTGTCCACAGTCCTTCTCCACCTACCCGCAGTCCTACTCCACCTGCCCATAGCCCTTCTCCACCTGCCCACAGCCGTTCTCCACCTGCCCACAGCCCTACACACGTCCACAGTCCTACTCCACCTGCCCACAGCCCTACTCCACCTTCCCACAGTCCTACTCCACCTGCCCACAGCCCTACTCCACCTGTCCACAGTCCTACCCCACCTGCCCTCAGTCCTACTCCACCTGCCCACAGCCCTACTCCACCTGCCCACAGCCCTACTCCACCTGCCCACAGTCCTACCCCACCCGCCCACAGTCCTTCTCCACCTGCCCACAGCCCAACCCCACCTGCCCACAGTCCAACCCCACCTGCCCACATTCCAACCCCACCTGCCCACAGTCCTACTCCACCTGCCCACAGTCCTACTCCACCTGCTCACAGTCCTACTCCAACTGTCCACAGTCCTACTCCACCTGCCCATAGTCCTACTCCACCTGCCCGTCTCCACCTGCCCCCAGTCCTACTCCACCTGCCCACAGTCCTACCCCACCTGCCCACAGCCCTTCTCCACCTGCCCACAGTCCTATTCCACCTGCCCAGTCCTACTCCACCTGCCCAGTCCTACTCCACCTGCCCACAGTCCTACTCCACCTGCCCACAGCCCTTCTCCACCTGCCCACAGTCCTACTCCAACTGCCCACAGTCCTACTCCACTTGCCCATACTCCTACTCCACCTGCCCACAGCCCATCTCCACCTGCCCACAGCCCTACTCCACCTGCCCACAGTCCTACCCCACCTGACCACAGCCCTTCTCCACCTGCCCAGTGTCCTACTCCACCTGCCCAGTCCTACTCCACCTGCCCACAGTCCTACTCCACCTGCCCACATCCCTTCTCCACCTGCCCACAGTCCTACTCCACCTGCCCACAGTCCTACTCCACCTGCCCACAATCCAACCCCACCTGCCCACAGTCCTACTCCACCTGCCCACAGTCCTACTCCACCTGCTCACAGTCCTACTCCAACTGCCCACAGCCCTATTCCACCTGCCCACAGTCCTACTCCACCTGCCCACAGTCCTACCCCACCTGCCCACAGCCCTTCTCCACCTGCCCACAGCCCTACTCCACCTGCCCAGTCCTACTCCACCTGCCCACAGTCCTACTCCACCTGCCCACAGTCCTACTCCACCTGCCCACAGCCCTTCTCCACCTGCCCACAGTCCTACTCCACCTGCCCACAGTCCTACTCCACCTGCCCACAGTCCAACCCCACCTGCCCACAGTCCTTCTCCACCTGCCCACAGTCCTACTCCACCTGCTCACAGTCCTACTCCAACTGCCCACAGTCCTACTCTACCTGCCCATAGTCCTACTCCACCTGCCCACAGTCCTACCCCACCCGCCCACAGTCCTTCTCCACCTGCCCACAGCCCTACTCCACCTGCCCACAGCCCTTATCCACCTGCCCACAGCCCGTCTCCACCTGCCCACAGTCCTACTCCCCCTTTCCCCACGTGCACCCAACTTCAGCCCCTACAATGTGTGGTTTGTTACTGTGGGACCAGCCCTACACCTCCCACCTCTCACCTCCCACTTCATATGTTCCTCCCCTCTTCCCCCTCAGCTCCCCCTTCGTCCTTACCAGTTCCTCTTCCTCTTGGCAATTTAGAGGTACCAAATGAAATTACAGCTTTACCCCCTCCAACCTAAAAATAATGGTGGCACCCCTGTTCCCATAGCACACAGATGGACCCTGTATTCACATTAGGTAGTAAATCTGCTTCTGCGGCTGCCAGTAAATACTTTGAATAATGACTTTTATTTTTCATACCCCTTACTAGTCGGCTTGGTGTTTTAGAATAATGTATATATAAAACAGGGTACTAGTGGCCCACCCCCATTTCACTATATGGTCCTATAAACTAACAGCTGTGTGATCTATAAAGCGCAGAACAAAGAGACTGAGAATGCAGCTTCTAATTACTAATTATCACTATCTCTAAAAAACAAACAAAAAAAGCGTAATGAGCTTACCAAATGTACTTGGTAATTAAATGAATATTAAAATCAATACCTAATCAACTGATGTATCAAAACCAAATACAAAGGATATACTCTATAAAAAACAGAAGTTTATAGAAGAAAATCAGCAGTAAAGAAGTGCACCAGCACACCACATGCAATAAGAACTGCAATAGCACACCACGAGCAATAAGAACTACACTAGCAAACCACGTGCAATAAGAACTGCACTAGCAAACCACGTGCAATAAGAAATGCACTAGCACACCAAATGCAATAAGAACTGCACTAGCACACCACATGCAATAAGAACTGCACTAGCACACCACATGCAATAAGAACTGAAATAGCACACCACATGCAATAAGAACTGCAATAGCACACCACATGCAATAAGACCTGCAATAGCACACTACATGCAATAAGAACTGCAATAGCATACCACGAGAAATAAGAACTGCAATAGCACACTACATGCAATAAGAACTGCAATAGCACACCACATGCAATAAGAACTGCAATAGCACACCACGAGCAATAAGAACTGCACTAGTGCACCACTTGCAATAAGAATTCAATAGCGAACCACATGCAATAAGAACTGCAATAGCACAACACATGCAATAAGAACTACACAGGCTTAATTTAATATGGGACGGAGAAGTGCTAAAATCGCTATTTTGCACTAGCACACCACATGCAACAAGAACTGCAATAGCGCGCCACATGCAATAAGAACTGCACTGGCACATCACATTCATTAAGAACTGCAATGGCACATCACATGCATTAAGAACTGCACTAGCGCACCACTTGCAATAAGAATTCACTAGCAAACCACATGCAATAAGAAGTGCAATAGCACAACACATGCAATAAGAACTGCAATAGCACAACACATTCAATAAGAACTGCAATAGCACACCACATAAAATAAGAACTGCAATAGCACACCACATAAAATAAGAACTGCAATAGCACACCACGAGCAATAAGAACTGCAATAGCACACCACATAAAATAAGAACTGCAATAGCACACCACATAAAATAAGAACTGCAATAGCACACCACATAAAATAAGAACTGCAATAGCACACCACATAAAATAAGAACTGCAATAGCACAGCACATGCCATAAAATGCTTTGGTGTATATTTATGCCAGTTTTACCTGCAGAATATGAAATGACAAATACGCGCTTGGTTATGTATGTAATATTAGGTCTGTTTTCAAAGGATCTTCAGAAATGAAAGAAAGCAGATAGCGCCACCTGCTGATTGTTATGTGGAATATGGATTCTCGACATGGTTTAATTGTCTCATAGAAGATGTTCCTATAGGAAAACCATTATATAGAGGACGATGTATCCCCATTGGTCAGTAGTATTGTATGTGAGAAAACGGCAGATGCCAAATAACATAAGGGTAAGATAACGCTGTCAGAAAACACACACAGGGGCCTATTCATCAATAATAATTGTGGGTATACCCCCCGAGATCACCCCTTTTATTGGGGTACCCACAAATATTGCTTATACTTGAATGTATGTGTATGGGAGTGCTGTAGATATGTGCTGTGGGTCCCCAGTTTTGCACGCAACAGCAGTCGCCATAGATTTCTGTAAAACGTTCCAGAGCTTGTACCCGGCAGCTAACGCCATTCTCCTGATGTTAGCCTATAGGCTACAGAGGACCAGCGTTACTGGGAGAAGGATATGTAGGATCTCTCCCCGGCACTCTCCACTCACACATGTACTGGGAGCAGACCACGCATACAGTGTAGTGCACCTAGCTCCTGAGTGTAGTGACAACATCAATCCCATCACTTCTAACACAGGGGGTGCCGCGGGTGGGGGCGGGTGCGGGAGTGCCGCGGGTGGGGGCGGGTGTGGGCGTGCTGCGGGTGGTGGAGGGGCAAGTTCAGGGGGTGCTGCAGGTGGGGGAGGGGCATGGGAGGGGGTGCCACGGTTGGGGGATGGGCGAATGCATCAACTACTCACCAGAAAGTAAAAGGATCATGGCCTGCATCCAGCAACCTCTCCTATATATTTGGGCAGATCTGTGACTCTCTAACTCTGACTCCGCCCAGCGTTGTGACTCCGCCCAGCATTAGGAAATGAGTCATCTGGGAAAATATATAGGAGATTATTGCAGCAAATAGTGGTGATCAGACATTATAATTATTGGGCCTCGGCTCTGTTTGCCCAAATATTGCGCAGGCGTATTACCCCACTCTGGCTGCCTGTACACCCAACCATGGATCACACCTCAGTACAGAAACCTGACCGCTGTGCGGAGATAAGAGAACAGCAGCATCAGCTCCTCGCTGTCATTGTGCAGAGGTGAAGAGGGCATTTACCATGGATCCAGGGGCGCAGGAATGTATTATGGTTAGGGGAGACATAGTAATATATACATTTTGGCGTTTCTCCCCCTCTCCTGTGTGGGGAGCGCTTACCCCTGACTCCTACTGTAAAAAGGCTGCCGCCGGCGCCGCATCCTGCTGCCACATGTCCTGGTCGGCCTTCACTTCAGGGATGCATTACTGGGAGGAGGCGTGGCCATGCTGGGCCTGCTGAGACATTCCCGCCTCCCACCCAGTAATGCATCAGTGGTGAAGAACCGGACAGGACGGGGCAGCACGCTGCGGTGCCGGCTGCAGACTTAAAGTACAGTAGGAGTCTCAGCGGGGATCCAGAGGTAAGCGCTGCCCCTCTTTCATGTTTGGGAAGGGGGGGGAGAATGGTGCCCCCTTGCCCCTCCCCCCACGTTCCGATGCAACTGCATGGATCGCATATTGCATGTGATCTGGGCAGGATCTTACTGCACATTGCAATATGTGATCCTATCCGCTAAATGTATCATCCAGCACATGCCGGGACAGGAGCCCGTTCCTGCGATGTGCTGTGACGGCTGCCGGGAGGTCTGCGCATGCGCGGTCAGCTGAAACTGCGCTGCACATCGGACACTTCTGGGGAGAGTTCCTCTGCCGACTGCAAGTGCGATCTGCATCCCATAGGCTACAATGGGCTACCGCCATCTTCACATGACGGTAGCTGCGGGTGCCTACTGTATATCAGGAACGCATCACATTCCAGGTATTGGTAAATCTGGCAGCATTGCACCCCCCATTGAAACTTATGGGGGACGCGGCTGCTGGTGGGAATGGAGGGATCGCAGCAGGTATTGACGCGTCCCTCCTACATACACTCAGGTGTTACCTAATATTTGTGGCTAGTCCCCGAAAACGGGTGTTGTTCAGGGAAATAGCCACAAATATGCAATGATAAATGGCCCCTTAGTAGGATCAGCAATCATGGTCAGATGCCAAGGGAATATTCCTCAGCTCTGTCATGGCCGTCATGGCGGGGAGATTTAAGATGCCAACAAAACGTGACATGTGCGGCACTGGGTCTCCGCTATTCTATGGCAGCACTACAGTGGCGCAGCGCATACATCTCACATATCTCAGAAATAGACAGATTGGGGGCATGTGACAATGTGGACGCTATTGATACAGAAGACAGCGATAGTCACCTGACTGTATAAGCATAATTTCTGCTGTGGGGTACACTGGGCTCCACAAGGATTCACATAAGGGTGTAGAGTAGGATCTTGATCTGAGGCACCAACAGGATCAAAGCTTTGACCTTCTTCTCAAGATGCACAGCGCCACCTCCTCTATAACTCCGCCTCCGTGCACAGGAGCTCAGTTTGTAAGTTGGTGCCATGCAGTAAGCAGGCAATCAACAGGAGGGCTGAAGACTTCTAGGGCTGACATCCCCTCATTCAGTCAGACATCCCCTGCTGCAGCTTCATCACTCCCCCAGCGGTGCTGTACACTCCCGCGCCCTGGTTGCTGGGTCACTACAGTGGAGGCTCCGGTGTACTTCTGGTTAGTCACACACAGCCGCCGCTGACCTCCTGAATCGCGTGGCCGCAGGTACAAGGGGAGGTAAGGGGTCTCTTTGGCCGCTGTTTACCGCGATCCGGCGTGGCTGTGGTAGGCGGGCCGCGCACACTGGCGTGGACACTGTAACAAAGAAACCTCTCCACTAGTCACTGGGACATAAGGGCACAGGTGGGGGGGGGGTTTCTCTCTTAAAAACCCCGTTTTAACAAAGCCCGCAGCGCCTGGTGGGGAAGCCAGCAGGGGGATAAGGCCTAACCTGTAGCCCCTCCCCCAGCCCGCAATTTCAGTGAATGTTCCCGCCCTGGAGCTGCATATCTCTCCCTCACTCCCTGTCAGCCGCCATCACGCAGAGCTGAGCTGTTCCTGGGACTGCTGGGGCAAATCCTCCTCTGTAAAGCCGCCTGATCGCCAGCGCTGTGCATTTTACAGGACACTTAAGTATTCTACCTGTCACTGGGACAGTGTTAGTTAAGAAGGAGTGCATACTGTCAGGGCTGTGTGGTACAAACGCCCTGTGATATACATCCAGTATTTACTGTGCTTTGTTATATCTATTGTTGACACATATAGCTATACTGAGTATTACTTTGTATTGCTAGTCCAGTGCAGTTTTATGGTGTATAATTTCTGCATGGTACGTTTGTGACTATATATGTGTGTGTGCATGTAGCTGCTGCGTGGCTGCCATATCGGGTATTTCACTCAGTGTGCTACTCTTATATTCTGTAACCTGAGAGCTCAGAGTGTCAGGTTTGATAAATAATATAGGTGTTTCACAAGATATACTTGCTGTGTATTTTTCTTTGTGATTTATAGTCACTATATATTTCTTGGATTCCCGGCTAGTGCTGACAGGAAGGTCACACTACACTAGGAGTTCTTGCTAGGTAAATCGCTGCTAGGAATTGAACCAGGTTGCCTAATATTGTGCTTATTGTTATGTCAGCTACACAAGGCAACGGAGCTGGGGCTTCTCCCACATTGCGTAGTGGTGATGCTGCAGACATTTTGGAGGAAAATTTGGCAGCAGAGAGTTCAGGTTCAGGGGGTTCCTTACCCCCCAGTGGGTCCGTAGCAGCGTGGGCAAAACTGACCCGCCTTGGGCTACCTTCTCCACACTGTTAAACACGCTTGTAACTAAATTGACGCCCCCTGTGGGACCACTTGTGCCACTGCAGCAGTTCATGGTCCCTGCAATTAATCCGCCATGGGCAGATCAAATCTTCACTCAGTTACAGCAATTGAACCGGTCACTGACTAAATCTAAATCTCTCTTTCGCCCTCTTAAGACTAAACTGTCTTCTAAACGGGCAATTACCTCCTCACAATCTACTGCTATCCCGGACACATCCTCGGAGGAGGATGGTGCATATACCGACCCCACAGACACTGACTCAGATGCTTTTGATGGGGTAGGAAAGTCAATGGTGGATGTCCCTGATTTGTTTGAGGCTGTCAGGCTCATTCTTCAGGTCCCTGATGAAACTGAGCCTGAGACTGTCCCTAAAAAGCCGGACAGATTTAAACGTAAGAGGGTGGTTAAACAAGTTTTACCTCATTCTCAACACCTGGCTGACGTATGTCAGGAATCCTGTGAAAATCTGGGGACAAAATTCACACCAAATAAGAGACTGTTGGCTCGCTATCCTCTCTCTGCGGAGCTATGTAAAAATTGGGAAACTCCTCCACCTGTTGATTCTCATGTGGCTTGCATGGTAGTTTCCTCAGCTCTGCCTGTAACTACCGTCACCTCTTAGAAGGAACCAACGGATAGACAAGTGGAGGGTTGTTTGAAAGCAATTTACACCCTAATGGGGGCTGTGCATAGGCCAACCATTGCAGCAACATGGGCTGCTGAAGCTGTTGAGGCGTGGGCTTAGGAGCTAAAGGCGGAGCTGCCTTCTAATGCTTCTGAGCATGCTCGACAATGTCTCTTGTATATTACCATGGCTTCTCTGTACCTTAAGGAGGCGCCTCCGATGCCGGGGTGCTGGCAGCCAGGGCTACTACTACATCCGTCTTGGCCAGACGTATCCTTTGGTTGAGATCCTGGTCGGTGGATATGGATATGGATGCCAAGAAAACCCTGGAGGTGCTTCCTTTCAAGGGAGACATTCTCTTTGGAGAAGACCTCAATAAGATTGTGGCTGATCTGGCTACTGCTAAAACAGCTTGCCTACCTAGTACAGCACCTTCTGCACAGAAGACTAAAAGTACTTTCCCTCGGCCCTTTCGTCCTCCAGGTAAAGCAAAAGGTCAGTACCCAAAGCAAGCTCGTGTTTCCAGACCTGCAAAGCCCAGACTGAGGCGAGCCTGGGCTGCCAGTCAGCATTCGTGGATGCTCTGGCAATTCCATGGAACTTTCGGCTGCCGTATGTAACATAGTAACATAGTATCTGAGGTCGAAAAAAGACAATTGTCCATCGAGTTCAACCTATTTGTGGTCTCCTATGCATGATGATTTGACTAAAATTTCTGACTGATGCTGCTGTCATCCCTATTTATAGTAACTATAATGCATGACTATGCACCATACCCCTGGATATCCTTATCCATTAGGAATTTATCTAACCCATTCTTAAAGGTGTTGACAGATTCCGCCATTACAACTCCCTCGGGCAGGGAATTCCAAACACGTATTGTCCTTACCGTGAAAAAGCCTTTACGCCGTATTGTGCGGATTCTCCTCTCCTCTAACCTGAGCGAGTGTCCACGAGTCCTCTGTGT
Organism: Pseudophryne corroboree; assembly: GCF_028390025.1. Taxonomy (NCBI): domain Eukaryota; kingdom Metazoa; phylum Chordata; class Amphibia; order Anura; family Myobatrachidae; genus Pseudophryne; species Pseudophryne corroboree. Next base: position 1,050,195,682 of record NC_086445.1, read on the forward strand.
TGATCTAACCAAAAACAGGTCCCGCGCAAGCTCTGTGTATTGTCCCCTTATATATTTGTAGATGTTGATCATATCCCCTCTTAGTCTCCACTTTTCCAATGTAAACATGCCTAGTCTTTCAAGCCTTTCCTTGTATTCCATCGTCTCCATGCCCTTAATTAGTTTGGTCGCCCTCCTCTGTACCTTTTCAAGCTCCAGGATATCCTTTTTGTAGTACGGTGCCCAGAATTGTACACAGTATTCAAGGTGTGGCCTCACTAGTGATTTATATAACGGGAGTATAATACTCTCGTCCCTAGCATCAATACCCCGTTTTATGCATGCTAATATCTTATTAGCCTTCTTTGCTGCAGTCCTACTTTGGGTACTACTGCTTAGCTTGCTATCTATGAGGACACCTAAGTCCTTTTCCAGTACAGAATCCCCTAATTTTACCCCATTTAGTAGGTAGGTGTAATTTTTGTTCTTGTTACCACAGTGCATTACCTTACACTTGTCTGTGTTGAAGCGCATTCTCCATTTGGCTGCCCATGCTTCTAATTTAGCTAAGTCATTCTGAAGAGACTCGGCATCCTCCTCTGTATTTATAGCCTTACACAATTTGGTATCATCTGCAAAAATTGACACCATGCTCTCTAGACCTTCTGTTAGGTCGTTAATGAAAATATTGAACAATAGCGGTCCTAATACTGAGCCTTGCGGCACACCACTTAGCACTTCAGTCCAAGTTGAAAAAGATCCATTAACCACAACGCGCTGCTCCCTGTTATCTAACCAGTTTTTGACCCAAGTGCATATTGTGCTTCCTAGCCCTGATTCTTGTAGCTTGTAGATAAGTCTCATGTGTGGTACAGTATCGAACGCTTTGGCAAAGTCTAAAAATATTACATCCACGTCTTTACCCTGATCTAGGTTTGCGCTTACTGTTTCATAAAAGCCAAGTAAGTTGGTTTGACAGGATCTGTCCTTCATAAACCCATGTTGATTCCTTTTAATGACCTTATTGACTTCAAGGAACTTCTGAATACTATCTCTTAGAATACCTTCCAATACTTTCCCCACTATAGATGTAAGACTAACTGGTCTATAATTACCTGGTTCAGCTTTACTTCCCTTTTTGAATATAGGCACTAATTCCGCTATACGCCAGTCTTTGGGAACCATACCTGATATAACTGAATCCTTAAAGATCAAAGATAGCGGTTTTGCCAGTTCAGAGTGAAGCTCCATTAGAACCCTTGGGTGAATACCATCGGGCCATGGTGATTTATTAATCTTTAAATGTTTTAATCGGTCACAGACTACTTCCTCGCTTAAATAAGTACCTATCAGTGGAATATTCTCATTATTGAGATTGTGTGTCAGTCCCTGAAATGGGTCCTCTCTAGTGAATACTGTTGAAAAAAACTAATTTAGTGTGTCCGCTATGTCATTATCATTTTTGCTTAAGACTCCCAACTTGTCTTTTAAAGGGCCTATACTCTCCTTCTTTAATCTCTTGCTATTAATGTATTTAAAGAATTTTTTGGGATTCGCTTTGCTTTCCGTTGCTACTAGTTTTTCAGTTTCTACTTTAGCCGCTCTTATTTCCTTTTTGCAAATTTTGTTACATTCCTCATAGTGCTGAAATGACTCTGCTTCCCCGTCAGATTTGTATTTCCATATTACTCGGTGTCACTCCTGCCCAGAGTAATATGGAAGTTCAAGCAAGAAGGAGGAAACCTACTTCTGGTCGCTCCAGCATGGCCCAGATGGCACTGGTTATCCGATCTACAGGGCCTCTCATTGGATCGTCCCCTTCTACTTCCACAATGACCCGACCTTCTCGTTCAGGGCCCTTGTGTTTACCAGGACTAGGCTCTTGAAGCTTTCATCCTGAGGGCCAAGGGTTTTTCTGAGGCGGTCGTTCAAACTACTGTATATTGAAGGCCCATAAGCCGGCTTCTGCTCGGATCTACCATAGGGTCTGGAATTCTTACTTTACTTGGTGTGCGTCTCATAATCATGACGTTTTCAAGTTCAGTACGGCCAAACTATTGTCCTTCCTACAACAGGGCCTGGACTCCGGCCTTCGTCTGGCCTCCCTCAAGGTTCACATTTCTGCCTTGTCGGTTTGGTTTAAGAGAAAGGTTGCTGCCCTACCTGATGTTGATACATTCACTCAGGGCATGTTGTGGATTCAGCCTCCTTATGTGCCACATGTGGCCCCTTGGGATCTGTTGGTGGTTCTGGAGGCCTTACAAGAGTCTCCGTTTGAACCTCTTGCCTCTGCTGACCTTAAGTGGCTTTCTTTTAAGGTGCTATTTTTGCTGGCTATTGCTTCAGCTAGAAGTGTCTCGGACTTGGGTGCCTTATCCTGTAAGTCTCCCCATTTCATTTTTCACTGTGACCGGGTGGTTCTTAGAACGCAGCCAGGTTATTTACCCAAGGTGGGGGTCTTCCTTACACCTTAACCAGGAGATTGCGGTTGTGGCCTTTAATTCTTCTGAGATGTTTTCCAAAGAGCGGTCTTTGGATGAAGGGGGTCATTCCGAGTTGTTCGCTCGCAAGCTGCTTTCAGCAGCTTTGCACACGCTAAGCCGCCGCCTACTGGGAGTGAATCTTAGCTTATCAAAATTGCGAACGAAAGATTCTCAAAATTGCGAATAGACACTTCTTAGCAGTTTCTGAGTAGCTCCAGACTTACTCGGCATCTGCGATCAGTTCAGTCAGTTTCGTTCCTGGTTTGACGTCACAAACACACCCAGCGTTCGCCCAGACACTCCTCCGTTTCTCCAGCCACTCCCGCGTTTTTCCCTGAAACGGTAGCGTTTTTTCCCACACACCCATAAAACGGCCTGTTTCCGCCCAGAAACACCCACTTCCTGTCAATCACATTACGATCACCAGAACGAAGAAAAAACCTCGTAATGCCGTGAGTAAAATACCTAACTGCATAGCAAATTTACTTGGCGCAGTCGCACTGCGGACATTGCGCATGCGCATTAGCGACTATTTGCTCCGTTGCGAGAAAAAAAATAACGAGCGAACAACTCGGAATGACCCCCGAAGTACGGGCTCTCCGTATCTATGTGAAGAGAACGTCCTCCGTTAGGAAATCTGATTCTCTTTTTGTACTGTTTGGTTTTCACAAACGTGGCTGGCCTGCTTACAAGCAGACACTGGCCAGATGGATTAGAATGATGATTGCACATGCTTATGTACAGGCTGGTCGTCCGGTTGCTGCTACCATCAAAGCCCATTCTACCTTCTTGGGCGGCCCACCGTGGTGCGACCCTTGAACAGTTGTGCAAGGCGGCTACGTGGTCCCCAGGGAACATGTTCATTAGGTTCTATGCCTTCGATACTTCCGCCTCCCAGGAAGCTTCCTTTGGACGTCGGGTTCTTGTGCCCGCTACAGTGCATCCCCTCCCATAAGGAACTGTTTTCAGACATCCCCGGTGTGAATCCTTGTGAATCCTTGTGGAGCCCATTGTACCCCGCAGCAGAAAACGAGATTTATGGTAGGAACTTACCGTTGTTAAATCTCTTTCTGCGAGGAACACTGGGCTCCACAAGGCACCCACCCTGAGGCACTTGGCTTCTTTGGGTTGGTGTGGCATAGCCGCTGACACCCTCTCCTGTGGTGAGTGTGGTGTAATTGGCTACAAGCAATTGTCGTCTCTAGTACCTGCTACTGCATTGGGCTGGTTAACGAAACTGAGCTCCTGTGCAGGGAGGCGGGGTGATATAGGAGGCGGCGCTATGCATCTTGGGAAGAAGGTCAAAGCTTTGAGCCTGTTGGTGCCTCTGATCAAGATCCTACTCTACACCCCGATGTGAATCCTTGTGGAGCCCAATGTACCTCGCAGAAAGAGATTTAACAACGGTAAGATCTTACCATAAATCTCGTTATTCTGATGTCAGCCATTTGTACATGTACATTGCATCCGGAAAGTATTCACAGTGCTTCACTTTTTCCACATTTTGTTATGTTACAGCCTTATTCCAAAATGGAATAAATTCATTTTTTCCCTCGAAATTCTACACACAATACCCCATAATGACAACGTGAAAAAAGTGTTTTTGAGATTTTGCAAATTTATTAAAAAACAACAACTAAGAAATCACAATACTTTGTTGATGCACCTTTGGCAGCAATTACAGCCTCAAGTCTTTTTGAATATGATGCCACAAGTTTGGCACACCTATCTTTAGCCAGTTTCACCCATTCCTCTTTGCAGCACCTCTCAAGCACCGGTTGGATGGGAAGCGTCGGTGCACAGCCATTTTCAGATCTCTCCAGAGATGTTCAATCGGATTCAAGTCTGGGCTCTGGCTGGGCCACTCAAGGACATTCACAGAGTTGTCCTGAAGCCACTTCTTGCTGTGGCTGGCTGTGTGCTTAGGGTCGTTGTCCTGCTGAAAGTTGAACCATTGCACAAGTCTGAGGTCAAGAGCACTCTGGAGCAGGTTTTCATCCAGGATGTCTCTGTACATTGCTGCATTCATCTTTCCCTCTATCCTGACTAGTCTCCCAGTTCCTGCCGCTGAAAAACATCCCAACAGCATGATGCTGCCACCACCATGCTTCACTATAGGGATGGTATTGGCCTGGTGATGAGCGGTGCCTGGTTTCCTCCAAACATGACGCCTGGCATTTTCGCCAAAGAGTTCAATCTTTGTCTCATCAGACCAGAGAATTTTGTTTCTCATGGTCGGAGAGTTCTTAAGGTGCATTTTGGAAAACTCCAGGCAGGCTGCCATGTGCTTTTTTACTAAGGAGTGGCTTCCGTCTGGCCACTCTACCATAAAGGCCTGATTGATGGATTGCTGCAGAGATGGTTGTCCTTCTGGATGGTTCTCCTCTGTCCACAGACGAATGCTGTAGCTCTGTCAGAGTGACCATCGGGTTCTTGATCACCTCCCTGACTAGGGCCCTTCTCCCCTGAACGCTCAGTTTAGACAGCCAGTCAGCTCTAGGAAGAGTCCTGGTGGTTCTGAACTTCTTCCATTTACGGATGATGGAGGCCACTGTGCTCATTAGGACTTTCAAAGCAGCAGATATTTTTCTGTACCCTTCCCCAGATTTGTGCCTCATGACAATCCTGTCTCGGAGGTCTACATACAATTCCTTTGACTTCATGCTTGGTTTGTGCTCAGACATGCACTGTCAAGTGTGGGACCTTATATAGACAGGTGTGTGCCTTTCCAAATCATGTCCAATCAATTGAAATTACCACAGATGGACTCCAATTAAGCTGTAGGAACATCTCTAGGATAATCAGTGGAAACAGAATGCACCTGAGCTCAATTTTGAGCTTCATGGCAAAGGCTGTGAATACATATGTACATGTGATTTCTTAGTTTTTTTTATTTTTAATAAATTTGCAAAAATCACAAAAAACTTTTCTCACGTCATTATGGGGTATTGTGTGTGGAATTTGGAGGGAAAAAATGAATTTATTCCATTTTGGATAAAGGCTGTAACATAACAAAATGTGGAAAAAGTGAAGCACTGTGAATACTTTACGGATGCACTGTATAACAGGAATGGGCAAAGATTTGCCCCATGTCACTGTACACCATACTTGCCTACCTAACCCTGTCCATGAGGGAGAAAATGCTCTGTCCTTGGACTTTCCTGGTAATGTATGATTGCCATCACCTGTGGTGAGCTGGGTAATTGATAAGAAAGGTGTTTCACCATAGGTGATGGCAATCATACATTACCAGGAAAGTCCAGGAACAGAGCATTTTCTCCCTCATGGAGAGGGTCAGGTAGGCAAGTATGCTGTACACGGATTGTTACCACTCAGGAATAAAGCAGCACAGTGACTACTCTCCCCTATACAAGTGGAGCGCACACTCACCGAGACAGGTATACACTGAAGGATCAGTCACAGATCCCCCCAACTGGTTTATGACAGAGCAGGAAACATTCCAGGGGCCTCCTATGGGCACTGTGTAATTCACACCAGCCCACCGGGAACTAGCATTCACAGCCACTAACTGTCCATTCACTGTCAGGGAAAATGAGGGATCTGTCCCACTCAGCACCCAGCAGGAGATCACAGCGAGGCCATTTTGGAGACAAGATACATTCAGGACAGGGTCTGACACTGGAGCTAAATGAGAGAAAGACGGAGAAAACATGTGACGTGTAAATGAGTCGAGTAACAAGCATGTGAGGAGAGAGCAGAGAGAGCATGGTGTGAGGAGGAGCATGGTGTGAGGAGGGAGCAGGGTGTGGGGAGATAGCAGAGGGAGCAGAGTGAGGAGAGAGCAGAGGTAGCAAAGTGTGAGGAGAGAGCAGAGGGAGCAGAGTGAGGATAGAGCAGAGGGAGCAGGGTGTGAGGAGAGAGCAGAGGGAGCAGAGTGTGAGGAGAGAGCAGAGGGAGCAGAGTGTGAGGAGATAGCAGAGGGAGCAGGGTGTGGAGAGAAAGCAGAGGGAGCAGTGTGTGAGGAAACAGCAGAGTGTGAGGAGAGAGAAGAGTGTGAGTAGAGAAAAGAAGGAGCAGAGTGTGAGGAGAGAGAAGAGTGTGAGTAGAGAAAAGAAGGAGCAGAGTGTGAGGAGAGAGGAGAATGTGAGTAGAGAAAAGAAGGAGCAGAGTGTGAGGAGAGAGAAGAGTGTGAGTAGAGAAAAGAAGGAGCAGAGTGTGAGGAGAGAGAAGAGTGTGAGTAGAGAAAAGAAGGAGCAGAGTGTGAGGAGAGAGAAGAGTGTGAGTAGAGAAAAGAAGGAGCAGAGTGTGAGGAGAGAGGAGAGTGTGAGTAGAGAAAAGAAAGAGCAGAGTGTGAGGAGAGAGGAGAGTGTGAGTAGAGAAAAGAAAGAGCAGAGTGTGAGGAGAGAGAAGAGTGTGAGTAGAGAACAGAAGGAGCAGAGTGTGAGGAAAGCAGAGGGTATTAAATATAGAGAGAAAGCAGAGGGAGCTAGGTGTGAGGAGAGAGCTGAGAGCGAGGAAAGAACTAAGGGAGCAGAGTGTGAGGAGAGAGCAGGGAAAGCAGGGTGTAAAGTGAGGTGATAGTGGAGGGTGAGGAGAGAATAGAGAATAGGGAGGAGAGAATAGGGAGCGGAGTATGAGGTGACAGTAGAGGGTTAGAAGAGAATAGGGAGCGCAGTATGGGGTGATAGAGGGTGATGAGAGAATAGGGAGCAGAGTATGAGGTGATATAGAGGGTGAGGAGAGAATAGGAAGCGGAGTATGAGGTGATATAGAGGGTGAGGAGAGAATAGAGAGCGGAGTATGAGGTGACAGTAGAGGGTGATGAGAGAATAGGGAGCAGAGTATGAGGTGATAGTAGAGGGTGAGGAGAGAATAGGGAGTGGAGTATAAGGTGATAGTAGAGGGTGAGGAGAGAATAGGGAGCGGAGTATGAGGTGACAGTAGAGGGTGAGGAGAGAATAGGGAGCGGAGTATGAGGTGACAGTAGAGGGTGAGGAAAGAATAGGGAGTGGAGTATAAGGTGATAGTAGAGGGTGAGAAGAGAATAGGGAGCGGAGTATGAGGTGATAGTAGATGGTGAGAAGAGAATAGGGTGCGGAGTATGAGGTGATAGTAGAGGGTGAGAAGAGAATAGGGAGGGGAGTATGAGGTGATAGAGGGTGAGGACAGGATAGGGAACAGAGTATGAGGTGATAGTAGAGGGTGAGGAGAGAATAGGAAGTGGAGTATGAGGTGATAGTAGAGGGTGAGGAGAGAATAGGGAGCAGAGTATGAGGTGATAGTAGAGGGTGAGGAGAGAATATGGAGTGGAGTATGAGGTGATAGTAGATGGTGAGGAGAGAATAGGGAGTGGAGTATGAGGTGATAGTAGAGGGTGAGGAGAGAATAGGGAGCGGAGTATGAGGTGATAGTAGAGGGTGAGAAGAGAATAGGGAGCGGAGTATGAGGTGATAGTAGATGGTGAGGAGAGAATAGGGAGTGGAGTATGAGGTGATAGTAGAGGGTGAGAAGAGAATAGGGAGCGGAGTATGAGGTGATAGTAGATGGTGAGGAGAGAATAGGGAGCAGAGTATGAGGTGATAGTAGAGGGAGAGGAGAGAATAGGGAGTGGAGTATAAGGTGATAGTAGAGGGTGAGAAGAGAATAGGGAGCGGAGTATAAGGTGATAGTAGAGGGTGAGGAGAGAATAGGGAGTGGAGTATGAGGTGATAGTAGAGGGTGAGGAGAGAATAGGGAGTGGAGTAAGAGGTGATAGTAGAGGGTGAGGAGAGAATAGGGAGCGGAGTATGAGGTGATAGTAGAGGGTGAGGAGAGAATAGGGAGTGGAGTATGAGGTGATAGTAGAGGGTGAGGAGAGAATAGGGAGTGGAGTATGAGGTGATAGTAGAGGGTGAGGAGAGAATAGGGAGCGGAGTATGAGGTGATAGTAGAGGGTGAGGAGAGAATAGGGAGTGGAGTATGAGGTGATAGTAGAGGGTGAGGAGAGAATAGGGAGTGGAGTATGAGGTGATAGTAGAGGGTGAGGAGAGAATAGGGAGCGGAGTATGAGGTGACAGTAGAGGGTGAGGAAAGAATAGGGAGCGGAGTATGAGGTGATAGTAGAGGGTGAGTAGAGAATAGGGAGCGGAGTATGAGGCGATAGTAGAGGGTGAGGAGAGAATAGGGAGTGGAGTATCAGGTGATAGTAAAGGGTGAGGAGAGAATAGGGAGCGGAGTATGAGGTGATAGTAGATGGTGAGGAGAGAATAGGGAGTGGAGTATGAGGTGATAGTAGAGGGTGAGGAGAGAATAGGGAGCGGAGTATGAGGTGATAGTAGAGGGTGAGGAGAGAATAGGGAGTGGAGTATGAAGTGATAGTAGAGGGTGAGGAGAGAATAGGGAGTGGAGTATAAGGTGATAGTAGAGGGTGAGAAGAGAATAGGGAGTGGAGTATGAGGTGATAGTAGAGGGTGAGGAGAGAATAGGGAGTTGAGTATAAGGTGATAGGAGAGGGTGAGGAGAGAATAGGGAGCAGAGTATGAGGTGATAGTAGAGGGTGAGGAGAGAATAGGGAGTGGAGTATGAGGTGACAGTAGAGGGTGAGGAGAGAATAGGGAGCGGAGTATGAGGTGATAGTAGAGGGTGAGGAGAGAATAGGGAGCAGAGTATGAGGTGATAGTAGAGGGTGAGGAGAGAATAGGGTGAGGAGTATGAAGTGATAGTAGAGGGTGAGGAGAGAATAGGGAGTGGAGTATGAGGAGATAGTAGAGGGTGAGGAGAGAATAGGGAGCAGAGTATGAGGTGATAGTAGAGGGTGAGGAGAGAATAGGGAGTGGAGTATGAGGTGATAGTAGAGGGTGAGGAGAGAATAGGGAGTAGAGTATGAGGAGATAGTAGAGGGTGAGGAGAGAATAGGGAGTGGAGTATGAGGTGACAGTAGAGGGTGAGGAGAGAATAGGGAGTGGAGTATGAGGTGACAGTAGAGGGTGAGGAGAGAATAGGGAGTGGAGTATGAGGTGACAGTAGAGGGTGAGGAGAGAATAGGGATTGGAGTATGAGGTGATAGTAGAGGGAGAGGAGAGAATAGGGAGCGGAGTATGAGGTGATAGTAGAGGGAGAGGAGAGAATAGGGAGTGGAGTATGAGGTGATAGTAGAGGGAGAGGAGAGAATAGGGAGTGGAGTATGAGGTGATAGTAGAGGTAGAGGAGAGAATAGGGATTGGAGTATGAGATGATAGTAGAGAATGAGGAGAGAATAGGGAGCAGAGGATGAGGTGATAGTAGAGGGTGAGTAGAGAATAGGGAGCGGAGTATGAGGTGACAGTAGAGGGTGAGGAGAGAATAGGGAGCGGAGTATGAGGTGATAGTAGAGGGTGAGGAGAGAATAGGGAGCAGAGTATAAGGTGATAGTAGAGGGTGAGGAGAGAATAGGGAGTGGAGTATGAGGTGATAGTAGAGGGTGAGGAGAGAATAGGGTGAGGAGTATGAAGTGATAGTAGAGGGTGAGGAGAGAATAGGGAGCAGAGTATGAGGTGATAGTAGAGGGTGAGGAGAGAATAGGGTGAGGAGTATGAAGTGATAGTAGAGGGTGAGGAGAGAATAGGGAGTGGAGTATGAGGTGATAGTAGAGGGTGAGGAGAGAATAGGGAGTTGAGTATAAGGTGATAGTAGAGGGTGAGGAGAGAATAGGGAGCGGAGTATAAGGTAATAGTAGAGGGTGAGGAGAGATTAGGGTGAGGAGTATGAAGTGATAGTAGAGGGTGAGGAGAGAATAGGGAGCAGAGTATGAGGTGATAGAAGAGGGTGAGGAGAGAATAGGGAGTGGAGTATGAGGTGATAGAGGGTGAGGAGAGAATAGGGAGTGGAGTATGAGGTGATAGTAGAGGGTGAGGAGAGAATAGGGAGCGGAGTATGAGGTGACAGTAGAGGGTGAGGAGAGAATAGGGAGCAGAGTATGAGGTGATAGTAGAGGGTGAGGAGAGAATAGGGTGAGGAGTATGAGGTGATAGTAGAGGGTGAGGAGAGAATAGGGAGCAGAGTATGAGGTGATAGTAGAGGGTGAGGAGAGAATAGGGAGTGGAGTATGAGGTGACAGTAGAGGGTGAGGAGAGAATAGGGAGCGGAGTATGAGGTGATAGTAGAGGGTGAGGAGAGAATAGGGAGCAGAGTATGAGGTGATAGTAGAGGGTGAGGAGAGAATAGGGTGAGGAGTATGAAGTGATAGTAGAGGGTGAGGAGAGAATAGGGAGTGGAGTATGAGGAGATAGTAGAGGGTGAGGAGAGAATAGGGAGCAGAGTATGAGGTGATAGTAGAGGGTGAGGAGAGAATAGGGAGTGGAGTATGAGGTGATAGTAGAGGGTGAGGAGAGAATAGGGAGTGGAGTATGAGGAGATAGTAGAGGGTGAGGAGAGAATAGGGAGCAGAGTATGAGGTGATAGTAGAGGGTGAGGAGAGAATAGGGAGTGGAGTATGAGGTGACAGTAGAGGGTGAGGAGAGAATAGGGAGTGGAGTATGAGGTGACAGTAGAGGGTGAGGAGAGAATAGGGAGTGGAGTATGAGGTGACAGTAGAGGGTGAGGAGAGAATAGGGATTGGAGTATGAGGTGATAGTAGAGGGAGAGGAGAGAATAGGGAGCGGAGTATGAGGTGATAGTAGAGGGAGAGGAGAGAATAGGGAGTGGAGTATGAGGTGATAGTAGAGGGAGAGGAGAGAATAGGGAGTGGAGTATGAGGTGATAGTAGAGGTAGAGGAGAGAATAGGGATTGGAGTATGAGATGATAGTAGAGAATGAGGAGAGAATAGGGAGCAGAGGATGAGGTGATAGTAGAGGGTGAGTAGAGAATAGGGAGCGGAGTATGAGGTGACAGTAGAGGGTGAGGAGAGAATAGGGAGCGGAGTATGAGGTGATAGTAGAGGGTGAGGAGAGAATAGGGAGCAGAGTATAAGGTGATAGTAGAGGGTGAGGAGAGAATAGGGAGTGGAGTATGAGGTGATAGTAGAGGGTGAGGAGAGAATAGGGTGAGGAGTATGAAGTGATAGTAGAGGGTGAGGAGAGAATAGGGAGCAGAGTATGAGGTGATAGTAGAGGGTGAGGAGAGAATAGGGTGAGGAGTATGAAGTGATAGTAGAGGGTGAGGAGAGAATAGGGAGTGGAGTATGAGGTGATAGTAGAGGGTGAGGAGAGAATAGGGAGTTGAGTATAAGGTGATAGTAGAGGGTGAGGAGAGAATAGGGAGCGGAGTATAAGGTGATAGTAGAGGGTGAGGAGAGAATAGGGTGAGGAGTATGAAGTGATAGTAGAGGGTGAGGAGAGAATAGGGAGCAGAGTATGAGGTGATAGTAGAGGGTGAGGAGAGAATAGGGAGTGGAGTATGAGGTGATAGAGGGTGAGGAGAGAATAGGGAGTGGAGTATGAGGTGATAGTAGAGGGTGAGGAGAGAATAGGGAGCGGAGTATGAGGTGACAGTAGAGGGTGAGGAGAGAATAGGGAGCAGAGTATGAGGTGATAGTAGAGGGTGAGGAGAGAATAGGGTGAGGAGTATGAGGTGATAGTAGAGGGTGAGGAGAGAATAGGGTGAGGAGTATGAGGTGATAGTAGAGGGTGAGGAGAGAATAGGGAGCAGAGTATGAGGTGATAGTAGAGGGTGAGGAGAGAATAGGGAGCGGAGTATGAGGTGATAGTAGAGGGTGAGGAGAGAATAGGGAGCGGAGTATGAGGTGATAGTAGAGGGTGAGCAGAGAATAGGGAGTGGAGTATGAGGTGATAGTAGAGGGTGAGGAGATAATAGGGAGTGGAGTATGAGGTGATAGTAGATGGTGAGGAGAGAATAGGGTGAGGAGTATGAGGTGATAGTAGATGGTGAGGAGAGAATAGGGAGCAGAGTATGAGGTGATAGTAGAGGGTGAGGAGAGAATAGGGTGAGGAGTATGAGGTGATAGTAGAGGGTGAGGAGAGAATAGGGAGTGGAGTATGAGGTGATAGTAGAGGGTGAGGAGAGAATAGGGAGTGGAGTATGAGGTGATAGTAGATGGTGAGGAGAGAATAGGGTGAGGAGTATGAGGTGATAGTAGAGGGTGAGGAGAGAATAGGGAGCGGAGTATAAGGTGATAGTAGAGGGTGAGGAGAGAATAGGGAGTGGAGTATGAGGTGATAGTAGAGGGTGAGGAGAGAATAGGGAGTGGAGTATGAGGTGATAGTAGATGGTGAGGAGAGAATAGGGAGCAGAGTATGAGGTGATAGTAGAGGGTGAGGAGAGAATAGGGTGAGGAGTATGAGGTGATAGTAGAGGGTGAGGAGAGAATAGGGTGAGGAGTATGAGGTGATAGTAGAGGGTGAGGAGAGAATAGGGAGCAGAGTATGAGGTGATAGTAGAGGGTGAGGAGAGAATAGGGAGCGGAGTATGAGGTGATAGTAGAGGGTGAGGAGAGAATAGGGAGTGGAGTATGAGGTGATAGTAGAGGGTGAGGAGAGAATAGGGAGTGGAGTATGAGGTGATAGTAGAGGGTGAGGAGAGAATAGGGAGTGCAGTATAAGGTGATAGTAGATGGTGAGTAGAGAATAGGGAGTGGAGTATAAGGTGATAGTAGATGGTGAGTAGAGAATAGGGAGCGGAGTATGTGGTGATAGTAGAGGGTGAGGAGAGAATAGGGAGTGGAGTATGAGGTGATATAGGGTGAGTAGAGAATAGGGAGTGGAGTATGAGGTGATAGTAGAGGGTGAGGAGAGAATAGGGAGGGGAGTATGAGGTGATAGTAGAGGATGACGAGAGAATAGGGAGTGGAGTATGAGGTGATATTAGAGGGTGAGGAGAGAATAGGGAGTTGAGTATAAGGTGATAGGAGAGGGTGAGGAGAGAATAGGGAGCAGAGTATGAGGTGATAGTAGAGGGTGAGAAGAGAATAGGGAGTGGAGTATGAGGTGACAGTAGAGGGTGAGAAGAGAATAGGGAGTGGAGTATAAGGTGATAGGAGAGGGTGAGGAGAGAATAGGGAGCGGAGGATGAGGTGATAGTAGAGGGTGAGAAGAGAATAGGGAGTGGAGTATGAGGTGACAGTAGAGGGTGAGGAGAGAATAGGGTGAGGAGTATGAGGTGATAGTAGAGGGTGAGGAGAGAATAGGGAGCAGAGTATGAGGTGATAGTAGAGGGTGAGGAGAGAATAGGGAGTGGAGTATGAGGTGATAGTAGATGGTGAGGAGAGAATAGGGAGCGGAGTATAAGGTGATAGTAGAGGGTGAGGAGAGAATAGGGAGGGGAGTATGAAGTGATAGTAGAGGGTGAGGAGAGAATAGGGAGTGGAGTATGAGGTGATAGTAGAGGGTGAGGAGAGAATAGGGAGTGGAGTATGAGGTGATAGTAGATGGTGAGGAGAGAATAGGGAGCGGAGTATAAGGTGATAGTAGAGGGTGAGGAGAGAATAGGGAGGGGAGTATGAAGTGATAGTAGAGGGTGAGGAGAGAATAGGGAGTGGAGTATGAGGTGATAGTAGAGGGTGAGGAGAGAACAGGGAGTGGAGTATGAGGTGATAGTAGAGGGTGAGGAGAGAATAGGGAGTGGAGTATGAGGTGATAGTAGAGGGTGAGGAGAGAATAGGGAGTGGAGTATGAGGTGATAGTAGAGGGTGAGGAGAGAATAGGGAGCGGAGTATAAGGTGACAGTAGAGGGTGAGGAGAGAATAGGGAGCAGAGTATGAGGAGACAGTAGAGGGTGAGGAGAGAATAGGGAGCAGAGTATGAGGTGATAGTAGAGGGTGAGGAGAGAATAGGGTGAGGAGTATGAAGTGATAGTAGAGGGTGAGGAGAGAATAGGGTGAGGAGTATGAGGTGATAGTAGAGGGTGAGGAGAGAATAGGGAGGGGAGTATAAGGTGATAGTAGAGGGTGAGGAGAGAATAGGGTGAGGAGTATGAGGTGATAGTAGAGGGTGAGGAGAGAATAGGGTGAGGAGTATGAGGTGATAGTAGAGGGTGAGGAGAGAATAGGGTGAGGAGTATGAGGTGATAGTAGAGGGTGAGGAGAGAATAGGGAGTTGAGTATAAGGTGATAGGAGAGGGTGAGGAGAGAATAGGGAGCAGAGTATGAGGTGATAGTAGAGGGTGAGAAGAGAATAGGGAGTGGAGTATAAGGTGATAGGAGAGGGTGAGGAGAGAATAGGGAGCGGAGGATGAGGTGATAGTAGAGGGTGAGAAGAGAATAGGGAGTGGAGTATGAGGTGACAGTAGAGGGTGAGGAGAGAATAGGGAGCGGAGTATGAGGTGATAGTAGAGGGAGAGGAAAGAATAGGGAGTGGAGTATGAGGTGATAGTAGAGGGTGAGGAGAGAATAGGGAGCAGAGTATGAGGTGATAGTAGAGGGTGAGGAGAGAATAGGGAGCAGAGTATGAGGTGATAGTAGAGGGTGAGGAGAGAATAGGGAGTGGAATATGAGGTGATAGTAGAGGGTGAGGAGAGAATAGGGAGTGGAGTATGAGGTGATAGTAGAGGGTGAGGAGAGAATAGGGAGTGGAGTATGAGGTGATAGTAGAGGGTGAGGAGAGAATAGGGAGCGGAGTATGAGGTGATAGTAGAGGGTGAGGAGAGAATAGGGAGTGGAGTATGAGGTGATAGTAGAGGGAGAGAATAGGGAGGGGAGTATGAGGAGATAGATGGAGAGAATAGGGAGGGGAGTATGAGGTGATAGTAGAGGGAGAGAATAGGGAGCAGAGTATGAGGTGATAGTAGAGGGTGAGGAGAGAATAGAGAGTGGAGTATGAGGTGATAGTAGAGGGTGAGGAGAGAATAGGGAGTGGAGTATGAGGTGATAGTAGAGGGTGAGGAGAGAATAGGGAGTGGAGTACGAGGTGATAGTAGAGGGTGAGGAGAGAATAGGGAGTGGAGTACGAGGTGATAGTAGAGGGTGAGAAGAGAATAGGGAGTGGAGTATGAGGTGATAGTAGAGGGTGAGGAGAGAATAGGGAGTGGAGTACGAGGTGATAGTAGAGGGTGAGAAGAGAATAGGGAGTGGAGTATGAGGTGACAGTAGAGGGTGAGGAGAGAATAGGGAGTGGAGTATGAGGTGATAGTAGAGGGTGAGGAGAGAATAGGGAGTGGAGTACGAGGTGATAGTAGAGGGTGAGGAGAGAATAGGGAGTGGAGTACGAGGTGATAGTAGAGGGTGAGAAGAGAATAGGGAGTGGAGTATGAGGTGATAGTAGAGGGTGAGGAGAGAATAGGGAGTGGAGTACGAGGTGATAGTAGAGGGTGAGAAGAGAATAGGGAGTGGAGTATGAGGTGACAGTAGAGGGTGAGGAGAGAATAGGGAGCGGAGTATGAGGTGATAGTAGAGGGAGAGGAGAGAATAGGGAGTGGAGTATGAGGTGATAGTAGAGGGTGAGGAGAGAATAGGGAGGGGAGTATGAGGAGATAGTAGTAGAGAATAGGGAGTTGAGTATAAGGTGATAGTAGAGGGTGAGGAGAGAATAGGGAGTGGAGTATGAGGTGATAGTAGAGGGTGAGTAGAGAATAGGGAGTGGAGTATGAGGTGATAGTAGAGGGTGAGGAGAGAATAGGGAGCAGAGTATGAGGTGATAGTAGAGGGTGAGGAGAGAATAGGGAGCAGAGTATGAGGTGATAGTAGAGGGTGAGGAGAGAATAGGGAGTGGAATATGAGGTGATAGTAGAGGGTGAGGAGAGAATAGGGAGTGGAGTATGAGGTGACAGTAGAGGGTGAGGAGAGAATAGGGAGTGGAGTATGAGGTGATAGTAGAGGGTGAGGAGAGAATAGGGAGCGGAGTATGAGGTGATAGTAGAGGGTGAGGAGAGAATAGGGAGTGGAGTATGAGGTGATAGTAGAGGGAGAGAATAGGGAGGGGAGTATGAGGAGATAGATGGAGAGAATAGGGAGGGGAGTATGAGGTGATAGTAGAGGGAGAGAATAGGGAGCGGAGTATGAGGTGATAGTAGAGGGTGAGGAGAGAATAGGGAGTGGAGTATGAGGTGATAGTAGAGGGAGAGAATAGGGAGGGGAGTATGAGGAGATAGATGGAGAGAATAGGGAGGGGAGTATGAGGTGATAGTAGAGGGAGAGAATAGGGAGCGGAGTATGAGGTGATAGTAGAGGGTGAGGAGAGAATAGGGAGTGGAGTATGAGGTGATAGTAGAGGGTGAGGAGAGAATAGGGAGTGGAGTATGAGGTAATAGTAGAGGGTGAGGAGAGAATAGGGAGTGGAGTATAAGGTGATAGGAGAGGGTGAGGAGAGAATAGGGAGCGGAGTATAAGGTGATAGTAGAGGGTGAGGAGAGAATAGGGAGTGGAGTATAAGGTGATAGTAGAGGGTGAGGAGAGAATAGGGAGTGGAGTATGAGGTGATAGTAGAGGGTGAGGAGAGAATAGGGAGTGGAGTATGAGGTAATAGTAGAGGGTGAGGAGAGAACAGGGAGGGGAGTATGAAGTGATAGTAGAGGGTGAGGAGAGAATAGGGAGTGGAGTATGAGGTGATAGTAGAGGGTGAGGAGAGAATAGGGAGCGGAGTATAAGGTGATAGTAGAGGGTGAGGAGAGAATAGGGAGTGGAGTATAAGGTGATAGGAGAGGGTGAGGAGAGAATAGGGAGTGGAGTATGAGGTGATAGTAGAGGGTGAGGAGAGAATAGGGAGCGGAGTATAAGGTGACAGTAGAGGGTGAGGAGAGAATAGGGAGTGGAGTATAAGGTGATAGGAGAGGGTGAGGAGAGAATAGGGAGTGGAGTATGAGGTGATAGTAGATGGTGAGGAGAGAATAGGGAGCAGAGTATGAGGTGACAGTAGAGGGTGAGGAGAGAATAGGGAGCAGAGTATGAGGTGATAGTAGAGGGTGAGGAGAGAATAGGGTGAGGAGTATGAAGTGATAGTAGAGGGTGAGGAGAGAATAGGGTGAGGAGTATGAGGTGATAGTAGAGGGTGAGGAGAGAATAGGGAGGGGAGTATAAGGTGATAGTAGAGGGTGAGGAGAGAATAGGGTGAGGAGTATGAGGTGATAGTAGAGGGTGAGGAGAGAATAGGGAGCGGAGTATAAGGTGATAGGAGAGGGTGAGGAGAGAATAGGGAGTGGAGTATGAGGTGATAGTAGAGGGTGAGGAGAGAATATGGAGTGGAGTATGAGGTAATAGTAGAGGGTGAGGAGAGAATAGGGAGGGGAGTATGAAGTGATAGTAGAGGGTGAGGAGAGAATAGGGAGTGGAGTATGAGGTGATAGAAGAGGGTGAGGAGAGAATAGGGAGTGGAGTATAAGGTGATAGTAGAGGGTGAGGAGAGAATAGGGAGTGGAGTATGAGGTAATAGTAGAGGGTGAGGAGAGAATAGGGAGTGGAGTATGAGGTGATAGTAGAGGGTGAGGAGAGAATAGGGAGTGGAGTATAAGGTGATAGTAGAGGGAGAGGAGAGAATAGGAAGTGGAGTATAAGGTGATAGTAGAGGGTGAGGAGAGAATAGGGAGTGGAGTATGAGGTGATAGTAGAGGGTGAGGAGAGAATAGGGAGTGGAGTATGAGGAGATAGATGGAGAGAATAGGGAGGGGAGTATGAGGTGATAGTAGAGGGAGAGAATAGGGAGCGGAGTATGAGGTGATAGTAGAGGGTGAGGAGAGAATAGGGAGTTGAGTATAAGGTGATAGTAGAGGGAGAGGAGAGAATAGGGAGGGGAGTATGAGATGATAGTAGAGGGTGAGGAGAGAATAGGGAGCGGAGTATGAGGTGATAGTAGAGGGAGAGGAGAGATTAGGGAGCGGAGTATAAGGTGACAGTAGAGGGTGAGTAGAGAATAGGGAGTGGAGTATGAGGTAATAGTAGAGGGTGAGTAGAGAATAGGGAGTGGAGTATGAGGTGATATAGGGTGAGTAGATAATAGGGAGGAGTGGAGTATGAGATGATAGTAGAGGGTGAGGAGAGAATAGGGAGCGGAGTATGAGGTGATATAGGGTGAGTAGAGAATAGGGAGTGGAGTATGAGGTGATAGAGGGTGAGTAGAGAATAGGGAGTTGAGTATAAGGTGGTAGTAGAGGGTGAGGAGAGAATAGGGAGTGGAGTATGAGGAGATAGATAAATAGAATAGGGAGTGGAGTATGAGGAGATAGATGGAGAGAATAGGGAGTGGAGTATGAGGTGATGGGTTCACTACGGCTGGCCGGCGGTCGGGCTCCCGGCGACCAGCATCCCGGCGCCGGGAGCCCGACCGCCGGCTTACCGACAGCTTGGCGAGCGCAAATGAGCCCCTTGCGGGCTCGCTGCGCTCGCCACGCTACGGGCACGGTGGCGCGCTATGCGCGCCACACCATTTTATTCTCCCTCTATGGGGGTCGTGGACCCCCACGAGGGAAAATAATTGTCGGTATGCCGGCTGTCGGGCTCCCGGCGCCGGTATACTGAGCGCCGGGAGCCCGACCGCCGGCAAACAGAAGACCACCCTGAGGTGATAGTAGAGGGAGAGGAGAGAATAGGGAGCGGAATATAAGGTGATAGTAGATGGTGAGTAGAGAATAGGGAGTGGAGTATGAGGAGATAGTAAAAGAGAATAGGGAGTGGAGTATGAGGTGATAGTAGATGGTGAGTAGAGAATAGGGAGTGGAGTATGAGGAGATAGTAAAAGAGAATAGGGAGTGTAGTATGAGGAGATAGTAGAGGGTGAGGAGAGAATAGGGTGAGGAGTATGAAGTGATAGTAGAGGGTGAGGAGAGAATAGGGTGAGGAGTATGAGGTGATAGTAGAGGGTGAGGAGAGAATAGGGAGGGGAGTATAAGGTGATAGTAGAGGGTGAGGAGAGAATAGGGTGAGGAGTATGAGGTGATAGTAGAGGGTGAGGAGAGAATAGGGTGAGGAGTATGAGGTGATAGTAGAGGGTGAGGAGAGAATAGGGTGAGGAGTATGAGGTGATAGTAGAGGGTGAGGAGAGAATAGGGAGTTGAGTATAAGGTGATAGGAGAGGGTGAGGAGAGAACAGGGAGCAGAGTATGAGGTGATAGTAGAGGGTGAGAAGAGAATAGGGAGTGGAGTATAAGGTGATAGGAGAGGGTGAGGAGAGAATAGGGAGCGGAGGATGAGGTGATAGTAGAGGGTGAGAAGAGAATAGGGAGTGGAGTATGAGGTGACAGTAGAGGGTGAGGAGAGAATAGGGAGCGGAGTATGAGGTGATAGTAGAGGGAGAGGAAAGAATAGGGAGTGGAGTATGAGGTGATAGTAGAGGGTGAGGAGAGAATAGGGAGCAGAGTATGAGGTGATAGTAGAGGGTGAGGAGAGAATAGGGAGCAGAGTATGAGGTGATAGTAGAGGGTGAGGAGAGAATAGGGAGTGGAATATGAGGTGATAGTAGAGGGTGAGGAGAGAATAGGGAGGGGAGTATAAGGTGATAGTAGAGGGTGAGGAGAGAATAGGGTGAGGAGTATGAGGTGATAGTAGAGGGTGAGGAGAGAATAGGGAGCGGAGTATAAGGTGATAGGAGAGGGTGAGGAGAGAATAGGGAGTGGAGTATGAGGTGATAGTAGAGGGTGAGGAGAGAATAGGGAGTGGAGTATGAGGTAATAGTAGAGGGTGAGGAGAGAATAGGGAGGGGAGTATGAAGTGATAGTAGAGGGTGAGGAGAGAATAGGGAGTGGAGTATGAGGTGATAGTAGAGGGTGAGGAGAGAATAGGGAGTGGAGTATAAGGTGATAGTAGAGGGTGAGGAGAGAATAGGGAGTGGAGTATGAGGTAATAGTAGAGGGTGAGGAGAGAATAGGGAGTGGAGTATGAGGTGATAGTAGAGGGTGAGGAGAGAATAGGGAGTGGAGTATAAGGTGATAGTAGAGGGAGAGGAGAGAATAGGGAGTGGAGTATAAGGTGATAGTAGAGGGTGAGGAGAGAATAGGGAGTGGAGTATGAGGTGATAGTAGAGGGTGAGGAGAGAATAGGGAGTGGAGTATGAGGAGATAGATGGAGAGAATAGGGAGGGGAGTATGAGGTCATAGTAGAGGGAGAGAATAGGGAGCGGAGTATGAGGTGATAGTAGAGGGTGAGGAGAGAATAGGGAGTTGAGTATAAGGTGATAGTAGAGGGAGAGGAGAGAATAGGGAGGGGAGTATGAGATGATAGTAGAGGGTGAGGAGAGAATAGGGAGCGGAGTATGAGGTGATAGTAGAGGGAGAGGAGAGATTAGGGAGCGGAGTATAAGGTGACAGTAGAGGGTGAGTAGAGAATAGGGAGTGGAGTATGAGGTAATAGTAGAGGGTGAGTAGAGAATAGGGAGTGGAGTATGAGGTGATATAGGGTGAGTAGATAATAGGGAGGAGTGGAGTATGAGATGATAGTAGAGGGTGAGGAGAGAATAGGGAGCGGAGTATGAGGTGATATAGGGTGAGTAGAGAATAGGGAGTGGAGTATGAGGTGATAGAGGGTGAGTAGAGAATAGGGAGTTGAGTATAAGGTGGTAGTAGAGGGTGAGGAGAGAATAGGGAGTGGAGTATGAGGAGATAGATGGATAGAATAGGGAGTGGAGTATGAGGAGATAGATGGAGAGAATAGGGAGTGGAGTATGAGGTGATGGGTTCACTACGGCTGGCCGGCGGTCGGGCTCCCGGCGACCAGCATCCCGGCGCCGGGAGCCCGACCGCCGGCTTACCGACAGCTTGGCGAGCGCAAATGAGCCCCTTGCGGGCTCGCTGCGCTCGCCACGCTACGGGCACGGTGGCGCGCTACGTGCGCCACACCATTTTATTCTCCCTCTATGGGGGTCGTGGACCCCCACGAGTGAAAATAATTGTCGGTATGCCGGCTGTCGGGCTCCCGGCGCCGGTATACTGAGCGCCGGGAGCCCGACCGCCGGCAAACAGAAGACCACCCTGAGGTGATAGTAGAGGGAGAGGAGAGAATAGGGAGCGGAATATAAGGTGATAGTAGATGGTGAGTAGAGAATAGGGAGTGGAGTATGAGGAGATAGTAAAAGAGAATAGGGAGTGGAGTATGAGGTGATAGTAGATGGTGAGTAGAGAATAGGGAGTGGAGTATGAGGAGATAGTAAAAGAGAATAGGGAGTGGAGTATGAGGAGATAGTAGGAGAGAATAGGGAGTGGAGTATGAGGTGATAGTAGATGGTGAGTAGAGAATAGGGAGCGTGTACCATATATCAGGGAGCACCACTGACTCTACACTCACCTGGACAGAAGATTTGGGTCTGATTACTGGTTTCCTCGCTGACGGAGTTTGTTACAGAGCAGGAGACATTGATTGCGCCAGGGATGAAATGTCTCGCACTTACAGTGATGTCGGTTTTATTTCCATGGGATGAATTTCCACCCACAGTCCATCTATAGGAGGCATTCATCCCATTCTCTACTAGGCAGGAAAGACTGGCACTTCCATCCATTGCGCATGAAGCGTTAACGATTGGCACAGAGAGCGGAACTAAGGAGACACCCAATGAAAGCACATAAACTATGGCTGATGCGGGAAACCTGTTAGGTCTAGTAGCTAATTCTGGACATGAGTGACAGGTTGGTGCGAAAGCTCTAATAAGAACATGAAAGAGAAATACAAATGCAAAATAGTTTCTTAAAAGAATAAAAAAGACATAAATAAAAGAAAGTCCTTTGCTCTTCATGTATCTGCTGCCTGGGGATGGCTGCAATCCAGGGAACTTCTTTTCGTCCACAGAGCCCCATCACTGAGGGGTCAATAAGAAAGGTCTCAGGGAAAGCTATTGGTTTTACAACACACTTATTGCCTTATATTCATGAATTCTATAGATGGAACATTTCCTTTTTAGACGATAATAGAAATAGAAGATCGGTGTAGTGCAGAGGATCTCAAAGGCGGTCCTCAAGACACCCCAACGGTCCAGGTTTTAAGTATATCCATGCTTGGCCACAGGTGACTTAATAAGCACCTCAGTCAATTTGATTTAACCATCTGTGCTGAGCCAGGGGTATACCTAACACCTGTTCCGTTGTGAAGCCTTGAGGACCATGTTTGAGAACCTCTGGTCCAGTGATCTCACCACCAGACTCTTATGGAGCATGACTGCACAATCTGGGCTCATTGGGGAGTTATTTAACCTGGCTACATTCATTTAAAGGTGTGTAACTCAGTGGCTTATCTATAAATTACACGCTCCCCCGCCCAAAAAGTTCCAGGCGCACCACCCTCCCTTCCCCCCATGGAACCAACTTGTCAGGGGTTCTGCTTGTGTTCAGTGGGTTACCCCGGCCGCTGCAGGTCTGCGGTCCTGTTGCGCATGGCTCCATTGAAAACATGGCACCCTTCATGTACCCGGAGACTAATCTCTACTACGCATGCGCAAATCACCAGGAAAATGCAGCAGCAGCAGCCCCAAAGTGGGACTCAGGAGAGGTATTTAAATATGGGTGCAGGATGTGCAGTGTGGGACCA
This sequence comes from Pseudophryne corroboree, assembly GCF_028390025.1. NCBI lineage: Eukaryota > Metazoa > Chordata > Amphibia > Anura > Myobatrachidae > Pseudophryne > Pseudophryne corroboree. Next base: position 1,050,218,450 of record NC_086445.1, read on the forward strand.
CTTGGACCCAGTTGCCCACTTGTACCCACACACACTGCACCAATTATAGATTTGCCTGTGCGCTTTGATTATAGGTGTCAGCGGTGTATGATAGAGGTCAGTCCACACAGGAAAGGCTCTGCCTCACCCCACCGCACGTCACTGCATTCCACATGATAGATGACAAGGTCTTTGGCTTATTAACCAAGAATAACAGGTTTACGGGATGACGCAGGGGTAATGCAACAGGTACACAGTGAACGTATACAATGTGTGGCAGAGAGATACAGGTGTCACAGCTTAAAGAGTTTAAAAGAGTCCTGGATCCTGGGAGAACCAATTGTTTCAGGCTTACAACCTGGGTGCAGTCCGGAATCCGGGTGTTTCTGGGAGCAGGGCGTGGGCTCCACCTCATCCACTCCAGGAAGTGACTATTTAGCCGGGCTAGACATTGTTACCAGTGCTCCGGATGCCAGCAGGCAGCCGGGTGATAGAGCTGTAAGAATTGAGCTATTGTTAGGAGGTCTGCACAGGACAGGCTGAACGACGGGTCCTGAGCATATGGAGTGGCTGTAACAGACTCACAGGTTGTGAATTGTCTGTGACTGTTGAAAATAAATGTCACACTCACCTTTTGAATTGTCGGTGTTGGTGCCTTTATCCCTAGAGTCCCTCAAGTGGCGGCCAACGTGGTGCCAGCTGCTAGCTGCTGATAGCGTGGCATTGACCTGGTGACCAGGACACCACGTACTTCTGGGTGGTGAGTAAGGGTTTGCCGACCCCTCTAAAAATGGTGGTTGTTTCCCTGCAAATTCTGTGCTGAGTACTAAAGCCAGTGGAGCAGCATGTGATGTGCATGGGAACTGTCACAGCGTTAGAGGAGAAGGGTTTCTGTATAAAGGTGTCTTCTGCCGGTAATACTGTAGGTGGTGAATTTCAGGTGTGTGTTTTATGATTAAGGACGCCAAATTTAATTCCCCAGCAGTCCTCAGGCAGACATGGAGGAAATTTTGCAAACTCTAACCAATTTAGCCGCGGGTCAGCAGACACAACAGATGCGGAAGCAGACACAACAGATGCGGAGCAGACACAACAGATGCCGAAGCAGACACAACAGATGCGGAAGCAGGCACAACAGATGCAGAAGCAGGCACAACAGACAACAGATGCGGAAGCAGACACAACAGATGCGGAAGCAGACACAACAGATGCGGAAGCAGACACAACAGATGCGGAAGCAGACACAACAGATGCGGAAGCAGGCACAACAGATGCAGAAGCAGGCACAACAGATGCGGAAGCAGACACAACAGATGCGGAAGTAGGCACAACAGATGCGGAAGCAGACACAACAGATGCGGAAGCAGGCACAACAGATGCGGAAGCAGACACAACAGATGCGGAAGCAGGCACAACAGATGCGGAAGCAGACACAACAGATGCGGAAGCAGGCACAACAGACAACAGATGCGGAAGCAGGCACAACAGATGCGGAAGCAGGCACAACAGATGCGGAAGCAGACACAACAGATGCGGAAGCAGGCACAACAGATGCGGAAGCAGACACAACAGATGCGGAAGCAGGCACAACAGACAACAGATGCGGAAGCAGGCACAACAGATGCGGAAGCAGGCACAACGGATGCGGAAGCAGACACAACAGATGCGGAAGCAGGCACAACAGATGCGGAAGCAGAAACAACAGATGCGGAAGCAGGCACAACAGACAACAGATGCGGAAGCAGGCACAAAAGTTGCGGAAGCAGGCACAACAGATGCGGAAGCAGACACAACAGATGCGGAAGCAGGCACAACAGATGCGGAAGCAGGCACAACAGATGCGGAAGCAGACACAACAGATGCGGAAGCAGGCACAACAGATGCGGAAGCAGACACAACAGATGCGGAAGCAGGCACAACAGATGCGGAAGCAGGCACAACAGATGCAGAAGCAGGCACAACAGATGCGGAAGCAGGCACAACAGATGCGGAAGCAGGCACAACAGATGCGGAAGCAGGCACAACAGATGCGGAAGCAGACACAACAGATGCGGAAGCAGACACAACAGATGCAGAAGCAGGCACAACAGATGCAGAAGCAGGCACAACAGATGCGGAAGCAGGCACAACAGATGCGGAAGCAGGTACAACAGATGCGGAAGCAGACACAACAGATGCGGAAGCAGACACAACAGATGCGGAAGCAGACACAACAGATGCGGAAGCAGGTACAACAGATGCGGAAGCAGACACAACAGATGCGGAAGCAGGCACAACAGATGCGGAAGCAGGCACAACAGATGCGGAAGCAGGCACAACAGATGCGGAAGCAGACACAACAGATGCGGAAGCAGGCACAACAGATGCGGAAGCAGGCACAACAGATGCGGAAGCAGACACAACAGATGCGGAAGCAGACACAACAGATGCGGAAGCAGACACAACAGATGCGGAAGCAGCACAACAGATGCGGAAGCAGACACAACAGATGCGGAAGCAGGCACAACAGATGCGGAAGCAGGCACAACAGATGCGGAAGCAGGCACAACAGATGCGGAAGCAGACACAACAGATGCGGAAGCAGACACAACAGATGCGGAAGCAGGCACAACAGATGCGGAAGCAGACACAACAGATGCGGAAGCAGACACAACAGATGCGGAAGCAGGCACAACAGATGCGGAAGCAGGCACAACAGATGTGGCTCACATGGAATATAATCAGCTCCTCAAGGTAGAGGTGACAGAGCTGAAACAGAGAATGTCTCAGGATCTTCCCCTTTCCAAAAGATGACGCCAGCTGACGATGTGGAGTCTTATTTACTTACTGTCAGAGAAATGGCCGGCAGGGAATGGGCTGAGAGATTGCCACCATATTTAACAAGGGAACCCCAAAATGTTCAAATGGACCTGCCGGAGCAGTAGACATAATCATACTGCCATTTGAAAGCCAGAAACAATTACAGCTTTACAAATCACAGAGATAATAGCTGTTGATTACTGTGTAAAGGGCCCCATACACTTATGCGACATATCCGACCGCCATGTCGCAGGCGATCACCCTGGCAGCCTCCCGGGCGGCAGGATCGGCCAAGATACATCATATGGTGTCCTTTTGCATACAATGTATCTTGTGCAATCCCAGCCATGCCTGCGGGGTCGGACATGATCGCTAGTGCAGCATGGTCAATCTGGAGGATCCGATCCGATGCTCACGGGAACGCGCATCGGATGGGATCGGAAACTCCTCCAAAATGCCCAATTTCATCCGATATATCGGGCCAAATGCCCGAAATCGGATGAAATCGGGCATTATCGTTCCAGTGTATGGGGCCCTTAAGGAGGGTTGACTCTGCAGGCAGATCTTCAAAACTATGAAAACTTAACCCAAACCATCAAAAGATATTTGACCTTACGGAAAATGTTAAAACCTTCAGACCAGGGGTCTAATCCTGTACCCTGCCCGCGCATTAAAGGACCTAGCAGAGGTCCTGGCCAAGAAGGCAATCATTCTGTATTATGAATGCGGGGAGTTGGGGTATTTCCATCTGGACTGTCCTAACCATGCCAAGCCTATGGAATGTGGAATCGGGAAATGAGTCAGCCCATCTGCAGTTTATACATGGGCCTAAACTCACAGGGAGAGGCCACCGTAGTTCGAGTAGCAGTCCAGATTGGTTTACGAGAAGTGTGGGGACTGGTGGATATCAAGATCGAGTTATCCCTGATTTCAGCAAACTTGGTACCCTCAGGGCCACCCCGTACCTTCCATCTGTAAAGGTCATGTGTGTGCATGGAGCCGTGGAGGAGAACCCATGTGTGCAGTTTCCGCTGACTTGGCAGAGAAAGGAGGTATGAGTGGTAGCTGCATTGGCTCCCCGGTTCCCATATCCCTTAATCTTTGGTCAGGACTTTCCAATGCTATGGGAGATTATTTCCTTTCAGGAGGAGACAAAGCCGACAGTCACCAGGACAACCAGAGAAGCAAACTTCTTTCCACTACAAGCCTTTCCTGGACAAGTGTAGCTAAGACAGGAACAACAGGCTTCCACTTCTGAAATTCTGGATGGAGAAAGCAATGAGGTGAACTAGGAGCTGGACTGTCTGGGGGTATCGATGTCGGACTTTGAAAGTGACCAAATAAATGACCACAATTTGTTTAATGCTTTTTACAATGTATCAGAGATAAATGGGCAAATAAAGCTTCCCTTACCCCCAGAGGGTACCCCTTACTTTGCCTTGAGAAGAAATCTGTTGTATCGGGTAGCCTACCTACACGTAAGTAAAGTGTATCCATTTCTAGTGCCCAAGCTCATGTAGGGATAGTACATCAAATGGCCCATGCCCAGTTGTGGGCAGCCATCTTGGGGGGAGAGAAAACACTGGAATTCCTGAGAACACCAGTATATTTTTGTGATACTAGACTATGCTAGAAGGTACGCAGAGGACACCCCATTGAGGAGTATAATACCATAGTCCAGGAGTTACTATTGGTCTCTTCCCAGTTGGGTATACTGAAGAAAATGCTCATGGATCAGGGTACTCCAGGTAACAAAACTCAGCAAGGATATGTGTAAATTGTTGGGGGTAAGAAAGCTAACAACTTCATTCTATTATCCAGAGATTTAACTACACCGTAAACCAGATGGTACAACTCGCAGTATCCCAGGATAAGTGACACTGGGATCTTTTGCTCAAATACTTAATGTTTGCCATAATTAAAGTGCCCCAAAAGTCTACAAATTTTAGTCCCTTTAAATAATTGTATGGGCGGCAGCCTTGGGGCATCCTTGACCTGTTGAAAGAGGGATAGGAGAAGCAGTCGGCCTCAGATCCCAACGTTGTGCAGTTTGTGTCCCAGCTGTACCAACTCATTCGCCAAATAGAGCCACTCCTTCAACAAAATAACATGCACCTTGCTCAATATTAACAAAAAATATTACAACAAAACAGCGGTTAGTTGGTCATTTAAGCTGGGAGACAAAGTTCTAGTTCTGGTACCTACTCAGGAAAGCAAGCTGTGTGTGCACTGGCAAGGATTGTATGACGTGATAGAAGCAGTTGGGCCTGTTTAATTATAAAGTCTGACAGGAAGGAAGGTGTAAGCCAGCGCAAACCTATCATATGAACCTGATAATACCCTGGAAGTGAGATACAGACCTGGGGGGTCATTCCGAGTTGATCGTAGCTGTGCTAAATTTAGCACAGCTACGATCATCTTCATTGACATGCGGGAGGACGCCCAGCACAGGGCTAATCCGCCCCGCATGTCAGTGCCGCATCCCCCCCCCCCCCCCCCCGCACAAATACAAAAGCATCGCACAGCGGCGTGGTTAGTGTGTGTGTGTCAGTTGTGTGTGTGTGACACTCTGACATGGATATCCTATTAACTTGGATTTATGGGGATATATGTGGCTATATAGGTACCATCACCCATATACTGGAGACAACCTGGGTGAGACACCTAAATTTTCCCTAAAAGGAACCCTCACTTCTCACTAGCCGGCACAGTGTAGCTGAAAGGGTTAACAGCTTCCCCTTGCTTAGGTTGCTAGGCAACACCAGCAACCAAAGGACAGCAACTTGTGAAGCGCTAGGACCCAGTCGCAGGCCTGCAGAGCAGGAGGAATCGAAGCTGCTGATTGGGTGGTGCAGAGAGGGAAGAGCAGAAGGCGGAATTACCATACAGTGTGTGTGCTCTGAGGTAACAACCCAGAGAGTGATGCTGCGCTGAGGTGATGCTGAGGAGACACGCTGTGGACAGCGGAGCTGCCGCTGAGGAGACCGCTGTGAGGAGACACACTGTGGAGAGTGGAGCCGCTGCTGAGGAAACCGCTGTGAGGAGACACACTGTGGAGAGTGGAGCCGCTGCTGAGGAAACCGCTGTGAGGAGACATGCTGTGGAGAGCGGAGCAGCCACTGTGGAGACCGCTGTGAGGAGACATGCTGTGGAGAGCGGAGACGCCACTGAGGAGACCGCTGTGAGGAGACATGCTGTGGAGAGCGGAGCCGCCGCTGAGGAGACCGCTGTGAAGAGACACACTAAAGAGAGCGGAGCCGCCACTGTGGAGACCGCTGTGAGGAGACACGGTGTGGAGAGCGGAGCCGCCGCTGAGGAGACCGATGTGAGGAGACATGCTGTGGAGAGCGGAGCCGCCGCTGAGGAGACCACTGTGAAGAGACACACTAAAGAGAGCGGAGCCGCCACTGTGGAGACCGCTGTGAGGAGACATGGTGTGGAGAGCGGAGCCGCCGCTGAGGAGACCGCTGTGAGGAGACATGCTGTGGAAAGTGGAGCTGCCGCTGAGGAGACCGCTGTGATTAGACATGCTGTGGAAAGTGGAGCTGCCGCTGAGGAGACCGCTGTGATTAGACATGCTGTGGAAAGTGGAGCTGCCGCTGAGGAGACCGCTGTGATTAGACATGCTGTGGAAAGTGGAGCTGCCGCTGAGGAGACCTCTGTGAGAGCCGTCAGCCGCTGCAGTGACACCAGCCTGCCCAGTACAGAGAGAAGCTGCCGGGAAAGGTCTCCGGTGATAGAGGGGAGTGGGTGAGGCCGCTGATTGCAGGTACCTACCTCTGACACACAGACACTCCAGCTAATGCCCTCAGTTAGAAACCCAGAGTCACCCAGCTCCGCATACCCAGCTGAATAGGGGTCAGATGAGAGAGAGAGAGAGAGAGAGAGAGAGAGACGCTCTTCCTTTTACTTGGCAGACAGCTATTAAGAGTACTGGACAGTATCAAATATTGTACATTTCAACAGGGGAGCTCACTTAATGCCCAACACAACCTTTTTTGGATATAATTTACCTCAGGAAAGGCAGGCGCCAGGTAGCAAAAGGAACTCTAAACTGCCTCAGTGATAACGAACAGGGGAAGTTTTATTCAGGTTTACAACAATTACCCTGTCAGGTGGTGAAAGACAGCGTAACACAGGAATGATATTGTGCCCTCCAATACCACGCTAGTCTGCTTCATCCTCTGCTCTCTGTCATAAGCCTATGCATGTACTACCCTGAGGCTTACTCTTGTATGTCTGCACTGGGCAAATACTCTGAACTAAACTGTGATGTGTGCCAGGTAGTTGCATGCTCATTTTCTCAGGGGAAGTGACTGAACTGCTGCCCTATACTGTATAATTGCTATTGCGACTCTGCATGTACGAACTGTGCAGACTGTGTTATATATTTCTATTTTGCTATTGATTTCCAATTACTAGCTTTATCTGCTATATTTTGAGACTGCAATTTGTAGTGTTCACTCTTCAAGAGATTTAAAGGGACTTCTTTGCTACTAAGAGTAGCTCCGAACTGAGTACATGCTTTGAGTTAAAAGTATATCTGGGTGACAGCTGAGGTAATGCACCACCCTGTGCCCAGGTTAGGGTATTACAGGGGATTAGCACATTCACAGTATAAGGAGATATTATACTGATACATTGTGACGTTACAGTCTGGTTTTGTCAAATTATTGTATATTCTTATTTGCACTCTTCTCCCATTTGTGGAATTGTATTTGCCTTTAACCATTTAATCCCATAGCGGTGACCAGTGGTTCCTGAATAATAAAATATATGTCACCGTCCTAATGTGTTGTGACTATTGTATTGGGTCCTCTGGGGCTGGGGTTCTTCATCCCTCTGCCCAGGGTTCCAGCAGTGAGTTCCGGTCCCAGAGGAGAATTCCGGGTGAAGATTCCAGGTACGTCCACCTGCACCTGCACAACACATCCACAGTACTTACCTGATACATTTGGGTGTGACCAGTGCTATATGGGCATGACCGGTGCTATGTGGGTGTGCCCAGAGACACATGGAAGTTTACACCCCCTACACTATAAGCCCCACTTTGCACCCATTATAGATATGCCACTGACTGTGCCTCAAAAGATTTCAATCTTACTCTGCAACTAAAACAGGCGATCACCAGACAGAGGGGTATATTAAATTAGAGTCGAAACCTGCCATCTTATCGGAAATACAGCAGGTTTTGACTTTTTCAGGTTGGAAGGGGATCTGACCTATTTAATTCCCCCCGCAGCTCTCAGACACGTCAGGAAATTCAAATTGTCAGAAAGCATGTGGATCGGCGGAATAGACGCCGATCCGCGTGTTTCTGTCGGAAACGGGGCCAAATCCGACAGGTTTTGGCCCACCTTTCGACAATCTCAATCCGACTTTAAAAAAAGTCGGATTGAGGACATGAGACGGGGAAGTGGGGCGGCGGGCTGCAGGGCACTACCTCCGATGGCCGTCCCCCCGGCCAGGCTCCTTTCTCCCGGCAGCGATGAGGAGGACGAGCTGGGAGGAGGACGGGACAGCAGCTGCCAGCAGCAGCGTGGAGGGGACACCAGGACCAGCCAAATCCAACAGTCAGATTTGGCCATTCATTGAATAGCCCTTGTCGGATCCATTCTGACAAATGCATGTCGGAATTGATCCAACTGTAATTGAATATACCCCTAAGCTGCTAATGGGGTGTAATCATGTGATAGAGGGGGCGCCTGTCTTTCATATGGAGTAGCCCCGGCATGTACAGGTACAGTCATGGGTGTGATAGGGCACATAATGATCTCCCGCCCATATACAGATGTGTTCTGTAGCATACGGTAATATGGTCTATGTGGGTCACAGGTGAAGACCTCACCTCAGAGGTTACGCTGATCTGTACGGGCACCCAACCATTCTCACCACTTCAGGGAATCACAGTCTGATGCTTGAATATAAACATGTCCGACCGTCATCCTGCAAAATGGTCCTGTAGAGGCGGTTACTGTACACCGGGGCACTGCAAATAATGACACGTGCTGCTAATCTCAGTGTATCGAGGCCGGCTGATGACTGGAATGGAGACTGACCTATGTGATCTGAGTAACCTAGCGCAGTACAGGAGATGGTGACGGGAGAGTTGTACTTGTCTGTAGACTTACAGCAGGAGTCCTGCCCCTCTGGTGTATATGGAGACTGACCTATGTGATCTGAGTAACCTAGCGCAGTACAGGAGATGGTGACGGGAGAGTTGTACTTGTCTGTAGACTTACAGCAGGAGCCCTGCCCCTCTGGTGTATATGGAGACTGACCCATGTGATCTGAGTAACCTAGCGCAGTACAGGAGATGGTGACGGGAGAGTTGCACTTGTCTGTAGACTTACAGCAGGAGTCCTGCCCCTCTGGTGTATATGGAGACTGACCTATGTGATCTGAGTAACCTAGCGCAGTACAGGAGATGGTGACGGGAGAGTTGTACTTGTCTGTAGACTTACAGCAGGAGCCCTGCCCCTCTGGTGTATATGGAGACTGACCTATGTGATCTGAGTAACCTAGCGCAGTACAGGAGATGGTGACGGGAGAGTTGTACTTGTCTGTAGTTACAGCAGGAGCCCTGCCCCTCTGGTGTATATGGAGACTGACCTATGTGATCTGAGTAACCTAGCGCAGTACAGGAGATGGTGACAGGAGAGTTGCACTTGTCTGTAAAGTTACAGCCGGAGCCCTGCCCCTCTGGTGTATATGGAGACTGACCTATGTGATCTGAGTAACCTAGCGCAGTACAGGAGATGGTGACGGGAGAGTTGTACTTGTCTGTAGACTTACAGCAGGAGCCCTGCCCCTCTGGTGTATATGGAGACTGACCCATGTGATCTGAGTAACCTAGCGCAGTACAGGAGATGGTGACGGGAGAGTTGCACTTGTCTGTAGACTTACAGCAGGAGTCCTGCCCCTCTGGTGTATATGGAGACTGACCTATGTGATCTGAGTAACCTAGCGCAGTACAGGAGATGGTGACGGGAGAGTTGTACTTGTCTGTAGACTTACAGCAGGAGCCCTGCCCCTCTGGTGTATATGGAGACTGACCTATGTGATCTGAGTAACCTAGCGCAGTACAGGAGATGGTGACGGGAGAGTTGTACTTGTCTGTAGTTACAGCAGGAGCCCTGCCCCTCTGGTGTATATGGAGACTGACCTATGTGATCTGAGTAACCTAGCGCAGTACAGGAGATGGTGACAGGAGAGTTGCACTTGTCTGTAAAGTTACAGCCGGAGCCCTGCCCCTCTGGTGTATATGGAGACTGACCTATGTGATCTGAGTAACCTAGCGCAGTACAGGAGATGGTGACGGGAGAGTTGTATTTGTCTGTAGACTTACAGCAGGAGCCCTGCCCCTCTGGTGTATATGGAGACTGACCCATGTGATCTGAGTAACCTAGCGCAGTACAGGAGATGGTGACGGGAGAGTTGCACTTGTCTGTAGACTTACAGCAGGAGTCCTGCCCCTCTGGTGTATATGGAGACTGACCTATGTGATCTGAGTAACCTAGCGCAGTACAGGAGATGGTGACGGGAGAGTTGTACTTGTCTGTAGACTTACAGCAGGAGCCCTGCCCCTCTGGTGTATATGGAGACTGACCTATGTGATCTGAGTAACCTAGCGCAGTACAGGAGATGGTGACGGGAGAGTTGTACTTGTCTGTAGTTACAGCAGGAGCCCTGCCCCTCTGGTGTATATGGAGACTGACCCATGTGATCTGAGTAACCTAGCGCAGTACAGGAGATGGTGACGGGAGAGTTGCACTTGTCTGTAGACTTACAGCAGGCCCCGCCCCTCTGGTGTATATGGAGACTGACCTATGTGATCTGAGTAACCTAGCGCAGTACAGGAGATGGTGACAGGAGAGTTGTACTTGTCTGTAGTTACAGCAGGCCCCGCCCCTCTGGTGTATATGGAGACTGACCTATGTGATCTGAGTAACCTAGCGCAGTACAGGAGATGGTGACGGGAGAGTTGCACTTGTCTGTAGACTTACAGCAGGAGTCCTGCCCCTCTGGTGTATATGGAGACTGACCTATGTGATCTGAGTAACCTAGCGCAGTACAGGAGATGGTGACAGGAGAGTTGCACTTGTCTGTAGTTACAGCAGGAGCCCTGCCCCTCTGGTGTATATGGAGACTGACCTATGTGATCTGAGTAACCTAGCGCAGTACAGGAGATGGTGACAGGAGAGTTGCACTTGTCTGTAGACTTACAGCAGGAGTCCTGCCCCTCTGGTGTATATGGAGACTGACCTATGTGATCTGAGTAACCTAGCGCAGTACAGGAGATGGTGACGGGAGAGTTGCACTTGTCTGTAGACTTACAGCAGGAGCCCTGCCCCTCTGGTGTATATGGAGACTGACCCATGTGATCTGAGTAACCTAGCGCAGTACAGGAGATGGTGACGGGAGAGTTGTACTTGTCTGTAGACTTACAGCAGGAGTCCTGCCCCTCTGGTGTATATGGAGACTGACCTATGTGATCTGAGTAACCTAGCGCAGTACAGGAGATGGTGACAGGAGAGTTGTACTTGTCTGTAGAGTTACAGCAGGAGCCCTGCCCCTCTGGTGTATATGGAGACTGACCTATGTGATCTGAGTAACCTAGCGCAGTACAGGAGATGGTGACGGGAGAGTTGCACTTGTCTGTAGTTACAGCAGGAGCCCTGCCCCTCTGGTGTATATGGAGACTGACCTATGTGATCTGAGTAACCTAGCGCAGTACAGGAGATGGTGACAGGAGAGTTGCACTTGTCTGTAGACTTACAGCAGGAGTCCTGCCCCTCTGGTGTATATGGAGACTGACCTATGTGATCTGAGTAACCTAGCGCAGTACAGGAGATGGTGACGGGAGAGTTGTACTTGTCTGTAGTTACAGCAGGAGCCCTGCCCCTCTGGTGTATATGGAGACTGACCTATGTGATCTGAGTAACCTAGCGCAGTACAGGAGATGGTGACAGGAGAGTTGCACTTGTCTGTAAAGTTACAGCCGGAGCCCTGCCCCTCTGGTGTATATGGAGACTGACCTATGTGATCTGAGTAACCTAGCGCAGTACAGGAGATGGTGACGGGAGAGTTGTACTTGTCTGTAGACTTACAGCAGGAGCCCTGCCCCTCTGGTGTATATGGAGACTGACCCATGTGATCTGAGTAACCTAGCGCAGTACAGGAGATGGTGACGGGAGAGTTGCACTTGTCTGTAGACTTACAGCAGGAGTCCTGCCCCTCTGGTGTATATGGAGACTGACCTATGTGATCTGAGTAACCTAGCGCAGTACAGGAGATGGTGACGGGAGAGTTGTACTTGTCTGTAGACTTACAGCAGGAGCCCTGCCCCTCTGGTGTATATGGAGACTGACCTATGTGATCTGAGTAACCTAGCGCAGTACAGGAGATGGTGACGGGAGAGTTGTACTTGTCTGTAGTTACAGCAGGAGCCCTGCCCCTCTGGTGTATATGGAGACTGACCTATGTGATCTGAGTAACCTAGCGCAGTACAGGAGATGGTGACAGGAGAGTTGCACTTGTCTGTAAAGTTACAGCCGGAGCCCTGCCCCTCTGGTGTATATGGAGACTGACCTATGTGATCTGAGTAACCTAGCGCAGTACAGGAGATGGTGACGGGAGAGTTGTACTTGTCTGTAGACTTACAGCAGGAGCCCTGCCCCTCTGGTGTATATGGAGACTGACCCATGTGATCTGAGTAACCTAGCGCAGTACAGGAGATGGTGACGGGAGAGTTGCACTTGTCTGTAGACTTACAGCAGGAGTCCTGCCCCTCTGGTGTATATGGAGACTGACCTATGTGATCTGAGTAACCTAGCGCAGTACAGGAGATGGTGACGGGAGAGTTGTACTTGTCTGTAGACTTACAGCAGGAGCCCTGCCCCTCTGGTGTATATGGAGACTGACCTATGTGATCTGAGTAACCTAGCGCAGTACAGGAGATGGTGACGGGAGAGTTGTACTTGTCTGTAGTTACAGCAGGAGCCCTGCCCCTCTGGTGTATATGGAGACTGACCCATGTGATCTGAGTAACCTAGCGCAGTACAGGAGATGGTGACGGGAGAGTTGCACTTGTCTGTAGACTTACAGCAGGCCCCGCCCCTCTGGTGTATATGGAGACTGACCTATGTGATCTGAGTAACCTAGCGCAGTACAGGAGATGGTGACGGGAGAGTTGCACTTGTCTGTAGACTTACAGCAGGAGTCCTGCCCCTCTGGTGTATATGGAGACTGACCTATGTGATCTGAGTAACCTAGCGCAGTACAGGAGATGGTGACAGGAGAGTTGCACTTGTCTGTAGTTACAGCAGGAGCCCTGCCCCTCTGGTGTATATGGAGACTGACCTATGTGATCTGAGTAACCTAGCGCAGTACAGGAGATGGTGACAGGAGAGTTGCACTTGTCTGTAGACTTACAGCAGGAGTCCTGCCCCTCTGGTGTATATGGAGACTGACCTATGTGATCTGAGTAACCTAGCGCAGTACAGGAGATGGTGACGGGAGAGTTGCACTTGTCTGTAGACTTACAGCAGGAGCCCTGCCCCTCTGGTGTATATGGAGACTGACCCATGTGATCTGAGTAACCTAGCGCAGTACAGGAGATGGTGACGGGAGAGTTGTACTTGTCTGTAGACTTACAGCAGGAGTCCTGCCCCTCTGGTGTATATGGAGACTGACCTATGTGATCTGAGTAACCTAGCGCAGTACAGGAGATGGTGACAGGAGAGTTGTACTTGTCTGTAGAGTTACAGCAGGAGCCCTGCCCCTCTGGTGTATATGGAGACTGACCTATGTGATCTGAGTAACCTAGCGCAGTACAGGAGATGGTGACGGGAGAGTTGCACTTGTCTGTAGTTACAGCAGGAGCCCTGCCCCTCTGGTGTATATGGAGACTGACCTATGTGATCTGAGTAACCTAGCGCAGTACAGGAGATGGTGACAGGAGAGTTGCACTTGTCTGTAGACTTACAGCAGGAGTCCTGCCCCTCTGGTGTATATGGAGACTGACCTATGTGATCTGAGTAACCTAGCGCAGTACAGGAGATGGTGACGGGAGAGTTGTACTTGTCTGTAGTTACAGCAGGAGCCCTGCCCCTCTGGTGTATATGGAGACTGACCTATGTGATCTGAGTAACCTAGCGCAGTACAGGAGATGGTGACAGGAGAGTTGCACTTGTCTGTAAAGTTACAGCCGGAGCCCTGCCCCTCTGGTGTATATGGAGACTGACCTATGTGATCTGAGTAACCTAGCGCAGTACAGGAGATGGTGACGGGAGAGTTGTACTTGTCTGTAGACTTACAGCAGGAGCCCTGCCCCTCTGGTGTATATGGAGACTGACCCATGTGATCTGAGTAACCTAGCGCAGTACAGGAGATGGTGACGGGAGAGTTGCACTTGTCTGTAGACTTACAGCAGGAGTCCTGCCCCTCTGGTGTATATGGAGACTGACCTATGTGATCTGAGTAACCTAGCGCAGTACAGGAGATGGTGACGGGAGAGTTGTACTTGTCTGTAGACTTACAGCAGGAGCCCTGCCCCTCTGGTGTATATGGAGACTGACCTATGTGATCTGAGTAACCTAGCGCAGTACAGGAGATGGTGACGGGAGAGTTGTACTTGTCTGTAGTTACAGCAGGAGCCCTGCCCCTCTGGTGTATATGGAGACTGACCTATGTGATCTGAGTAACCTAGCGCAGTACAGGAGATGGTGACAGGAGAGTTGCACTTGTCTGTAAAGTTACAGCCGGAGCCCTGCCCCTCTGGTGTATATGGAGACTGACCTATGTGATCTGAGTAACCTAGCGCAGTACAGGAGATGGTGACGGGAGAGTTGTACTTGTCTGTAGACTTACAGCAGGAGCCCTGCCCCTCTGGTGTATATGGAGACTGACCCATGTGATCTGAGTAACCTAGCGCAGTACAGGAGATGGTGACGGGAGAGTTGCACTTGTCTGTAGACTTACAGCAGGAGTCCTGCCCCTCTGGTGTATATGGAGACTGACCTATGTGATCTGAGTAACCTAGCGCAGTACAGGAGATGGTGACGGGAGAGTTGTACTTGTCTGTAGACTTACAGCAGGAGCCCTGCCCCTCTGGTGTATATGGAGACTGACCTATGTGATCTGAGTAACCTAGCGCAGTACAGGAGATGGTGACGGGAGAGTTGTACTTGTCTGTAGTTACAGCAGGAGCCCTGCCCCTCTGGTGTATATGGAGACTGACCCATGTGATCTGAGTAACCTAGCGCAGTACAGGAGATGGTGACGGGAGAGTTGCACTTGTCTGTAGACTTACAGCAGGCCCCGCCCCTCTGGTGTATATGGAGACTGACCTATGTGATCTGAGTAACCTAGCGCAGTACAGGAGATGGTGACAGGAGAGTTGTACTTGTCTGTAGTTACAGCAGGCCCCGCCCCTCTGGTGTATATGGAGACTGACCTATGTGATCTGAGTAACCTAGCGCAGTACAGGAGATGGTGACGGGAGAGTTGCACTTGTCTGTAGACTTACAGCAGGAGTCCTGCCCCTCTGGTGTATATGGAGACTGACCTATGTGATCTGAGTAACCTAGCGCAGTACAGGAGATGGTGACGGGAGAGTTGCACTTGTCTGTAGTTACAGCAGGAGTCCTGCCCCTCTGGTGTATATGGAGACTGACCTATGTGATCTGAGTAACCTAGCGCAGTACAGGAGATGGTGACAGGAGAGTTGCACTTGTCTGTAGTTACAGCAGGAGCCCTGCCCCTCTGGTGTATATGGAGACTGACCTATGTGATCTGAGTAACCTAGCGCAGTACAGGAGATGGTGACAGGAGAGTTGCACTTGTCTGTAGACTTACAGCAGGAGTCCTGCCCCTCTGGTGTATATGGAGACTGACCTATGTGATCTGAGTAACCTAGCGCAGTACAGGAGATGGTGACGGGAGAGTTGCACTTGTCTGTAGACTTACAGCAGGAGCCCTGCCCCTCTGGTGTATATGGAGACTGACCCATGTGATCTGAGTAACCTAGCGCA
Organism: Pseudophryne corroboree; assembly: GCF_028390025.1. Taxonomy (NCBI): domain Eukaryota; kingdom Metazoa; phylum Chordata; class Amphibia; order Anura; family Myobatrachidae; genus Pseudophryne; species Pseudophryne corroboree. The sequence continues at coordinate 1,050,234,262 of NC_086445.1, forward strand.
GTACAGGAGATGGTGACGGGAGAGTTGTACTTGTCTGTAGTTACAGCAGGAGCCCTGCCCCTCTGGTGTATATGGAGACTGACCTATGTGATCTGAGTAACCTAGCGCAGTACAGGAGATGGTGACAGGAGAGTTGCACTTGTCTGTAGACTTACAGCAGGAGTCCTGCCCCTCTGGTGTATATGGAGACTGACCTATGTGATCTGAGTAACCTAGCGCAGTACAGGAGATGGTGACGGGAGAGTTGCACTTGTCTGTAGACTTACAGCAGGCCCCGCCCCTCTGGTGTATATGGAGACTGACCCATGTGATCTGAGTAACCTAGCGCAGTACAGGAGATGGTGACGGGAGAGTTGCACTTGTCTGTAGAGTTACAGCAGGAGTCCTGCCCCTCTGGTGTATATGGAGACTGACCTATGTGATCTGAGTAACCTAGCGCAGTACAGGAGATGGTGACGGGAGAGTTGCACTTGTCTGTAGACTTACAGCAGGAGCCCTGCCCCTCTGGTGTATATGGAGACTGACCCATGTGATCTGAGTAACCTAGCGCAGTACAGGAGATGGTGACGGGAGAGTTGTACTTGTCTGTAGACTTACAGCAGGAGCCCTGCCCCTCTGGTGTATATGGAGACTGACCTATGTGATCTGAGTAACCTAGCGCAGTACAGGAGATGGTGACAGGAGAGTTGCACTTGTCTGTAGAGTTACAGCAGGAGCCCTGCCCCTCTGGTGTATATGGAGACTGACCTGTGTGATCTGAGTAACCTAGCGCAGTACAGGAGATGGTGACAGGAGAGTTGTACTTGTCTGTAGAGTTACAGCAGGAGTCCTGCCCCTCTGGTGTATATGGAGACTGACCTATGTGATCTGAGTAACCTAGCGCAGTACAGGAGATGGTGACAGGAGAGTTGCACTTGTCTGTAGAGTTACAGCAGGAGCCCTGCCCCTCTGGTGTATATGGAGACTGACCCATGTGATCTGAGTAACCTAGCGCAGTACAGGAGATGGTGACATGAGAGTTGCACTTGTCTGTAAAGTTACAGCCGGAGCCCTGCCCCTCTGGTGTATATGGAGACTGACCCATGTGATCTGAGTAACCTAGCACAGTACAGGAGATGGTGACGGGAGAGTTGTACTTGTCTGTAGAGTTACAGCAGGAGTCCTGCCCCTCTGGTGTATATGGAGACTGACCTATGTGATCTGAGTAACCTAGCGCAGTACAGGAGATGGTGACAGGAGAGTTGCACTTGTCTGTAGAGTTACAGCAGGAGTCCTGCCCCTCTGGCGTATATGAAGACTGACCTATGTGATCTGAGTAACCTAGCGCAGTACAGGAGATGGTGACGGGAGAGTTGCACTTGTCTGTAGACTTACAGCAGGAGTCCTGCCCCTCTGGTGTATATGGAGACTGACCTATGTGATCTGAGTAACCTAGCACAGTACAGGAGATGGTGACAGGAGAGTTGTACTTGTCTGTAGAGTTACAGCAGGAGCCCTGCCCCTCTGGTGTATATGGAGACTGACCTGTGTGATCTGAGTAACCTAGCGCAGTACAGGAGATGGTGACGGGAGAGTTGTACTTGTCTGTAGACTTACAGCAGGAGCCCTGCCCCTCTGGTGTATATGGAGACTGACCCATGTGATCTGAGTAACCTAGCGCAGTACAGGAGATGGTGACGGGAGAGTTGCACTTGTCTGTAGACTTACAGCAGGAGTCCTGCCCCTCTGGTGTATATGGAGACTGACCCATGTGATCTGAGTAATCTAGCGCAGTACAGGAGATGGTGACGGGAGAGTTGCACTTGTCTGTAGTTACAGCAGGAGTCCTGCCCCTCTGGTGTATATGGAGACTGACCTATGTGATCTGAGTAACCTAGCGCAGTACAGGAGATGGTGACGGGAGAGTTGTACTTGTCTGTAGTTACAGCAGGAGTCCTGCCCCTCTGGTGTATATGGAGACTGACCTATGTGATCTGAGTAACCTAGCGCAATACAGGAGATGGTGACGGGAGAGTTGCACTTGTCTGTAGACTTACAGCAGGCCCCGCCCCTCTGGTGTATATGGAGACTGACCTATGTGATCTGAGTAACCTAGCGCAGTACAGGAGATGGTGATGGGAGAGTTGCACTTGTCTGTAGACTTACAGCAGGAGTCCTGCCCCTCTGGTGTATATGGAGACTGACCTATGTGATCTGAGTAACCTAGCGCAGTACAGGAGATGGTGACGGGAGAGTTGTACTTGTCTGTAGACTTACAGCAGGCGCCCTGCCCCTCTGGTGTATATGGAGACTGCAGATTATGGGGCTGATTCACAGAGAGACGCTGGACTGATTAACTCGCAGCTGCCTGATGTAACGTTACTTGCGCCGGAGCCGCAGTGACCATGTGCTGTGATTCACGGTGTGAGGGAAGATGACCGGGCCCTGAGGCTTTCAGGTAATTTGGGCCCCCTCCGGCACTTCTGTCACTCACCCCACTACAGCTGACAGCTTATACCATCACTTACACTCTCAGTGATCACACAGACACTGATACCCAGGTGATATAAATGCTGCTGCTCTCCTCTCTCACAGCGCAATGGTTCTTCATTTTCTTTTCTCTTTATTTTCTCCTGACCTGCGTCTGTACACGCTGGCTGCCACTTGTTCTTTTCAAATGTATAAATAACTGTTTTGGCTGGTGGCAACGGCCCGTGGGAACATTTGACCATATGTGATCAAGGTCACGATTTGACTGTATTGCTCATGGGGGTATAATAAGGGAGGAGGAGGCAGCGTGATGTCACAGCCCTGACGCAGTGCGCTATTGTTCTTATGTCCCCCTCCACCCCCACTGTCTCAGAACACACTTCAGCTGACTACAACTGTGACTTACGCGCAGTGCAAAGTGCCTTTACCCACTGGAGGCCTAGGGCATAGGTAGCAGTGCCTCAGCAAAAAACAATTTGTGGGCCCCTAGTCCATGTGGGGCCTCAGCCTTATGGATAATACCTGCACAGAAAGGGACTGTCTCCTCCCCAAATCGTCCATTTGGGGGACTGCGGGAACTGATGCCACCTTCAGATGGTAATTAATAATCATAACAATATTATTTATATTGAGGTTTCTCCAGCAGGACTCAGAGTCACTTTATAGACATAGAATACACAGCACACAGGACTTAGTAATACAGCAAGCAGAAAACCCCACAGCGAGAGAGAGAGAGAAAGCACAATCAGCGTAATGCAGGGGTGGTGCAGACATTTTGGGTTATAAATTCCACAGGTTCATGCCCCACCCACTAAAGGTACCAGTGAGGCAGCCGTGCTGGGCGCACTACATACAGGATTACCCTAAGCAGAATAGGTTACCCCTAGAAGAGATGAAACAAAATGGGTGGTTGCGGCGTCCTAACGATAGGAGTAGGGCCACACCATAACTGTCAGAGACAAGTATTTCTCATCCCATCCAGGAGCGTACCAGGTGAGGCAGCCATGTTGGGGGGCGCACTATGAAGGTTACACTGTGGGAGATAAGCCATACGGTGAGACCTGTGATATCACTATAGGTGGGGTTGTTGTCTCACGGCACTGATCTAATTATACAATTTCTAATAGAACAATATATAACGCACCACTGTTATGAATTTTGCAAACATAAAATGCTTCAATCAAAAATGAGTGGTGGTGCTCCCACTGCGGAAACAGGGTCAACAAAGACGAGCAAACACGAGGAGATGCTGGTAAGACTCAAAAATGGTTGAGAACTCTTATAAACGGTATAAAGATCAACTCTAATAAAACTTAACTTTTATTGTAACATTTATGATGGCCTAACAAAGGCCTCTATCCAGATAAGTATACATGAAGGGAACCACTGTTCCTCAGAGGCTAAATATCAAACAAAACAATATAACATAAAGATAAAAAAAGACAAATTTAAAAAGACACACAGGAACACAATTTGTATCGACTGAAAGTGTCCATCAAAAATAATGTGTCAATATTCAAAGATTCTCAAAAATGTCAAATACCCAAGGGATGTGAGGGTTGCAGTGGATAGAAAGTAGACAGAACCACCAAAGCAATTTCAGAATTCTGCTGTCTCCCATTTGCCAAGGCAGTGAATGAGAGATGAGAGACTCTTACTGGTGCCAGTCCCTAGAATGGTAGTAGTGTCAAAGATCATGGCAACTTTTCTGCTTTTGGCTGTTGTGTACCAGATACAGTGCAGCCAATGAGAGAAATACTCTGTCGGCCATCTCAATGACAGAAGGTATAGGTGTGAGAGAATGTAGGAGAAGGCATATGAAATATCTTAATGAGTAAACCTCTTTTCTAATACACAGAGAAATGTCATTTCATATAATATACTTATGGCAAAAACATTTTTGTAATACCACATAGGAAACTACTTGTAGAAAAACCTCTGTTCAAAAATCATAATGTCAGTTGTCCTCTAAAATGCCAGATACCCAATAAATGTTTGCTGAACAATCAAAATATAATGGCTTGTTTAAATATATTCATAATAGCAGGGGGAAAAAATCCCTGTGCACATGAATGTTGGTAGTTATTTTGTAACATTTAACATTTCCAGAGTAGGGCTTTTACAATGTAACATAACTTGTTTTAGTTTGTATCAAACTAGTTGTCACGGACCTGCCAGTAGCTTCTCCAGATACGCCAATCTGAAAAGCGCCGCCTGTGACATGGGGGTCACTTTGGACACACGGGGTTATACAAACACGTTCGCCGCCACCAGCTAGAGGAATTTAGCGTCTAAACACAAGGTAGTCTTTGCTTCTACCTGTCATACACAGTTATTCATATGTAAAAAAATAGGTAAACCTAGGCAACTCAGGTTTGGGTTTGAAAACACAGAAAATCAGAACTAAGATTAGATTTTTAATCCAAGTCAAAACTTCAAAGCTTATGTCACAGAAAATAATGTTTACAAAGATATTAGAGAAAAGTCACAGCAAGTTATTTATCATTTCCGATAAAATAAAAATAGGAATAAACACAGCTTCACCTGAAGTTGGGTTGGCGGATTGAGGCCTATCCTTGGTGCAAGTCTTCCTGACCTGTTTGCCTCATGATAAAATGACACAGAAAGCCTGCGTTTCTAACTGTTATGTCCACTACAACCCCCTCTCAGCCCCTCCTGTTGGAAGAAGTTTTAACCTGCTCCATGCTGGATACAAGGACATTGGAATATCAGACTTAGGGTATAGGATTACACTCTGTTATCTCTCTACTGTTTGAAGCTCAGCAATCAGACATGGGACATCATTGTCCCATATCACTAGCACGTCATCTATGTATCCTAACCACAGGATGATGTGCACTTCGCATAGATGACGTGCTAGTGATATGGGACAGCGATGAGAGTATGTTCCTTGAATTCATCAATTTACTCAACAACAACTCCCTAAACTTGAAATTCACATATGAGATTAGTAAATCCAATATCTCCTTCCTTGATTTGAAAGTCTCTAAAAATGCAACAGGGGAAATCATAACCAATCTCTTTAGAAAAAAAGACGGCTACGAACAGCTTATTGCATAAGACAAGCCGCCATTTCTCGGCGACAGCTACAAACATTCCAAAAGGTGAGTTTTTACGACTACGCAGGAATTGTTCCAGTGATGCAACTTTCTTCCAACAATCTCCTGACTTATGTCATAGACTCAGAAACAGGGGATACAGCAATTGTGCTATTAAGAACGCCCGACGCCTTGATACACAATCCAACAGAGAAACCCTTGTTTTCCCAAGAGCCAAGAAAATGGATGAAGATAATAACATCAGATTCATTGGCGACTTCTGTGCAGAATGGAAAGACATTAAGGGGGATATTCAATTGTTTGAAAAGTCAGTTGGGTGTCTGTTTTTTCCTATCTAATAGACAGGAAACAATAGAGACACCCAACCGACTTTTTAAACATTTGAACATCCCCCTAAGAATATCAATACTCCACTTAGACACAGATTTGAAGGATGCAGTGGGGCCAAGTGTCTCGATGAGCTGGCAACTTACCGTAGGTAACTTCTTGGTACAGAGTCACTATGAGAGAACAAAGAAAAAACCTTCCAAACTTTCCTGTGTGGGGAATGCAAGGCATGTGCGCATATCCTTAAAACAAATGAAATATGTCGGAATGACGACAAGAACAATGAAAGGGAGGATATTGGAGCATATCAGCAATATCCGTATTGCCCCGACGGACCTTAAAAAATGTAAGAAAATTTAATCCGTGGCCAAACATTTTTTTATAGAAACATGGTAGGGACCCCAGACCCCTCCAAGCTTTCAATCTAGAGAGGATCCGTTTGGGGATCAGATGGGATGATCTTAACAACACTCTTCTTAAAAAAGAAACCGAATGGATCTTTAAATTAGGGACAGTGGCTCCAAAAGGACTCAATGAATGTAACAGTTTTAGGCCCTCATTCCGAGTTGATCACTCGCTAGCTGCTTTTAGCAGCATTGCACACGCTAGGCCGCCACCCTCAGGGAGTGTATCTTAGCTTAGCAGAATTGCTAACGAAAGATTAGCAGAAGTGCTCGAAAAAAATTTCATGCAGTTTCAAAGTGGCTCAGAACCTACTCCTAGATTGCGATCACTGCAGACAGTTTAGCTCCTGGTTTGACGTCACAAATGCCCTGCATTCGGCCAGCCACTCCCCCGTTTCCCCAGCCACTCCTGTGTTTTAGCCTGACACGCCTGCGTTTTTTAGCACACTCCTGGAAAACGGTCAGTTACCACCCAGAAACACGCACTTCCTGTCAATCACTCACCGATCAGCAGAGCGACTGAAAAGAATCGGGAGCCCCTGTGTAAAATTGCATAGTTTTGTGTGAAAGTACTTGACGCGGGCGCCCTGTGGCCCATACGCATGCGCAGAAATGGCGAATTTTAGCCTGATCGCTATGCTTCGAAAAACGGCAGCGAGCGATCAACTCGGAATGAGGGCCCTAGTCCTTTCCCTGCTGAGTAGTACTTACCCATATTCAGCTCATTCTTTATCTACTCTGACATGACTTCTTTCTTCATCTAGTGCGTCATCTCATCACACAACAGCTGTTCACAATTTTTTGAGGCACATCACCTTGGCTCTAAATTGGCAGCATAACTTCTTATCCAAAACAGGTGTGTGAAATCTATCATATTAAAGGATTCTTCTATGCAGCAGGAGTATTACCTATCGATAAAGTCAGAGGAAGTGACGAAACGCGTCTAGGACTCTGTGGGGCAAATGTATTAACCTGGAGAAGGCATAAGGAAGTGATAAACCAGTGATATGTGCAAGGTGATAAAGGCACCAGCCAATCAGATCCTAATTGTTAATTTACATATTGGAGCTGATTGGCTGGTGCCTTTATCACTGGTTTATCACTTCCTTATGCCTTCTCCAGGTTAATACATCTGCCCCTGTGTTCGGACCGGTGAAGTACTGGGTGATCCCATTGTAAGCCAATACAAAGTCACAACTGGTCACACTGAACATCCAGCGGCTAGCATCACAAGTCGCTGCTAACATCTGAGCTGCTATTCCTGAGGACCAGGAGCTCTGGACACCCCTGCCGCGAGCTGACTATCAAGCCATAAGCTGTCAATCTATAATACAGCAGCAGATTTCCTGCCAGCCGCACGAACCGGTATTCACCGATACTCACCTACAAATCGCCGCTCCTGAGGACGCTTGGGAGTGACCACCTCCTTACATCTTTGAACAGGCTAATCGGGTTATAGTGAGTACTAGTGCGGTTGTCCATAATTATATCAGTGAGCATAATGAGTTATTACATAAGGGATCACCAGTGAGCAATTAATAATAAAGCTCAAAGTCGGGATCATAATTGAAATCACCATATGATCAGTAGTGGACCCCAGTCTCAAAACGGTCAATTAACACCCTGTAACCCATCCGATTACATATATATTGGGATATATATTGGGACAGTTACATGTTTTATTCAGCTATTAGATATATGCAATAATGAACTGCAAGTAAATAGTATCAATCAATACTGGCTGATTGCTACAATCCAATTGCTACATATGGATGTATCGATCTGGTGCTGCTTGTTATATTTAGGTTTTTAAATATGTGTATATGAATTATACTTAATAAATTGTTACTTCTTTTTTAATTGTAACCACTGGCAAATCAGTCTGTTTAATATGGTTTTCTAGCGCGACCCTATTTCTATATACAATAGTGACATCCCCTCTTGACTCTACACACATAAATTGTATACTTTACATGCCACTAGTGAGTATGTATGTATGTATATATATATATATATATATATATATATCCTGCAGTATGACCCGGCACTCCTTGCGCTCCCCAGCGTTGTAGGCAACTTGCTCCCGTGCCTTCACCTCCTGGAAATAATCCCCTTAATATCGATAGCAATGAGAGCGGCACTGGGAGACGTAGCAAACAAGTTGAAGAAAAAAAGTGCTTTTAATGAATCTACGTTTCGGGGACGCAGCTCCTTCGTCAGGATACAGTGTACAACAATGTTCAGTGTTTAAATACCTGTGCAGGTAGAGGTTACTCACCGCCATCAGCCGTCGCGCCGCCCAGATCCCGGAACTGACGTCACTCCCCCCATAGGAAGTGACGCGTCACCGGTCCGTCTAGCCGGCGCTCTCGGGCTGTGGGAGATACGTAACCAAGACAACGTCAACAACAATCGTGACTAGTTAGTGAAATTCAAAAAGTAAACATAAAGTGCAGTGCAAAATGCTCAAACCACATTGTCATTGTTACATATACGTGCAATCAATTAGACAAAAGACATAATTAAGGTGCTCACAGATGCTACCGCGCCATGCAGTGTATTTAAAACGGTAAGCAGCTAGACTCAAATATATAATAAGAATCATTTAAATAATCTAACGTGGGTGACTTTTAAAATACTCAAAGGTTATCACAGAAGGCGTCGACTATCATCCATACAGAGAATCTCAGGTAGCAACTGCCACCAGATCTTACTTGTTTCAGAGGTACTCATGTTTAGGTTAATAAAATAGTGCAATAATATAAAAATATATAATGAGGTTCTGAGGTCCCCCCACGTAGAAATTGCTTCAGATCGAGGCAAAGTGGATCTTCACCCTAAACACAGTACATCCTAAAGGATTGAATGAGACTCTAAGCTTGAAAAGTTTCTTGTAAACAGTTCCTTATCAGAACCTCATTATATATTTTTATATTATTGCACTATTTTATTAACCTAACCATGAGTACCTCTGAAACAAGTAAGATCTGGTGGCAGTTGCTACCTGAGATTCTCTGTATGGATGATAGTCGACGCCTTCTGTAATAACCTTTGAGTATTTTAAAAGTCACCCACGTTAGATTATTTAAATGATTCTTATTATATATTTGAGTCTAGCTGCTTACCGTTTTAAATACACTGCATGGCGCGGTAGCATCTGTGAGCACCATAATTATGTCTTTTGTCTAATTGATTGCACGTATATGTAACAATGACAATGTGGTTTGAGCATTTTGCACTGCACTTTATGTTTACTTTTTGAATTTCACTAACTAGTCACGATTGTTGTTGACGTTGTCTTGGTTACGTATCTCCCACAGCCCGAGAGCGCCGGCTAGACGGACCGGTGACGCGTCACTTCCTATGGGGGGAGTGACGTCAGTTCCGGGATCTGGGCGGCGCGACGGCTGATGGCGGTGAGTAACCTCTACCTGCACAGGTATTTAAACACTGAACATTGTTGTACACTGTATCCTGACGAAGGGGCTGCGTCCCCGAAACGTAGATTCATTAAAAGCACTTTTTTTCTTCAACTTGTTTGCTACGTCTCCCAGTGCCGCTCTCATTGCTATCGATATATATATAATAGCAGAAACAGGCAGCACTCGGATATGTCAGAGACCACAGACAGGTATTAAATCGTCCACTTTTCGAATTTTTATTCGTCATCAGGATATAACATACAAAAAACACACTGCTTAAATACCTTATACCACCACATGTGTTCAAACCACGGCGCGGGTTTCGGTCCAGTGACGCCCAGTAATTACGTCACCGTCCCTCACCCGATACCATGGTAACCAATAAAACTCATCCAGCATATTCAGGACTTGATGTTGATCTGTTCATTGATTTGCTAGAAATGGTACTGTCCTGTATTTATTTTTTATTCAATGGTAATTATTACCTACAAACTGCCGGGTGTGCGATGGGGTTCCCTGTGTTTTTGGTAGGAATTATTTTTTGATGACCCGGTCTTTTCCGCCAATATTGGCATGTATGTTAGGTATATCGATGACCTTTTTGTGATATGGTCTGGTAGTGAACAGAGCCTTAAGAACTTTATTGACATGTATAATTTAACGGACCACCCTGTGAAGTTTACGTATACTATTAGTACCCTAGAAGTAAATTACTTGGATGTACAGGTTTCATTACATGAGGGTGTGATTTCAAATGAATTATATAATAAACCGACTGACAGGGTAATGTTGCTGCATGCCCATAGCTTCCATCCCAAATCTATGAAATTTGGATTACCCTATTCCCAATTTATACGTGCTGTATGTATTTGTAAGGATAGAAACAAAGCAATTGAGCACATTGACCTCATGATAAATACATTTGTAACTAGGGGCTATGAGTTAGAACAATTAGTAAAAGCTAAGAACAAAGCATTACAATTCCCACGTTCGGAGTTGTTATCTAAAAAACCTAAGATGATGAGACAACATGTGATTCCATGGGTTAATCATTATAACAACAGGAGCAGTGAGATCACTAATTCAGCAAGACATCTTTGGCCGATCGTGAGTGGTGTTGCCGATTTGAATTTGAAAGATACCAAGATTATGCCTTGCTTTACGCGAGTTAAGAATATAAGGGATTGGGTAATGAGAATGAATATCACCGGATTACAAACTGCTCAGAGTGAACAAACTTTTCTGTTATTGCAGAAATGGTGTTACCGCCAGGGTCGGACTGGCCCATAGGGGTACCAGGGAAACCACCGGTGGGCCCCACTGCCTGAGTGCCCACTCCTTCCTCTAGGGATCAGGTTCCAGACTGTGCACTTGTATTATACATGGTAGATATGTTGCATTACACTGCACTAGACTATTGTGTATTTCAAGCCTCTGTGGAGGCTGGCCACACCCCCTTTTTAGACTGGCCTTACCCCTAAGTATGGGCCCCTATCACTGCATTCCCCGGTGGGCTCTCCATGCCCCAGTCCGACACTGGTTACCGCTGCCTGAATTGTGTGACGTGCCACTCGCTTATCACAGGCAAGATGTTCTGCCACCCACACAGTGGAAAGAGGTATACCATTGGACATAGAGTGACTTGTACAACTACATTTATCTTATACCTGCTTTCCTGCCCTTGTGGCATGTGCTATGTGGGTAAAATGGACAGAACACTTAGAGAATGCATAGATAATCATAAATCAGCCATTCGAACAGCATTGGCATCTGGCAGTAGTGATCAGCCCGTGGCACCCACTTTTTGCAGGTAGGACACAGCATTGCGTTGATGAGGTATACTATAATAGATCATGAACCATACCAGTTGCGGGGGGGGGGGGGGGGGGAGACTCGATCTCTGTGCCTTCTCCGTAAAGAATCTAAATGGATTCATGAATTAGGTACACTCGCCCCTAAAGAGTTAAGTGAAACCCTTGGATTACATTGTTTTTTTTATAATTTTGGCTTCTTGCTGATATTGTTGTTTCTTGTATATGTTGTTTTCAAACATGCATCTATATTGGATATGAACAGAATATACATATTGTAACAATGTTGCCTTCTCTGATTCCCTTCGTTATGTGTTTCTTTATATGCCATGTCCGCTGTTTTTAAAGTTTTATTGGTTACCATGGTATCGGGTGAGGGACGGTGACGTAATTACTAGGCGTCACTGGACCCAAACCCGCGCCGTGGATTGAACACATGTGGTGGTATAAGGTATTTAAGCAGTGTGTTTTTTGTATGTTGTATCCTGATGATGAATAAAAATTTGAAACGTTGATGATTTAATACCTGTCTGTGGTCTCTGACATATCCGAGTGCTGCCTGTTTCTGCTATATATATATATATATATATATATATATATATACATACATACTCACTAGTGGCATGTAAGGTATACAATTTATGTGTGTAGGGTCAAGAGGGGATGTCAGTATTGTATATAGAAATAGGGTCGCGCTAGAAAACCATATTAAACAGACTGATTTGCCAGTGGTTACAATTAAAAAAGAGTGCCGCCTGTTTCTGCTATAGTTGGACCTTTGCCAAAAGGTACCTAGGGGGGCACCTAGTTTGTTGGCAATCTTTTCACAGTAAGTATTCACCATAGAAACCAATAGGTAGATGTATATCACAAACACTCTGTTTAATGATATTATGCACATTTATCTTTTTTTTTTACCGTCATTAATGGGTCCTGATGTTCTCTACATTTTTAATCTTTCACTTTCCGGGCCAAGGATTACTTTGCACTTGCAGCACATTACCTCAGAGGGTGTGAGTATTATTTTATGCACATTACCTCAGAGGGTGTGAGTATTATTTTATGCACATTACCTCAGAGGGTGTGAGTATTATTTTATGCACATTACCTCAGAGGGTGTGAGTATTATTTTATGCACATTACCTCAGAGGGTGTGAGTATTATTTTATGCACATTGCCTCAGAGGGTGCTAGTATTATTTTATGCACATTACCTCAGAGGGTGTGAGTATTATTTTATGCACATTTTGTCATGGGCACTCGGGCTTGGATTCCCTAATTACTCTTATTTTACAAAAGTGCTCTTCACGTTTCTGTCACTAATTCTGCAAAGCCCTGCTCTATTACTGCTCAAATAAGAAACATCCAGAGGTACTGTATAACACCTCTGTTTCTATTGATATAATTTTCCTTTTTACATTCCTGAAAGCACATCCAACGGACTCTGCAATCATTGATTTAGTGAGAATGTCAAGATATGAACATAACACAGTCTGTGTCCTGCACTCATTTCTCATTTATCTGTCATTTTCACCTTGTTTAAGTTTAGACCACCCGAACTTTCATCACCTAGAACTCCCTTCTACTGCAGTGATATCATTTATGTCCTTTCACAATGTTCAGCCAACCACCTCATTTACCACAATAATGGATACGTGCCCCTCGTTTTTATCCACATCACTTAACACATTTCTTCTATGCAGCTCATATGATTACAGACAATTTACCCCTTCCCAATCCTCTAACATGTATATTCCTCCTTTACAATATGACGCCTATCCGTTATATGCCACTACACAGGCAACCGGGATCCGTACTAAATCCCGCTGGATGGGATCCCGGCGTTCGAAATACCGACGCCGGAATCCCGACAGGGGTGGCGAGGGGAACGCAACCCCTTTAGGGCTCGCTGCGCTTGGCACACTAATTTATTCTCCCAATATGGGTGTTGTGGACACCCACGGAGAGAGAATATGTCAGGATTGTGCCGGTTGGGATTCCGGCGTCGGTATTTCGACCGCAGGGATTCCGTCCGGCGGGATCTTGACCCTATCCCAGGCAACCTCCTCAATATACTTTAAGTATTCTGTTTTAAAACACATAGGGGGTAATTGAGACCTGATCGCAGCAGCAAACTTGTTAGCAGTTGGACAAAACCATGTGCACTGCAGGGGAGGCAGATATAACATGTGCAGAGAGAGTAAGATTTGGGTGAGTTATTTTGTTTCTGTGTAGGGTAAATATTTATTTTTACACTGCAATTTAGATTTCAGTTTGAACACACCCACTCAAATCTAACTCTCTCTGCACATGTTACATCTGCCCTACCTGCAGTGCCGCCTAACATCTAACTCTCTCGGCACATGTTACATCTGCCCCCCCCCCCCTGCAGTTCACATGTTACATCTGCCCCCCTGCACTGCACATGGTTTTGCCCAACTGCTAACAAATTTGCTGCTACGATCAGGTCTGAATTACCCCCATGATGCGTTTATTATACATCTATGTCCACAAAGGCTCCGTCCCATTGCCAAACAGTTATACACGGCAAATAGACGTGAGACGAGTCCAATCATCCAATGTAGCCGCGACCAATCCTAAACCAGCAGTATTTACCCGCTGGTTTAGCAGTCAGACTATGACACGGCATGTCATTTTAATTATCCCCTTAGGATTGGATGCATCAACCAGTTCATAGTGCAATCCGATGAACATGCACCATGAGCTTCCCCCTTGTGAGCTAGCCTCCCACCAGGTGAAACGTACGTCTAGGAAGCTTTAGGGAATGCCCGCTAGTTGCGACCAGCGGGCACCCCTGGCACACAGGTTCCGTATGTATACTTATATTCTCATTGGATGGTATTTTGATTTGATTTCGCCACCAACGCATATATTTGATTTCATATATTGACTGTGGCTACATACAGTATTCTCCCTAGCCTTACTATATAATCTGGAGAAAGCTTTTTTTACGCTGAGACATGTTTGTTTAGACATAGAATTTGCACTCTGAGCTCCCTTAACACAGGTTAACTCTGCACGTCCGCCATGCCATTATAAAAAACAAAAACATTTTTCTCTGCCGGCTGCGGAAAGGAGATTGTTCCCATTAATATAAGTGTATTCTGCATACTTTTAAGGCTGTTTGTACTAACAACTGATATCACTACTTAGTTATGTTACACTGTAACAGCCCTGCTCTGGAAATGTTACAAAATAACTACCAACATTTATGTGCACAGTGACTTGTTTTTTCTGCTATTATGAATACATTTAAACAAGCCATGATATTTTGATAGTTCAGCAAACGTTTATTGGGTATCTGGCATTTTTGCGGACAACTGACATTATTATTTCTGAACCTAGGCATGTCTACAAGTAGTTTCCTATGTGGAATGACAAAAAAAATAAGAATTTACTTACCGATAATTCTATTTCTCGGAGTCCGTAGTGGATGCTGGGGTTCCTGAAAGGACCATGGGGAATAGCGGCTCCGCAGGAGACAGGGCACAAAAAGTAAAGCTTTACGATCAGGTGGTGTGTACTGGCTCCTCCCCCTATGACCCTCCTCCAAGCCTCAGTTAGGATACTGTGCCCGGACGAGCGTACACAATAAGGAAGGATTTATGAATCCCGGGTAAGACTCATACCAGCCACACCAATCACAC
The DNA here is from genome assembly GCF_028390025.1 of Pseudophryne corroboree. Taxonomy (NCBI): domain Eukaryota; kingdom Metazoa; phylum Chordata; class Amphibia; order Anura; family Myobatrachidae; genus Pseudophryne; species Pseudophryne corroboree. The sequence goes on from NC_086445.1 coordinate 1,050,249,442, forward strand.
CGTACAACCTGTGATCTAAACCCAGTTAACAGTATGATAACAGAGGAGCCTCTGAAAGATGGCTCCCTACAACAATAACCCGATTTAGGTAACAATAACTATGTACAATTATTGCAGATAATCCGCACTTGGGATGGGCGCCCAGCATCCACTACGGACTCCGAGAAATAGAATTATCGGTAAGTAAATTCTTATTTTCTCTATCGTCCTAGTGGATGCTGGGGTTCCTGAAAGGACCATGGGGATTATACCAAAGCTCCCAAACGGGCGGGAGAGTGCGGATGACTCTGCAGCACCGAATGAGAGAACTCCAGGTCCTCCTTAGCCAGGGTATCAAATTTGTAGAATTTTACAAACGTGTTCTCCCCCGACCACGTAGCCGCTCGGCAGAGTTGTAATGCCGAGACCCCTCGGGCAGCCGCCCAAGAAGAACCCACCTTCCTTGTGGAGTGGGCTTTTACCGATTTTGGCTGTGGCAGGCCTGCCACAGAATGTGCAAGCTGAATCGTACTACAAATCCAGCGAGCAATAGTCTGCTTAGACGCAGGAGCGCCCAACTTGTTGGGAGCATATAGTATAAACAGTGAGTCAGATTTCCTGACTCCAGCTGTCCTTGAAATGTATATTTTTAAAGCTCTGACAACGTCCAACAACTTGGAGTCCTCCAAGTCGCTTGTAGCCGCAGGCACTACAATAGGCTGGTTCAGATGAAATGCTGACACCACCTTAGGGAGAAAATGTGGACGAGTCCGCAGTTCTGCCCTGTCCGAATGGAAAATCAGATATGGGCTTTTGTAAGATAAAGCTGCCAGTTCTGACACTCTCCTGGCCGAAGCCAGGGCTAGTAGCATGGTCACTTTCCATGTAAGATATTTCAAATCCACATTTTTTAGTGGTTCAAACCAATGAGATTTGAGAAAGTCCAAAACAACATTGAGATCCCACGGTGCCACTGGAGGCACCACAGGGGGCTGTATATGCAGTACTCCCTTAACAAAGGTCTGGACTTCAGGAACTGAAGCCAATTCTTTCTGGAAGAAAATCGACAGGGCCGAAATTTGAACCTTAATAGATCCCAATTTGAGACCCATAGACAATCCTGATTGCAGGAAATGTAGGAATCGACCCAGTTGAAATTCCTCCGTCGGAGCACTCCGATCCTCGCACCACGCAACATATTTTCGCCAAATGCGGTGATAATGTTGCGCGGTTACTTCCTTCCTTGCTTTAATCAAGGTAGGAATGACTTCTTCCGGCATGCCTTTTTCCTTTAGGATCCGGCGTTCAACCGCCATGCCGTCAAACGCAGCCGCGGTAAGTCTTGAAACAGACAGGGACCCTGCTGAAGCAAGTCCCTTCTCAGAGGTAGAGGCCACGGATCCTCCGTGATCATCTCTTGAAGTTCCGGGTACCAAGTCCTTCTTGGCCAATCCGGAACCACTAGTATCGTTCTTACGCCTCTTTGCCGTATAATTCTCAATACTTTTGGTATGAGAGGCAGAGGAGGAAACACATACACCGACTGGTACACCCAAGGCGTTACCAGCGCGTCCACAGCTATTGCCTGCGGGTCTCTTGACCTGGCGCAATACCTGTCCAGTTTTTTGTTGAGGCGAGACGCCATCATGTCCACCATTGGTCTTTCCCAACGGGTTACAAGCATGTGGAAAACTTCTGGATGAAGTCCCCACTCTCCCGGGTGAAGGTCGTGTCTGCTGAGGAAGTCTGCTTCCCAGTTGTCCACTCCCAGGATGAACACTGCTGACAGTGCTATCACATGATTCTCTGCCCAGCGAAGAATCCTTGCAGCTTCTGCCATTGCACTCCTGCTTCTTGTGCCGCCCTGTCTGTTTACATGGGCGACTGCTGTGATGTTGTCCGACTGGATCAACACCGGTTTTCCTTGAAGCAGAGGTTCTGCCTGGCTTAGAGCATTGTAGATTGCTCTTAGTTCCAGAATGTTTATGTGAAGAGACGTTTCCAGGCTCGACCACACGCCCTGGAAGTTTCTTCCTTGTGTGACTGCTCCCCAGCCTCTCAGGCTGGCGTCCGTGGTCACCAGGATCCAATCCTGTATGCCGAATCTGCGGCCCTCCAATAGATGAGCACTCTGCAACCACCACAGAAGAGATACCCTTGTCCTTGGAGACAGGGTTATCCGCTGGTGCATCTGAAGATGCGACCCTGACCATTTGTCCAGCAGATCCCTCTGGAAAATTCTTGCGTGGAATCTGCCGAATGGAATTGCTTCGTAAGAAGCCACCATTTTTCCCAGGACTCTTGTGCATTGATGTACAGACACCTTTCCTGGTTTTAGGAGGTTCCTGACAAGTTCGGATAACTCCTTGGCTTTTTCCTCCGGGAGAAAAACCTTTTTCTGAACCGTGTCCAGAATCATCCCTAGGAACAGCAGACGTGTTGTCGGAATTAACTGGGATTTTGGAATATTCAGAATCCACCCGTGCTGCTTTAGCACTTCTTGAGACAGTGCTAATCCCATCTCTAGCTGTTCTCTGGACCTTGCCCTTATTAGGAGATCGTCCAAGTATGGGATAATTAATACGCCTTTTCTTCGAAGAAGAATCATCATCTCGGCCATTACCTTGGTAAAGACCCGAGGTGCCATGGACAATCCAAACGGCAGCGTCTGAAACTGATAGTGACAGTTCTGTACGACGAACCTGAGGTACCCCTGGTGTGAGGGGTAAATTGGAACGTGGAGATACGCATCCTTGATGTCCAAGGATACCATAAAGTCCCCTTCTTCCAGGTTCGCTATCACTGCTCTGAGTGACTCCATCTTGAACTTGAACTTTTTTATGTACAGGTTCAAGGATTTCAGATTTAGAATAGGTCTTACCGAGCCATCCGGCTTCGGTACCACAAATAGAGTGGAATAATACCCCTTTCCTTGTTGTAAAAGAGGTACCTTGACAATCACCTGCTGAGAGTACAGCTTGTGAATGGCTTCCAAGACCGTCACCCTGTCGGAGGGGGACGTTGGTAAAGCAGACTTCAGGAAACGGCGAGGTGGATCCGTCTCTAGTTCCAACCTGTACCCCTGAGATATTATCTGCAGGATCCAGGGATCTACCTGCGAGTGAGCCCACTGCGCGCTGAACTTCTTGAGACGACCGCCCACCGCCCCCGAGTCCGCTTGAGAAGCCCCAGCGTCATGCTGAGGCTTTTGTAGAAGCGGGGGAGGGCTTCTGTTCCTGGGAAGGAGCTGCCTGTTGCAGTCTCTTCCCCCTTCCTCTGCCTCGTGGCAGATATGAATATCCCTTTGCTCTCTTGTTTTTAAAGGAACGAAAGGGCTGCGGTTGAAAAGTCGGTGTCTTTTTCTGTTGGGGAGTGACTTGAGGTAAAAAGGTGGATTTCCCGGCTGTAGCCGTGGCCACCAAATCCGATAGACCAACACCAAATAACTCCTCCCCTTTATACGGCAAAACTTCCATATGCCGTTTTGAGTCCGCATCACCTGACCACTGTCGCGTCCATAAACTTCTTCTGGCCGAAATGGACATAGCACTTACCCGTGATGCCAGTGTGCAAATATCCCTCTGTGCATCACGCATATAAAGAAATGCATCCTTTATTTGCTCTAAAGACAGTAAAACATTGTCCCTATCCAGGGTATCAATATTTTCAATCAGGGACTCTGACCAAGCTACCCCAGCACTGCACATCCAGGCTGTCGCTATAGCTGGTCGTAGTATAACACCTGTATGTGTGTATATACTTTTTTGGATATTTTCCATCCTCCTATCTGCTGGATCTTTAAGTGCGGCCGTCTCAGGAGAGGGTAACGCCACTTGTTTTGATAAGCGTGTGAGCGCCTTGTCCACCCTAGGAGGTGTTTCCCAGCGCGCCCTAACCTCTGGCGGGAAAGGGTATAAAGCCAATAACTTCTTTGAAATTAGCAGTTTTTTATCGGGGGCAACCCACGCTTCATCACACACCTCATTTAATTCATCTGATTCAGGAAAAACTATAGGTAGTTTTTTCACACCCCACATAATACCCTGTTTTGTGGTACCTGTAGTATCAGCAATATGTAACGCCTCCTTCATTGCCAAAATCATATAACGTGTGGCCCTACTGGAAAATACGGTTGATTCGTCACCGTCGCCACTGGAATCAGTGCCTGTGTCTGGGTCCGTGTCGACCGACTGAGGTACCGGGCGTTTTACAGCCCCTGACGGTGTTTGAGGCGCCTGGACAGGTTGATTGTCCGGCCGTCTCATGTCGTCAAACGACTGCTTTAGCGTGTTGACACTATCCCGTAATTCCATAAATAAAGCCATCCATTCTGGTGTCGACTCCCTAGGGGGTGAAATCCCCATATTTGGCAATTGCTCCGCCTCCACACCAATATCGTCCTCATACATGTCGACACACACGTACCGACACACAGCAGACACACAGGGAATGCTCTTAAAGAAGACAGGACCCCACTAGCCCTTTGGGGAGACAGAGGGAGAGTTTGCCAGCACACACCAAAAGCGCTATATATGACAGGGATAGCCTTATAATAAGTGCTCCCTGTATAGCTGCTTTAATATATATATTTTTGCCACAATTTTGCCCCCCCTCTCTTGTTTTACCCTGTTTCTGTAGTGCAGTGCAGGGGAGAGCCTGGGAGCCTTCCTGACCAGCGCAGCTGTGTGAGGAAAATGGCGCTGTGTGCTGAGGAGATAGGCCCCGCCCCTTTTTCGGCGGGCTCGTCTCCCGCTCTTTAACGGATTCTGGCAGGGGTTAAATATCTCCATATAGCCCCCGGAGGCTATATGTGAGGTATTTTTTGCCAAAAAATAGGTTAACATTGCCTCCCAGGGCGCCCCCCTCCCAGCGCCCTGCACCCTCAGTGACTGCCGTGTGAAGTGTGCTGAGAGGAAATGGCGCACAGCTGCAGTGCTGTGCGCTACCTTAAGAAGACTGAGGAGTCTTCTGCCGCCGATTCTGGACCTTCTTCTCGTTTCAGCATCTGCAAGGGGGCCGGCGGCGAGGCTCCGGTGACCATCCAGGCTGTACCTGTGATCGTCCCTCTGGAGCTAATGTCCAGTAGCCAAAGAAGCCAATCCATCCTGCACGCAGGTGAGTTCACTTCTTCTCCCCTAAGTCCCTCGTTGCAGTGATCCTGTTGCCAGCAGGACTCACTGTAAAATAAAAAACCTAAGCTAAACTTTTCTAAGCAGCTCTTTAGGAGAGCCACCTAGATTGCACCCTTCTCGGCCGGGCACAAAAATCTAACTGAGGCTTGGAGGAGGGTCATAGGGGGAGGAGCCAGTACACACCACCTGATCGTAAAGCTTTACTTTTTGTGCCCTGTCTCCTGCGGAGCCGCTATTCCCCATGGTCCTTTCAGGAACCCCAGCATCCACTAGGACGATAGAGAAAATAGTTATAAGTGTATTACATGAAATGACATTTCTCTGTGTGTTAGACAAGAGATTTACTCATTAAGCTATTTCATATGCCTTCTCCTACATTCTCTCACACCTATACCTTCTGTCATTGAGGTGGCCGACAGAGTATTTCTCTCATTGGCTGCGCTGTGTCTGGTACACAACAGCCAAAAGCAGAAAGGAAAAGTTGCTATAATCTTTGACACTATTACCAGGGGCTGGCACCAGTAAGAGTCTCTCATCTCTCATTCACTGCCTTGGCAAATGGGAGACAGCAGAATTCTGAAATTGCTTTGCTAGTCCTGTCTACTATCTATCCACTGCAACCCTCACATCCCTTGGGTATTTTACATTTTTGAGAATCTTTGAATTCTCAAAAATTTGATTATTTTCTACGGACACTTTCAGTCGATACAAATTTTGTTCCTGTGTGCCTTTTTAAATTTGTGTTTTTTATCTTTATGTTGTATTGTCTTGTTTGATATTTTGCCTCTTTGAGGAACAGTGGTTCCCTTCATGTATACTTATCTGAATAGAGGCCTATGTTAGGCCATCATAAATGTTACAATAAAAGTTACGTTTTATTAGAGTTGATCTTTATACCTTTTAAAAGACTGCTCAACCATTTCTGAGTCTTACCAGCATCTCCTCATGTTTGCTCGTCCTTCCTTTGTTGACATCACTAGAGGTGTCTACTCGTTAAGGACCATAATAGCCCATATGGTGTGACATCACTAGAGGTGTCTGTTCCTTCAGGACCACAATAGCCCATACGGTGTGACATCACTAGAGGTGTCTGTTCCTTCTGGACCACAATAGCCCATACGGTGTGACATCACTAGAGGTGTCTGTTCCTTCAGGACCACAATAGCCCATACGGTGTGACATCACTAGAGGTGTCTGTTCCTTCTGGACCACAAAAGCCCATACGGTGTGATCAGTAGCCCATATGGTGTGACCTGTGATGTCACTATAGGTGTCTGCTCCATGAGGACCACAATAGCCCATACATTGTGACCTGTGATTTCACTGGTAGGACAGACATTACTCACCTGCACACGTCATGTCTGGTATACTGGCGGATGAATTACTGATAGTGTTTTGCACAGAACAGGTAACACTCCAGGGACCCGGCGGTGACACTGTGACAGTAACGCGTCTCTGTGGTGAGGTGTAATTACCCCTCAGTAATACTCCATTCACCATCAGGTAGAAGGAAGGGTCCGTCCCAGTCTGTGCTGTGCAAGTGACCTCTGAGCTGCCATTCCGGTGACATGAGTCGTTCAATAGAGGGACTGATAGCGGAACTGGTGGAGAGGGAGATAAACATCAGTACTTACAGGGACCAAGCCTACAGGACCATCACACAGGACCAGGACTGACCTTCCCACACCTCATACATGTGTTACACACCCACCTACTGTACAACAGAGGGGCTGATAGTGGAACTGGGGGAGAGGGAGATACACATCAGTACTTACAGGGACCAAGCCTACAGGACCATCACACAGGACCAGGACTGACCTTCCCACACCTCATACATGTGTTACATACCCACCTACTGTACAACAGAGGGGCTGATAGTGGAACTGGGGGAGAGGGAGATAAACATCAGTACTTACAGGGACTAAGCCTACAGGACATCACACAGGACCAGGACTGACCTTCCCACACCTCATACATGTGTTATACACCCACCTACTGTACAACAGAGGGGCTGATAGCGGAACTGGGGGGAGAGGGAGATAAACATCAGTACTTACAGGGACCAAGCCTACAGGACCATCACACAGGACCAGGACTGACCTTCCCACACCTCATACATGTGTTACACACCCACCTACTGTACAACAGAGGGGCTGATAGCGGAACTGGGGGGAGATAAACATCAGTACTTACAGGGACCAAGCCTACAGGACCATCACACAGGACCAGGACTGACCTTCCCACACCTCATACATGTGTTATACACCCACCTACTGTACAACAGAGGGGCTGATAGCGGAACTGGGGGAGAGGGAGATAAACATCAGTACTTACAGGGACCAAGCCTACAGGACATCACACTGGACCAGGACTGACCTTCCCACACCTCATACATGTGTTATACACCCACCTACTGTACAACAGAGGGGCTGATAGCGGAACTGGGGGAGAGGGAGATAAACATCAGTACTTACAGGGACCAAGCCTACAGGACATCACACTGGACCAGGACTGACCTTCCCACACCTCATACATGTGTTACACACCCACCTACTGTACAACAGAGGGGCTGATAGCGGAACTGGGGGGAGATAAACACCAGTACTTACAGGGACCAAGCCTACAGGACCATCACACAGGACCAGGACTGACCTTCCCACACCTCATACATGTGTTACACACCCACCTACTGTACAACAGAGGGTCTGATAGCGGAACTGGGGGAGAGGGAGATAAACATCAGTACTTACAGGGACCAAGCCTACAGGACCATCACACAGGACCAGGACTGGCCTTCCCACACCTCATACATGTGTTATACACCCACCTACTGTACAACAGAGGGGCTGATAGCGGAACTGGGGGAGAGGGAGATAAACATCAGTACTTACAGGGACCAAGCCTACAGGACCATCACACAGGACCAGGACTGACCTTCCCACACCTCGTACATGTGTTACACACCCACCTACTGTACAACAGAGGGGATGATAGCGGAACTGGGGGAGAGGGAGATAAACATCAGTACTTACAGGGACCAAGCCTACAGGACCCTCACACAGGACCAGGACTGACCCTCCCACACCTCATACATGTGTTACACACCCACCTACTGTACAACAGAGGGGCTGATAGCGGAACTGGGGGAGAGGGAGATAAACATCAGTACTTACAGGGACCAAGCCTACAGGACCATCACACAGGACCAGGACTGACCTTCCCACACCTCATACATGTGTTATACACCCACCTACTGTACAACAGAGGGGCTGATAGTGGAACTGGGGGAGAGGGAGATAAACATCAGTACTTACAGGGACCAAGCCTACAGGACCATCACACAGGACCAGGACTGACCTTCCCACACCTCATACATGTGTTACACACCCACCTACTGTACAACAGAGGGGCTGATAGTGGAACTGGGGGGAGAGAGATAAACATCAGTACTTACAGGGACCAAGCCTACAGGACCATCACACAGGACCTGGACTGACCTTCCCACACCTCATACATGTGTTATACACCCACTTACTGTACAACAGAGGGGCTGATAGTGGAACTGGGGGAGAGGGAGATAAACATCAGTACTTACAGGGACCAAGCCTACAGGACCATCACACAGGACCAGGACTGACCTACCCACACCTCATACATGTGTTACACACCCACCTACTGTACAACAGAGGGGCTGATAGTGGAACTGGGGGGGAGGGAGATAAACATCAGTACTTACAGGGACCAAGCCTACAGGACCATCACACAGGACCAGGACTGACCTTCCCACACCTCATACATGTGTTACACACCCACCTACTGTACAACAGAGGGGCTGATAGTGGAACTGGGGGAGAGGGAGATAAACATCAGTACTTACAGGGACCAAGCCTACAGGACCATCACACAGGACCAGGACTGACCTTCCCACACCTCGTACATGTGTTACACACCCACCTACTGTACAACAGAGGGACTGATAGCGGAACTGGGGGAGAGGGAGATAAACATCAGTACTTACAGGGACCAAGCCTACAGGACCATCACACAGGACCAGGACTGACCTTCCCACACCTCATACATGTGTTACACACCCACCTACTGTACAACAGAGGGGCTGATAGTGGAACTGGGGGAGAGGGAGATAAACATCAGTACTTACAGGGACCAAGCCTACAGGACCATCACACAGGACCAGGACTGACCTTCCCACACCTCGTACATGTGTTACACACCCACCTACTGTACAACAGAGGGACTGATAGCGGAACTGGGGGAGAGGGAGATAAACATCAGTACTTACAGGGACCAAGCCTACAGGACCATCACACAGGACCAGGACTGACCTTCCCACACCTCGTACATGTGTTACACACCCACCTACTGTACAACAGAGGGACTGATAGCGGAACTGGGGGGAGAGGGAGATAAACATCAGTACTTACAGGGACCAAGCCTACAGGACCCTCACACAGGACCAGGACTGACCTTCCCACACCTCGTACATGTGTTACACACCCACCTACTGTACAACAGAGGGACTGATAGCGGAACTGGGGGAGAGGGAGATAAACATCAGTACTTACAGGGACCAAGCCTACAGGACCATCACACAGGACCAGGACTGACCTTCCCACACCTCATACATGTGTTACACACCCACCTACTGTACAACAGAGGGGCTGATAGTGGAACTGGGGGGAGAGGGAGATAAACATCAGTACTTACAGGGACCAAGCCTACAGGACCATCACACAGGACCAGGACTGACCTTCCCACACCTCGTACATGTGTTATACACCCACCTACTGTACAACAGAGGGGCTGATAGCGGAACTGGGGGAGAGGGAGATAAACATCAGTACTTACAGGGACCAAGCCTACAGGACCATCACACAGGACCAGGACTGACCTTCCCACACCAGTACATGCGTTATACACCCACCTACAGTACACAATCACCCAACCCCACATACAGTACCCACACACCCCAACCCCACCTACAGTACACACACATTCCAACCCCACCTACAGTACCCACACACCCCAACACCACCTACAGTACACACACACCCCAACCCCACCTACAGTACCCACACACCCCAACACCACCTACAGTACACATACACCCCAACCCGAGCTCACCTACAGTACACATACACATTCCAACCCCACCTACAGCCCACATACACACCGACCCCACCTACAGCTCACATACACCCCGACCCCAACTACAGCACACATACACCCCAACCCCAACTACAGCTCACATACACCCCAATCCCAACTACAGTACACATACACCCCAACTCCACCTACAGCACACATACACCCTGACCCCACCCACAGTACACATACACTCTGACCCCACTACAGTAACACACAACCCGACCCCACCTACAGTACATCCCCACCTACAGTACACATACATTCCAACCCCACCTAAAGTACACATACACCCCGATCTCACCAACAGTACACATACACCCTGACCCCACATACAGTACACACACATTCCAACCCCACCTACAGTACCCACACACCCCAACACCACCTACAGTACACATACACCCCAACCCGAGCTCACCTACAGTACACATACACATTCCAACCCCACCTACAGCCCACATACACACCGACCCCACCTACAGCTCACATACACCCCGACCCCAACTACAGCACACATACACCCCAACCCCAACTACAGCTCACATACACCCCAATCCCAACTACAGTACACATACACCCCAACTCCACCTACAGCACACATACACCCTGACCCCACCCACAGTACACATACACTCTGACCCCACTACAGTAACACACAACCCGACCCCACCTACAGTACATCCCCACCTACAGTACACATACATTCCAACCCCACCTAAAGTACACATACACCCCGATCTCACCAACAGTACACATACACCCTGACCCCACATACAGTACACACACACACCAACCCCACCTACATTACCCACACACCCCAATACCACCTACAGTACACATACACCCCGACCCCACCTACAGCCCACATATACACCAACCTCACCTACAGCTCACATACACCCCAACCACAGCCCACATACACCCCAACCCCACCTACAGTGCACATACACCCCAACTCCACCTGCAGCACACATACACCCCGACCTTACCTACACTACACATACACCCCAACTCCACCTACAGTACCCATACACCCCAAACCCGCCTACGGCACACATACACCCCAACCCCATCTACAGCCCACATACACCCCAACTCCACCTACAGTACACATACACCCCAACCCAAGCTCACCTACATCCTCATACACCCTGATCTGAACTCACCTACAGTACACATACACCCCAAGCTCACCTATATTACACATAGTGTACAACCCATCCTGAGCATACCCACCATACCAATACACCCCAAACCCACCTACAGTACACATACATCCAATCCCAAGCTCACCTACAGTACACATACATCCAATCCCAAGCTCACCTACAGTACACATACACCCTGATCAGAGCTCACCTACATTATTCATGTTAGGATGTGCGGCCAGCTCCGGCATCTTAAGCACTTACCACTCACGTTGCAGGTCCAGCACGCGTGGGGGGGGGTGTATGTGTGTCAGTTGGGTCCTGTAAGAGTGGGGCTCTGGCGTCTCGCAGCTTGCAGTGATATTC